>NC_080640.1:5000-605000 GCF_027579445.1 Ammospiza nelsoni
AGTACCCTAACCCTAACCCTAACCCTAACCCTAACCCTAACCCTAACCCTAACCCTAACCCAGTACCCTAACCCAGTACCCTAACCCAGTACCCTAACCCTAACCCTAACCCTAACCCAGTACCCCAACCCTAACCCTAACCCAGTACCCTAACCCTAACCCTAACCCTAACCCAGTACCCCAACCCTAACCCTAACCCAGTACCCTAACCCTAACCCTAACCCTAACCCAGTACCCCAACCCTAACCCTAACCCTAACCCTAACCCTAACCCTAACCCAGTACCCCAACCCTAACCCTAACCCTAACCCAGTACCCCAACCCTAGTACTCCTGAAGAAAACAAGTACTCTGGAAAAATGAGTACTCCAGAAAAACAAGTACTTTGGAAAAAATGAGTACTCTGGAAAAAAACATACTCCTTAAAATATGAGTACTCTGGAGAAAAAGGTACTCCTGAAAAAATGGTACTCTGTGGAAAGAAATACTCCTGACAAAATGATACTCTGGAAAAAATGGTACTCAGGTGAAAAAGGTACTCCTGAAGACCCTAGTACTTAGGGTTAGGGCTAGGGTTAGGGATTGGGCTTAGGGTTGGGGTTAGGGCTTGGGTTTTGGGCTAGGGTTAGGGTAGGGGATTGGGGATGAGATGTTGGGGTCCTGATTAGGGTTAGGGCAGGGAAAAGGGGATGGGGCTGGCAACAGCTGGGGGAGGACTAATTAGGGTTAGGTCAGGGAAAGGGGGATGGGGGTGGAAACAGCTGGGGGAGGGCTAATTAGGGTTAGGTCAGGGAAAAGGGGATGCGGATGGCACTAATTATTAGAGGGTGGGGTCCGAATCCTAGGTAAATGAACCCTAATTGTTAAAATTAATCGGTAAAACTAACCCTGATCCAAGATGGCGGCCCCCACGCGGTCACGTGATGGTTTTCTAAGATGGCGGCGTCCATGCTGTCACGTGGTTTCCGGCAACAACATGGCCGCGCCCAGAGGTAACTTCCGGCAACAACATGGCGGCGCCCGGGGCTGGCTTCCGGTAACAACAAGATGGCGGCGCCCAGGTGAGCACGTGGTACGGGAACAACATGGCGGCGCCCATAGGAATGACGTCACTTCCGGCAACATGGCGGCCGGCCAGGACCGGATTTTTTTTCTGGGTTTGGGGGGGTTTTTGGGGGTTGCCGAGGGCAACGGTGGCCGTGGAATGCTACTCTGGTTCGCGTGCGGCCGGCGGTGTGGCGGGGGGTGGGTTCTGGGGCGGGGGGTGGGTGCTGGGATTTCGATCGGGCAGTGGGTGGGCCGGCTATGCCCCGGGGGGTCCTTCCGGGGCTGTGTCGCTCTCGTGACGTCACGCGGTAGCGTTGTGCATGCAGTGTGGCGCTGTGGACGGCAGGGGGCGCTGTAATTGCACTATGCCGGGTGGGACAGCAGGGGGCGCTGCTCTTTCAGCGATGGGGTGGACAACACGGGGTGGGTGATTGGGTACTGGGGGACGGCAGCTAGGGGTGGGTGCTTGGTGATGGGGTGGTGTGGGGACAATTGCCGGGTGGGTGCTTGGGCACGGGGGGAGGTGGCAGCTGGGTGGGGGGGCTAAGTAGGGGGCGGGACTGCCTCGGGGTGGGTGGTTGGGTACTGGGGGTGGTGCCTGGGGGATAGGTGTGTCAGGCTTGATTGCTGTCAGCTGGGGGGTGCTAATTAGGAGTGGGTGGGGTTTCTATATACTATATATAAAAAGAAGAAAAACTATATGTCTGGTGCAGCAGTAGAAAATTTCAGGCTCCCGGGGAGTAAATGCTTTGTTTTATAATTTTGTTTTTTTGCTTTACTCCCAGGGAGCCTGAAAGTTTCTACTGCTGCTTTTTTTAAACTAAAGCTAGAAAGGAAAACAAAGTTAGAAATAGAGAGAGGAAAAAAAAGAGAGAAAGAAAGAAAGAGAGAGAGAGAGAGAGAAAAGAGACAGAGAGAGAGAGAGAGAAAAGAGACAGAAAAAAGAGATAAGAGAGACAGAAGAAAAAAGTCAGAGAGAACACAGAAAAGAAAGAGAAAAAAATAGATAGAGAAAAGGAAAAAGAGAAAAGAGAGAGAAAAGAGAGAGAGAGAAAACAAAGGAGATGGAGATAGAGAAAAAGAAAGGAGAGAAGAGAGAGAAAAGAAAGAGAGAAAATAGAGAAGAGAGACACAGAAAAGAAGACAGAGAGAGACAGAAAGACAAAAAGACAGAGAGACAGAAGAAAAGACAGAAAAAAAAGAACTCAGAGAAAAAAAAGAAGACAGAGAGACAGGAGAAGAAAACAGAGAGAGAAACCAAGACAGAGACAGAAAAGAAAAGGAGGGTGGAAAAACTGAAGAATAGGAGTTAAAAGGGGAAAAAAAGTGGTTAGGATAACAGGAAAGTAAGGAGCAAAAGGAAGAAACACAGAGGAAAGAAATTACAAAACCACACCAAAAAAAGACAGGAGCCATGGGGGGAGGGGGGGGTTTAGGGAAGGGCAGGGTGTATCTTTATTAGGGGTGATTCAACTTTATTACATGAAACCAGCAAAAGACATACCAACAGTGTATACAAATGCAAGCACACATACAATCCATAGACACAACGATAAAATCTAATTCACATACAAAGCAATACAAAGCAATACAAAGCAATACAAAGCAATACAAAGCAATACAAAGCAATACAAAGCAATACAAAGCAATACAAAGCAATACAAAGCAATACAAAGCAATACAAAGCAATACAAAGCAATACAAAGCAATACAAAGCAATACAAAGCAATACAAAGCAATACAAAGCAATACAAAGCAATACAAAGCAATACAAAGCAATACAAAGCAATACAAAGCAATACAAAGCAATACAAAGCAATACAAAGCAATACAAAGCAATACAAAGCAATACAAAGCAATACAAAGCAATACAAAGCAATACAAAGCAATACAAAGCAATACAAAGCAATACAAAGCTTAACACAAACTGATAACCTTGTGCAATTTCCACGACATATTTATAGTTACAGGAAACCCAAAACAACAAAACCACAGAGAAAAAAAACACTCACCTACCACACACCCTCCCTTCAAATAGCACACAAACCCACCAGCCCTCTCACCAAAACTACTAAATTAAACCCCAACAATCATAGGTCCTCGGGAACGTGGTTCCCGGGAGCCTCCAAAAGAATTCTCCTGCCTGACGAAAACCCCGGTCCCTGGCCGTTCCGTGCCCAAACTTTGGCGATGAACGTCGCCTCGCGGACCGACCGGGACCGAGGAAAAAAAAACCCAGCCGGGGGGAAAAAAAAAAAAACCCCCGGCTGGGGATTTTTTATTCTAAATTTAAAAATGAGTTGAAAAACCTGAAAAGCAAACAGCATACAACGTTACAACCCTACAGCCCTTCGACACACACACAAACCCACACGGACTCTCACCTCAACCGCTCTGCTAACCCTCAGCACACATTCACACCGCTCCTCGGGAACGTGGTTCCCGGGAGCCACCAAAAAATCCTCCTGCCTGACGAAAACCCCGGTCCCTGGCCGTTCCGTGCCCAAACTTTGGCGATGAACGTCGCCTCGCGGACCGACCGGGACCGAGGAAAAAAAAAACCCAGCCGGGGGGAAAAAAAAAAAAACCCCCGGCTGGGGATTTTTTATTCTAAATTTAAAAATGAGTTGAAAAACCTGAAAAGCAAACAGCATACAACGTTACAACCCTACAGCCCTTCGACACACACACAAACCCACACGGACTCTCACCTCAACCGCTCTGCTAACCCTCAGCACACATTCACACCGCTCCTCGGGAACGTGGTTCCCGGGAGCCTCCAAAAAGTCCTCCTGCCTGACGAAAACCCCGGTCCCTGGCCGTTCCGTGCCCAAACTTTGGCGATGAACGTCGCCTCGCGGACCGACCGGGACCGAGGAAAAAAAAACCCAGCCGGGGGGGAAAAAAAAAAAACCCCCCGGCTGGGGATTTTTTATTCTAAATTTAAAAATGAGTTGAAAAACCTGAAAAGCAAAAGTCACACACACAAGGTTAAATCCACTCACCCTGTGCTCACACACAGAGAGACAAGCAGACACAGACAAACACAGCCATGTGCTCTCACACATGCTCACACAGTCTTCCCACTTACACGCTCGCTGCGGCCCTTACCTGCGACGCTGAAGAACGTGCTTCAACACATTTTCTGGCTGCCCCTCCCTGACATCAAATGGTAGATTAGGGAAATCGGTAGCCTCAGGGACCTGTGAGACAACAAAAAGTGGTCAACAAGTGCCAATCTGACAGCCAGGAATTGTCCCCGCTCTGAACCAATAAGTCTTCTACCCAAAATCCCACAAAACACAGATCAACAGGAAAATTTCTATAACTGTTCCACCTAACTGTGACTAGCTGCCAGGGCAGGGCAGCTCCGACCATAAGTGGTACAACATAGGTACACACAATATAAGCCAATGCATACAGTGCAAGTACAGACAATATAAGGCAATGCACTTACATACATTTTAAGCACATACAGTATAAGCCAACACAGGTACATGCAACATAACTACATACAGTATAAGCCAACACAGGTACATGCAACGTAACTACATACAGTATAAGCCAACATAGGTACATACAGTATAAGTACATACAGTATAAGCCAACATAGGTACATACAGTATAAGCCAACATAGGTACATACAGTATAGGTACATTCAGTATAAGCCAACATAGGTACATACAGTATAGGTACATACAGTATAAGCCAACATAGGTACATACAGTATAAGTACATACAGTATAAGCCAACACAGGTACATACAGTATAAGCCAACACAGGTACATGCAACATAACTACATACAGTATAAGCCAACACAAGTACATACAATATAAGCCAACACAAGTACATACAACATAAGCACATACAATATAAGCCAACACAGGTACACGCAATATAGGTAGATAGATACAATATAAAACAGGACTTAAGATAACTCTGCAAGATGAATTCCTGAGACCTATACCCTTTCTCAAGATGGAACCTATAGAACTACTGCAGTCACGTGAGGAGGGTATAAGACACCGCTCTACAAGTCCAAGAAAATGTCATGGAGAAAAAAGGCACTACCAAAGCTGGTAGTGACAAGGAAGACTGATGAGAACATCTGTAATCCTACCTGGCTCAAAGAGTAAAAATGTAAACAGGGCAGAATAAGGAAGATCCAGAAAGGAACATGAGTCGAATATAGGCAATATGGCACAGAACAGTGCCGACAAAGCGTCGAGATGTAAGAAAGGCCTTATGACGTGAAAGACAATGGACACAGACTACGTAACACAGACACGGACGACCTAACAGACGCAGATGACCTAACACAAAGACAAGTGGGAACTTTCCCCTTAGGGATCTGAGACTGCAAACGCAAGGTGAGCCACAGGCTGATGATGCCAAAGGAAAGGAAGCCCTATGATGATGGCACGTGATGATGAAATGTAGCTCGCAAAAAGAAGTTAGTGTCAAAGCAGTTAGGAAGACGCTCGAGACGCTCAGCAAGCCTAGAGAAGGAAGCAGATGGCTGGATGACCGTGGCGATAGCTCCGTACCCGAAGGCGAGCCCCTCGGGGGAAAGAGCCGTGACTATGCTGACTTGAGGAAGGCTGATGACGCAAAGTTCACAAGAACGTGGAGATGGGTCGGAACTGCCCTGCCCGGCAAAGGCTCTGGTGAGGCTGAGGACAAACCCTCTCTCTTTAATTCCAGAGAGCCCGGCCCGCTACAGACCTCTCCACTAAGCTGACATGAAACTGCCCCCTGTGATAGTAAAGGCTTTTCCCATTCTCCCAACCCCTGGCCCCGACACTTAGCTTTTGGAAGACGAGCGGACAAAATGCATCCTCGGTCGGACGTGGACGTTGAGATGTTCTCAATGTGTGTGCTTCGGTGCTGCCGCTTCCAAGCTGTGGCTACGAGCCTCCTCAGGGTACCTAAGACGCAACAGAAAACCTGACTATTGTCCTCAAAACCAGTAATCCCCTGGACTCCTCCGCACCCCTGCCCCAGCTCACCTCAAAACTTGATTTGACTCCGGAGGCTGCCCAGAAGATACCTGCAAAAAGAAAATGTACCCGCTTAGCATGCTGCTGCATAACGCTCCCCTATGAGTCAGCCTGCCTAAACACCGACTCACCTGCCCTCCTCTGTTCCTTGGTCATGCTTAGGGCAGCGACAGCACCTGCAAAGAAACAAAGCAAAAAAGCATGCTGAGATACTGTGAAAACACAACCTCCCTACTGGGACAAGTATGCCACACCAATACCTTAAGCTTGCACCCACCTGGCATGAGCATGCTCGGCCAGGATAGATCACAAGTGGACCACCTAAAATAACAAAAAAAAAAAAAAAAAAAAAAAAAAAAAAAAAAAAAAAAAAAAGAGGAGAGTTAGAGCTGCACCAGAAACAGAGACCTCAGCAATAAAACTGCTTGTGCACGCTACACAATGCTCACCTTGCCCACTGGCCTGGACTGCAGCTCTCTGCCTTGACTTCCTAAAAGGAAAGGCAACAGAGCTGTGACAGCCATCATTTATGCTTCCTCTACCAAGGAAAACAGTGACTGACCTGCTTGGGGGAATCCCCTCACCCGGGATGGGGGGCTCTGCCCTGGATTTTATCCTTCTGCATCTGAAAGAGAGTTAGGACAAAAGTCAAAGGGCTGCAGGATAACTTATGGGCTCCAGTCATCTCGTGCCCATCTACAAATCCCATCTAGGGTCCAACTACACCCCACATTACCAATTACAAGCCCCCGAGATGCCTCCGATTGCGCCAGGCTATGGGGTGGGGCAGGGCAGAGCAGCTCCAGCACAAATCTGTGCAGACACCCGTGACACGGGACAGGACGTGACAAACAACGGGGACAAAACACACAGAGAAACCTCTAGGCAAGGAAAATGATTGCAAGGACTGAGAGGATGCAAAATGAGATGACCAAGGTGAGACTGATGGTGAGCTGATCAGGCTCAGAGATCCCTGGAAAAAGAAGATGCTAAACTCAATGATTCGGTCCAAGAACTGCAAAGATGAATGCCCAGGAGCCCTAGAGTCACAATGCTCTACCTGAGCTCACATTCTCACAAGTCCTAATCAGCCATAATGGAACCTTACAGGGTGCAGTTGTCCATACAGCTGACAACAAGACCTGAAAAGACATCTGACGGGATGCTTCTAAAAAGAGATGCAATTCTGATGCCTGTCTGGGCTCCCGGGTCAAGAGTTCCGTGGCACGGGTGCCAGGGCAAAGAACGCTGAGATCACGGATGCTAGGAAAGGTTTCTGAGAGGCCCCTCAGAGGGCTAAGATCACAGACATGACATATCCACATAACACACAACACACAAAAGACAAGTGACACGAGACACACCGGGACTGCTCTGCCCTGCTGCCCGGCTCAGCACCGTAACCAAAACTGAGACTTTGCTTTTATGAAGCCTAAGGGGCCACATCTTGCCTACCCTCATCTCCAGAGCCAATTCAAACCCCCCACCCTGGGAGTCTGACCTAGCACCCCACTTTCATCCCCTCTGTGGTTCATAGCCCTCTACTTATCTCTCAGACATCTGGTGATGCTGGTCCGTATCGGGTGCGAAGGAAGGCCGCCTCACCGGCTGGGGAGTTCCTGCTGCCACCGGGCTGTTGTCTCTCAGACAGCTAGATTAAAGAAAACCAAACATCGGTGCCTGATCTTGGCACCGCATCGGCCAAAACCCACAAGCCTGCTACTCACCATTCTCCTAACAATGGCCGATCTCCTGGAGTCACACACGTCAGCCATGCTCAGACACCGATGCCAGCATCACAGAGTACACCTGCATGAAGAGGACAGGAGATGATGTGGGATTGCTGAAAACTGAGTGGACCCTCGCTCCTCATCCCTACTTGCCCGACTCACCGCAATTCCTCGGCGGTTCCCGACAGCTACCCGGAAGACAGGGCTGACGAGGGCAGCGAAACAGGTCCATCTTCTGGTGGGGGATGGCAGCTTGACGTGCTCAGAGCGGCTTGACTAAGACACAAAAACAAGAATAGAGACTTAGACTTGCCCCAGGAACTGAGACCTCAGCAACAATGAAGGCTACTGGCCACTGCTCACCTTGCCTTCTTGAACTTGACTGCTGAGATCCAGCTATGCTTCCTAAAAATAAAGACAAAGAACAGACCTGTAACAGGGTCACACTTGCCACACACCCTGCACAGACAAATGGTGACTGACCTGATTTCGGGAACCCCCTCACACACGATAGGGTGTGCAGCCATGGATGCGATGCACCTGCACCTGAAAGAAAGTAAGAACATAGGTCAAACACCAGCAGGATAACTCAAAAGCTGCAGAAACCTTCTATCAACCTAGGAATATCATCTAGAGTCCAACTACACCCAACATTACAAATTCCAAGTCCCCAGGATTGGTCCTATTGCACCAGGCTAGGCAACAGGGCAGAGCAGCTCCGCTACAAATGTGTGCGGACACCCGTGACACAGGACAGACGGGACAGGACAAACAATGGGCACAACACACAGACAGAAATCTCTTGGCAAGGAAAATGGCTGCAAGGACTGAGAGAATGCAAAAGGAGATGACCGAGCTGACAGCAATGGTGAGCTGATGAGGCTCAGAGAGCCCTGGAAGAAGAAGATGCAAACTGAATGACTTATTCCAAGAACAGCACAGATGGATGCCTAAGAATCCTACAGTCAGAATCCTCTACCTAACCTCATATAATCACAAGTCCTAATCCACCACAATGGATCCAGGTGGGGCACAGCTGTCCGCACAGCTCACAACAAGACCTAAAAAGACATCAGATGGGATGCTTCCAAAGAGGGAAGAGAGTCTGATGCCTGTCTGAGCTCCCAGATCAGAAGTTCTATGGCCTGCGTGCCAGACCAGGGAATGCAGAGATCACAGATGCAAAGAATGATGCCAGGGTTTCTGACAGGACCCTCAAAGGGCTAAGGTACAACACATGAGATACACAAACAACACACGAGGCACAACAGACAAGTGACACGAGACACACCGGGACTGCTCTGCCGTGCACACCTCAGCACCGTGATCAAAAGTGAGTTGGCTTTTATGGGGCCTAAGGGGCCACTTCATAAACACCCCCCACCTACAAAGCGGACTCAAAAATCCCTCCCGGTAATTCCCAAACCGGCATCCTGCTTTCATCCCCTCTGCGGGTCACATCCCTCTACTTATCTGAGACATCGGGGTATGCTGGTCCCTGTCAGGTGCAATAAAAAGCCACCTCGTTGGCTGGGAAGGTCCTGCTGGCACCGGGCTGGTGTCTCTCAGACATGTATTAAAGAAAACAAAACGTCACTGCCTGACTGTGGCACCCCATTGCCCAAAACCCCACCAGTCTGCTACTCACCGTGCTCCTAGGAATGCCCGGCGGCTCAGGCTACACGCTTCGCGCACGCTCAGAGACCGAGGCCATAGTCACAGGGGACACCTGGATTAAGAGAGAATAAGGTGATTTGGCACAGCTGAAACCTGAGCGAACCCTCGCTCCTCCTCCCTACTTCCACCGCTCACCAAAACATCTCGGCAGTTGCCGAAGGCCACGCAGATAGCGCCATTAAATAGAGGAGTTCAGGGCTTCATCACCGGGTCCTGTAACACATGCGCAGGACTCGCATCTGCAGGAAACCCAGTGCATCGGCCGGATGGCGACAGGGGCTTGGCATGCTCCAAGTAGATTGCCTAAAGCACACCAATGAGAATGGAAACTTAGAACTGCATCAACAATTGAGAGCTGAACAATAACAACTACTTCTCTCTACTGCTCACCTTGACTGCTGGTATCCAGATTGACTTCCTAAAAAGAAAAACAAAGAACAGAGCTGTAACAGAGTCATCGGAACACTTCCGCTGCAGAGACAAATGATGCCTCACCTGCTTGTGGGAATCCCCTCACCCTGGATGGGGCCCTCAGGCACTGATTTAATCCATCTGAATCTGAAAAAAGTTAGGACAAGAGTCAAACTGCTGCAGGATAACTGATGAGCTCCAGACATCCTGTGTCCATCTACAAATCCCATCTAGGATCAAACTACACCCCACATTACACATCCCAAGCCCTCAGGACTTGTCCTATCGCACCAGGCTATGCAACAGGGCAGAGCAGCTCCGGCCCAAATGTGTGCTGACACCCGTGACACGGCACAGACAGGACGTGACAAACAAAGGGTACAACCCACAGACAAAAATCTCTTGGCAAGGAAAATGGCTGCAAGGACTGAGAAAATGCAAAAGGAGATGACTGACTTGAAACTGAAGGTCAGCTGCTGATACTCAGAGAACCCTGGAAGAAGAGGCAGCTAACTCAATGATTTATTGCAAGAACAGCAAAGAGGGATGCCTAGAAATCTTATGGTCAGAATCCTCTACCTAACCTCATATTATTACAAGTCCTAATCCACCACAATGGATCCAGGTGGGGCATAGCTGTCCATACAGCTCAGAACAAGACCTAAAAAGAGACCACATGGAATGCTTCCAAAGAGAGAAGAGAGTCTGATGCCTGTCTGAGCTCCCCAGTCAGAAGTTCTATGGCCTGCGTGCCAGCCCAAGGAATGCACAGATCACAGACGCTACCAATGATGCCAAGGCTTCCGACAGGCCTGCCTAAAGTAAAAGACATGGCATACAAAAACAACACATAATGCACAACAGACAAGTGACCCGAGACACACCGAGACTGCTCTGCCCTGCGCACTTCGGCACTGTGACCAAATGTGAGACTTGGCTTTCATGGGGCCAAAGAAGCCGTTTAATGAACGCCCCACACCTCCAAACTGGACTCAAAAACCCCTCCCGGTAATTCCCAAACCAGCACCCCACTGTCATCCCCTCCCCATGTCGCAGCCCTCTACTTATCTCTCAGACATCAGGGGATGCTGGTCCCTGTCAGGTGCAAAGAAAGGCCACCTCGTCAGCGGGGAAGGTCCTGCTGGCACCGCGCTGGTGTCTCTCAGACACCTATAATTAAGAGAACCAAACATCAGTGCCTGATCTTAGCACCGCATGGGCGAAGAACTATGTGGGCCAGATACCTGCCAGGCAGCTACTTGCCCTCTCCTGAGTGTGCCTGGCTCCTTCAGGCTCCAGCTTCATCCCAATTCCCAGGCGGTGGCCTTCATTAGTGGTGGCACCTGGCTTAGAGAAAGGCAAAGTTAAACGGCATTGCTGTGAGTGCAGTGGAGGACCTTGTATGCTGTAAGACATGGGAACGCCTATGTTAGGCTTCTGAGAAGCCTTGTGTGGGGGGGGCCCTCAAATAAACACCCTTTCTCACCCTGCTGCCTGCAAACCCCCTCCCAAGAACTCCTAAACTGGATACCTGCTCTCTCTCCCTCTCCCAGTCACAATCCTCAACTCACCTGAGGCCTCAATCTCAAACATCATCCTTGACACTGGGCAGATCCCTCTTGTGACACGATGAATCTCCTGAAAAATCATTATACCTAAGAGCTGAGCACTACCAACTACTTCTCTCCGCTGCTCACCTTGGCTGCTGGTATCCAGATTGACTTCCTAAAAAGAAAGACAAAACACAGAGCTGCAACAGAGTCACCATACACACTTCTGCTGCAGAGACAAATGGGGCCTTACCTCCTTGGGGGAATCCCCTCACCTGGGATGGGGCCCTCTGGCACAGATTTAAGCCATCTGAACCTGAAAAAAAAAAATTAGGACAAGAGTCAAAAAGTTGCATGATAACTGAAGAGCTCCAGAGATCCTATGTCCATCTACAAATCCCATCTAGAGTCCAGGTACACCCCACATTACACATACCAAGTCTCCAAGACTTCTACTATCGTACCAGGCCATGCGGCAGGGCAGAGCAGCCCCATCCCAAAAGTGTGCAGACACCCGTGACACAGGACAGACCACACGTGACAAACAAAGGACACAAGACACAGACAGAAATCTCTTAGCAAGGAAAACAGCTGCAAGGACTGAGAGAATGCAAAACAAGATGATGGAGCTGAAACCGATGGTGAGCTGATGAGGCTCAGAGAACCCTGGAGGAAGAGGATGCTAAACTGAATTCTTTCTTCCAAGAACTGCAAAGATGGATGCCTAGGAATCCTACAATCAGAAGCCTCTACCTAACTTCGTATTATTACAAAGTCCTAATCCACCATAATGGATCTTGGTGGGGCATAGCTGTCCATACAGCTGAGAACAAGACCTGAAAAGACAACTGACTGGATGCTTCCAAACAGAGAACTTTTGACTGGGGAGCTCAGACAGGTATCAGAATTGCATCTATGGCCTGGGTGCCAGGCCAAGGAATGCAGAGATGACAGATGCTACCAATGATGCCAGGGTTTCTGACAGGACCCTCAAAGGGCTAAGGAAAAACACATGAGATACACAAGCAACACATAATGCACAATAGACAAGTGACACGATACACACCGGGACTGCTCTGCCCTCCTGCACACCTCAGCACTGCGATCAAAAGTGAGACTTGGCTTTTACGGGGCCTAAGGGGCCACTTCATGGACACCCCCAGCTCCAAGGGGACTCCAAAACCCCTCCCGGTAATTCCCAAACCAGCACTCTGCTTTCATCCCCCCTGTGGGTCATGGCCCTCTACTTATCTCTCAGACATCAGGGGATGCTGGTCTCAGGTGCAAAGAAAGGCCACCTCGTCAGCTGGGAAGGTCCTCCTGTCACCGCGCTGGTGTCTCTCAGACAGCTGTATTATAGAGAAAACTAAACATCTGTGCCTGATCTTGGCACCACATCACCCAAAACCCCACCAGTGTGCTACTCACAGTGCTCCTAAGAAGGCCCGGCACCTCCTACTCCTAACCCTGACCCTCGGCCAGGGATGCAAGGCATCTGCACCTGAAAGAAAGTTAGAACATATGTCAAACACCTCCAGGACAACTCGCAAGCTGCAAACACCTTATGCCAACCTAGGAATAGCATCTACAGCCCAAGTACACCCCACATTACAAATTCCAACTTCCCAGGCTTGTCCTATTGCAGCATGCCACGCGGCAGGGCAGAACAGCTCCAGCACAAATATGAGCAGACACCTGTGACACAGAACGTGACAAACAGGGGGACATGAAACACGACACATCATGCTTGTGGTGAGGGGATTGAGTGGGGAAGGGAAAAGGGACCCCAAAGACACACTAGGGAACGCGGCACACCGGACAACGTGACACAGACCGGAGCTGTTCTGCACTGCCCGCCTAAAAGCTGCCATCAAAAGTAAAGCCTCTCCCTTTAGCTATCCTAAGAGGCCCTTGCAGAAGATTGCTTTTCCATCTGGTAATTTTTAAATCTGGCCTAAGAACTCCCAACCTGCTACTCTCTCATCATCCCATCTCCAAGCTATAGCCCCCAACTTATCTTTTGTTTGATTGGTGATGTGGATCCACATTGCACCTGAAATGAGTCTGCCTTGGACGGGCCTCGTGGTGGCCTGTTAGCTTCTGGGTCAGCTACAATGAAAAAAACCAAAACCAAAGTATGAGTCCAGAGTTATGTGGGCCAAATCCCACCAAGGCAGCTACTTGCCCTCTCCTGAGTGTGCCTGGCACCTTCAGGCTCCGGCTTCACCCTGATTACAAGGCTGTGGCCTTTATTAGGAGTGGCACCTGGGTTAGAGAAAGGCAAAATTGAATAGCATTCCTGTGAGTGCAGTAGATAACCTTGTGTGCTGTAGGACATGGGAACACCTCTGCTAGGCTTCTGAGAAGCCTTAGGGGGGGGTCCTCAAATAAACATCCTTTTTCACCCTGCTACCTTCAAACTCCCCCCACCCACAATAATTCCTAACTGGATACCTGCTCACCCTCCCTGTCCTAATCACAATCCTCAACTCACCTGAAGCCTCTGTCTCAAACATCATCCTTGACACTGGGCAGATCCCTCTTGTGACATGACGAATCTGCTGAAAAAAGCATGGTACTTGACACAACCAGGAATCTCTGGGAGCGGCACTCCTTCTAAAAAAAAATACAAAACAAAACAATACCTAAACCAGAAATTACAAATGCACTTTACCACCCCTAAACACAAAACCCAAAATCGTGAACCTAAATGCGCCTTCTATTCCACGCTGTTTACTTCACAGAATCTTCAAAGCTTCAGTTCTTTAGATGCCCAGAAACACCCGCTGAAAAGAAGCTGAGATAAGCTGAAAGAGCCTCTTCACTGAAATGAGAGGAGAGCTCTTACCCCAGCACATCCCAGAGAGGGAATGAAGCCCCTCAGCCAAGGCTGGGGTTAATATACCCCTGATTGTGCCCGCCTCTCGTTCCCATGGCACCTGGGAAAAGGGAGGGGGCGACTCCCACCAGGTATAAAAGCCCTCAGAGCAGCTGCCGCTGTTTCGCCCCTCTGACTTGAATTGAAGGGGAGTGAAGGGCTTGTTATAGAAAAAAACTCTTCAGAAAAATAACAGCGCTTTCTTTTTTACAACAACTACTTGGAGCACAAGTGAGGAAAACTGGTAAGAAATAAAACTTTCTGTTTAGGCAGCATAACTAGATAAATTGGGTAATTGGCTGTTAACTTACGTAACTATTCCTTAGCAACTACGTAACTAGTGGCTACTAAGTAGTACTTCCCATGTGATTAAACTGGGTGGAGAAGAATACCAATGATATGAATAGTCTAAGTCTCCTTGGGACCTCCAATTTTGGCCATCTACCTTATAAGTAAAAATAAGAAAGATAAAAGCCTCCCAGGCAGTGTTAGGGTTAAGTGCATGCCAGGCTCATCCTTCTCTGAGATACTTGGTCCTACAGCACAGAAAGAAGTGCCCTGAAATGTAGTTTTAAACCCTTAAAATGCTGAAAAAGGCAGAGCTTCCTTCAAGTGACCTCCTTAAAAAGAGGAAATGGGGCAGTTATCTCTACTGAAGGTAATGCAATAACAAATACCTAGTTTCTGCTATTTAATTTGCTCTCCTTAAGTATTGGGAAAATAGGGGCTTTCCACACTTTAAAATCTCTCCAGTGATGAAAACAGAAGGATTTTTCCCTCAGTTCAAACCCTTAGGATGGAGGGATAGCTGGGCTTCTCCCTCAATTTGGGCCTCAGGACAACAAAAAGGGGGTGGCTACCCTTACTTCAAACCCATAAGAAACATTGTCAAGATTTTCCCCTTTTTTTTAAACTGCCAAATAATAGAGAATGGGGACTCGCTGTCAATTAACGCCCCTAACAGCATAGAAAAGGCAGGGATTCTTTCAACTGAGACCATTACAATTGCAGGGGAATCCAAGTCCCTACCAGTTTGAACACAAAAAGTCATGGAAAAGGAAGCTTTTCCCCTTTTCCCTAAACCCTTTTTCTCCTAATAACCCTTCTCCTTTCTGGGAGTGCTCTGGAGGGTCTGGGGCTTTGGAGAGGGACTGACACAGTAAAAGGGGACAGTTGCAAGCCCTCTCGTGGAACCCCACATGCTGCCTGGTCTGCTCAGATGCTGCCCCTTGGCAAAAGGGCTCTTCCCTTGGCGTTTTCCCAAAGTGATGCTCTGTGCCCGGGTGGGTCCGGCTGCTCCCTAGTCCGTGCTGGATGCTCTGACCATAGTTCATGGAGGGACACTTGGGATACCCCTGTTAGCCCTTCTGGCCGAGCAGCTCCCTGTGCACCTGTGCCCGGGTAACCCTCTGAAAGCAGCTGGTCACACGGGGCGCTGCTAGACCTTGGACTGGGGGTGGAGGTGAAGAAAGGTCCTGTGAGGAGCTCCTTCCCCTACACAGCCCTTCTTCTGCCCCTTAAACCATGGGGTGCCAGACTTTCCTTTCGAAGGAAATTAACAGCCTTTCCTCTCTGTGTGCCCATGGCTGAAACTGCGATTCGGCCTCCAAAACTGCAGAGAACAATTTCTCACAGCCCGCAGCTGCCGACACCAAGAATTCTCGCTGCCCTTGCAGTGCCACGTGCCTCTGACGTGGACACGCAGCAGGTGTGAGTTTGGTTTTACAGGGAAGACGCCGGCACAGGATTTCTCCAGGAGCAAAGATGCCCCCACCGAGAACTCGGGCTGCCCTGGCAGTGGCAAGCACCTCCTAGTGCAAACTGGCATCAGGAAACTCAGGGGGTGAGTTTTTCTGTGCAGAAATTCTCCCGGACCAAACCTGAGAGCATCTAACCCTAACCACAACAACTTAACTGGGTCTAAAACTTACAACCTTTGGACTGGCAGGGTGGGACCCGACCCGCTGTGCCACCGCTGGCCCCTTTCTAAAGCATTCCACTGCAGTCCTAAAACTCTGCCTTTTCAGAGGGTGTTTCCTCTGACCCTGACCATAATCTTGAAAATATGCTAAAGAATCATAGAATGGGTTGGAAAAAGCCCCAACAATACCCTGAAAAGTCCCTTCCAAAATCTTCTAAATACCTTTAAAAGTCCTAGACAAAAAAACTCAAAAAGATGTGCTCGTCTCCGAATTCCACCTCTTGCTGTCTAGCCCACAGACGTCACCCCTACCTTTTTGCAGTGGGGCTGTTGGTCTCTGAGGGTTCTGTCATTGACCTGGTGTGTGAAGGCTGCTGTCTGGTCTCGCTGTTAGGGTTGCTGTGTTGTGCTGCTGCTCTTGGGGGAAAAGGCTGTTTTTAGGGGGGCTGGTTAGGCTGAGGTTAGGGCTGTCTCGGTCTGACCGCCTGGACCGCGGCCGCTCCGCCGGCCGTGCCGGGGGAGGGAGGGGGGGGGTCCTGCCGTGCGCACCGTGGTCACCGCACGGAGCGGGGTCCCGTCTGTCCTCGCTCTGCTCGGCTCCCTCCGCTGCAGCCGGCGTCAGTCCCGGCTTTGTCTCTGCCGGATCAGCCCCCGTGAGCCACGCGGGAGCCATGCACGCTCCAGCTCGGTCTGCACCGGAACGGCCCCTCCGCTGATCCCGGCTGCAGATCCCGCCTCTGGAGGACCGAAACCTGAGCTGTGCCCAGCTCCCCCGTCCCGCCCTGAGCTCCGTTCCCTTGGTAACCACAGCTCCGGCTGCTCAGGGGAACTTTCTAAAGGAATCACCTTCTCGAAACACTACAAGTTCAGTTAAAAGAAAGCCCTCTCCTGCTTCTTCCTAAAAGTACGGGAAGAAAGCTATAGAGGATAAAAATCAAAAAAGAATGGGATAAAGGAATTGGTCTATTTCCATTAAAAGAAGCTCCCATAGGAGGGGGCGGACCAGGTAAGCAACACTCAGCCCCCCATGTTCCTTGCTGCGATTTCTGGAGCCATTTGGGACCCTAAAACCAGACTGACTTTACGGTGGTGGCAGCTTGGGTCAGCGAGGCATCCTGCGCAATGCAGAATTTTAGCAGGCTGATGGCCACGAAGGGCCCCCGGGGCCCTGAACGTGAACACCAGCCCTTTTCTAAGGTAAGCCTGACTCAGCAGCCCAGGTTCCTGATGGGAAATAGCAGGAGACACGTGCCGAGGCCAAAGCAGCTGGAGTTGGGATAGGTGCCAACTGGGTCTGGGAGGCAGATTGGGAAATGCAGAATTTCAGAAGGCAAACAACTGGCCGCTCCGGGCCACAGGCCCCTGAACGCTAGTGCTGACCCTTTTCCCAGGTAAAGAAAACTCAGCAACACCGGTTCCTGATTTCAAATTGCTGGAGGCGCTTGGGAGTCTGAAACCAGCTCAACTCGGCACAGGTGGCAACTTGGATGTGGGAGGCATCCGGCGCAATGGGAAATTTCAGGACCTAGCCGTCCACTAAGAGCCCCTTGCCCCTGAACATGAAGGCCAGCCCTTTTCTCAAGAAAGCGTACCTTGGACACCCTGGTTCCTGATGGCAGGTAGCAGGAGACACGTGCCGAGGCAAAAGCAGCTGGAGTTGGAACTGGTGCCAGCTTGGGTCTGGGAGGCACATTTGGCAATGCAGAAATATCAGCAGGCAGCCAGCCAGTCCAGGCGAGGCCTCCTGAACACCAATGCCAGCCCTTTCCCAGAAGAAGAAAACTCAGCACCCCAGGCTCCTGATGGGAGATTGCTGGACACATTTGAGACCCTCAAACCTGCCTGACTTGGCGGTGGTGGCAGCTGGGGTCCGGGAGGCATCCTGTGCAATGCAGAATTTCAGGTGGCAGACAGTCGGCCCCTCTGGACCAGAGGCTCCTAAACACTGGTGCCATCCCTTTTCCCAGGTAAGCAAAACTCAGCAGCCCAGGTTCCTAGTTTCAGATTGCTGGAGGTGCTTGGCAGTCTCAAACAAGATCAACTAGGCACAGGTCGCAGCTTGGGGCTGGGAGGGATCATGAGCAATGCAGAATTTCAGCAGACAGCAGGCCACTACAGGCCACTAAGGGCCCTGGACACCAATGCTGCCCTTTACACAGGTAAGTATAACTCACCAGCTCAGTTTCCTGAGAGCAGAGTGCTACAGCGACTTGAGACTCTCAAACCAGCCTGACTTTACGGTGGTGGCAGCTTGAGTCTGGGAGGCATCCTGCGCAATGTTAAATTTCAGCAGACAGCTGGCCCCGAGCTCCTGAACACTAGTGCTGACCCTTTCACCAGGTAAGCAAAACTCAGCCACCCAGATTCCTTGCTGCAGATTGCTCAACTCAGCTGAGGTGGCAGCTTGGTTCTGGGAGGCATCCTGCACAGTGCAGAATTTCAGATGGCAGACAGCCAGCCCCTCTTGCCCAGAGGCTCCTAAACACTAGTGCTGTCCCTTTTCCCAGGTAAGCAAAACTCAGCTGCCCAAGTTCCTGGTGGCATATTGCTCAAGTCGCGTGGGACTCTCAAACGAGCTCAGCTCGGCTGAGGTGCCAGCTTGGATTCGGGAGGCATCATGCGCAATGGAGAATTTCAGCAGGCGGCCGGCCACGAAGGGCCCCTGGGCTCTGAACAGAAATGCTGCCCTTGACACAGGTAAGTGTAACTCACCAGCTCAGGTTCGTGATGGAAGATTGCTGGGGCCATTTGGGACCCAGCCAGACACTGCGGTGGTGGCAGCTTGGGTCGGGGAGGCATCCTGCGCAATGCAGAATTTGAGCAGGCGGCTGGCCAGTAAGGGCCCCTGGGCCCTGGACACCAGTGCTGCCCATTACACAGGGAAGTGTAACTCAGCAGCTGAGGTTCCTGATGGCAGATGGCAGGAGACACGTGCCGAGGCAAAAGCAGCTGGAGTTTTCACTGGTGCCAGCTTGGGTCTGGGAGGCACATTTGGCAATGCAGAAATATCAGCAGGCAGCCAGCCACTCCAGGCGAGGCCTCCTGAACACCAATGCCAGCCCTTTCCCAGAAGAAGAAAACTCAGCACCCCAGGTTCCTGATGGGAGATTGCTGGACACATTTGGGGACCCTCAAACCAGCCTGACTCTGCGGTGCTGGCAGCTTGGGTCTGGGAGGCATCCTGCGCAATGCAGAATTTCAGCAGGCAGATGGCCGGCCCCTCTTGGCCAGAGGCTCCTGAACACTAGTGCTGACGCTTTCCCCAGGTAAGCAAAACTCAGCCCCCCAGATTCCTTGTTGCAGATTGCTTGAGTCGGCTGAGGTGGCAGCTTGGGTCTGGGAGGCATCCTCTAACCCAGTAAGAACCAAAAAAAACCCCAACCCTTTCTTCTAAAAAATATTCAAATATATATATCCTTATGTTTTCATATTTACATTCACAATATGCATTATAAATATAAATGTATATTGCTTACTTATACATTTATCTTTATCAATGTCAATTTATAAATAAATTTTTATTCTATATCTACTCCAAGCACTTATTTATCTATTTTATACCTATTTTTACATATTGATTATATATTCCCCTGTCAAGATTTTTACTTCTGTAACACTTATGTTTTATTTTAAATAACATCTGCCTCTACTTAAATAAAAGCCAAAAAAATTCCTTTCCTTTGGAATATATTTACATAGTTTTATATTTTTATTCCTATTTATAATTTATAGTGCCCTATAATGTTATTTATATTCTATATTACAAATCTGCATTTTACTTACTTATGTTTATATTTAAATTTATATTCATAGTTTAGCAATTTCTCTTTATATAATTATTAAATATTTCTAACTTACGATTCACATTTTTATAAGACTTATAGTATTTAAAATAAAACTCCTGCCTCTATAAAAACAGAGGACATCCCTTGATTTAAACAATAGTTAAAATTCTATTCACATCTACCTTTAAAATTTTTATTTATTATATTTATAGCTATATATTAGAGAGAATACCTTTTATTATAATAATAGAGGTATTATTTTTATATTATGTATTTCTTTTACTTATATTTATTCATATTAGATATTTATAGATATTGGTATATAAATTATATATTTGTATATCTGGATTTCTACTTTTATATTATTTCTATTTATATTATTTATTTAAAAAAACAGCCTACAACCTAAAAAAACCGAAAAAAATCTCCACTTTATTTTAACCTTTTTATATTTACATTCTATGTTTATATATCTTTCTTAATATATATAAATTATACTCCACTCTATATATAATGTTACAATTATATACCATATATTATACTTTTATGTATGTATCTGTTATCTATGTCTACCACTCTAATTTCATATTTATTTTTAAATTTATATTTATTTCTATTTTCATGTATATGTTAGACCATGTAAGTTCATTAACCCGACACATCAGAACCACAACAATACCGTACCTTTGTCAGCACCTGTACGCAGCCCGCGCTCATCCCATTGCAGCACATCAAAACAAAACCTATTTCTATTACTAACGGAACAAACATCCCACAATATTGAACCCTAATAAAAACTCAAATAAACCTAACTGTAAATAAATTTTAAATCCCACTATAAGCAGCCCAAAGCCTCCACACATTCTCATCATAAACTTCCTCCTAAACCAATATCTCAAACACCCACAAACTCAAATACACCTTGAAAATGACACAACTACTAATAAAAACAAACACCCATTAAAAATTAAATCTAACCAACTCACTAGACTCAAAACTGTACAACTGACCCAAAACAGTACTAAGAAAAAAAAGCTCTACGTTTATGCACAAATAATAACCGATAATCTGGAAAAGTTATTTGAAAAAATTTTACAAATTAACTAAAAGCATAAAAATAAAAAAAAATCTAAACTATTAAAATACTACAAAATATCACTAACTAAATTTAAAAAATATTGCCTATAAAAACCCACCATATAAATGCCCCTCTCCCCAACAATAAAACTAAAAACACCTAACGAACCAGAAAGAAATCGGAACTTAGGAACACTAAAACCATAGCGTTCAAGAAGTCACACCACATCCCTTATCATACACCAACTACAAACAACATAAAACAATACAGTGAATTCTTAAAAACCACCTTAAAACCACTACATTGAAAAACATTTCTAAAATGAAAAACTGCATTTAACAAAAGCCATCTAATAAATTCACACCCAAAACTCCAGCAGCCCAGCTGGCCCTACCGAAGCCGTATGTTTATACATAAATTAAACAAAACCAAAATGCCAGTAATACCTATCAGAAGTCTATGAAAGAAACCTCTTGAAATTAATCCTAGCTCAAATACAAACCAACCCATCCAGAAAGTCAGCTTCACCCAAAAAACAACTTACACAGAGTTAATAATACCAAGAAATAAAACAACACACCATATACCACCAATGAATATAATAGTGTAGGAAAAAAAATACTCCACTTTTTTTTTTTTTTTTTTTTTTTTTTTTATTTAAACTAACTTATTTTATTAGCTAGAACAGAAGCTTTTGCCAAGACTGTAACAACAACTTCTTTTTCTTCTTCTCCTTCTGAAATATCCCTTCTCACTCCCAAATTCCTCACAACTTCTGAGTTTAAATCCAAGCCAAAAGCAAAATTCGTGCACTTGTGCGTTCGATGCTCCTGCCAGATTCTCTGTTTCCCTCCACATCTTCTTACACTTTCAGTCTTCAGGCTGTCCTGCCGTGAAGAATGGGTAAAGAGAGGATTTCCCTGCCTCCCCCCCAGAGCTGGTTTCCTCAGCCATTTCACTCAATCCCAAACCGGCAATGATGCACGCTCACCTGAAGCAGGGGAATAAATCTCTAAATGTCACTAAATACATAAAATGTACACAAAAATACATAAATGTCACTAAATACATAAAAGCGCATCCCCATTGTTCCAACACTCGGCAGCCCATGCGGCCAAGGTCAGAACTCTCTGCCCCCCGAGGACACGGCAACCAGCGGGGCCCTTTGTCCCTCTCTCCAGCACGGACCTATGAAGCCAGAGAGGAGTTTACAGAGACCGGGAGGCAGCGGGACGGGGCGGGCGCCCGGCCCGACCTTCCAAAGCTGGCGGCAGCGAAGGCGGGGAGCGCCACGGCCCCGCTCCGCCGCCTGCCCGCCGCCCCGGGGCCGCCCCGCCGGGATTGTCCGGCCCGCGGTCGCTCCCAGCGCCTGGAGCGGGGCGGGCGCGGGCTCGGGAGCTGCCGCCCTGTTCCGACGCCGCTCGCCCGCCCCCGCCCGCTGCCCCGGCCCGCGGAGCGCTGCGACCGCACCTCCGCCGCCCGCCGAAACCGGCCCCGCCCGGCCGCCCCCGCCGCGGCCGTTCTCCTCGGCCATCGCATCCCTTTGCATGACCGAATGTCCTTCACCCGCCCCCGCCATTTACAGACCCTGGCCCGACCGCCGCTGGCTCCAGCGCCCTTCCCTCGCTCGGCAGCCGCGTCCTTGCCCCGCCCCCGGCACTCAGCGGCGAGGGGCAGGGCGCTGGCTCGGGGGGGTGCGACCCCGCTCTGTGGCCACAGGGGGAGGAGATTTATGGGGGCGTGCGATTTCCCCGCCCATTTCGCCGCCATCTTGAGAAGGTCAAAGAACGCCCGCGACATTTGCGACGCGCCCCTCCCAAAATGGCGGCCGAGGAGGACCCTCGGAAGAAATAGGGTTTTACCCAGATGCCTCTCAGCAACCCGCCTAAATATGTTCGCCCACGGCGCCGCTGACCACATAGGCCGTGTCTTATACACTTAAAATGCCACATAAAAATCCATCGGGGCCGCCGTGGCGTCGGTGTTTCATGCAGGCAGCCGATTCGACCGACGCTGGCCCTCGACTTCCCCGCCCTTCTCGCTGCCATGTTAAGAAGGTCAAGGAAAAGTCCGCGACATCCGCGACTCGCCACTCCCAAGATGGCGGCCTCGCGGCTGCCGGTAGCGACAGAGCTGCAGTACCGCGCTCTGCCCACAAGGCGGCAGCACTGCCGCCCGCCCCAGCCGGGGGCGCAGCGCGCCTCGGGGCTGCGGGCAGCGAAGGCGGCAAAAAAGAACAGGGGCGACCCCCGCCAAAAACTGCTCTGAAATAAATGCCAAAAACCTGCCTCTTACCCCACCAGAATCAAACAAGGCCCCTTGCTTTAAAGCCATGTTTAAATAAATTTTTTATTTCCATTTTTCGTATTTATATTCACATGCATAGCTATAGTGGACATTGATGTAGCATGTAATTTATATAACATTATTCTATTTCTATTATTTATATTTACTTATATTTTGTGCTTTTATAAATATCTTTCCACATTGATTGCATATTTCTATGTCTAAAATTACATTTCTATCATGCTTTCACTATTTAAAATACAAATCCCATCCTAACTAAATAAATACAAAAAAGCTCTGTTCTTTTAAACTACATTGAAATATTTTTATATTTATAGCGCTCATGACTATATTCACATTTATATTTGCAGTTTATACTTAAGTATTATATTAATCATTATGTATAACATGTATCCTATTCAAATAAGAGATAAATTATTTTCCTAATTATGTACCATATCTACTGCTACAACTTATTTTTTCTTACATTTTTAATTTTTATATTAACCTTCAGCTATTTATGATCTATTTCTATTCTTAGATTTCTACCTTTATATTATTTGTATTTATAATGTTTATACTAAAACACCTGCTTTTGCCAAATCAAAAAAAAAATCCCCTTTATTTTAAACTACTTAAAAAAACCTAGAGTATATCAATCTGGTATAACATATAACAAATGATAGATATGATAGATGTAAAATTGATATAAATATTGTAGTGTATTATAGGAAATAAATAAAAATCAATATGATCCATAACACAAGTAATACTGTATAAATGTTATATTTATGTTATTTTATATTTCAAATAATTTAACATTTCTTTATATATTTGCATATACTTGACAAACATTTCTATATTTATACTTGGGTTGCGATTTTTTTCTGGGTGTTTTCTGGGTCTTTTCTTGCCCTTCTTCGAATTTTTTTCTGGGTTATTTCTTGTCCATCTTGGGGGACAAGAAATTTTCTGGGTTTTTTCTGGGTTTTTTCTTGCCCATCTCAGAGTTTTTTTTTTGGGTTTTTTTCTGGGTTTTTTTCTTGCCCATCTTGGGTGATTTTCTGGGGTTTTTCTACGTTTTTTTCTTGCCCATCTGGGATTATTTTCTGGGGTTTTTTTCTCGTTGCTTTCTTGCCCATCCTGGGCTTTTTCTGGGTTTTTTTCTTGTCCATCATGTGGTTTTTTTCTGGTTTTTTCCTGCTCATCTTCGTCTGGTTTTCTGGGTTTTAAGCCAAAATCGGTACATATCATGTCAGTTCATGCAATACAACCCGGCTGGGGATTTTTTATTCTAAATTTAACAAGGAGTCGCAAAACCTGGAAAGCAAAAGTCACACACACAAGGTTAAATCCAGTCAGCATGCACTCACACACGCAGAGACGAGCAGACACAGACAGACACAGCCACGTGCTCTCACACACGCTCACACAATCTTTCCACTTAAATGCTCACTGCGGCCCTTACTCGAGATGCTGAAGAACGTGCTGTGACACATCTTCTGGCTGCCGCTCCTTGAGGTAAAATGGCAGATCCTGGGGAAATCAGCAGCCTCGGGGACCTGTGAGACGACACGAAGGGTCAACGAGTGGCTATCTGACAGCTAGGACTTGTCTCCTCTCTGGACTGATAAATTTTCTACCCAAAATCCAATAGAAGACAGATGTATAGGTACATAGAACATAAGCCACCATAGGCAGATACAATACAAGCCAGGACTTGCAAAAATTCTCTGGAAGATGAATTCTTGCGCCCTATTCCCTTTCAGAAGAAGGAACCTACACAACTACTGCAGTCATCTGAGGAGGTGCATCTGAAAAAAAAGTTAGGACAACAGTCAGACGGTTCAATGATAACTGAAGAGCTCCAGATATCCTGTGTCCATCTACAAATCCCATCTAGAGTCCAACTACACCCCACACTGCACATTACAAATCCCCGGGCCCTCTCCTATTGCACCAGGCTATGCGGCAGGGCAGAGCAGCTCGGGCACAAATGTGTGCTGACAGCCGTGACACAGGATGGACAGGACAGGACAGACAACGGGGACACAACACATACAGAAAATTCTAGGCAAGGAAAATGGCTGCAAGGACTGAGAGAATGCAAAAGGAGATGACCGAGTTCAAACTGATGGTGAGCTGATGAGGCTCAGAGAACCCCGAAGGAAGAAGATGATAACTGAATGATTTCTTCTAAGAACTGCAAAGATGGATGCCTAGGAATCCTACGGTCAGAATCCTCTACCTAACCTCATATTACGCCAAGTCCTAATCCACCAAAATGGATCCAGGTGGGGGCATAGCTGTCCATACAGCCCAGACCAAGACCTGACAAGACATCAGATGCGATGCTTCCAAAGACAGAAGAGAGTCTGACGCCTGTCTGAGCTCCCGAGTCAAAAGTTCTGTGGCCTGGGTGCCAGGCCAGGGAATGCAGAGATCACAGATGCTAACAATGATGCCAAGATTAATGACAGGCACCCCTAAGGTAAAAGACATGGGATACACAAACAACACACAATTCACAACAGACAAGTGACACGAGACACACCAGGACTGCTCTGCCCTGCTGCACACCTCAGCACTGTGATCAAAAGTGAGACTTGGCTTCTATGGGGCCTAAGGGGCCACTTCATTAACACCCCCCCACCTCCAAACTGGACTCAAAACCCCCTCCCTGTAATCCCCAAACCAGCACCGTTCTTTCAGCCCCTCTGTGGGTCACGGCCCTCTACTTATCTCTCATACAGCTGGGGATGCTGGTCCCTGTCAGGTGCAAAGAAAGGCCACCTCATCAGATGGGAAGGTCCTGCTGGCACCGGGCTGGTGTCTCTCAGACAGCTAGATTAAAGAGAACCAAACATCAGGGCCTGATCTTGGCACCGCATTGGCCAAAACCCCACCGCTCTGCTACTCACCGCGCTCCTAAGAAGGCCCGGCACCTCCTGACCCTGACCCTCTGCCACACGTGGAATGCGTCTGCACCTGAAAGAAAGTTAGAACACATGTCAAACATCACCAGGATAACTCACAAGCTGCAAACACCATATGTCAATCTAGGAACAACATCTAGAGCCCAAGTACAGCCCACATTACAAATTTCAACTCCCCAAGGCTTGTCCTATTGCAGCAGGCCATGCGGCAGGGCAGAACAGCTCCGGCAAAAAATGTGTGCACACACCCGTGACACAGAAAGTGACAAACAGGGGGGACATGAAACACGACACATCATGCTTGTGGTGAGGGCCTCGAGGGAAAAAGGCAAAAGGGACCCCAAAGACACACCAGGGAGCACGGCACACCGGACAACAGGACACAGATCGGAGCTGTTCTGCACTGCCCGCCTGAAAGCTGCCATCAAAAGTAGAGCCTCTCCCTTTAGCTGTCCTAAGAGGCCCTTGGAGAAGATTGCTTTCCCCTCTGCTCATTTTTGAATCTGTCCCAAGAACTCCCAATCTGCTACTCCGCCATCTCCAGACCGTGGCCCCCAACTTATCTTTTGGATGATCGGTGAGGGGAATCCACGCTGCACCTGAAATGAGTCTGCCTTGGAGGGCTCTGTGACGGCCTGTGAGCCTCTCGGTCAGCTGCAATAAAGAAAACCAAAACCAAAGTATGAGTCCAGAGTTATGTGGGCCAAATCCCACCAAGGCAGCTACTTGCCCTCTCCTGAGTGTGCCTGGCTCCTTCAGGCTCCAGCTTCATCCTGATTCCAAGGCTGTGGCCTTTATTAGGAGTGGCACCTGGGTTACAGAAAGACAAAGTTAAATGGCATTCCTCTGAGTGCAGTGGATCACCTTGTATGCTGTAAGCCATGGGAATGCCTCTGCTAGGCTTCTGAACAGCCTTGTGTGGGGGGGCCCTCAAATAAACACCCTTTCTCACCCTGCTGCTTGCAAACCCGCTCCCAAGAAATCCTACACTGGATACCTGATCACCCTCCCTCTCCCAGTCACCATCCTCAACTCACCTGAAGCCTCAATCTCAAACATCATCCTTGACACTGGGCAGATCCCTCTTGTGACACGACGAATCTGCTGAAAAATTGTTGTGCTTGAGAGCTGAGCAATAACAGCCAATTCTCTCCACTGCTCACCTTGACTGCTGGCATCCAGATGGACTTCCTGAAAAGAAAGACAAAGAACAGAGCTGTAACACAGTCACCATACACACTTCTGCTGCAGAGACAAATGGGGCCTCACCTGCTCGGGGCAATCCCCTCGCCCGGGATGGGGCCCTCTGGCACACATTTAATCCATCTGAATCTGAAAAAAAAGTTAGGACAAGAGTCACACTCTTGTAGGATAACTGATGAGCTCCAGATGCCCTGTGCCCATCCACAGATCCCATCTAGTGTCCAACTACACCCCACATTACACATTCCAAGTCTCCAAGACTTCTCCTATCGCACCAGGCTGTGCAGCACGGCAGAGCAGCCCCATCCCCAAATGTGTGCAGACACCCGTGACACAGGACAGACAGGACAGACAACAACAGGGGACACAACAGGAAAAGAAATCTCTTGGCAAGGAAAATGGCTGCAAGGACTGAGAGGATGCAAAAGGAGATGAGTGAGCTGAGACCGATGGTGAGCTGATGAGGCTCAGAAAACCCTGGGGGACGAAGATGATAACTGAATGATTAATTCCAAGAACAGCAAAGATGGATGCCTAGGAATCCTACAGTCAGAATGCTGTACCTAACCTCATATTATTACAAGTCCTAATCCACCACAATGGATCCAGGTGGGGCATAGCTGTCCATACAGCTCAGAACTAGACCTGACAAGAAATCTGACTGGATGCTTCCAAAGAGGTAACTTTTGACTGGGGAGCTCAGACAGGTATCAGAAACTCATATATGGCCTGGGTGCCGGGCCAGGGAATGCAGAGATCAGAGATGCTAACAATGATGCCAGGGGTACTGACAGGGCCCTCCAAAGGTAAAAGACATTGGATACACAAACAACACATAATGCACAACAGACAAGTGACACAAGACACACCGGGACTGCTCTGCCCTGCACACCTCAACACTGTGATCAAAAGTGAGACTTGGCTTTTATGAGGCCTAAGGGGCCACCTCATGAACATCCCCCACCGCCAAAGCTGAATCAAAAACTCCACCCAGTATTTCCCGAAACAGCACCATGACTTCATCCCCACTGTGGGTCGTAGCCCTCTACTTATCTCTCATACAGCTGGGGATGCGGGTCTCGGGTGCAAAGAAAGGCCACCTTGTCAAACAGGAAGGTCCTGCTGGCACCGGGCTGGTGTCTCTGAGACAGCTAGATTAAAGAGAACCAAACATCAGGGCCTGATCTTGGCACCGCATTGGCCAAAACCCCACCGCTCTGCTACTCACCGCGCTCCTAAGAAGGCCCGGCACCTCCTAACCCTGACCCTCTGCCACACGTGGAATGCATCTGCACCTGAAAGAAAGTTAGAACATATGTCAAACACCACCAGGGTTACTCACAAGCTGCAAACACCTTATGTCAATCTAGGAATAGCATCTAGAGCTCAAGTACAGCCAACATTACAAATTCCCCCTCCCTATAGTTCGTCTTATTGCAGCAGGCCATGCGGCAGGGAAGAACAGCTCTGGCACAAATCTGTGCACACACCCGTGACACAGAAAGTGACAAACAGGGGGACATGAAACACGACACATCATGCTTGTGGTGAGGGTCTCGAGGGGAGAAGGCAAAAGGGACCCCAAAGACACACTAGGGAACACAGAACACTGGACAACACAACACAGACCGGAGCTGTTCTGCACTGCCCGCCTGAAAGCTGCCATCAAAAGTAGAGCCTCTCCCTTTAGCTGTCCTAAGAGGCCTTTGGAGAAGATTGCTTTCCCCACTGCCAATTTTTAAATCTGGCCAAAGAACTGCCAACCTGATACTCTCTCATCGTCTCATCTCCAGACCGCGGCCCCCGACTTATCTTTTAGATGATCGGTGAGGGGAATCCACGCTGCACCTGAAATGAGTCTGCCTCGGAGGGCTCTGTGATGGCCTGTGAGCCTCTCGGTCAGCTGCAATAAAGAAAACCAAAACCAAAGTATGAGTCCAGAGTTATGTGGGCCAAATCCCACCAAGGCAGCTACTTGCCCTCTCCTGAGTGTGCCTGGCTCCTTCAGGCTCCAGCTTCATCCTGATTCCAAGGCTGTGGCCTTTATTAGCAGTGGCACCTGGGTTACAGAAAGACAAAGTTAAATGGCATTCCTCTGAGTGCAGTGGATCACCTTGTGTGCTCTAAGACATGGCAATGCCTCTGCTAGGCTTCTCAGCCTTGTGTGGGGTGCCCTCAAATAAACACCCTTTCTCACCCTGCTGCTTGCAAACCCCCTCCTAAGAACTCCTAAACTGGATACCTGATCACCCTCCCTCTCCCAGTCACCATCCTCAACTCACCTGAAGCCTCAATCTCAAACATCATCCTTGACACTGGGCAGATCCCTCTTGTGACACGATGAATCTGCTGAAAAATTGTTGTGCTTGAGAGCTGAGCAATAACAGCCAATTCTCTCCACTGCTCACCTTGACTGCTGGCATCCAGATTGACATCCTGAAAAGAAAGACAAAGAACAGAGCTGTAACACACTCACCATACACACTTCTGCTGCAGAGACAAATGGGGCCTCACCGGCTCGGGGCAATCCCCTCACCCGTGATGGGGCCCTCTGGCACACATTTAATCCATCTGAATCTGAAAAATAGTTAGGACAAGAGTCACACTGTGGCAGGATAACTGATGAGCTCCAGATGTCCTGTGTCCATCTACAAATCCCATCTAGAGTCCAACTACACCCCACATTACAAACTCCAAGTCTCCAAGACTTCTCCTATCGCACCAGGCTGTGCTGCAGGGCAGAGCAGCCCCATCCCAAAAGTGTGCAGACACCCGTGACACAGGACAGGACGTGACAAACAATAGGCACAAGACACATACAGAAATCTCTTGGCAAGGAAAATGGCTGCAAGGACTGAGAGAATGCAAAAGGAGATGACCGAGCTGAGACCGATGGTGAGCTGATGAGGCTCAGAGAACTCTGAAGGAAGAAGATGATAACTGAATGATTAATTCCAAGAACAGCAAAGACGGATGCCTAGGAATCCTACAGTCAAAATCCTCTACCTAACCTCGTAATATTACAAGTCCTGATCCACCATAATGGATCCAGGTGGGGCACAGCTGTCCATACAGCTCAGAACAAGACCTGAAAAGACGTCTGACTGGATGCTTCCAAAGAGAGAAGAGAGTCTGATGCCTGTCTGAGCTCGCGAGTCAAAAGCTCTGTGTCCCGGGTGCCAGACCAGGGAATGCAGAGATTACAGATGCTAACAATGATGCCAGGGGTACTGACAGGGCCCTCAAAGGCCTAAGGTAGAAGACAGGAGATACACAAAACAACACACAATGCACAACAGACAAGTGACACGATGCACTCGGGGACTGCTCTGCCCTGCACACCTCAGCACTGTGATCAAAAGTGAGACTTGGCTTTCATGGGGCCTAACGAGCCGTTTAATGAACGCCCCCCGCTCCAAACTGGACTCAAAAACCCCTCCCAGGAATTCCCAAACCAGCACCATGCCTTCATCCCCACTGTGGGTCGCAGCCCTCTACTTATCTCTCAGACATCTGGGGATGCCAGTCTGTGTCAGGTGCAAAGAAAGGCCACCTCGTCAGCTGGGAAGGTCCTGCTGGCACCGGGCTGGTGTCTCTCAGACAGCTAGATTAAAGAGAACCAAACATCAGGGCCTGATCTTGGCACCGCATTGGCCAAAACCCCACCACTCAGCTACTCACCGCGCTCCTAAGAAGGCCCGGCACCTCCTAACCCTGACCCTCTGCCACACGTGGAATGCATCTGCACCTGAAAGAAAGTTACAACATATGTCAAACACCACCAGGGTAACTCACAAGCTGCAAACATCTTATGTCAATCTAGGAACAACATCTAGAGCCCAAGTACAGCCCACATTACAAATTCCCCCTCCCTATGGTTCGTCCTACTGCAGGAGGCCATGCGGCAGGGCAGAACAGCTCCGGCAAAAAATGTGTGCACACACCCGTGACACAGAACGTGACAAACAGGGGGGACATGAAACACGACACACCATGCTTGTGGTGAGGGCATCGAGGGGAAAAGGCAAAAGGGACCCCAAAGACACACTAGGGAACACAGCACACCAGAAAACACGACAGACCGGAGCTGTTCTGCACTGCCCGCCTGAAAGCTGCCATCAAAAGTAGAGCCTCTCCCTTTAGCTGTCCTAAAAGGCCTTTGGAGAAGATTGCTTTCCTCTCTGCTCATTTTTGAATCTGTCCCAAAAACTCCCAACCTGCTACTCCACCATCTCCAGGCTGTGGCCCCCGACTTATCTTTTGGATGATCGGTGAGGGGAATCCACGCTGCACCTGAAATGAGTCTGCCTTGGAGGGCTCTGTGATGGCCTGTGAGCCTCTCGGTCAGCTGCAATAAAGAAAACCAAAATCAAAGAGTGAGTCCAGAGTTATGTGGGCCAAATCCCTGCAAGTCAGCTACTTGCCCTCTCCTGAGTGTGCCTGGCTCCTTCAGGCTCCAGCTTCATCCTGATTCCAAGGCTGTGGCCTTTATTAGCAGTGGCACCTGGGTTACAGAAAGACAAAGTTAAATGGCTCTGAGTGCAGTGGATCACCTTGTATGCTGTAAAGCCATGGGAATGCCTCTGCTAGGCTTCTGAACAGCCTTGTGTGGGGGGGCCCTCAAATAAACACCTTTTCTCACCCTGCTGCTTGCAAACCCGCTCCCAAGAAATCCTAAACTGGATACCTGATCACCCTCCCTCTCCCAGGCACCATCCTCAACTCACCTGAAGCCTCAATCTCAAACATCATCCTTGACACTGGGCAGATCCCTCTTGTGACACGATGAATCTGCTGCGAAATTGTTGTGCTTGAGAGCTGAGCAATAACAACCAATTCTCTCCACTGCTCACGTTGACTGCTGGCATCCAGATTTACTTCCTAAAAGAAAGACAAAGAACAGCAGTGTAACAGAGTCAGTTGAGAGGTGTAACAGAGTCTGCTGCAGAGGCAAATGGGGCCTCACCTACTCAGGAGAATCCCCACACCTGGCATGGGGCCCTCTGGCACACATTTAATCCATCTGAACCTGAAAAAAAAGTTAGGACAAGAGTCACACTGTGGCAGGATAACTGATGAGCTCCAGATATGATGTGCCCATCTACAAATCCCATCTAGAGTCCAACTACACCCCACATTACAAACTCCAAGTCCCTGGGACTTCTCCTATCGCACCAGGCTGTGCAGCAGGGCAGAGCAGCTCCGGCACAAATGTGTGCTGAGAGCCATGACACAGGATAGGACAGACAACGGGGACACAACAGGAACAGAAATCTCTTGGCAAGGAAAACGGCTGCAAGGACTGAGAGAATGCAAAAGGAGATGAGTGAGCTGAGACCGATGGTGAGCTGATGAGGCTCAGAGAACCCTGGAGGAAGAAGATGATTACTGAATGATTTATTCCAAGAACAGCAAAGACTGATGCCTAGGAATCCTACAGTCAAAATCCTCTACCTAACCTCGTAATATTACAAGTCCTAATCCACCATAATGGATCCAGGTGGGGCACAGCTGTCCATACAGCTCAGAACAAGACCTGAAAAGACGTCGGACTGGATGCTTCCAAAGAGAGAAGAGAGTCTGATGCTTGTCTGAGCTCCCTAGTCAAAAGTTCTGTGGCCTGGGCGCCAGGCCAAGGAGTGCAGAGATCACAGAGGCTAACAATGATGCCAGGGTTTCTCACAGGCCCCCCTAAGTGAAAGATATGGCATACACAAACAACACATAATGCACAATAGACAAGTGACACGATGCACACCGGGACTGCTCTGCCCTGCTGCACACCTCAGCACTGCAATCAAAAGTGAGACTTGGCTTTTATGGGGCCTAAGGGGCCACTTCATGAACACACCACACCCCCCCCCCCCAAAACTGGACTCAAAACCCCCTCCCAGGAATTCCCAAACCAGCACCCTGCTTTCATCCCCTCTGTGGGTCACAGCCCTCTACTTATCTCTCAGACATCTGGGGATGCTGGTCCCTGTCAGGTGCAAAGAAAGGCCACCTCGTCAGCTGGGAAGGTCCTGCTGGCACTGGGCTGGTGTCTCTGAGACAGCTAGAGTAAAGAGAACCAAACATCAGTCCCTGATCTTGGCACCGCATCGGCCAAAACCCCACCACTCAGCTACTCACCGCACTCCTAAGAAGGCCCGACACCTCCTAACTCTGACCCCCTGCCACACATGGAATGCGTCTGCACCTGAAAGAAAGTTACAACATATGCCAAACACCACCAGGATAACTCAAAAGGTGCAAACACCTTATGTCAATCTAGGAATAGCATCTAGAGCCCAAGTACAGCCAGCATTACAAATTCAAACGCCCCACGGTTTCTCCTACTGCAGCAGGCCATGCGGCAGGGCAGAACAGCTCCGGCAAAAAATGTGTGCACACACCCGTGACACAGAACGTGGCAAACAGGGGGGACATGAAACACGACACATCATGCTTGTGGTGAGGGTCTCGAGGGGAGAAGGCAAAAGGGACCCCAAAGACACACTAGGGAACACAGAACACTGGACAACACAACACAGACCGGAGCTGTTCTGCACTGCCCGCCTGAAAGCTGCCATCAAAAGGAGAGCCTCACCCTTTAGCTGTCCTAAGAGGCCCTTGGAGAAGATTGCTTTTCCGGCTGCCAATTTTCAAATCTGCCCCAAGAATTCCCAACCCACTATTCTCTCATCTCCAGGCCAAGGCCCTCGACTTATCTTTTGGATGATCGGTGATGGGAATCCACGCTGCACCTGAAATGAGTCTGCCTCGGAGGGCCTCGTGATGGCCTGTGAGCCTCTCGGTGAGCTACAATAAAGAAAACCAAAACCAAAGTATGAGTCCAGAGTTATGTGGGCCAAATCCCTGCAAGTCAGCTACTTGCCCTCTCCTGAGTGTGCCTGGCTCCTTCAGGCTCCAGCTTCATCATGATTCCAAGGCCTTCATTAGGAGTGGCACCTGGGTTAGAGAAAGGCAAAGTTAAATGGCATTCCCCTGAGTGCAGTGGATGACCTTGTGTGCTGTAAGACATGGGAATGCCTCTGCTAGGCTTCTGAGAAGCCTTGTGTGGGGGAGGCCTCAAATAAACAAATAAAGACCCTTTCTCACCCTGCTGCCTGCAAACTCCCTCCCAAGAACTCCTAACTGCTCACCCTCCCTCTCCCAATCACAATCCTCAACTCACCTGAAGCCTCAATCTCAAACATCATCTTGGACCTTGGGCGGATCCCTCTTGTGACATGATCAATCTGCTGAATAAAATGTTGTACTTGACACAGCTTGGAATTTCAGGGAGTTGCACTCCTCAATTAAAAAAAAACAAAACAAAACAAAAAAAACCCAACAAAACCAATCCCAAAAACAAACAAAGAAAAAAACCAAACAAACAAAACCCACACAAACAATAAATCCCAAAACACCTAACTCCCCACAGAAACAAAAAAACCACAGAAAACATCAAAAAATCCAAAACCCCCACAAAAACCAACTAAAAACCCCAAAATGAAAACCAAAAAAAACCAAAAATTCCACCAAAAGAAATCCAACCAAAAAAACAACAAGAGCAAATCTAAAAATTACAAAAGCACCTTACCACTCCTAAACACAAAACCCAAAATCACAAACCTAAATACTCCCTGTATTCCATGCTGTTTTCTTCACAGAATCTTCCAAGCCTCTGTGCTTTAGATGCCCAGAAACACCTGCTGAAAAGATGCTGAGACGGGCTGAAAAAGCCTCTTCACTGAAATGAGGAGAGCTCTTAACCCAGCACATCCCAGAGAGGGAATGAAGCCCCTCAGCCACGGCTGGGGTTAATATACCCCTGATTGTGCCCGCCTCTCGTTCCCATGCCACCCAGGAAAAGGGAGGGGGCGAATCCCACCAAGCCCTCAGAGCAGCTACAGCTGTTTGGCTCCTCTGACTCACGTTCAAGGGCAGTAAAGGGCTTGTTATAGAAGAAAACTTTTCAGAAAAGTAACAGTGCTTTCTTTTTTTGCAACAACTACTTGGAGCAGAAGAACAGAAAACTGGCAAGATATAAAACTTTGTGGTAAGGTTACATAGCTAGATCAATTGGGTAATTGGGTAATTTGCTGTTACCTTACATAATTATTCTGTGTTTAACAAAAGCCATCTAATAAATTCACACCCAAAACTCCAGCAGCCCAGCTGGCCCTACCAAATCTCTATGTTTATGCATACAGTAAACAAAACCAAAATCCCAGTAATACCTATCAGAAGTCTGTGAAAGAAACCTCTTGAAATTGATCCTACCTCAAATACAAAACAACCCATGCAAAGTTAGCTTGACTCAATAAACAATTTACACAGAGCTAATAACACCAAGAAATAAAACAGCACACCATATACCACCAAAGAATATAATAGTGAAGAAAAAAGAAACCACTTTTTTTTTTTTTTTTTAAAGCTTTTGCCAGGACTCCAACAACAACTTCTTCTCCTTCTGAAATGTCCCTTCTCCTTCCCAAATTCCTTACAACTTCTGAGTTTACATCCAAGCAAAAAGCAAAATTCGTGCACTTGTGCGTTCGATGCTCCTGCCAGATTCTCTGTTTCCCTCCACATCTTCTTACACTTTCAGTCTTCACTCTGTCCTGCCGTGATGAGTTTGACGGACGAATTGGTAAACGTTAAGAGAGGATTTCCCTGCCTCCCTCCCCAGAGCTGGTTTCCTTAGTGCATTTCACTCAATCCCAGGCCGGCAACGATGCACGCTCACCTCAAGCGTGCAAGGCTCACAGCTGCTCGGCTAAACTCGGCTCTAATCGGCTAAACTCGGCCATTGTCATCTGCATTCGGCTGGACTCGACCCTTCGGCACGGATCGCCTCGCTTCGGCCGAACTCGGAGCCGCTCTCTGCGCTCGGCGCGCCTCGGCTCGCTTCGGCCGAACTCGGAGCCGATCAGTGCGCCCGGCGCGGCTCGGCTCGCTTCGGCCGAACTCGGAGCCGCTCTCTGCGCTCGGCGCGCCTCGGCTCGCTTCGGCCGAACTCGGAGCCGATCAGTGCGCCCGGCGCGGCTCGGCTCGCTTCGGCCGAACTCGGAGCCGCTCTCTGCCCTCGGCGCGGCTCGGCTCTCTTCGGCCGAACTCGGAGCCGATCTCTGCGCCCGGCGCGGCTCGGCTCGCTTCGGCCGAACTCGGAGCCGCTCTCTGCGCTCGGCGCGCCTCGGCTCGCTTCGGCCGAACTCGGAGCCGCTCTCTGCGCTCGGCGCGGCTCGGCTCGCTTCGGCCGAACTCGGAGTCGCTCTCTGCGCTCGGCGCGCCTCGGCTCGCTTCGGCCGAACTCGGAGCCGATCAGTGCGCCCGGCGCGCCTCGGCTCTCTTCGGCCGAACTCGGAGCCGCTCTCTGCGCTCGGCGCGGCTCGGCTCGCTTCGGCCGAACTCGGAGCCGATCAGTGCGCCCGGCGCGCCTCGGCTCTCTTCGGCCGAACTCGGAGCCGCTCTCTGCCCTCGGCGCGGCTCGGCTCGCTTCGGCCCAACTCGGAGCCGCTCTCTCCGCGTTCGGCTGAGCTCGCCTCGGCTCGGCTCCCTGACGGCGGGCAAGCGGCGCCGCCTCACGTTAAACTCGCCCGGCTCGGGGCTCTCCTGCTGCCGCGTCCCGCGGGCGGCCCGGCCATCGCACGGACACGATCGGGAGCGCGGCGTGGCACAGGAGCTCATTGGGCTGTGACCGCACTCGCGCTAATTAGCGCGCACGAGAGCAGCGGGCTCGGTTCGGCTGAGCTCGGCTCCGTTCAGGCAGCCTCGCAAGCCTGGCCTCGGTTCGCTCGAGGCCGTCAGGTTCCGCCGGTCTCGCCTTGGTTCGGCCGAAGGAGGCGTCGTTCGCTCGTGTTTTTACAAATATCTTTCTATATTGACTGTATATTTCTATATTTAATTTTATACTTCTATAATACTTCCATTATTCCAAATAAAAACCCCGTCTCTAACCAAATAAATAAAAAAACCCTTCTTTTAAAGGATACTGAAATATTTTTTATTTATACTTTGTATAATTATACATTCATATTTTAATTTATCGTTTCTTTGGATGTATTACATTAATAATGATATATATATAAAATTTTAAAATAGATTTAAATTATTATTTAAATTATGTATAATATCTACTGCTACAACTAATTTTTTCTGATATTTTAAATTTTTATATTTATCTGTATGTATTTATTATATATTTCTAAACTTAGATTTCTACCTTTATATTATTTGCATTTATAATTTTTACAATCAAAACACTGCCTATTGACCAATAAAGAAAACCCGCTTTATTTAAGTATTTTAAAAATATTTTCATGTTTATAATTTTCATATTTATATTTATAATTTGTTCAATATTACATGAGAACACACCTGCTCCTGCACCGCAGTGGGGCCCCTCTCCTGGGGACCTTGGGGTGCCCCAACGGCATCAGAGCCCCGAGTCTTCACCCCCTTCTCCTCTATTTAGAAACTACACTGGAACTTTTTTCTGGAAATAAAGACATTACCTAAATCCTCTCCCCGTGTCCTAGACAGATGGATATTCAGTTATTAGTTGGCTGGGCAGCAGTTTCTTAAATAGAATGATAAACAAGATGTGAACATTTCAGCTACAAGCAAATAGGCAAATCTGAACAAGGTACTGGTGGGCGACCACTGAAGTTATTTTGAAGGAATTTTTTAAACAATAAAATCAAAAATAAAGCAAAAAGCTAACTACTGGCTAAGAAAAAATTAACTTTTGACAGCAACAACATTCCAACCACACAGGCTTTTTCCCGATGTCATACCTTATAACTACCTCTCTTGGGAATTCTCATCATGTATCCCAAAAGGAATAAATACCTCAGAGCGTCCTAAAGCAAAAAGTAGCGCACATGAGCTCCTCACACTCCCGGGAGGCCTGCACAGCGTGCACTGAGTCTGCAACAAATTCTGCTCAGTGAGAGTCTGCAAACAAAGGTTCAATTGATGAATTGAACTGATTGTAAAGGGAGGTTTTCTAAGCACAGAAGCACAACAAAGAACAAGCAAAAACAATTCTTAAAAAAAACCTGCAAGTTTTATTTAGCATATATGCGACTGATTTCCACCCTGTGGCTTCTCACTTTGATTCGCGTCTGTAGGTTCAGGAAGATGACAATGCACACTCTGCCCTCCCTGAGCCCCCCACAGCAGCTGAGCGCTGCTCCGTGCGCTCAGATCGTCAGGAGCTGGATTGCCCGCATGGACTGGAACTGCTCTGCTGCAGATTCAGGAGAGAGAGGCTGGCTGAGGCGTCGTCCCAATTCCATTTCTGTGTGACGAGAAGCGGTTTGTTCCCAACGGGTGCAACAATCCCCAGCTCGCTTCCGTGGTGAGTACCGATGGCACACAAATGGCAGCCTGAGGAAATCGTGTTCTGGGCTCTAAGTGGTCGGGACAGGGTCTGATTTTTTGTTTTGCATCTGTATGATGATTAGTACGACAGGGCCCTGATCGATGACATGGCAGCACAGAATTAAAAACTCCTCAATAGGATTACATCGACTTCTAGGAAAAGACAAAAGCCTAGGACCCTTCTGAAATCTATTTTTAATGCGAAGCACACGGATTGTCACTATGCTGTGCCTTCCAGCTTTTCAAAGCAGCTTACCTCTGAAGACCAGAAAACATTTATTTCTACAGAAACAATGGGCAACCCCCAGGCTAATCTCAGCACTACTGTTTAATAGGGGATCTGCCAGCGTGCCAGTCCAGCTTCAAGTGTGCTTTATTTCAGTCTAACATCCCCTCAAAATTCTTCTCACATCTCCCAACCCTGACATCTTATTTTTCCCTAAAGCTTCTCATCATTAGCAATTTCCAAGTAACATGGTATTTTTACAACATTCAAAAATGTCATGCTGGACTGTGCTAGAGAGTAATTTGCAAATATAAGCTTAGCAAAGTTTGAATTGACTTGTCCAGAGAAAAAACCTACAAGTGAACACCTACACCTGCCTACAAAGAGCTAACAAGCCCCTGGCAGCTGCCAGCATCAAAGCACAGCGGATGTTTCTAATACAGGGTAAGGATAACAATATCACCTTTTGTTCTCTCCAGCTTGTTTTCCCTGCAGTCATATTTTGCTTCTTATGATTTTTTTAGTCTCTGCATCTTCTTGGACAGCACCGAGCCCGACGACAAGGATACGAGAGTCTTTCCCTGCCGTAGGGAGAGAACCAGGAAAACAGTTAAAATAAGAACAGGGTAGTTTGAAATTCATACTTCCAATGAGAAGCAGCGCCTAACAAACAGAACAAAAGTAAACAAAGCATGGTACCTCCCTGGGGACAGAAGACTTACAAACTCTCCAGGATTTACAATTCTAGCGACCAACCCCTTCAGGACGGCAGCCAAGTGTCCCATGAGGTGGTGCTGCACCAAAGAACGATCTGAGAGGTTCCAAAGAGTGAAATGCACAATATTTTGCAAAGCCGTAAAATCTTGCAAAATAACAAAAATACAATAGATGTAAACTACAGGGTAAGAGTACAAGTGTTCACTTTAAGAGCTGGAACCATCCAGGTGAGCACCTGATAACTGGATCCTCACCAGAGTTTGAACCCTTCAGGACACAGAAGGGTTTTCCCCAGAAATTTCACAGACTGAGTTTTGATACAAGTATACTTGCCAGACCCTCAGAAACATCACCCATTCTCCAGGTGTCTGGAGAGAACTGCAAATGGCTCTCACGTAGTTTGAGCTAGCTCTGTAAGGTCTCAGGGTGAATTTCACCAGATGCAACCAAACTGGGCAACTCCCAGTGGGACAGAAGGAACCCAAAGCTTGGGTTCGCAGAGCTGCAGCAAATACTGAGGAAACAAACATAACAGCGTAAAAAATAATAAACCATCCTTTTTTTTTCTCTTGCTTTTGTTTTTTTCTTATTCAGATCAGCATAGCAATTAAAGAGAAGGTGAAAAACTCACCATTACTGAACATTTCATCATCTGTAGGCTGAGCATCCTTAGCACAGAGGACTCCAAAGTTAAAATTCACCGATCCCTGGGAAATAAAACCAAATATTGTATGATAAACAATCAAACAGCAGACGTAAAAATTTGTTTCCTCTAAGGACTTTCGGGTACGTATGTACCTTTGCATACATCCAACACATTGGAACATACACTTTATACCACCTCCTAATAAGTAAAAATTTACCTTTAAACTTTGATAGTACAGCATAAAATTATGAACTTAAATTGGTGATCTGTTATTATTAAGTTGGTGCCTAAAGTTATTTCTGCTGTCAGGTTCAAAAAAACATTAATTTTTTTTACTGGAATGAGCAATTGATTTCAAAGTCATCACAAGCCCACCAAAACACAAAGCAGTATTCACTGGATGGGTCTGTGAGCTAGAAGTAGTTAGGCTTGTACTTCCCTCTTGCTATTCCAGAACCAATAAATCCTGTCAACAAAACCAGGATCTATAGCCCACTGCTGTGAAAGATTCTACGAGGATGATGGTTTGATTTGTGTTTAGAAGTTTTGATTTGAAATGGCCAGTTCAATGGATAAAGACAGTTTAGGTAGTATTACATTGCTATTATTATTATTTCTATTATTATTTTTACTATTACTACTGCTATTGTTATCATCTGCTACTGGAAGAAACAAACCAGTAGTACCTATACTTAATTACTTTTATTTCCAGGAAATAATAAAGAAAAAGAACCAAACCAAAAAAAGTCACTTCCTACCTTTTATATCAAGGGATGAAAAATTTCTCTTGGGCTCTTCTCCAATTTATCAAGACTCATAGCACTGAAAGGCAAACAAAACAGTGCTTTATAGAAGGGCAAGTGCACATTTCAAGGCTGAACCACCAACTGATTGCAGTGACAGCAGTTACAACATGAATCCTTCCCAGAGCCTCTGTTAAATGGAATGTTCTGTGGAACTGCCGTTTCTTTCCCAAAACACTAACTTCCAACACTTCCTAATAATATTTTGTATTTTAAAACAAAAGAAGTTAGTGAGACTCTGTGCGGAGGTCAGGTTTAAATTTATTTCCTTCTAAAGCACAGAGCTCTGTTCCATCACCCTTCACTTCGGCTCTACACTGAATCGTGGTGAGCATTTGAGGAGTGCTCAATAATCAATTCTATTTCTCTCTTTTTCTAGCTCTCTCTATTCCTAAATCATTCCAGACAAGTCAAATGAAAAATGAAAAAAACAAGTTCAGCATCAAAGTCACACTTTTTCCCGTTGTCTGGTCAAGAACAGGCTCTAAATCCACTTACTGCTGCCTTCAACGATTCAGACTTGCAAAAGCATTCTTACATATTTTACAGGTTTATCATAAAACCCACAGAACGCAAGCTCTGAATTACAGGAAAAGGTACACAGGCAAATATCTAAAGGGATCACTTATTAGTAAATACATACCTTGGTAGAGATCGCACTGAGAACCTTTCTGAGGGACTCTAAGGGACGCATGTTTTCTGAGCACCCTATAAACAAGAAAAGCTAGGATATAGTACAGGACATCCCCACTTTTTCTACATATTCAAATAGTATTTTTAATAAAAACAATTCAGTTAAAAAAGAAGGAAGAAAACCAAGCTAATTTTACTCAGCTGTATTTACTGCCGATTTAGAGAAAAATGCCGGGCAGCGTCGGCCGTTGCGTCACACGTCGCGCCGGCAGCAGGGCCTGCCGGGAGTTGGAGTCTCGGGCTGGTAGCCACTCATGTGCCGCGATAGCCGTTGCGTCACACGCCGCGCCGGCAGCAGGGCCTGCCGGGAGTTGGAGTCTCGGGCTGACAGCCACGGCTCCGTCCCCCGCCACCGGGAGCTGCAGTCCCTCCCGGGCATCAAACGGGTCCTTCGCCCCAGGGCGGGGAAGGACCTGAGGCAGGACCGCTCCTCCCGAATGCCCTCTCTTTTCCCCTCCAACTCTTTTTCTTTTTTTAACGCTGTTTTTCACCCCTTTCCCTTCCCTTCCCTTCTGCTCTCCTGCTTTCTTTCCTTTCCTTTCCTTTTTTTCCCCTTCCCTTTCCCTTTCTTTTTCTTGTATTTGTAATCTTGGTTTTCCTTCCTAGCTTTAGAATCAAAAAGCAGCAGTAGTAACTTTCAGGCTACCTGGGAGTAAAAAAAACCCCAAAACTATAATGATTGAAAGAAAACTATTTATTCCCTGGGAGCCTGAAATTTTCTACTGCTGCACATGACACAGAGCTTTTTATTCCTTCTTATATACAGTTGATATTTTATACTCGCTTTATACACCGCCCCCTGCCGTCTGCACCGGCGCTCTGCAGGCAGAGCGCTGCGGCGTCGTTCGGTTCTGTTTAAATAAACTCGGCTAAATTAGGCTTGGTTCGGCTTAGGTCTAAAATCGTTTCGGTTCGGCTTTTCGTCTAAATTCGGCTTTTCCGGCTCTTCGGCTGAACTCGGCCCGGTTGGGCTAAAGTCGGTCATATTCGGCTCTTTGTCTAAATGCGGCCAATGTCGGCTACAGTCGGCTATCGGTTACACTCGGCTATCATCGGCTCTTCGTCTCAAGTCGGCTGTGTTCGGCTACACTCGGCTCTTCGTCTCAAGTCGGCTGTGTTCGGCCACACTCGGCTCTTCGGTGAAACTCGGCTATTTTCGGTCACACTCGGCTCTTCGGTGAAACTCGGCTGTTTTCGGCTACACTCGGCTCTTCGGGGAAACTCGGCTGTTTTCGCCCACACTCGGCTCTTCGGCTCTTCGGAACTATTCGGCCCGGCTCGGCTCCCTCAGGGCGGGAAAGCGGCTGTCAGAGGACCCCGGCACAGCGAGGCGTTTCCCCACATGCCTGTCACAAACCCGCCGAAATACGCCCGCCCGCGGCGCCGCTGAGACCACAGCATGTGTCGGGTACACTTGAAACGTCACAGAAAATACCACCGGGGCCGCGCCGGGGTCGGTATTCCATGCAGGCAGTCCAGTGACACCCACCCCGGTCCTCCACTTCCCCGCCCTTTTCGCCGCCCTGTTGAGAAGGTCAACCAAAAGTCCGCGACATCCGCGACGCGCCACTCCCAAGGTGGCGGCCTCTCGGTGCAGGGCTGCAGTACCGCGCTCTGCCCACAAGGCGGCAGCACTGCCGCCCGCCCCAGCCGGGGGCGCAGCGCGCCTCGGGGCTGCGGGCAGCGAAGGCGGCAAAAAAGAACAGGGGCGATCCCCGCCGAAAACTGCTCTGAAATAAATGCCCCAAAACAACCGGGAAGAGGAAAAAAAAAACTTCTGCCTCTAATCTAATAGAACAAAACAAAACAAAACCTCAACAATTTCTTTTAAAAAAAAATTAAATATTTAAAAAAATATTTTTTTCATATTAATATTCACATTTCTATTTACAATGTATATTGATGTACACTGTCCATTTATACATTTGTTTTTATGAATACATTTCTATTCCATATTGCATATATCCCTAAAACTTAAATTTATTTTTATATGTTTATACATATTTTTACATAGTAAGTATATATTTCTGTTAGGATTTTTACTTTTGTAACACTCACAGTACTCAAAATAAAACCCCTGCCTCTACCCCATACATGGCAAATAAAACCCCCTTTCATCTCAACTGTATTTAATTTTTTTAAAAAAACATTTTTCAAATTTATATTTAAAATGTTTACTGATGTATGATCGATTTTGCATTTATATTTAGCGATTTATTTATAAATTTATATTCTATGTTACATGTGTTCCTATTACTTATATTTTTATATACTTTTATTCATATCTTTATATATTTATTATATCTTTCTGTGTTAGGATTTTTACATCTGTAACACTTACATTATTTAAAATAAAACCCCTGCCTCTACCCACATTAAAGCCAAAAAGAACCTCAGTCTTCTCAACTGTATTTAAATATTTTTTAAAATTCTGTTTTTCAGGTTCATATTCACTTTTACATTTAAAATGTATACTAATGTATACTCTTATTTGTATTCTCCATTACATCTCTTCCTATTATTTATATTTACTTAAATTTTGTGTTTATATATATATATTTATATCTTGATTTTATATCTCAATATTTAGAAATATATAACAATAATATCTACATTCATATTATTTAAAATAAAAACCCTGCCTCTAACCCAATAATAAAAAAGACCCCAACCCTTTCTTTTAAAAAATATTTAAATATGTTTTATCCTTATGTCTGATTTTTATATTCATATTTGTATTTATAATGTATATTAATGTCTATTGCTTACTTATACATTTATCTTTACCAATGTCAAGTTATAAATAAATTTATATTCTATATTACATCTGATGCGAGTAGATATTTATATATTTTTATACATATTTTTATGCATTGATTAAATATTTCTGCGTCAAGATTTTTACTTCTCTAACACTTATAATATTCAAAATAAAACCCCTGCCTCTACTTAAATAAAAGCCAAAACATTCCCTTTCTTTTAAACTATATTTACATATTTTTATATTTATATTCCCATATAATGTTATTTATATTCTATACTACAACTCTTACTATTACTTACATATATTTATATATAAATTTATATTCATACTTTAGCAATTTCTCTTTATATATTTATTATATATTTCTATCTTAAGATCCACATTTCTATATTACTTATATTATTTAAAATAAAACTCCTGCCTCTAACCAAATAAAAACCAAGGACACCCCTTTATTTGAACCAGATTTAAAATTTAGAAAGTAAATTTATTTTTCAAAATTTAATGATATTTATATGGATATTTTTATTTATTTTATTCATAGATATTATATATATTAGAGAGAATACCTTCTAATATAATAATAGATATATATTTTCTGTATCATATTTTTTTACTTATATTTATTTAAATTAAATAAATATATACAAATATATATATACAAAAAAAAAACCTGATAAGAGACTAAGAACTTTTTCAACAGATAACCACAGTACTAATTTCAGACTTAGAACAATATTTAGGCATAATCACTACCACAAAATTAACCCAAATTAGAAAAATTACCAGAAAACCAACAAAACAAGCTAAACTCATTTCTGAGCACCATAGTCCTTCCTCACTCACAATATGCAATTAATTCTCTCCTGCCATTTACATCCCCAGCATCATCCCATACTGAGCATTCCTGGCACCAGAAGTCACTCGGAGCCAATTAACATCCAACTTTCCCTTCCTCAGGACTGTGTGCTTTCTGTGTCTTTATGCACACAAGGAGCAGCTGTCAGACCCACCTCTCAGCAGCCTAACAAGCACTCAGATGTTCTCTCCAGGTTCAGGGGTTGCTCACAGTGAGGCAGCTTTCAATCCAGTCAGGATTGCCTCCCTTCTTCCCTGGCAGTAGCCTTGCACAATTACCTCAGCTGGAAGTCAGACCCCACTCCCTGAATTCTCATCTCTGCCTTTAAGTAATGCGTTGTGTGGAAGACTGTGCAGCGGTTTCTGAAAGAAAGTGATTTCAGGAGAAATGGGAAATTCATGGTCTCCAGTTTCTCAGTTAGTTGGTGAGTGTCAGGGGTCATCTAATAACAGCACCATCAACAGTTTCAGCACTACCTCTGTGCAACCAACACTTGTTAGAACATGAAGTGCAGTGCTGTCATGGCTAAAGTGAAGAGAAGTGCTGTCATGGCTAAACGCTTTCAGGGATCAGGGAAATGGGGAGGAAGCAGGAAGGCAGGAGATCAGGAGTTTCACAGTGCCTCTCACCATAGCTCTGTGCCAAGTACTTGACACTGGCAGGGGTCTGTGCACAAATCACAAACAGGGCAGGGCTGCTGGGAACTGCCTTGAGCCGTTTGATTTTCCAGCATCAGCCTCATTCCATGGTTACGGCAATGGGAAGATGCCACCAGCTCACATCCCAGGCAGCAGACCAAGAACTCAATGTCACAACTCACTTTATCAGTTTTTTGCCCAATCACACAAAGCAAAAGCACATTGACAGTAGCTCTATCCAACCACTGTAAGCACAGGTACCTTTGGTTAAACAATGCTTGCTTATTTCAAATACAATACCTGCTTGTGAGCCTTAAACACAATGCACAGAGCTCCAGTATTAAGCCTAGAACTTCCTAATATCTTGCTAGATAAACTTTCTGTAGCTTAGGGAGTCATTCTAGGCAAGTGTTAATACACAGACCATTGTTCTATTTGTCCTTGCTTTTCCACAGTTTAAATAGTTTTTCTGCTGACCAATCTCATGGCTGCTGCTCAGCTCTGATCACAGTTCTGCTGTCTCTGAGGCCTGCCTTTTGCAGCTTTCCCAAACCCCTCTGATTTTACACATTCCCACAGTACTCAGTGCTGGATGAACCCTAGTGCAGAAACAGAGGAAGCAGGATTTAGTGAGTCTACTCACCCAAAGTACTGGGAAAGAAACTCCCTATCAGATGAGTTCTGCAGATCACAGACAGGAGGAAATGTAGTTACAATGGGTTACGCATGAGAACTGTGCTCACATGCAGTTTCCCGGGGGGTTTTTGGCCCTGCTAGCAAACGTCACCCTTGGAAGCACATGAGCAGAAACAGATAGGTCCCCCAGTGAGCGCCTTGCTAAGATAACCCTCACAAAAAAACCATTCCATCCCCTGTGGTAAATTATAACTGCTGAACTGCCAGCTGATGGCATTGCTGCCCCAGGGCTCTGTGTTTGTAACTCTGCACACGTTGGGAGCGAGAGCAGCTGAGCTGACACCTTTCTATGGGGAAGAGCCTTCAGTTTGCACGTCCTTTTCAACCATTTCAAGCAAAGACACCGGCCCAGGGTTACAAGGAATAACAGCTGTGGAACTTCTCCTTGAAAATGCTACAGCTGAAATAAAGCTGCCAAGGTGTGCTGATATGGGCCATTCTTGTTTCTCACACAGAACCTGTCACAAAACTAAATGCTGCAACAGGAGCAGACAGCATGCCAAGCAGGCACTGCTGATCTGAAATGCATCCAAAATAACTAAACCTCCTGAGCCTGGAAATCCTGGCTTGAAATTCCATTACAATAAACTTTCCAGCACTGGCACTCTGGGATTTGGAAAGTAGAGTCTGTTCTCTCGGTCTTGTTAATTCCTTGATTTATCCTCACTTTTGTGTTCAGCCCCAAATAAGTCAGATTCTACTCAATTACAGTCTGAACTGGACAATATTTCCCTACTCAGCTGAGTGGTGTTCCATCACAGTGAAATAAAAAAAAGGCTACAAAGATGCAGCACAGGTCTTTTCTTTCTTTAGCTTGCTATGCCTACTTTTTTATTACTACTCCATTTTCCTAGAAACCTACTTAGACTGGGAGAATACTACCAGTTACCTGCCTATCTGTGAAAGTTATCACAAAAACCAGAAGAAATAATCCAGATTAGGACCAAAAACAGCCCCCCCAAAAATTGCCACATCTGCAGAAAAGAATTCCACCAATAAGCCTGTTCTGGTGCAGATATAGCAGGCAGAATTTTTTTCCAAGCAAAATACAGCTGGACCTTGACTAATCCTTCACATTGAAATGAAGTTGTATTTTTGTACCTGGGAAAATCACTGCCAGTCTCAGTCACAGGTGCATTGACAGAATCCTAAAAGATGCTGAGGACCAGTCCTAAATTCATTTATGAGTTCAGTTCTGTTATCAGAAGGATAGCATCAGTTTTCTTTGTCCCTATCTAGTTTTCTTCCTCGATTTTCAATTTCCCAGAAGGGAAGCCCCAGACTCCCGCATTTGTCCTTTCCTTACTGGAAGCCTCCTCAGGGAAGATGAGGCATTATCAGATGTCATTTCTTCCCTTGTCCTGGGGACCCTCAAACACCACCACAGTCTGATTACTTGTTTAGAGACAAAACCATTTGAATTAGTGCTAGGAACCTTGTCCCACCTCTATTGGACCTCTATTTCTGCTTCTCTTGTATTTTTATTTCACCAGACTGCAACTTGTTCAGATTTGTTTGTCAGCAAACCTGGCATGTCAAAAAATTGTTCAACTGAGAAGCTCCATCTCAAAGTGCTTAGGCTATCAGATAACCCAGGCAATGTTTTACTCACACCCTGATAGTTAAAACTATTAAACTTGCATCCCACCTAGCATGTTGACACAGCATTACCAGGAAACAAAGTTCATTTTGTCTACACATGCAAAAATCATGAGGTGGCAGAGCATTTTGACTGATACAGCAAAGTTCTTACAACATAAAGTAGTGTGTGTGGTTTTCCTGGTTGGGTTTTTTTTTTGTTTTTGTTGTCGCTGTATCTTTATTTTTTTTAATAATACACAAAGTTCAGTCATTTGAGAAAATCATCAAAGAGTAATTGCCACACCAGCGCTATTTAGCATGTTCCTTTTTCCTTTTTCCCTGACTGAAACCCACATCAAGTAATTACATGCAATTAAACATATTCTTTCCAATGCTTTTGCCTGTTTTCTTTTTTCATTTCACTACAATTACTGTGAATTCTCTTTTACTCATCAACTTGCACTTTTCAAGCAAATTTTCATGCATTTTATGCATCAAAAGGGCCAATACCTCAAAGAGGAGGATCTTTGTAGCCTGCCCTGATGGAGGGCCATTTCATCCAAATCTCATCATTTTCATCCAAATCTGTTCTGCGCCTCATCAAGGCTCTGATAATGGGCTCTACACATCAGAAATAGTCAAATTGCAGTTTGAACCAGAGAAATTTTTTTTATTTGCTGCAAAGTAGCAATTACACGAATCTTCAGCTACACAAGGGAACCTCTCAAACAACAGTGCTGTAAATCAAGCAGTTTGTTCACTTGAGATAGGAACCTAATAAGAGAAAAATAGTCTCCAAAAGAATTCATCCCATCATTGAATTTTTAGGCTGTTTGAGATACAGACTGTGTCTGGATGCCTAAGGGGGTCTTAAGAGCTACACAGGCAGTGGTATGGTGCAAATAACAAACATGTGTGAGTCAGCACTGACAGACAGAAAGGGTAGGATCCCTGTCCTTTATCAAATCACTATGGACAGGATCTTCCTTGTCTCAAATATTTTAGGAGCACAAACACTCTTCAGCCTCCATTAAATAACATGGTATTGACTCCTCTCTATGCCAAGGATTGAAGAAACATGCTACAGCCTCACCTAGAGGAGTTATAACAACTCCCAGTCCTATGCACAGGTGACCTGTCCAATTACTAACTAAAACAGATTAATAACAGAAATATAGTCAGAGACCAACAGAACTAATAAACCTTCTTCTACAGAACATCATACTTGTTTCTCATCCTCTCCATGAACCAGTCGCCACCAAAAACATATTGGGAAACCAGAGAGCCTGAAGGAAACCATTCCTCCATGCACTCCATGTTCTTAGCACTCAAAGCTCCAGGGAATTTTCCTTGAGCAGGTAAGGATATGGTGACAATGCACTTTGAGACTATTACTGCATGATGCTCCCAGGCAATCCATTCAAACAGACTGATTCACCTCAGCCCAGCTGAGCACACCACAGGAGCAGAATAACTCTGCTAGAGCTGGTTTCTGTATGGAACAGGCTGATGAGCTCCAGCCACTGTGCTGTGCCCAGTGACTCCAGCTCACCTCTCTGAATTTCTGCTGAAATGGGAGGGCAGGTTGCCAACACAGGCTGGGATTAGACAGAAGGCAGCACTGGAATCAGCTGGGGGCTCAGGACTCTGGAGCTCCCCACCTGAGAGCTCACACGTGTTTTGTTCTGCTGAAAATCCAATTTTGTCACTGGTCTGGAAAGAGGAGTGTTCTTGAATAATTTTCATCTGAGAAGCAGTTGAAAATATGTATATAAATATATAGTATTCATAGAAATATATCTTATATAGAATATATACTTTATAAATAATATTATATCTATTGTTATATATAATTATATATTTTATATATTATATATTATTATTATATATTATATCTAATTCTATATATCTAGAGCTATATCTAGAGCTATGTGTTAAACCATCCATTTTTGCCTGAACATCAGTTCCCTGTCTGAAGTTAAAATTATGAACAGTGAACATGTTATGGACAGTGGAAGCTGAAAGCCAAACTAATTTACAGATGGATCCTGGAAACTCAGCAGAGTTAGACTACTGAAGTCAAAAGGCTCCAATATTTTATTTTCTATTTTAACCTAAAAAGGATAGTCTGGTGACATTTCAGGTTCAAATTGAGGTTGGGACAACAATTACAATTGAAGAAGTAAAATCCCACAAGTTCTGTACATGACTGGAATCAACTTAGTCCACACAGCTATGAAGGGGGTGATACCAGCAGTAATCAATTCCTAATGTTATTTCCTGTGAGTACAATGAATTGTATAAACATAAATGCTCAAGAGTTAAGTTTATGTTTGGATTCTTCTAAAGAACAAACTTTTAGGGATTATAAAAACGCCTGGCTTTTCCTTCTTCCTCAGAGAATTCTCACCTGGTATTTTGCTTTGACAATTTATGCTTCTATTCTGAATCTGAAAATAATCAACAGTAACTGAAACGGGCATAGGAAAATACATTATTTTTTCCCAGTCAACCCATGATACCACTGCACAATTTTGTGAGGGAAAGTTTCATTTGCCTTCCAGCCATCAGGCACTGGCCAGCATTCAAGCAAGCACATCCATTCAGATGAAGGACCAGCTTGTTGCATGACTGAGCAGCCAAATTCAATTCATACTTGGAGTGAAACCAATTAATATTTGTAAATAGAATATATATTTTATATATTGTATTATATAGATTATATAGAATTATATATTGTATGTATTATATATTATAAATATATATTATACATAATTCTATATAACATAGAGCCATACCTAGAACCATATCCGGAAGCATACTTAATACATATCTAGTACATATACAGAACCTAACATTCTGGAACGTACCTAGAACTGTACCTAGAACGGAACCCAGAACATACCTAGAACACAATCTACAACGATTTGTAGAGTCTAGAACATGTCTAGAATGCACCTAGAACGCAAATCTAGAGGCCAATACAAAGCAATCTAGAACGCAATTTAGAGTCTAGAACGTGCCTAGAACGCAATCTAGCGCTCACCTAGAACGCAATCTAGAACACACCTAGAACGCAATCTAGAACACACCTAGAATGCAATCTAGAACATGTCTAGAACGCAATCTAGAACACACCTAGAACAAAATCTAGAACGTACCTAGAACGCGCTCTAGGACAAACTTAGAGCGTAACCCAGAACATGCCTAGAACGCAGTCTAGAACGCAGTCTAGAATGCACCTATAACGTAATCTAGACCACACCCAGACCATATTCAGTGTACGGAACTACATCTAGAACATACCTAGAACGCACCTAGAACTAGACCTAGAACTGTATCTAGAACCTACCTAGGGCCTTTTACGACAGTCGCGCTTTACGGCCGGTTTTACGACAGTCGCGCTTTACGGCACCTTTTACGACAGTCGCGCTTTACGGCTGTCTTTACGACAGTCGCGCTTTACGGCACCTTTTACGACAGTCGCGCTTTACGGCCGTTTTTACGACAGTCGCGCTTTACGGCACCTTTTACGACAGTCGCGCTTTACGGCACCTTTAACGACAGTCGCGCTTTACGGCACCTTTTACGACAGTCGCGCTTTACGGCCGGTTTTACGACAGTCGCGCTTTACGGCCGGTTTTACGACAGTCGCGCTTTACGGCACCTTTTACGACAGTCGCGCTTTACGGCCGGTTTTACGACAGTCGCGCTTTACGGCACCTTTTACGACAGTCGCGCTTTACGGCCGGTTTTACGACAGTCGCGCTTTACGGCACCTTTTACGACAGTCGCGCTTTACGGCACCTTTTACGACAGTCGCGCTTTACGGCACCTTTTACGACAGTCGCGCTTTACGGCACCTTTTACGACAGTCGCGCTTTACGGCCGGTTTTACGACAGTCGCGCTTTACGGCACCTTTTACGACAGTCGCGCTTTACGGCCGGTTTTACGACAGTCGCGCTTTACGGCACCTTTTACGACAGTCGCGCTTTACGGCCGGTTTTACGTCAGTCGCGCTTTACGGCACCTTTTACGACAGTCGCGCTTTACGGCACCTTTTACGACAGTCGCGCTTTACGGCACCTTTTACGACAGTCGCGCTTTACGGCCGGTTTTACGACAGTCGCGCTTTACGGCACCTTTTACGACAGTCGCGCTTTACGGCCGGTTTTACGACAGTCGCGCTTTACGGCCGGTTTTACGACAGTCGCGCTTTACGGCACCTTTTACGACAGTCGCGCTTTACGGCACCTTTTACGACAGTCGCGCTTTACGGCACCTTTTACGACAGTCGCGCTTTACGGCCGGTTTTACGACAGTCGCGCTTTACGGCACCTTTTACGACAGTCGCGCTTTACGGCCGGTTTTACGACAGTCGCGCTTTACGACACCTTTTACGACAGTCGCGCTTTACGGCCGGTTTTACGACAGTCGCGCTTTACGGCACCTTTTACGACAGTCGCGCTTTACGGCACCTTTTACGACAGTCGCGCTTTACGGCACCTTTTACGACAGTCGCGCTTTACGGCCGGTTTTACGACAGTCGCGCTTTACGGCACCTTTTACGACAGTCGCGCTTTACGGCACCTTTTACGACAGTCGCGCTTTACGGCACCTTTTACGACAGTCGCGCTTTACGGCACCTTTTACGACAGTCGCGCTTTACGGCACCTTTTACGACAGTCGCGCTTTACGGCCGGTTTTACGACAGTCGCGCTTTACGGCACCTTTTACGACAGTCGCGCTTTACGGCCGGTTTTACGACAGTCGCGCTTTACGGCACCTTTTACGACAGTCGCGCTTTACGGCCGGTTTTACGACAGTCGCGCTTTACGGCACCTTTTACGACAGTCGCGCTTTACGGCACCTTTTACGACAGTCGCGCTTTACGGCACCTTTTACGACAGTCGCGCTTTACGGCACCTTTTACGACAGTCGCGCTTTACGGCCGGTTTTACGACAGTCGCGCTTTACGGCACCTTTTACGACAGTCGCGCTTTACGGCCGGTTTTACGACAGTCGCGCTTTACGGCACCTTTTACGACAGTCGCGCTTTACGGCCGGTTTTACGACAGTCGCGCTTTACGGCACCTTTTACGACAGTCGCGCTTTACGGCACCTTTTACGACAGTCGCGCTTTACGGCACCTTTTACGACAGTCGCGCTTTACGGCCGGTTTTACGACAGTCGCGCTTTACGGCCGGTTTTACGACAGTCGCGCTTTACGGCACCTTTTACGACAGTCGCGCTTTACGGCCGGTTTTACGACAGTCGCGCTTTACGGCACCCTTTACGACAGTCGCGCTTTACGGCACCTTTTACGACAGTCGCGCTTTACGGCACCTTTTACGACAGTCGCGCTTTACGGCCGGTTTTACGACAGTCGCGCTTTACGGCACCTTTTACGACAGTCGCGCTTTACGGCACCTTTTACGACAGTCGCGCTTTACGGCACCTTTTACGACAGTCGCGCTTTACGGCCGGTTTTACGACAGTCGCGCTTTACGGCACCTTTTACGACAGTCGCGCTTTACGGCCGGTTTTACGACAGTCGCGCTTTACGGCACCTTTTACGACAGTCGCGCTTTACGGCCGGTTTTACGACAGTCGCGCTTTACGGCCGGTTTTACGACAGTCGCGCTTTACGGCACCTTTTACGACAGTCGCGCTTTACGGCCGGTTTTACGACAGTCGCGCTTTACGGCACCTTTTACGACAGTCGCGCTTTACGGCCGGTTTTACGACAGTCGCGCTTTACGGCACCTTTTACGACAGTCGCGCTTTACGGCCGGTTTTACGTCAGTCGCGCTTTACGGCACCTTTTACGACAGTCGCGCTTTACGGCACCTTTTACGACAGTCGCGCTTTACGGCACCTTTTACGACAGTCGCGCTTTACGGCCGGTTTTACGACAGTCGCGCTTTACGGCACCTTTTACGACGGTCGCGCTTTACGGCCGGTTTTACGACAGTCGCGCTTTACGGCCGGTTTTACGACAGTCGCGCTTTACGGCACCTTTTACGACAGTCGCGCTTTACGGCCGGTTTTACGACAGTCGCGCTTTGCGGCACCTTTTACGACAGTCGCGCTTTACGGCCGATTTTACGACAGTCGCGCTTTACGGCACCTTTTACGACAGTCGCGCTTTACGGCACCTTTTACGACAGTCGCGCTTTACGGCCGGTTTTACGACAGTCGCGCTTTACGGCACCTTTTACGACAGTCGCGCTTTACGGCACCTTTTACGACAGTCGCGCTTTACGGCCGGTTTTACGTCAGTCGCGCTTTACGGCACCTTTTACGACAGTCGCGCTTTACGGCACCTTTTACGACAGTCGCGCTTTACGGCCGGTTTTACGACAGTCGCGCTTTACGGCCGGTTTTACGACAGTCGCGCTTTACGGCACCTTTTACGACAGTCGCGCTTTACGGCACCTTTTACGACAGTCGCGCTTTACGGCACCTTTTACGACAGTCGCGCTTTACGGCCGGTTTTACGTCAGTCGCGCTTTACGGCACCTTTTACGACAGTCGCGCTTTACGGCACCTTTTACGACAGTCGCGCTTTACGGCCGGTTTTACGACAGTCGCGCTTTACGGCCGGTTTTACGACAGTCGCGCTTTACGGCACCTTTTACGACAGTCGCGCTTTACGGCACCTTTTACGACAGTCGCGCTTTACGGCACCTTTTACGACAGTCGCGCTTTACGGCCGGTTTTACGACAGTCGCGCTTTACGGCACCTTTTACGACAGTCGCGCTTTACGGCCGGTTTTACGACAGTCGCGCTTTACGGCACCTTTTACGACAGTCGCGCTTTACGGCCGGTTTTACGACAGTCGCGCTTTACGGCACCTTTTACGACAGTCGCGCTTTACGGCACCTTTTACGACAGTCGCGCTTTACGGCACCTTTTACGACAGTCGCGCTTTACGGCACCTTTTACGACAGTCGCGCTTTACGGCCGGTTTTACGACAGTCGCGCTTTACGGCACCTTTTACGACAGTCGCGCTTTACGGCCGGTTTTACGACAGTCGCGCTTTACGGCACCTTTTACGACAGTCGCGCTTTACGGCCGGTTTTACGACAGTCGCGCTTTACGGCACCTTTTACGACAGTCGCGCTTTACGGCACCTTTTACGACAGTCGCGCTTTACGGCACCTTTTACGACAGTCGCGCTTTACGGCCGGTTTTACGACAGTCGCGCTTTGCGGCACCTTTTACGACAGTCGCGCTTTACGGCCGATTTTACGACAGTCGCGCTTTACGGCACCTTTTACGACAGTCGCGCTTTACGGCACCTTTTACGACAGTCGCGCTTTACGGCCGGTTTTACGACAGTCGCGCTTTACGGCACCTTTTACGACAGTCGCGCTTTACGGCACCTTTTACGACAGTCGCGCTTTACGGCCGGTTTTACGTCAGTCGCGCTTTACGGCACCTTTTACGACAGTCGCGCTTTACGGCACCTTTTACGACAGTCGCGCTTTACGGCCGGTTTTACGACAGTCGCGCTTTACGGCCGGTTTTACGACAGTCGCGCTTTACGGCACCTTTTACGACAGTCGCGCTTTACGGCACCTTTTACGACAGTCGCGCTTTACGGCACCTTTTACGACAGTCGCGCTTTACGGCCGGTTTTACGTCAGTCGCGCTTTACGGCACCTTTTACGACAGTCGCGCTTTACGGCACCTTTTACGACAGTCGCGCTTTACGGCCGGTTTTACGACAGTCGCGCTTTACGGCCGGTTTTACGACAGTCGCGCTTTACGGCACCTTTTACGACAGTCGCGCTTTACGGCACCTTTTACGACAGTCGCGCTTTACGGCACCTTTTACGACAGTCGCGCTTTACGGCCGGTTTTACGACAGTCGCGCTTTACGGCACCTTTTACGACAGTCGCGCTTTACGGCCGGTTTTACGACAGTCGCGCTTTACGGCACCTTTTACGACAGTCGCGCTTTACGGCCGGTTTTACGACAGTCGCGCTTTACGGCACCTTTTACGACAGTCGCGCTTTACGGCACCTTTTACGACAGTCGCGCTTTACGGCACCTTTTACGACAGTCGCGCTTTACGGCACCTTTTACGACAGTCGCGCTTTACGGCACCTTTTACGACAGTCGCGCTTTACGGCCGGTTTTACGACAGTCGCGCTTTACGGCACCTTTTACGACAGTCGCGCTTTACGGCCGGTTTTACGACAGTCGCGCTTTACGGCACCTTTTACGACAGTCGCGCTTTACGGCCGGTTTTACGACAGTCGCGCTTTACGGCACCTTTTACGACAGTCGCGCTTTACGGCACCTTTTACGACAGTCGCGCTTTACGGCACCTTTTACGACAGTCGCGCTTTACGGCACCTTTTACGACAGTCGCGCTTTACGGCCGGTTTTACGACAGTCGCGCTTTACGGCACCTTTTACGACAGTCGCGCTTTACGGCCGGTTTTACGACAGTCGCGCTTTACGGCACCTTTTACGACAGTCGCGCTTTACGGCCGGTTTTACGACAGTCGCGCTTTACGGCACCTTTTACGACAGTCGCGCTTTACGGCACCTTTTACGACAGTCGCGCTTTACGGCACCTTTTACGACAGTCGCGCTTTACGGCCGGTTTTACGACAGTCGCGCTTTACGGCCGGTTTTACGACAGTCGCGCTTTACGGCACCTTTTACGACAGTCGCGCTTTACGGCCGGTTTTACGACAGTCGCGCTTTACGGCACCCTTTACGACAGTCGCGCTTTACGGCACCTTTTACGACAGTCGCGCTTTACGGCACCTTTTACGACAGTCGCGCTTTACGGCCGGTTTTACGACAGTCGCGCTTTACGGCACCTTTTACGACAGTCGCGCTTTACGGCACCTTTTACGACAGTCGCGCTTTACGGCACCTTTTACGACAGTCGCGCTTTACGGCCGGTTTTACGACAGTCGCGCTTTACGGCACCTTTTACGACAGTCGCGCTTTACGGCCGGTTTTACGACAGTCGCGCTTTACGGCACCTTTTACGACAGTCGCGCTTTACGGCCGGTTTTACGACAGTCGCGCTTTACGGCCGGTTTTACGACAGTCGCGCTTTACGGCACCTTTTACGACAGTCGCGCTTTACGGCACCTTTTACGACAGTCGCGCTTTACGGCCGGTTTTACGACAGTCGCGCTTTACGGCCGGTTTTACGACAGTCGCGCTTTACGGCCGGTTTTACGACAGTCGCGCTTTACGGCACCTTTTACGACAGTCGCGCTTTACGGCCGGTTTTACGACAGTCGCGCTTTACGGCACCTTTTACGACAGTCGCGCTTTACGGCCGGTTTTACGACAGTCGCGCTTTAGGGCACCTTTTACGACAGTCGCGCTTTACGGCACCTTTTACGACAGTCGCGCTTTACGGCCGGTTTTACGACAGTCGCGCTTTACGGCCGGTTTTACGACAGTCGCGCTTTACGGCACCTTTTACGACAGTCGCGCTTTACGGCCGGTTTTACGACAGTCGCGCTTTACGGCACCTTTTACGACAGTCGCGCTTTACGGCCGGTTTTACGACAGTCGCGCTTTACGGCACCTTTTACGACAGTCGCGCTTTACGGCCGGTTTTACGACAGTCGCGCTTTACGGCACCTTTTACGACAGTCGCGCTTTACGGCACCTTTTACGACAGTCGCGCTTTACGGCTGTCTTTACGACAGTCGCGCTTTACGGCACCTTTTACGACAGTCGCGCTTTACGGCACCTTTTACGACAGTCGCGCTTTACGGCCGGTTTTACGACAGTCGCGCTTTACGGCTGTCTTTACGACAGTCGCGCTTTACGGCACTGTTTACGGCACCTTTTACGACAGTCGCGCTTTACGGCTGTCTTTACGACAGTCGCGCTTTACGGCCGGCTTTACGACAGTCGCGCTTTACGGCCGGTTTTACGACAGTCGCGCTTTACGGCCGGTTTTACGACAGTCGCGCTTTACGGCCGGTTTTACGACAGTCGCGCTTTGTGGCCGGTTTTACGTCAGTTTTTTCTTGCCCATCTTGGCGTTTTTTCTTGCCAGTCTTGGGGTGTTTGTTCCAGATTTCTTCTTGCCCATCTTGGGGGTTTTTTTTGTGTTTTTTTCTGGGTTTTTTCTTGCCCATCTTGCGGATTTTTTCTGAGTTTTTTTCTGGAGTATTCTTGCCTATCCTTGGGTTTTTTTCCGGGTTTTTTTTTTTTTTTTTCCTTGGTTTTTTAAGGGTTTTTTCTGGTCCATCTTGGTTTTTTTTCCTGGGAGTTTTCTCACCCATCTTGGGGTTTTTTCCTTGGTTTTCTGTGGGTGTTTTCTGGGTTTTTTCTTGCCCTTCGTGGGGGTTTTTCTGTGATTTTTCTGGGTTTTTTGTGGATCTTCTCCTTGCCCATCTTGTGGTTTTTTTGGGGGGGTTTTTTTTCCTTGCCCATCTTGGGATTTTTTTCCCTTTTTTTTCCGTTTTTTTTTCTGGTTTTTCCTGGGTTTTTTCTGGTCCATGTAGCATTGTTTTTCTGGGATTCTTCTTGCCCATCCTGGGGTTTTTTTCTTGGTTTTCTGTGGGTGTTTTCTGCATTTTTTTCTTGCCCACCTTGGGGGTTTTTTTCTCGGTATTCTCACCCATATTGGGTTTTTTTTCTTGTTTTTTTGGTTCTTTTCTAGCCTATCTTGTGGTATTTTTCTGGGTTTTTACTTGGCCGGGACCAAAAAAAAAAATCAGCCAGGGTGGAAGGCAGCTGGGGATTTTTTATTCTAAATTTAACAAGGAGTTGCAAAACCTGGAAAGCAAAAGTCACACACACAAGGTTAAATCCAGTCAGCATGCGCTCACACACGCAGAGACGAGCAGACAGACACAGCCATGTGCTCTCACACATACTCCTTCCACTTACATGCTCACTGTGGCCCTTACCTGAGATGCTGAAGAAGGTGCTTTGACACATCTTCTGGCTGCCGCTCCTTGAGGTAAATGGCAGATCCTGGGGAAAACAGCAGCCACGAGGACCTGTGAGAAAACAGGAAGGCTGCCAATTTTTAAATCTGTCCCAGGGATTCCCAACCTGCTACTCTCCCATCTCCAGGCCGTGGCCCCCAACTTATCTTTTGGATGATAGGTGATGGGAATCCATGTTGCACCTGCAATGAGTCTGCCTCGGAGGGCCCCATGATCACCTGTTAGCCTCTGGTCAGCTACAATAAAGAAAACCAAAACCAAAGTGTGAGTTCAGAGTTATGTGGGCCTAATCCCAGCAAGGCAGCTACTTGCCCTCTCCTGAGTGTGCCTGGCTCCTTCATGCTCCAGCTTCATCCCGATTCCCAGGCGGTGGCCTTCATTAGTGGTGGCACCTGGGTTAGAGAAAGGCAAAGTTAAATGGCATTCCTCTGAGTGCAGTGGAGAACCGTGTATGCTGTAAGACATGGGAACGCCTCTATTTGGCTTCTGAGAAGCCTTGTGTGGGGGGGCCCTCCAATAAACACCCTTTCTCACTCTGCTGCCTGCAAACCCCCTCCCAAGAACTCCTAAACTGGATACCTGCTCACTCTCCCTCTCCCAGTCACAATCCTCAACTCACCTGAAGCCTCAGTCGCAAACGTCATCCTTGACACTGGGCAGATCCCTCTTGTGACACCATGAATCTGCTGAAAAATCGTTATGCCTAAGAGCTGAGCAATAACAACTACTTCTCTCCGCTGCTCACCTTGGCTGCTGGTATCCAGATTGACTTCCTAAAAAGAAAGACAAAGAACAGAGCTGTAACACAGTCACCATACACGCTTCTGCTGCAGAGACAAATGGGGCCTTACCTCCTTGGGGGAATCCCCTCACCTGGGATGGGGCCCTCTGGCACAGATTTAAGCCATCTGAACCTGAAAAAAAAAATTAGGACAAGAGTCAAAAAGTTGCATGATAACTGAAGAGCTCCAGAGATCCTATGTCCATCTGCAAATCCCATCTAGAGTCCAGGTACACCCCACATTACAAACTTCAAGTCCCTGGGATTCTCCTATTGCAGCTGGCTATGTGGCAGGGCAGAGCAGCTCCGGCACAAATGTGTGCCGACCCGTGACACAGGACAGACCAGACGTGACAAACAAAGGACACAAGACACAGACAGAAATCTCTTGGCAAGGAAAACAGCTGCAAGGACTGAGAGAATGCAAAACAAGATGACCGAGCTGAAACCAATGGTGAGCTGATGAGGCTCAGAGAACCCCGAAGGAAGAGGATGCTAAACTGAATTCTTTCTTCCAAGAACTGCAAAGATCGATGCCTAGGAATCCTACAATCAGAAGCCTCTACCTAACTTCGTATTATTACAAAGTCCTAATCCACCATAATGGATCCTGGTGGGGCATAGCTGTCCATACTACTGAAAACAAGACCTGAAAAGACAACTGACTGGGTGCTTCTAAACAGAGAACTTTTGACTGGGGAGCTCAGACAGGTTTCAGAATTGCATCTATGGCCTGGGTGTCAGGCCAAGGAATGCAGAGATTACAGATGCTACCAATGATGCCAGGGTTTCTGACAGGACCCTCAAAGGGCTAAGGAAAAAGACATGAGATACACAAGCAATACATAATGCACAATAGACAAGTGACACGAGACACAACGGGACTGCTCTGCCCTGCTGCACACCTCAGCACTGTGATCAAAAGTGAGACTTGGCTTTTACGGGGCCTAAGGGGCCACTTCATGGACACCCCCATCTCCAAGGGGACTCCAAAACCCCTCCCAGTAATTCCTAAACCAGCACTCTGCTTTCATCCCCTCTGTGGGTCATGGCCCTCTACTTATCTCTCAGACATTAGGGGATGCTGGTCTCAGGTGCAAAGAAAGGCCACCTCGTCAGCTGGGAAGGTCCTCCTGTCACCGCGCTGGTGTCTCTCAGACAGCTATATTATAGAGAAAACTAAACATCAGTGCCTGATCTTGGCACCACATCACCCAAAACCCCACCAGTGTGCTACTCACAGTGCTCCTAAGAAGGCCCAGCACCTCCTACTCCTAACCCTGACCCTCTGCCAGGGATGCAAGGCATCTGCACCTGAAAGAAAGTTAGAACATATGTCAAACATCACCAGGATAACTCACAAGCTGCAAACACCTTATGCCAACCTAGGAATAGCATCTACAGCCCAAGTACACCCCACATTACAACTTCCAACTTCCCAGGCTTGTCCTACTGCAGCATGCCACGCGGCAGGGCAGAACAGCTCCGACACAAATGTGTGCACACACCTGTGACACAGAACGTGACAAACAGGGGGACATGAAACACGACACATCATGCTTGTGGTGAGGGGATTGAGGGGGGAAGGGAAAAGGGACCCCAAAGACACACTAGGGAACACGGCACACCGGACAACATGACACAGACCGGAGCTGTTCTGCACTGCCTGCCTAAAAGCTGCCATCAAAAGTAAAGCCTCTCCCTTTAGCTATCCTAAGAGACCCTTGAAGAAGATTGCTTTTCTATCTGGTAATTTTTAAATCTGGCCCAAGAACTCCCAACCTGCTACTCTCTCATCATCCCGTCTCCAAGCTATAGCCCCCAACTTACCTTTTGGTTGATTGGTGATGTGGATCCACATTGCACCTGAAATGAGTCTGCCTCGTGGTGGCCTGTTAGCTTCTGGGTCAGCTACAACGAAGAAAACCAAAACCAAAGTGTGAGTCTAGAGTTATGTGAGCCAAATCCCACCAAGGCAGCTACTTGCCCTCTCCTGAGTGTGCCTGGCGCCTTCAGGCTCCAGCTTCACCCTGATTACAAGGCTGTGGCCTTTATTAGGAGTGGCACCTGGGTTCGAGAAAGGCAAAATTGAATGGCATTCCTAGGAGTGCAGTAGATAACCTTGTGTGCTGTAGGACATGGGAACACCTCTGCTAGGCTTCTGAGAAGCCTTAGGGGGGGGTCCTCAAATAAACATCCTTTTTCACCCTGCTACCTTCAAACTCCCCCCACCCACAATAATTCCTAACTATATACCTGCTCACCCTCCCTCTCCTAATCACAATCCTCAACTCACCTGAAGCCTCTGTCTCAAACATCATCCTTGACACTGGGCAGATCCCTCTTGTGACATGACGAATCTGCTGAAAAAAGCATGGTACTTGACACAACCTGGAATCTCTGGAAGCTGCACTCCTTCTAACAAAAAAATACAAAACGAAACAATACCTAAACCAGAAATTACAAATGCACTTTACCACCCCTAAACACAAAACCCAAAATCGTGAACCTAAATGCGCCTTCTATTCCATGCTGTTTACTTCACAGAATCTTCAAAGCTTCAGTTCTTTAGATGCCCAGAAACACCTGCCGAAAAGAAGCTGAGATAAGCTGAAAGAGCCTCTTCACTGAAATGAGAGGAGAGCTCTTACCCCAGCACATCCCAGAGAGGGAATGAAGCCCCTCGGCCAAGGCTGGGGTTAATATACCCCTGATTGTGCCCGCCTCTCGTTCCCACGGCACCCGGGAAAAGGGAGGGGGCGACTCCCACCAGGTATAAAAGCCCTCAGAGCAGCTGCTGCTGTTTCACCCCTCTGACTTGAATTGAAGGGGAGTGAAGGGCTTGTTATAGAAAAAAGCTCTTCAGAAAAATAACAGCGCTTTCTTTTTTACAACAACTACTTGGAGCACAAGTGAAGAAAACTGGTAAGAAATAAAACTTTCTGTTTAGGCAGCATAACTAGATAAATTGGGTAATTGGCTGTTAACTTACGTAACTATTCCTTAGTGGCTACTAAGTAGTACTTCCCATGTGATTAAACTGGGTGGAGAAGAATACTAATGATATGAATAGTCTAAGTCTCCTTGGGACCTCTAGTTTTGGCCATCTACCTTATAAGTAAAAATAAGAAAGATAAAAGCCTCCCAGGCAGTGTTAGGGTTAAGTGCATGCCAGGCTCGTCCTTCTCTGAGATACTTGGTCCTACAGCACAGAAAGAAGTGCCCTGAAATGTAGTTTTAAACCCTTAAAATGCTGAAAAAGGCAGAGCTTCCTTCAAGTGACCTCCTTAAAAAGAGGAAATGGGGCAGTTATCTCTACTGAAGGTAATGCAATGACAAATACATAGTTTCTGCTATTTAATTTGCTCTCCTTAAGTATTGGGAAAAGAGGGGCTTTCCACACTTTAAATCTCTCCAGTGATGAAAACAGAAGGATTTTTCCCTCAGTTCAAACCCTTAGGATGGAGGGGTAGCTGGGCTTCTCCCTCAATTTGGGCCTCAGGACAACAAAAAGGGGGTGGCTACCCTTAATTCATACCCATAAGAAACATTGTCAAGATTTTCCCCTTTTTTTTTAAACTGCCAAATAATACAGAATGGGGACTCACTGTCAATTAACACCCCTAACAGCATAGAAAAGGCAGGGATTCTTTCAACTGAGACCATTACAATTGCAGGGGAATCCAAGTCCCTACCAGTTTGAACACAAAAAGTAATGGAAAAGGAAGCTTTTCCCCTTTTCCCTAAACCCTTTTTCTCCTAATAACCCTTCTCCTCTCTGGGAGTGCTCTGGAGGGTCTGGGGCTTTGGAGAGGGACTGACACAGTAAAAGGGGACAGTTGCAAGCCCTTTCCTGGAACCCCACATGCTGCCTGGCCTGCTCAGATGCTGCCCCTTGGCAAAAGGGCTCTTCCCTTGGCGTTTTCCCAAAGTGATGCTCTGTGCCCGGGTGGGTCTGGCTGCTCCCTAGTCCGTGCTGGATGCTCTGACCATAGTTCATGGAGGGACACTTGGGATACCCCTGTTAGCCCCTCTGGCCTAGCAGCTCCCTGTGCAGCTGTGCCCGGGTAACCCTCTGAAAGCAGCTGGTCACACGGGGCGCTGCTAGACCTTGGACTGGGGGTGGAGGTGAAGAAAGGTCCTGTGAGGAGCTCCTTCCCCTACACAGCCCTTCTTCTGCCCCTTAAACCATGGGGTGCCAGACTTTCCTTTCGAAGGAAATTAACAGCCTTTCCTCTCTGTGTGCCCATGGCTGAAACTGCGATTCGGCCTCCAAAACTGCAGAGAACAATTTCTCACAGCCCGCAGCTGCCGACACCAAGAACTCTCGCTGCCCTTGCAGTGCCACGTGCCTCCTGTGGACGGACGTCGACACGCAGCAGGGGTGAGTTTGGTTTTACAGGGAAGACGGCCGGCACAGGATTTCTCCAGGAGCAAAGATGCCCCCACCGAGAACTCGGGCTGCCCTGGCAGTGGCAAGCACCTCCTAGTGCAAACTGGCATCAGGAAACTCAGGGGGTGAGTTTTTCTGTGCAGAAATTCTCCCGGACCAAACCTGAGAGCATCTAACCCTAACCACAACAACTTAACTGGGTCTAAAACTTACAACCTTTGGACTGGCAGTGTGGGACCCGACCCGCTGTGCCACCGCTGGCCCCTTTCTAAAGCATTCCACTGCAGTCCTAAAACTCTGCCTTTTCAGAGGGTGTTTCCTCTGACCCTGACCATAATCTTGAAAATATGCTAAAGAATCATAGAATGGGTTGGAAAAAGCCCCAACAATACCCTGAAAAGTCCCTTCCAAAATCTTCTAAATACCTTTAAAAGTCCTAGACAAAAAAACTCAAAAAGACGTGCTCGTCTCCGAATTCCACCTCTTGCTGTCTAGCCCACAGACGTCACCCCTACCTTTTTGCAGTGGGGCTGTTGGTCTCTGAGGGTTCTGTCATTGACCCGGTGTGTGAAGGCTGCTGTCTGGTCTCGCTGTTAGGGTTGCTGTGTTGTGCTGCTGCTCTTGGGGGAAAAGGCTGTTTTTAGGGGGGCTGGTTAGGCTGAGGTTAGGGCTGTCTCGGTATGACCGCCTGGACCGCGGCCGCTCCGCTGGCCGTGCCGGGGGAGGGAGGGGGGGGGTCCTGCCGTGCGCACCGTGGTCACCGCACGGAGCGGGGTCCCTTCTGTCCTCGCTCTGCTTGGCTCCCTCCGCTGCAGCCGGCGTCAGTCCCGGCTTTGTCTCTGCCGGATCAGCCCCCGTGAGCCACGCGGGAGCCATGCACGCTCCAGCTCGGTCTGCACCGGAACGGCCCCTCCGCCGATCCTGGCTGCAGATCCCGCCTCTGGAGGACCGAAACCTGAGCTGTGCCCAGTTCCCCCGTCCCGCCCTGAGCTCCGTTCCCTTGGTAACCACAGCTCCGGCTGCTCAGGGGAACTTTCTAAAGGAATCACCTTCTCGAAACACTAAAAGATCAGTTAAAAGAAAGCCCTCTCCTGCTTCTTCCTAAAAGTACGGGAAGAAAGCTATAGAGGATAAAAATCAAAAAAGAATGGGATAAAGGAATTGGTCTATTTCCATTAAAAGAAGTTCCCATAGGAGGGGGCGGACCAGGTAAGCAACACTCAGCCCCCCATGTTCCTTGCTGCGATTTCTGGAGCCATTTGGGACCCTAAAACCAGACTGACTTTACGGTGGTGGCAGCTTGGGTCAGCGAGGCATCCTGCGCAATGCAGAATTTTAGCAGGCTGATGGCCACGACGGGCCCCTGGGCCCTGAACGTGAACACCAGCCCTTTTCTAAGGTAAGCCTGACTCAGCAGCCCAGGTTCCTGATGGGAGATAGCAGGAGACACGTGGCGAGGCCAAAGCAGCTGGAGTTGGGATAAGTGCCAACTGGGTCTGGGAGGCAGATTGGGAAATGCAGAATTTCAGAAGGCAAATAACTGGCCACTCCGGGCCACAGGCCCCTGAACACCAGTGCTGACCCTTTTCCCAGGTAAAGAAAACTCAGCAACCCCGGTTCCTGATTTCAAATTGCTGGAGGCACTTGGGAGTCTGAAACCAGCTCAACTCGGCACAGGTGGCAACTTGGATGTGGGAGGCATCCTGCGCAATGGGGAATTTCAGGACCTAGCCGTCCACTAAGAGCCCCCTGCCCCTGAACATGAAGGCCAGCCGTTTTCTCAAGAAAGCGTACCTCGGACACCCTGGTTCCTGATGGCAGGTAGCAGGAGACACGTGCCGAGGCAAAAGCAGCTGGAGTTGGAACTGGTGCCAGCTTGGGTCTGGGAGGCACATTTGGCAATGCAGAAATATCACCAGGCAGCCAGCCAGTCCAGGCCAGGCGCCTCCTGAACACCAATGCCAGCCCTTTCCCAGAAGAAGAAAACTCAGCAGCCATGGCTCCTGATGGGAGATTGCTGGAGCCATTTGAGACCCTCAAACCTGCCTGACTTTGCAGTGGTGGCAGCTGGGGTCCGGGAGGCATCCTGTGCAATGCAGAATTTCAGATGGCAGACAGCTGGCCCCTCTGAGCCACAGGCTCCTGAACACTAGTGCTGACCCTTTTCCCAGATAAGCAAAACTCAGCAGCCCAAGTTCCTGGTAGCAGATTGCTTGAGGCGCTTGGGAATCTCAAACGAGATCACTTAGGCACAGATGGCAGCTTGGGGCTGGGAGGCATCCTGCACGATGCAGAATTTCAGCAGACAGCAGACCACTACGGGCCACTAAGGGCCCTGGACACCAATGCTGCCCTTTACACAGGAAAGTATAACTCACCAGCTCAGTGTCCTGATGGCAGATTGCTAGAGCCACTTGAGACTCTGAAACCAGCCTGACTTTACAGTATTGACACCTTGGGTCCGGGAGGCATCCGGTGCAATACAGAATTTCAGCAGACAGCCGGTCACTAAGGGCCCCTGGGCCCTGGACACCAATGCTGCCTTTTAGACAGGTAAGTGTAACTCACCAGCTCAGGTTCCTGAGGGCAGAGTGCTACAGCCACTTGGGACTCTCAAACCAGCCTGACTTTACGGTGGTGGCAGCTTGAGTCTGGGAGGCATCCTGCACAATGTTAAATTTCAGCAGACAGCTGGCCGCTCCGGGCCCCAAGCTCCCGAACGCTAATGCTGACCCTTTCCCCAGATAAGCAAAACTCAGCCCCCCAGGTTGCTTGTTGCAGATTGGTGGAGGCACTTGGGACTCTCAAACGAGCTCGACTCGGCTGAGGTGGCAGCTTCGGTCTGGGAGGCATCCTGACCAATGCGGAACTTCAGCAGCCAGACGGCCGGCCGCTCCGGGCCACAGGCTCCTGAACACTAGTGCTGTCCCTTTTCCCAGGTAAGCAAAACTCAGCTGCCCAAGTTCCTGGTGGCATATTGTTCAAGGTGCTTGGGACTCTCAAACAAGATCAACTAGGCACAGGTGGCAGCTTGGGGCTGGGAGGCATCCAGACCAATGCAGAATTTCAGGACACAGCAGGCCACTATGGGCCACTAAGGGCCCTGTGCACCAATGCCACCCTTTCCACAGGTAAATATAACTCAGCAGCACAGTTTCCTGATGGCAGATTGCTGGAGCCACTCGGGACTCTCAAATCAGCCTTTATGCTGGTGGCAGCTGGGGTCTGGGAGGCATCCTGCACAATGCAGAATTTCAGAAGGCAAACAGACAGCCACTCCGGGCCACATGCTCCTGAAAACTAATGCTGATCCTTTCCCCAGGTAAGCAAAACTCAGCCCCCCAGGCTCCTTGTTGCAGATAGCTGGAGGCGCCCGGGACTCTCAAACCTGCCTGACTTTACAGAGGTGGCAGCTTGGGTCTGGGAGGCATCCTCTAACCCAGTAAGAACCAAAAAAAACCCCCAACCCTTTCTTTAAAAAAATATTTAAATATATATATCCTTATGTTTTCATATTTACATTCACATTAATATTCACTATAAACATAAATGTCTATTGCTTACTTATGCATTTATCTTTATCAATGTCAATTTATAAATAAATTTTTATTCTACATTACATCCACTCCAAGCACTTATTTATCTATTTTATTTTATACATATTTTTATATATTGATTATATATTCCCCTGTCAAGATTTTTACTTCTGTAACACTTAGGTTTTATTTTAATTAACATCTGCCTCTACTTAAATAAAAGCCAAAAACATTCCTTTCCTTTGAAATATATTTACATATTTTTATATGTATATTCCTATTTATAATTTACAGTGCCGTATAATGTTATTTATATTCCATATTACAAATCTGCATTTTACTTACTTATGTTTATATTTAAATTTATATTCACAGTTTAGCAATTTCTCTTTATATAATTATTATGTATTTCTACCTTAAGATTCACATTTTTATAAGACTTATGGTATTTAAAATAAAACTTCTGCCTCTATAAAAACCGAGGACACCCCTTGATTTAAACAATAGTTAAAATTCTATTCACACCTACCTTTAAAATTTTTATTTATTATATTTATAGATATATATTAGAGAGAATACCTTTTATTATAATAATAGATGTATTATTTTTATATTACGTATTTCTTTTACTTGTATTTATTCATATTAAATATTTATAGATATCGGTATATAAATTATATATTTGTATATCTGGATTTCTACTTTTATATTGTTTCTATTTATATTATTTATTAAAAACAACAGCCTATAACCTAAAAAAACCAAAAAAAACCTCCAATTTATTTTAACCTTTTTTATATTTACATTCTATGTTTATATATCTTTCTTAATATATATAAATTATACTCCACTCTATATATAATGTTACAATTATATACCATGTATTACACTTTTATGTATGTATCTATTATCTATATTTATGTCTACCACTCTAATTTCATATTTATTTTTAAATTTATATTTCTTTCTATTTTCAAGTACATGTTAGACCATATAAGTTCATTAACCCGAAACATCAGAACCACAACAATACTGTACCTTTGTCGGCACCTGTACGCAGCCTGCGCTCATCCGATTGCAGCACATCAAAACAAAACCTATTTCTATTACTAACGGAACAAACATCCCACAACATTGAACCCTAATAAAAACTCAAATACACCTAACTGTAAAGAAATTTTAAATCCCACTATAAGCAGCCCAAAGCCTCCCCACATTCTCATCATAAACTTCCTCCTAAACCAGTATCTCAAACACCCAAAAAACTCAAATACACCTTGAAAATGACACAACTACTAATAAAAACAAACACCCATTAAAAATTAAATCAAACCAACTCACTACACTCAAAACTGTACAACTGACCCAAAACAGTACTAACAAAAAAAAGCTCTACGTTTATGCACAAATAATAACCGATAATCTGGAAAAGTTATTTGAAAAAATTTTACAAATTAACTAAAAGCATAAAAATAAAAAAATCTAAACTATTAAAATATTAAAAAATATCACTAACTAAATTTAAAAAATATTGCCTATAAAAACCCACCATATAAATGCCCCTCTCCCCAACAATACAACTAAAAACACCTAACGAACCAGAAAGAAATCAGAACTTAGGAACACTAAAACAATAGCGTTCAAGAAGTCACACCACATTCCTTATCATACATCAACTACAAACAACAGAAAACAATACAATGAACTCTTAAAAACCACCTTAAAACCACTACTGGTTTTGTTAAATGCAGAAAAACTGCATTTAACAAAAGCCATCTAATAAATTCACACCCAAAATTCCAGCAGCCCAGCTGGCCCTATCAAAGCTGTATGTTGATACATACATTAAACAAAACCAAAATGCCAGTCATACCTATCAGAAGTCTATGAAAGAAACCTCTTGAAATTAATCCTAGCTCAAATACAAACCAACCCATCCAGAAAGTCAGCTTCACTCAAAAAACAACTTACACAGAGTTAATAATACCAAGACATACAACAACACACCCTATGCCACCAATGAATATAATAGTGAAGGAAAAAAAATACTCCAGGTTTTTTTTCTTTTTTTTTTATTTAAACTAACTTCTTTTATTAGCTAGAACAAAAGCTTTTGCCAAGACTGTAACAACAACTTCTTTTTCTTCTTCTCCTTCTGAAATATCCCTTCTCACTCCCAAATTCCTCACAACTTCTGAGTTTAAATCCAAGCAAAAAGCAAAATTCGTGCACTTGTGCGTTCGATGCTCCTGCCAGATTCTCTGTTTCCCTCCACATCTCCTTACACTTTCAGTCTTCAGGCTGTCCTGCCGTGATGAGTTTGTCGGAAGAATTGGTAAAGGTAAAGAGAGGATTTCCCTGCCTCCCTCCCCAGAGCTGGTTCCATCAGCCATTTCACTCAATCCCAAGCCGGCAATGATGCACGCTCACCTGAAGCAGGGGAATAAATCTCTAAATGTCAATAAATACATAAAATGTACATACATAAAAATACATAAATGTCACTAAATACATAACAGCGCATCCCCATTGTTCCAACACACAGCAGCCCATGCGGCCAAGCCAGAACTCTCTGTCCCCCGAGGACACGGCAACCAGCAGGGCCCTTTGTCCCTCTCTCCAGCACGGACCTATGAAGCCAGAGAGGAGTTTACAGAGACCGGGAGGCGGCGGGACGGGGCGGGCGCCCGGCCCGACCTTCCAAAGCTGGCGGCAGCGAGGGCGGGGAGCGCCACGGCCCCCTCCGCCGCCTGCCCGCCGCCCCGGGGCCGCCCCGCCGGGATTGTCCGGCCCGCGGTCGCTCCCAGCGCCTGGAGCGGGGCGAGCGCGGGCTCGGGAGCTGCCGCCCTGTTCCGACGCCGCTCGCCCGCCCCCGCCCGCTGCCCCGGCCCGCGGAGCGCTGCGACCGCACCTCCGCCGCCCGCCGAAACCGGCCCCGCCCGGCCGCCCCCGCCGCGGCCGTTCTTCTCGGCCATCGCATCCCTTTGCATGACCGAATGTCCTTCACCCGCCCCCGCCATTTACAGACCCCGGCCCGACCGCCGCTGGCTCCAGCGCCCTTCCCTCGCTCGGCAGCCGCGTCCTTGCCCCGCCCCCGGCACTCAGCGGCGAGGGGCAGGGCGCTGCCTCGGGGGGGTGCGGTACCGCTCTGTGGCCACAGGGGGAGGAGATTTATGGGGGCGTGCGATTTCCCCGCCCAGTTTGCCGCCATCTTGAAAAGGTCAAAGAAAGTCCGCGACATTTGCGACGCGCCCTTCCCAAGATGGCGGCCGAGGAGGACCCTCGGAAGAAATAGGGGATCACGCAGATGCCTCTCAGCAACCCGCCTAAATATGCCCACCCACGGCGCCGCTGACCACACAGTCCGTGTCTTATTCACTTAAAATGCCAATAAAAATCCATCGGGGCCGCCATGGCGTCGGTGTTTCATGCAGGCAGTCGATTAGACCGAGGCGGGCCCTCGACTTCCCCGCCCTTCTCGCTGCCATGTTGAGAAGGTCAAGGAAAATTCCGCGACATCCGCGACTCGCCACTCCCAACATGGCGGCCTCGGGGCTGCCGGTGGCGACAGAGCTGCAGTACCGCGCTCTGCCCACAAGGCGGCAGCACTGCCGCCCGCCCCAGCCCGGGGCCGCAGCGCGCCTCGAGGCTGCGGGCAGGGAAGGCGGCAAAAAAGAACACGGCCGACCCCTACCAAAACCTGCTCTGAAATAAATGCCAAAAACCTGCCTCTTACCCCACCAGAACCAAACAAGCCCCCTTGATTTAAAGTCATGTTGAAATAAATTTTTCAATTCTATTTTTCGTATTTATATTCACATGCATATCTATAGTGGACATTGATGTAGCATGTAATTTATCTAACATATTCGGTCTATTTCTATTATTTATATTTACTTATATTTTGTGCTTTTATAAATATCTTTCCACATTGCCTGTAGATTTCTATATTTAAATTACATTTCTATCATGCTTTCATTATTTAAAATAAAAGTCCCATCCTAACTAAATAAATACAAAACAGCTCTATTCTTTGAAACCGTATTGAAATATTTTTATATTTATAGCTCGCATTACTAAATTCACATTTATATTTATAGTTTATATTTAAGTATTATATTACTCATTATGTATAATATGTATCCTATTCAAATAATAGAGATAAATTATTTTTTAAATTACGTACCATATCTACTGTTACAACTTTTTCTTATATTTTTAATTTTTATATTAACCTTTAGCTATTTATGATCTATTTCTATTCTTAGATTTCTACCTTTATATTATTTGTATTTATAATTTTTATACTGAAACACCTGCTTTTGCCACATAAAAAAAAAAACTCCCCTTTATTTTAAACTACTTAGAAAAACCTAGAGTATATCAATATGGTGTAACATATAACAAACGATAGATATGATAGATGTAAAATTGATATAAATATTGTAGTGTATTATAGGAAATAAACATAAATCAATACGATCCATAATACAAGTAATACTGTATATATATTACATTTATGTTATTTCATATTTTAAACAATTTAACAATTCTTTATCTAGCTGCATATACTTGAAAAACATTTCTATATTTATACTTTGGTTGCGAATTTTTTCTGAGTGTTTTCTGGGTCTTTTCTTGCCCTTCTTGGAATTTTTTTCTGGGTTATTTCTTGTCCATCTTGGGGTTTTTTTCCAGGTTTTTTCTTGCCCATCTTCAGACTTTTTCTGGTTGTTTTATTGCCCATCTCAGGGTTTCTTTCTTGGGGTTTTTCTGGGTTTCTTTCTTGCCCATCTGGGATTATTTTCTGGGGTTTTTTTCTCGTTTCTTTCTTGCCCATCCTGGGCTTTTTCTGGGTTTTTTTCTTGTGCATCATGGGTTCTTTTTCTGGTTTCTTCCTGCTCATCTTCGTCTGCTTCTCTGGGTTTTAAGCCAACATAGGTACATACCATGTCAGTTCATGCAATACAACCCGGCTGGGGATTTTTTATTCTAAATTTAACAAGGAGTCGCAAAACCTGGAAAGCAAAAGTCACACACACAAGGTTAAATCCAGTCAGCATGCGCTCACACACGCAGAGACGAGCAGACACAGACAGACACAGCCACGTGCTCTCACACAATCTTCCCACTTAAACGCTCACTGCGCCCCTTACTCGAGATGCTGAAGAACGTGCTGTGACACATCTTCTGGCTGCCGCTCCTTGAGGCAAAATGGCAGATCCTGGGGAAATCAGCAGCCTCGGGGACCTGTGAGATGACAGGAAGGGTCAACGAGTGGCTATCTGACAGCTAGGACTTGTCCCCACTCTGGACTGATAAATTTTCTACCCAAAATCCAATAGAAGACAGATGTATAGGTACATACAACATAAGCCACCATAGGCAGATACAATACAAGCCAGGACTTGCAAAAATTCTCTGGAAGATGAGTTCTTGAGCCCTATTCCCTTTCAGAAGAAGGAACCTACAGAACTACGGCAGTCATCTGAGGAGGTGCATCAGAAAAAAAGGTTGGGACAAGAGTCAGACTATTGCATGATAACTGAAGAGCTCCAGATATCCTGTGTCCATCTACAAATCCCATCTAGAGTCCAACTACACCCCACATTACACATTCCAAGTCTCCAAGACTTCTCCTATCGAACCAGGCTATGCGGCAGGGCAGAGCAGCCCCGTCCCAAATGTGTGCTGACACCCGTGACACAGGACAGGACGTGACAAACAATGGGCACAAGACACAGACAGAAATCTCTTGGCAAGGAAAATGGCTGCAAGGACTGAGAGAATGCAAAAGGAGATGACTGAGTTCAAACAGATGGTGGGCTGATGAGGCTCAGAGAACCCTAAAGGAAGAAGATGATAACTGAATGATTTATTCCAAGAACTGCAAAGATGGATGCCTAGGAATCCTACAGTCAGAATCCTCTACCTAACCCCATATTATTGCAAGTCCTAATCCACCATAATGGATCCAGGTGGGGCATAGCTGTCCATACAGCTCAGAAGAAGACCTGACGAGACATCTGACTGGATGCTTCCAAAGAGAGAAGAGAGTCTGATGCCTGTCTGAGCTCCCGAGTCAAAAGTTCTGCGGCCCGGGTGCCAGACCAGGGAATGCAGAGATCACAGATGCTAACAATGATGCCAAGATTAATGACAGGCACGCTAAGGTAAAAGTCATGCGATACACAAACAACACATAATACACAACAGACAAGTGACACGAGACACACCAGGACTGCTCTGCCCTGCAACACCTCAGCACTGTGATGAAAAGTGAGACTTGGCTTTCATGGGGTCCAAGGGGCCACTTCATGAAAACGCCCCCACCTCCAAATTGGACTCAAAAACCCCTCCCAGGAATTCCCAAACCAGCACCCTGCTTTCATCCCCTCTGTGGGTCACAGCCCTCTACTTATCTCTCATACATCTGGGGATGCTGGTCCCTGTCAGGTGCAAAGAAAGGCCACCTCGTCAGCTGGGAAGGTCCTGCTAGCACCGGGGCTGGGGTCTCTCAGACAGCTGTATTAAAGAGAACCAAACATCAGGGACTGATCTTGGCACTGCATCGGCCAAAACCCCACCACTCTGCTACTCACCGCGCTCCTAAGAAGGCCCGGCACCTCCTAACTCTGACCCTCTGCCATGGATGCAAGGCATCTGCACCTGAAAGAAAGTTAGAACTTATGTCAAACACCACCAGGATAACTCAAAAGCTGCAAACACCTTATGTCAATCTAAGAATATCATCTAGAGCCCAAGTACAGCCCACATTACAAATTCCAACGCCCCATGGTTTGTCCTACTGCAGCACGCCATGCGGCAGGGCAGAACAGCTCCAGCACAAATGTGTGCACACACCCGTGACACAGAATGTGACAAACAGGGGGACATTAAACACGACACATCATGCTTGTGGTGAGGGCCTCAAGGGGAAAAGGCAAAAGGGACCCCAAAGACACTAGGTAACACGGAACACTGGACAACACGACACAGACCGGAGCTGTTCTGCACTGCCTGCGTAAAAGCTGCCATCAAAAGTAGAGCCTCTCCCTTTAGCTCTCCTAAGAGGCCCTTGGAGAAGACTACTTTTCCCTCTGGTGATTTTTAAATCTGGCCCAAAACTCCCGATCTACTACTCTCCCATCTCCAGGCCGTGGCCCCCAACTTATCTTTTGCATGATCGGTGATGCGGATCCACGTTGCACCTGAAATGAGTCTGCCTCGGAGGGCCTCGTGACAGCCTGTGAGCCTCTCAGTCAGCTGCAATAAAGAAAACCAAAATCAAAGAGTGAGTCCAGAGTTATGTGGGCCAAATCCCACCAAGGCAGCTACTTGCCCTCTCCTGAGTGTGCCTGGCTCCTTCAGGCTCCAGCTTCATCCTGATTCCAAGGCTGTGGCCTTTACTAAGGGTGGGACCTGGGTTAGAGAAAGGCAAAGTTAAATGGCATTCCTCTGAGTGCAGTGGATGACCTTGTGTGCTCTAAGACATGGCAATGCCTCTGCTAGGCTTCTGAACAACCTTGTGTCGGGAGTCCTCAAATAAATAAATAAAGATCCTTTCTCACCCTGCTGCCTGCAAACCCCCTCCCAAGAACTCCTAACTGGATACCTGCTCACCCTCCCTCTCCCAGTCACAATCCTCAACTCACTTGAAGCCTCAATCTCAAACATCATCCTTGACACTGGGCAGATCCCTCTTGTGACATGATCAATTTGCTGAGAAATTGTTGTGCTTGAGAGCTGAGCAATAACAACCACTTCTCTCCACTGCTCACCTTGGCTGCTGGTATCCAGATTGACTTCCTAAAAAGAAGGACAAAGACCAGAGCTGTAACACAGTCACCACATAGACTACTGCTGCAGAGACAAATGGGGCCTCACCTGCTCGGGGAAATCCCCTCACCTGACATGGGGCCCTCTGGCACAGATTTAATCCATCTGAATCTGAAAAAAAAGGACAAGAGTCACACTGTTGCAGGATAACTGATGAGCTCCAGATATGATGTGCCCATCTACAAATCCCATCTAGAGTCCAACTACACCCCACATTACACATTCCAAGTCTCCAAGACTTCTCCTATCGAACCAGGCTATGCAGCAGGGCAGAGCAGCCCCGTCCCAAATGTGTGCTGACACCCGTGACACAGGACAGGACGTGACAAACAATGGGCACAAGACACAGACAGAAATCTCTTGCCAAGGAAAATGGCTGCAAGGACTGAGAGAATGCAAAAGGAGATGACCGAGCTGAGACCGATGGTGAGCTGATGAGGCTCAGAGAACCCTGGAGGAAGAAGATGCTAACTGAATGATTTATTCCAAAAACAGCAAAGATGGATGCCTAGGAATCCTACGGTCAGAATGCTGCACCTAACCTCATATTATTGCAAGTCCTAATCCACCATAATGGATCCAGGTGGTGCACAGCTGTCCATACAGCTCAGAACAAGACCTGACAAGATGTCTGACTGGATGCTTCCAAAGAGAGAAGAGAGTCTGATGCTTGTCTGAGCTCCCGAGTCAAAAGTTCTGTGGCCTGGGCGCCAGGCCAAGGAATGCAGAGATCGCAGAGGCTAACACTGATGCCAGGGGCACTGACAGGCCCCCCCCCACTAAGTGAAAGATATGGCATACACAAACAACACATAATGCACAATAGACAAGTGACACAAGACACACCGGGACTGCTCTGCCCTGCTGCACACCTCAGCACTGTGATCAAAAGTGAGACTTGGCTTTGATGGGGGCCTAAGGGGCCACTTCATGAACACACCACCCCCCCCCCCAAATTGGACTCAAAACCCCCTCCCAGTAATTCCCAAACCAGCACCCTGCTTTCATCCCCTCTGTGGGTCACAGCCCTCTACTTATCTCTCATACATCTGGGGATGCTGGTCCCTGTCAGGTGCAAAGAAAGGCCACCTCGTCAGCTGGGAAGGTCCTGCTAGCACCGGGGCTGGGGTCTCTCAGACAGCTGTATTAAAGAGAACCAAACATCAGGGACTGATCTTGGCACTGCATCGGCCAAAACCCCACCACTCTGCTACTCACCGCGCTCCTAAGAAGGCCCGGCACCTCCTAACTCTGACCCTCTGCCACACATGGAATGCATCTGCACCTGAAAGAAAGTTAGAACATATGTCAAACACCACCAGGATAACTCAAAAGCAGCAAACACCATATGTCAATCTAGGAATAGCATCGAGAGCCCAAGTACAGCCCACATTACAAATTTCAACTCCCCAAGGCTTCTCCTATTGCAGCAGGCCTTGCGGCAGGGCAGAACAGCTCCGGCACAAACGTGTGCACACACCCGTGACACAGAACGTGGCAAACAGAGAGACATGGAACACAACACATCATCCTTGTGGTGAGAACCTCAAGGGGAAAAGGCAAAAGGGACCCCAAAGACACACTAGGGAACACAGAACACTGGACAACACAACACAGACCGGAGCTGTTCTGCACTGCCCGCCTGAAAGCTGCCATCAAAAGTAGAGCCTCTCCCTTTAGCTCTCCTAAGAGAACCTTGGAGAAGATTGCTTTTCCTGCTGCCAATTTTCAAATCTACCCCAAGAACTCCCAACCCACTATTCTCTCATCTCCAGGCCAAGGCCCCCGACTTATCTTTTGCATGATCGGTGATGCGGATCCACGTTGCACCTGAAATGAGTCTGCCTCGGAGGGCCTCGTGACGGCCTGTGAGCCTCTCAGTCAGCTGCAATAAAGAAAACGAAAACCAAAGTGTGAGTCCAGAGTTATGTGGGCCAAATCCCACCAAGTCAGCTACTTGCCCTCTCCTGAGTGTGCCTGGCTCCTTCAGGCTCCAGCTTCATCCTGATTCCAAGGCTGTGGCCTTCATTAGGAGTGGCACCTGGGTTAGAGAAAGGCAAAGTTAAATGGCATTCCTCTGAGTGCAGTGGATGACCTTGTGTGCTCTAAGACATGGCAATGCCTCTGCTAGGCTTCTGAACAACCTTGTGTCGGGAGTCCTCAAATAAATAAATAAAGATCCTTTCTCACCCTGCTGCCTGCAAACCCCCTCCCAAGAACTCCTAACTGGATACCTGCTCACCCTCCCTCTCCCAGTCACAATCCTCAACTCACTTGAAGCCTCAATCTCAAACATCATCCTTGACACTGGGCAGATCCCTCTTGTGACATGATCAATTTGCTGAGAAATTGTTGTGCTTGAGAGCTGAGCAATAACAACCACTTCTCTCCACTGCTCACCTTGGCTGCTGGTATCCAGATTGACTTCCTAAAAAGAAGGACAAAGACCAGAGCTGTAACACAGTCACCACATAGACTACTGCTGCAGAGACAAATGGGGCCTCACCTGCTCGGGGAAATCCCCTCACCTGACATGGGGCCCTCTGGCACAGATTTAATCCATCTGAATCTGAAAAAAAAGGACAAGAGTCACACTGTTGCAGGATAACTGATGAGCTCCAGATATGATGTGCCCATCTACAAATCCCATCTAGAGTCCAACTACACCCCACATTACACATTCCAAGTCTCCAAGACTTCTCCTATCGAACCAGGCTATGCAGCAGGGCAGAGCAGCCCCGTCCCAAATGTGTGCTGACACCCGTGACACAGGACAGGACGTGACAAACAATGGGCACAAGACACAGACAGAAATCTCTTGCCAAGGAAAATGGCTGCAAGGACTGAGAGAATGCAAAAGGAGATGACCGAGCTGAGACCGATGGTGAGCTGATGAGGCTCAGAGAACCCTGGAGGAAGAAGATGCTAACTGAATGATTTATTCCAAAAACAGCAAAGATGGATGCCTAGGAATCCTACGGTCAGAATGCTGCACCTAACCTCATATTATTGCAAGTCCTAATCCACCATAATGGATCCAGGTGGTGCACAGCTGTCCATACAGCTCAGAACAAGACCTGACAAGATGTCTGACTGGATGCTTCCAAAGAGAGAAGAGAGTCTGATGCTTGTCTGAGCTCCCGAGTCAAAAGTTCTGTGGCCTGGGCGCCAGGCCAAGGAATGCAGAGATCGCAGAGGCTAACACTGATGCCAGGGGCACTGACAGGCCCCCCCCCACTAAGTGAAAGATATGGCATACACAAACAACACATAATGCACAATAGACAAGTGACACAAGACACACCGGGACTGCTCTGCCCTGCTGCACACCTCAGCACTGTGATCAAAAGTGAGACTTGGCTTTGATGGGGGCCTAAGGGGCCACTTCATGAACACACCACCCCCCCCCCCAAATTGGACTCAAAACCCCCTCCCAGTAATTCCCAAACCAGCACCCTGCTTTCATCCCCTCTGTGGGTCACAGCCCTCTACTTATCTCTCATACATCTGGGGATGCTGGTCCCTGTCAGGTGCAAAGAAAGGCCACCTCGTCAGCTGGGAAGGTCCTGCTAGCACCGGGGCTGGGGTCTCTCAGACAGCTGTATTAAAGAGAACCAAACATCAGGGACTGATCTTGGCACTGCATCGGCCAAAACCCCACCACTCTGCTACTCACCGCGCTCCTAAGAAGGCCCGGCACCTCCTAACTCTGACCCTCTGCCACACATGGAATGCATCTGCACCTGAAAGAAAGTTAGAACATATGTCAAACACCACCAGGATAACTCAAAAGCAGCAAACACCATATGTCAATCTAGGAATAGCATCGAGAGCCCAAGTACAGCCCACATTACAAATTTCAACTCCCCAAGGCTTCTCCTATTGCAGCAGGCCTTGCGGCAGGGCAGAACAGCTCCGGCACAAACGTGTGCACACACCCGTGACACAGAACGTGGCAAACAGAGAGACATGGAACACAACACATCATCCTTGTGGTGAGAACCTCAAGGGGAAAAGGCAAAAGGGACCCCAAAGACACACTAGGGAACACAGAACACTGGACAACACAACACAGACCGGAGCTGTTCTGCACTGCCCGCCTGAAAGCTGCCATCAAAAGTAGAGCCTCTCCCTTTAGCTCTCCTAAGAGAACCTTGGAGAAGATTGCTTTTCCTGCTGCCAATTTTCAAATCTACCCCAAGAACTCCCAACCCACTATTCTCTCATCTCCAGGCCAAGGCCCCCGACTTATCTTTTGCATGATCGGTGATGCGGATCCACGTTGCACCTGAAATGAGTCTGCCTCGGAGGGCCTCGTGACGGCCTGTGAGCCTCTCAGTCAGCTGCAATAAAGAAAACGAAAACCAAAGTGTGAGTCCAGAGTTATGTGGGCCAAATCCCACCAAGTCAGCTACTTGCCCTCTCCTGAGTGTGCCTGGCTCCTTCAGGCTCCAGCTTCATCCTGATTCCAAGGCTGTGGCCTTCATTAGGAGTGGCACCTGGGTTAGAGAAAGGCAAAGTTAAATGGCATTCCTCTGAGTGCAGTGGATGACCTTGTGTGCTCTAAGACATGGCAATGCCTCTGCTAGGCTTCTGAACAACCTTGTGTCGGGAGTCCTCAAATAAATAAATAAAGATCCTTTCTCACCCTGCTGCCTGCAAACCCCCTCCCAAGAACTCCTAACTGGATACCTGCTCACCCTCCCTCTCCCAGTCACAATCCTCAACTCACTTGAAGCCTCAATCTCAAACATCATCCTTGACACTGGGCAGATCCCTCTTGTGACATGATCAATTTGCTGAGAAATTGTTGTGCTTGAGAGCTGAGCATTAACAACCACTTCTCTCCACTGCTCACCTTGGCTGCTGGTATCCAGATTGACTTCCTAAAAAGAAGGACAAAGACCAGAGCTGTAACACCGTCACCACATACACTACTGCTGCAGAGACAAATGGGGCCTCACCTGCTCGGGGAAATCCCCTCACCTGACATGGGGCCCTCTGGCACAGATTTAATCCATCTGAATCTGAAAAAAAAGGACAAGAGTCACACTGTTGCAGGATAACTGATGAGCTCCAGATATCCTGTGTCCATCTACAAATCCCATCTAGAGTCCCACTACACCCCACATTACACATTCCAAGTCTCCAAGACTTCTCCTATCGCACCAGGCTATGCGGCAGGGCAGAGCAGCCCCGTCCCAAATGTGTGCTGACACCAGTGACACAGGACAGGACGTGACAAACAATGGGCACAAGACACAGACAGAAATCTCTTGCCAAGGAAAATGGCTGCAAGGACTGAGAGAATGCAAAAGGAGATGACCGAGCTGAGACCGATGGTGAGCTGATGAGGCTCAGAGAACCCTGAAGGAAGAAGACGATAACTGAATGATTAATTCCAAGGACAGCAAAGATGGATGCCTAGGAATCCTACGGTCAGAATGCTGCACCTAACCTCATATTATTGCAAGTCCTAATCCACCATAATGGATCCAGGTGGGGCACAGCTGTCCATACAGCTCAGAACAAGACCTGACAAGATGTCTGACTGGATGCTTCCAAAGAGAGAAGAGAGTCTGATGTCTGTCTGAGCTCCCAAGTCAAAAGTTCTGTGGCCCGGGTGCCAGACCAGGGAATGCAGAGATCACAGATGCTAACAATGATGCCAGGGGTACTGACAGGGCCCTCAAAGGCCTAAGGTAAAAGACAGGAAATACACAAACAACACACAAGGCACAACAGACAAGTGACAGGATACACACCAGGGCTGCTCTGCCCTGCACACCTCAGCACTGTGATCAAAAGTGAGACTTGGCTTTCATGGGGCCTAACGAGCCATTTCATGAACACCCCCCCCTCCAAACTGTACTCAAAAACCCCCTCCCAGGAATTCCCAAACAAGCACCATGCCTTCATCCCCTCTGTGGGTCACAGCCCTCTACTTATCTCTCATACATCTGGGGATGCTGGTCCCTGTCAGGTGCAAAGAAAGGCCACCTCGTCAGCTGGGAAGGTCCTGCAGGCACCGGGCTGGTGTCTCTCAGACAGCTGTATTAAAGAGAACCAAACATCAGTGCCTGATCTTGGCATCGCATCGGCCAAAACCCCACCACTCTGCTACTCACAGTGCTCCAAAGGAGGCCCGGCACCTCATAACCTTGCCCCCCTGCAACACATGGAATGCATCTGCACCTGAAAGAAAGTTAGAACATATGTCAAACACCACCAGGATAACTCAAAAGCTGCAAACATCTTATGTCAATCTAGGAATAGCATCTAGAGCCCAAGTAGAGCCCACATTACAAATTCCAACTCCCCAAGGCTTCTCCTTTTGCAGCAGGCCATGCGGCAGGGCAGAACAGCTCCAGCACAAATGTGGCAGACACCCGTGACACAGAACGTGACAAACAGGGGGACATTAAACACGACACATCATGCTTGTGGTGAGGGCCTCGAGGGGAAAAGGCAAAAGGGACCCCAAAGACACACTAGGGAATACAGCACACCAGAAAACACGACACAGACCAGAGCTGTTCTGCACTGCCCGCCTGAAAGCTGCCATCAAAAGTAGAGCCTCTCCCTTTAGCTCTCCTAAAAGGCCCTTGGAGTAGATTGCTTTCCCCTCTGCTCACTTTTGAATCTGTCCCAAGAACTCCCAACCTGCTACTCCGCCATCTCCAGGCTGTAGCCCCTGACTTATCTTTTAGATGATCGGTGAGGGGAATCCACGTTGCACCTGAAATGAGTCTGCCTCGGAGGGCCTCGTGATGGCCTGTGAGCCTCTCGATCAGCTGCAATGAAGAAAACCAAAATCAAAGAGCGAGTCCAGAGTTATGTGGGCCAAATCCCACCAAGGCAGCTACTTGCCCTCTCCTGAGTGTGCCTGGCTCCTTCAGGCTCCAGCTTCATCCTGATTCCAAGGCTGTGGCCTTTACTAAGGGTGGGACCTGGGTTAGAGAAAGGCAAAGTTAAATGGCATTCCTCTGAGTGCAGTGGATCACCTTATGTGCTGTAAGCCATGGGAATGCCTCTGCTAGGCTTCTGAGACGCCTTGGGAGGGGCCCTCAAATAAACAAATAAAGACCCTTTCTCACCCTGCTGCCTGCAAACCCCCTCTCAAGAACTCCTAAACTGGATGCCTGCTCACCCTCCCTCTCCCAGTCACAATCCTCCACTCACTTGAAGCCTCAATCTCAAACATCATCCTTGACACTGGGAAGATCCCTCTTGTGACACGATCAATCTGCTGAGAAATTGTTGTGCTTGAGAGCTGAGCAATAACAACCACTACTCTCCGCTGCTCACATTGACTGCTGGCATCCAGATTTACTTCCTAAAAGAAAGACAAAGAACAGCAGTGTAACAGAGTCAGTTGAGAGGTGTAACGGATTCTGCTGCAGAGGCAAATGGGGCCTCACCTGCTCGGGAAAATCCCCACGCCTGGCATGGGGCCCTCTGGCACAGATTTAATCCATCTGAATCTGAAAAAAAAGTTAGGACAAGAGTCAAACTGCTGCAGGATAACTGATGAGCTCCAGATATGATGTGCCCATCTACAAATCCCATCTAGAGTCCAACTACACCCCACATTACACATTCCAAGTCTCCAAGACTTCTCCTATCGAACCAGGCTATGCGGCAGGGAAGAGCAGCCCCGTCCCAAATGTGTGCTGACACCAGTGACACAGGACAGGACGTGACAAACAATGGGCACAAGACACAGACAGAAATCTCTTGCCAAGGAAAATGGCTGCAAGGACTGAGAGAATGCAAAAGGAGATGACCGAGCTGAGACCGATGGTGAGCTGATGAGGCTCAGAGAACCCTGGAGGAAGAAGATGCTAACTGAATGATTTATTCCAAAAACAGCAAAGATGGATGCCTAGGAATCCTACGGTCAGAATGCTGCACCTAACCTCATATTATTGCAAGTCCTAATCCACCATAATGGATCCAGGTGGGGCACAGCTGTCCATACAGCTCAGAACTAGACCTGAAAAGACGTCGGACTGGATGCTTCCAAAGAGAGAAGAGAGTCTGATGCTTGTCTGAGCTCCCGATTCAAAAGTTCTGTGGCCTGGATGCCATGCCTAGGAATGCAGAGATCACAGAGGCTAACAATGATGCCAGGGTTTCTGACAGGCCCCCCTAACTGAAAGATATGGCATACACAAACAACACATAATGCACAATAGACAAGTGACACAAGACACACCGGGACTGCTCTGCCCTGCTGCACACCTCAGCACTGTGATCAAAAGTGAGACTTGGCTTTGATGGGGGCCTAAGGGGCCACTTCATGAACACACCACCCCCCCCCCCAAATTGGACTCAAAACCCCCTCCCAGGAATTCCCAAACCAGCACCCTGCTTTCATCCCCTCTGTGGGTCACAGCCCTCTACTTATCTCTCAGACATCTGGGGATGCTGGTCCCTGTCAGGTGCAAAGAAAGGCCACCTCGTCAGCTGGGAAGGTCCTGCTGGCACCGGGGCTGGGGTCTCTCAGACAGCTGTATTAAAGAGAACCAAACATCAGGGACTGATCTTGGCACTGCATCGGCCAAAACCCCACCACTCTGCTACTCACCGCGCTCCTAAGAAGGCCCGGCACCTCCTAACTCTGACCCCCTGCCACACATGGAATGCGTCTGCACCTGAAAGAAAGTTAGAACATATGTCAAACACCACCAGGATAACTCAAAAGCTGCAAACACCTTATGTCAATCCAGGAATAGCATCGAGAGCCCAAGTACAGCCCACATTATAAATTTCAACTCCCCAAGGCTTCTCCTATTGCAGCAGGCCTTGCGGCAGGGCAGAACAGCTCCGGCACAAATGTGTGCACACACCCGTGACACAGAACGTGACAAACAGGGGGACATTAAACACGACACATCATGCTTGTGGTGAGGGTCTCGAGGGGAGAAGGCAAAAGGGACCCCAAAGACACACGAGGGAACACAGAACACTGGACAACACAACACAGACCGGAGCTGTTCTGCACTGCCCGCCTGAAAGCTGCCATCAAAAGTAGAGCCTCTCCCTTTAGCTGTCCTAAGAGGCCCTTGGAGAAGATTGCTTTTCCTGCTGCCAATTTTCAAATCTGCCCCAAGAACTCCCAACCCACTATTCTCTCATCTCCAGGCCAAGGCCCCCGACTTATCTTTTGCATGATCGGTGATGGGAATCCACATTGCACCTGAAATGAGTCTGCCTCGGAGGGCCTCGTGATGGCCTGTGAGCCTCTCAGTCAGCTGCAATAAAGAAAACGAAAACCAAAGTGTGAGTCCAGAGTTATGTGGGCCAAATCCCACCAAGTCAGCTACTTGCCCTCTCCTGAGTGTGCCTGGCTCCTTCAGGCTCCAGCTTCATCCTGATTCCAAGGCTGTGGCCTTCATTAGGAGTGGCACCTGGGTTAGAGAAAGGCAAAGTTAAATGGCATTCCTCTGAGTGCAGTGGATGACCTTGTGTGCTCTAAGACATGGCAATGCCTCTGCTAGGCTTCTGAACAACCTTGTGTCGGGAGTCCTCAAATAAATAAATAAAGATCCTTTCTCACCCTGCTGCCTGCAAACCCCCTCCCAAGAACTCCTAACTGGATACCTGCTCACCCTCCCTCTCCCAGTCACAATCCTCAACTCACCTGAAGCCTCAATCTCAAACATCATCTTGGACACTGGGGAGATCCCTCTTGTGACATGATCAGTCTGCTGAAAAAAACGTTGTGCTTGACACAGCTTGGAATTTCAGGGAGTTGCACTCCTCAATTAAAAAAAAAAACAAACAAAAAAAAAACAAACAAAACCAATCCCAAAAACAAACAGAAAAAAAAAAAAGAAACAAACAAAAACCCACAAGAACAATAAAACCTAAAACCCCTAACTCCCCACAGAAACAGAAAAACCACAGAAAACATCAAAAAATCCAAAAAACCCATGAAAACCAACTAAAAACCCCAAAATGAAAGCTAAAAAAACCAAAAATTCCACCAAAAGAAATCCAAGCAAAAAAACAACCAGAGCAAAACTAAAAATTACAAAAGCACCTTACCACTCCTAAACACAAAACCCAAAATCACAAACCTCAATACTCCCTGTATTCCATGCTGTTTTCTTCACAGAATCTTCCAAGCCTCTGTGCTTTAGATGCCCAGAAACACCTGCTGAAAAGAAGCTGAGACGGGCTGAAAGAGCCTCTTCACTGAAATGAGGACAGCTCTTAACCCAGCACATCCCAGAGAGGGAATGAAGCCCCTCAGCCACGGCTGGGGTTAATATACCCGATTGTGCCCGCCTCTCGTTCCCATGCCACCCAGGAAAAGGGAGGGGGCGACTCCCACCAACCCCTCAGAGCACCTGCAGCTGTTTGGCTCCTCTGACTCACATTCAAGGGCAGTAAAGGGCTTGTTATAGAAGAAAACTCTTCAGAAAAGTAACAGTGCTTTCTTTTTTGCAACAACTACTTGGAGCAGAAGAACAGAAAACTGGCAAGATATAAAACTTTGTGGTAAGGTTACATAGCTAGATCAATTGGGTAATTGGGTAATTTGCTGTTACCTTACATAATTATTCTGTATTTAATAAAAGACATCTAATAAATTCACACCCAAAACTCCAGCAGCCCAGCTGGCCCTACCAAATCTCTATGTTTATGCATACAGTAAACAAAACCACAATCCCAGTAATACCTATCAGAGGTCTGTGAAAGAAACCTCTTGAAATTGATCCTACCTCAAATACAAAACAACCCATGCAAAGTTAGCTTGACTCAAAAAACAATTTACACAGAGCTAATAACACCAAGAAATAAAACAACACACCATATACCATCAAAGAATATAATAGTGAAGAAAAAAGAAACCACTTTTTTTTTTTTAAAGCTTTTGCCAGGACTGCAAGAACAACTTCTTCTCCTTCTGACATGTCCCTTCTCCTTCCCAAATTCCTTACAACTTCTGAGTTTACATCCAAGCAAAAAGCAAAATTCGTGCACTTGTGCGTTCGATGCTCCTGCCAGATTCTCTGTTTCTCTCCACATCTTCTTACACTTTCAGTCTTCACGCTGTCCTGCCGTGATGAGTTTGACGGACGAATTGGTAAAAGTTAAGAGAGGATTTCCCTGCCTCCCTCCCCAGAGCTGGTTTCCTTAGTGCATTTCACTCAATCCCAGGCCGGCAACGATGCACGCTCACCTCAAGCGTGCAAGGCTCACAGCTGCTCGGCTAAACTCGGCTGTAATCGGCTAAACTCGGCCATTGTCATCTGCATTCGGCTGGACTCGACCCTTCGGCACGGATCGCCTCGCTTCGGCCGAACTCGGAGCCGCTCTCTGCGCTCGGCGCGGCTCGGCTCGCTTCGGCCGAACTCGGAGCCGTTCTGTGCGCTCGGCGCGGCTCGGCTCGCTTCGGCCGAACTCGGAGCCGCTCTCTGCGCTCGGCGCGGCTCGGCTCGCTTCGGCCGAACTCGGAGCCGATCTCTGCGCTCGGCGCGGCTCGGCTCGCTTCGGCCGAACTCGGCGCGGCCCGGCTCGCTTCGGCCGAACTCGGAGCCTCTCTGTGCGCTCGGCGCGGCTCGGCTCGCTTCGGCCGAACTCGGAGCCGCTCTCTGCGCTCGGCGCGGCTCGGCTCGCTTCGGCCGAACTCGGAGCCGCTCTCTGCGCTCGGCGCGGCTCGGCTCGCTTCGGCCGAACTCGGAGCCGCTCTCTGCGCTCGGCGCGGCTCGGCTCGCTTCGGCCGAACTCGGAGCCGTTCTGTGCGCTCGGCGCGGCTCGGCTCGCTTCGGCCGAACTCGGAGCCGCTCTCTGCGCTCGGCGCGGCTCGGCTCGCTTCGGCCGAACTCGGAGCCGCTCTCTGCGCTCGGCGCGGCTCGGCTCGCTTCGGCCGAACTCGGAGCCGATCTCTGCGCTCGGCGCGGCTCGGCTCGCTTCGGCCGAACTCGGCGCGGCCCGGCTCGCTTCGGCCGAACTCGGAGCCTCTCTGTGCGCTCGGCGCGGCTCGGCTCGCTTCGGCCGAACTCGGAGCCGCTCTCTGCGCTCGGCGCGGCTCGGCTCGCTTCGGCCGAACTCGGAGCCGCTCTCTGCGCTCGGCGCGGCTCGGCTCGCTTCGGCCGAACTCGGAGCCGCTCTCTGCGCTCGGCGCGGCTCGGCTCGCTTCGGCCGAACTCGGAGCCGTTCTGTGCGCTCGGCGCGGCTCGGCTCGCTTCGGCCGAACTCGGAGCCGCTCTCTGCGCTCGGCGCGGCTCGGCTCGCTTCGGCCGAACTCGGAGCCGCTCTCTGCGCTCGGCGCGGCTCGGCTCGCTTCGGCCGAACTCGGCGCGGCCCGGCTCGCTTCGGCCGAACTCGGAGCCTCTCTGTGCGCTCGGCGCGGCTCGGCTCGCTTCGGCCGAACTCGGAGCCGCTCTCTGCGCTCGGCGCGGCTCGGCTCGCTTCGGCCGAACTCGGAGCCGCTCTCTGCGCTCGGCGCGGCTCGGCTCGCTTCGGCCGAACTCGGAGCCGCTCTCTGCGCTCGGCGCGGCCCGGCTCGCTTCGGCCGAACTCGGAGCCGCTCTCTCCGCGTTCGGCTGAGCTCGCCTCGGCTCGGCTCCCTGACGGCGGGCAAGCGGCGCCGCCTCACGTTAAACTCGCCCGGCTCGGGGCTCTCCTGCTGCCGCGTCCCGCGGGCGGCCCGGCCATCGCACGGACACGATCGGGAGCGCGGGGTGGCACAGGAGCTCATTGGGCTGTGACCGCACTCGCGCTAATTAGCGCGCACGAGAGCAGCGGGCTCGGTTCGGCTGAGCTCGGCTCGGTTCAGGCAGCCTCGCAAGCCTGGCCTCGGTTCGCTCGAGGCCGTCAGGTTCCGCCGGTCTCGCCTTGGTTCGGCTGAGCTCGTTCCATTCGGCCGAAGGAGGCGTCGTTCGCTCGTGTTTTTACAAATATCTTTCTATATTGACTGTATATTTCTATCTTTAGTTTTATACTTCTATAATACTTCCATTATTCCAAATAAAAACCCTGTCTCTAACCAAATAAATAAAAAAAACCCTTCTTTTAAAGGATATTGAAATATTTTTTATTTATACTTTGTATAATTATACATTCATATTTTATTTATCGTTTCTTTGGATGTATTACATTAATAATGATATATTATATATATAAAATTTTAAAATATATTTAAATTATTATTTAAATTATGTATATCTACTGCTACAACTAATTTTTTCTTATATTTTTAATTTCTATATTTATCTGTATGTATTTATTATATATTTCTAAACTTAGATTTCTACCTTTATATTATTTGTATTTATAATTTTTACAATCAAAACCCTTCCTATTGACCAATAAAGAAAACCTGCTTTATTTAAGTATTTTAAAAATATTTTCATGTTTATAACTTTCATATTTATATTTATAATTTGTTCAATATTAGATGAGAACACACCTGCTCCTGCACCGCAGTGGGGCTCCCTCTCCTGGGGACCTTGGGGTGCCCCAACGGCATCAGAGCCCCGAGTCTTCACCCCCTTCTCCTCTATTTAGAAACTACACTGGAACTTTTTTCTGGAAATAAAGACATTACCTAAATCCTCTCCCCGTGTCCTAGACAGATGGATATTCAGTTATTAGTTGGCTGGGCAGCAGTTTCTTAAATAGAATGATAAACAAGATGTGAACATTTTAGCTACAAGCAAATAGGCAAATCTGAACAAGGTACTGATGGCCAGCCACTGAAGTTATTTTGAAGCAGTTTTTAAAACAAGAAAATATTGATACTACAAAAATTAAGCAAAAAGCTAACTACTGACTAAGAAAGAAGGAAAAATTAACTTTTGACAACAACAACATTCCAACAACACAGGCTTTTTCCCAATGTCATACCTTACAACTACCTCTCTTGGGAATTCTCATCCCAAAAGGAATAAATACCTCAGAGTGTCCTAAAGCAAAAAGTAGCACACATGAGCTCCTCACACTCCCAGGAGGCCAGCACAGTGTGCACTGAGTCTGCAACAAATTCTGCTCACTGAGGGTCTGCAAACAAAGGTTCAACTGATGGACTGAACTGATTTTAAAGGGAGGTTTTCTAAGCACAGAAGCACAACAAAGAACAAGCAGTAACAATTCTTAAAAAAAACCTGCAAGTTTTATTTAGCATATATGCGACCGATTTCCACGCTGTGGCTTCTCACTTGGATTCGTCTGTAGGTTCAGGAAGATGACAATGCACACTCTGCCTTCCCTGAGCCCCCCACAGCAGCTGAGCGCTGCTCCGTGTGCTCAGATCATCAGGAACTGGATTACACGTGCCCGGATGGACTGGAACTGCTCTGCTGCATATTCAGGAGACGATGGCAGAGAGGGGCTGGCAGAGAGGGGCTGGCCGAGGCGTCGTCCCAATTCCATTTCTGTGTGACGAGAAGCGGTTTGTTCCCAACAGCTCCAACAATCCCCAGCTCCCATCCGTGGTGAGTACCGATGGCACACAAATGGCAGCCTGAGGAAATCGTGTTCTGGGCTCTAAGTGGTTGGGACAGGGTCTGATTTTCTGTTTTGTATCTGTATGATGATTAGTACAACAGGGCTCTGATGGATGAGATGGCAACACAGAATTAAAAACTCCTCAATAGGATTACATCGACTTCTAGGAAAAGACAAAAGCCTAGGACCCTTCTGAAATCTACTTTTATTCCAAAACACGGGGATTGTCAGTATACTGCACCTTCCAGCTTTTCAAAGCAGCTTATTTCTGAAGACCAGGAAATATTGATTTCTACAGAAACAATGGGCAACCCCCAGGCTAATCTCAGCACTACTGTTTAATAGGGGATCTGCCAGCATGCCAGTCCAGCTTCAAGTGTGCTTTATTTCAGTCTAACATCCCCACAAAATTCTTCTCACATCTCCCAACCCTGAAATCTGTTTTTTCCCTAAAGCTTCTCATCATTAGCAATTTCCAAGTAACATGGTATTTTTACAACATTCAAAAAAGTCATGCTAGACTGTGCTAGAGAGTAATCTGCAAATATAAGCTTAGCAAAGTTTGAATTGACTTGTCCAGAGAAAAAACCTACAAGTGAACACCTACACCTGCCTACAAAGAGCTAACAAGCCCCTGGCAGCTGCCAGCATCAAAGCACAGCGGATGTTTCTAATACAGGGTAAGGATAACAATATCACCTTTTGTTCTCTCCAGCTTGTTTTCCCTGCAGTCATATTTTGCTTCTTAGGATTTTTTTAGTCTCTGTATCTTCTTGGACAGCACCGAGCCCGACGACAAGGAGACGAGAGTCTTTCCCTGCCGTAGGGAGAGAACCAGGAAAACAGTTAAAAAAAGAACAGGGTAGTTTGAAATTCATACTTCCAATGAGAAGCAGCACCTAACAAACAGAACAAAAGTAAACAAAGCATGGTACCTCCCTGGGGACAGAAGACTTACAAACTCTCCAGAATTTACAATTCTAGCGACCATCCCCTTCAGGGCAGCGGCCAAGTGTCCCATGAGGTGGTGCTGCACCAAAGAACCATCCGAGAGGTTCCAAAGAGTGAAATGCGCAATATTTTGCAAAGCCGTAAAATCTTGCAAAATAACAAAAATACAATAGATATAAAAGCTTTGGTAAGCAGAGCTCCAGCAAATACTGAGGAAACAGACATAACAGGGTAAAAAATAATAAACATGTGCTTTTTTTTTTTACTCTTGGTTTTTTTTTTTAAATGCAGATGAACAAAACAATTAAGGAGAATGTGAAAAACTCACCATTACTGAACATCTGTAGGTTGACCATCCTTAGCATAGAGGACTCCAAAATTAAAATTCACTGATCCCTGGGAAATAAAACCAAATATTATATGATAAACAGTCAAACAGCAGACGTAAAAATTTGTTTCCTCTAAGGACTTTCAGGTATGTATGTATCTTTGCATACATCCCCCACGTTAGAACATACACTTTATACCATCTCCTAATACGTAAAAATTTACCTTTAAACTTTGATAGTATAGCATAAAATTATGAACTTCAATTGGCGATCTGTTATTATTAAGTTGGTGCTTAAAGTTATTTCTGCTGTCACGTTCAAAAAAACATTAATTTTTTTTACTGGAATGAGCAATTGATTTCAAAGTCATCACAAGCCCATCAAAATACAAAGCTGTATTCACCGGACGGGTCTGTGAGCTAGAAGTAGTTAGGCTTGTACTTCCTTCTTGCTCTTCCAGAACCAATAAATCCTCTCAACAAAACCAGGATCTTTAGCCCACTGCTGTGAAAGATTCTACAAGGATGATGGTTTGATTTGTGTTTAGAAGTTTTGATTTGAAATGGCCAGTTCAATGGATAAAGACAGTTTAAGTAGTATTACATTACTATTATTATTATTTCTATTATTATTTTTACTATTACTACTACTATTATTATCATCTGCTACTGGAAGAAACAAACCAGTAGTATCTATACTTAATTACTTTTATTTCTAGAAAATAATAAAGAAAAAGAACCAACCCAAAAAAAGTCACTTCCTACCTTTTGTATCTCAGGATGATGAATTTCTCTTGGGCTCTTCTCCAATTTATCAAGACTCATAGCACTGAAAGGCAAACAAAACAGTGCTTTATAGAAGGGCAAGTGCACATTTCAAGGCTGAACCACCAACTGATTGCAGTGACAGCAGTTACAACATGAATCGTTCCCAGAGCCTCTGTTCAATGGAATGTTCTGTGGAACTGCCATTTCTTTCCCCAGATACTAACTTCCAACACTTCCTAAACGTATTTTGTATTTTAAAACAACAGAAGTTAGTGAGACTCTGTGTGGAGGTCAGGTTTAAATTTACTTCCTTCTAAAGCACAGAACTCTGTTCCATTACCCTTCACTTCGGCTCTACACTGAATCACGGTGAGCATTTGAGGAGTGCTCAATAATCAATGCTATTTCTCTCTTTTTCTAGTTCTCTCTCTTCCTAAATCATTCAAGGCAAGTCAAATGAAAAATGACAAGTTCAGCATCAAAGTCACACTTTTCCCCTTTGTCTGGTCAAGAACAGGCTTTAAATCCACTTATTGCTGCCTTCAACGATTCAGATTTGCAAAACCATTTTTACATGTTTTACAGGTTTATCATAAAACCCACAGAAGGCAAGCTCTGAATTACAGGAAAAGGTAATTCACAGGCAAATATCTAAAGGGATCACTTACTTGTAAATACATACCTTGGTAGAGATGGCACTGAGAACCTTTCTGTGGGACTCTAAGGGAGACATATTTTCTGAGTACCCTGTAAACAAGAAAAGCTACGATATATTACAGGACATACCCACTTTTTCTGCATATTCAAATAGGATTTTTAATAAAAACAATTCAGCTAAAAAAGAATAAGACCCAGGGAATTTAACTCAGCTATGTTTACTGCCGATTTAGAGAAAAAAAAGAAGTCACGGGTGCTGCAAAGAAAAAAAAGTGAACCATAAACGCCTACAGTAGAATTTTAAAACACGTGCTTGGATGAAAGAATCTCATGGAACGTGAAGTAGAAAAATAGTGAAACCAGTATCAGACCTGCCTATTTTCTCACCATTGTACAAGAAAATCCTAAAAGCAGTATAAAGTCACTGCCTAAAACCGGTCATGGGATGTAACCAAGAACAATTTAGGCATTTGCTAATCTAGACAGAAACCTTCTCTGGATGCTAGTGTCAAATCACAGGTTTTGTCTTTCAGAAGCTCGACAATGCTGGAAAGCATTTTCCCTGGGGCTCGGGAGGGCAGGGGCGGAAGCGGGGATGAGTTTGCAGCTCGCACCTGGGCCATCCGAAGGGTACAGCCCGCCGGCTCCCCGCGCTGGGCATTCTCCCGGCCATCTCGGGCTTTACCGCTCAGCGCCGCTCCGTCCGTTTCCGTGGCGGAAAGAGCCACGAGCACTAACGCGGGCAGCAGCCCCGTCACGCCGCCGATATCGCAGCGCTCCCTGCTCGCAACGCCCGACACGCGGCGGAGCCGCCTCCGCCCGCAGCACCGGCAGCAGCCCGAGGGAGACGGCTGCGGCTCGGGGGCTCCTCCTGCGCCTCCGCCAGCCCGAGGGCGGCCGCCCCACCGGGACCGCGGGAGCGCCCGGCGCCGCTCGCCCGCGGCGGCTCCTGCAGCTCCCGGCCCGCGGCAGCAAAGCACCGCCTCGCCCTCCGCCATCGGCGTGCGGCAGCGCTCCCGCTCTGCCCGAGCTGAGCCCCCGCCCCCGGCACCGCTGAGTGAGGCCGAGGAACCGGGCGGACGCCCCTTCCGCGCTGCTCAGCTCCGTGCGGGCGGCCGGACGGAGGCTTCGCCCCTCCAGCGTCGCTGCCGCGGCTCCGCACGGGAGAGGCGCCGGCAGCTGCCCGCGCACAGCCCGCTCCCCCGGCGCACGACCCCGCGCGGCCGCCTGGGCCCGCCAGCCACTCATGCGCCGCGTCGGCCGTTGCGTCACACGCCGCGCCGGCAGCATGGCCTGCCGGGAGTTGTAGTTTCGGGCTTACAGTCGCTGCTCCGTCCCCCGCCACCGGGAGCTGCAGTCCCGCCAGGGCATCAAACGGGTCCTTCGCTACTGGGCGGAGAAGGACCTGAGGCAGCACCGCTCCTCCCGAATGTCCTTCCTTTTTCACTCCAACTCTTTTTTCTTTTTTTTTTACTCTGCTTTTCACCCGCTTTTGCACTCTCACGTTTCCTTTTACACTCTCACCCTTTTCCTTTTTCACTTACCTTTCACTTTCCTTTCCTTTCTTTCTTTCCCTGTATTTCTAATCTTCCTTTTGTTTTCTAGCTTTAGAATAAAAAAGCAGCAGTAGTAACTTTCAGGTTACTTGGGAGTAAAAAACCCTCCAAAACTATAATGATTGAAAGAAAACTATTTATTCCCTGGGAGCTTGAAATTTTCTACTCCGGCACGTGACATAAAGCTTTTATTCCTTCTTACATATAGTTTATAATTTATACTTTCTTTGTACAGAGCCCCATGTCGTCTGCCCCGGCGCGCTGCAGGAAAAGCACGGCGGCGGCGTTCGCTTCTGTTTAATTAAACTCGGCTGAATTCGGCTTGGTTCGGCTCTTAGTATAAACTCCTTTCATTTCGGCTTTTCATCTGCATTCGGCTTTTTCGGCTCTTCGGCTGAAATCGGTACGGTTCGGCTCAACACGGTCATATTGGGTTCTTTGTCTAAACGCGGCCAATGTCGGATACAGTCGGCTATCATCGGCTCTTGGTGTAACCTCGGCAGTTTTCGGCTACACTTGGCTCTTCGATAAACTCGGTTATTTTCGGTTACAATCGGTTCTTCAGCTCTGCCTGAAATTTCCTTTTGGGAAGGGAAAAAGAATCTTGCGAACCCAAAAAGAAAGGCTTACAAACACTCTGGAAAGGAGATAGGACCAAATGAAATGCAATTGAAAAAAACCTAAAAAAAAAAACAGAAAATGAGGAGTTTCAGTGTCTTCCAAAAATAGGCTGTGATAAAATGAGCTGCATTGCAAAGGAACAAAACATGTGAAAACTAAGCTCACAGATGTTGCATAAGCAGGGGGAAAAGTCAAGGAGGAAGACAAAACTTGGAGGGCTAGATATAAGGGACATGGCACGGATTAAAAAAACCAAAAAAAACAAAAAAAAAATTTTTCACAAAGTCTAAAGGAATAGCCCGTGAGGAAATGGGCTGCATTGCAAAAAACCAAAACATGCCAAAATAAAGCTCAAAGATGTTGCAAAAGTAGGAGAAAAAGTCAAGGAGGAAGAAAAAACTTGGAGGGGAAGATATGAGGGACATGGCATGAATACTTAAAAAAAAAAAAAAACAAAACAAAAAAAAAAAAAAACAAAAAAAAAAAACAAAAAAAAAAACAAACAAACCAAAAAAACCCACCAAAAAACAAACAAAAAACCAACCAAATTTTTACAAAGTCCAAAAAAGTAGGCTGTGAGAAAATGAGCTGCATTGCAAAGGACCAAAAGATGCCAAAACTAAGCTCACAGATGTTGCAAAAGCAGGAGAAAAAGTCGAGGAGGAAGACAAAACCTGGAGGGGAAGATATGAGGGACTTTGCATGGATACTTTAAAAAAAAAACAAACAAATTTTTCCTAAGTCAAAGCCATCAAAAGGCATGGCATGCCATCAAGGGCAGGGACATGCACCAAAGATTCCTCTCTTGGTCCCCATTGAAATCGCAAGATTCCTTTTCCCTTCCCGACAGGAAATGATGGATCCTGTAACCACTGATCCTGGAGGGACTCTTGGGATACCTGTGCTGCCCCCTCTCAGCTCCCTGTGCAGGTGTGCCCGTGTAACCCTCTGAAAGCAGCGTCTGGCAAGAGCTGCTCCCTCCTCAACCTCACTGGTCACACCTGGGGCTGCCGCATCCCTGAGTGGGGGGCCTGAGGTGGAGAAAAGCCCCGGCTGTCGTTCCCTTCCTTACACAGCCCCTTGTCTGCCCCTGAAACACCAGGGTGCTGGGCTTTCCTTTACGTAGAAAAGAACTGGCCTTCTCATCCTGATGCCCGTGGCCAAAATTGTGCATTCTGCCTCCAAAATTCCGTACGTCCTAGCTTTGTAATTACTGAGGAAATTCTCCATGGATCGTAAGTGATTACGGGTAATTTTTCTTCCGTAATCATTACTAACCTGTGTTTCTGTCGAAGCATTTGACAAGTTCCTTGAGGAGTCATGGGTTTGGCTATGTTGTTTATGGCTAATCCTGATGAACCTGAGCACCCCCACGGTGCTGTGCCCTGAATTTCAGTCAAATACATAAATGCTCCCTTTGCCTGCTGCACAGTCTTTTGCTGTGCATCTGCAGGGAAAACATTCACTCCATCCTTTGATCCTGACCACAGTTCTCTGGCCCAAATGCCAGTTCTCACAGACACAAACTAAGCAGACAGCTACTACAAGTGTTTGCTTTCAAAGTAAAATTCTTATTGCATATGGCTGTGCAATTAGAATAAATACATGTATTGATGGTGACCAGAGGAAAGCTTTTCAGACAAGAAGATATCCATATTGGTAGCACAAATACCATTTTGAGAATATTGCATTTTTTGGGTTTGGGAATCCTGACCACATAAGAGATCCAAAAACTGGTATTTTGCAGTTTGATATTTTGAAATGAGATAATTTTGATATTTTGGAACTTGATATTCTGGTATTTTGAAATGGAATTATTTTGGTGCTTTGGAACTTGGTATTCTAGTTTTGAAACTGTGTTACTTTGATATTTCTGAACTTGCTATTCTGGTATTTTGAAATTGGGTTGCTTTTGTATTTTGGAACTTGGGTTAGGTTAAAATTCTGGTATTTTAAATCTGTGATTTTGAAACCTGGTTTTCTTTAGTATTTTTGAAATTTGGTTTTCTATTACTTTCAAACTAGGGCTCAAAACTAGGGTTTTGAACAAAAATACACCTAGGGTTGTATTTTGGAACCTATTTTTTTGCAGGGGGAGTTTTTGGTATTTTTGTAGGCTGGGGATTTGGTATTTTTGTACCCGAGTTTCCAGTATTTTTGTAACCCAGGGTGGTTTTTTTTTGGCAACCTGTGATTGCCAAGGGTTTGGGGCATCCTAGTTGAATGTCCTGGCTTCATTTTCCTTCTTCCACCACAATTAACTTGGCATGGGAACTGTTAAATCACAGACTATACAATGAGATGCTTCCTAAAACAGAAATAAATTTTAGCTTCAGCAAGAAAACCCAGAAAAGACCATACAGGAAGTAATTCCATTTTAATAGTCTCCCAATCTCCAACATGTGAAAGGAAAAATAGAGTAAGTGTGGCAGTATACAGGCATTACCAATAGAAGCAATGTTAGTCAGCTTCTCAACGTTGCTTTTATGTATTTTATGGGAAAAACATTTGGCCTAAAACTTCTTACGCATAAGTTGTTGCGGGTTATAGGAGATGGAACCTGACCCTTGGTACATTGCATGAGAACTGCAGCTTAAAGTTATTCGATGTCTTCTGGTCTTACAGGATGAGGCAGAGGTATAACTGATTTCTTCTCTGTATCTCTGGAAAGAGCTTTTCTCATATCTATAGCAACAGGAAAAAAATTCCATTATAGTAATTCATTGTACAAAGCCATATTAGGTGAATTCTCCATTAAAATAATTTTTAATCAAGAAAATTTCCTAGAATTATAAGACTACCTCAAGTTTGAAAGGACCCATAAGGGTGCAACTCCCTGCTCCACACAGTACTACCTAAAATTATACTGTATGATTAGGAGCATTGTGCAGATATTCCTTGAACTCTGATAAGCTTGGTGTCATGACCCTTTCCCTGGAGAGACCACGGCAGTTACCAACCACCCTCTGGGTGAAGAGCCCTCTAACGCGCACTCTGAACATGCCCTGACACAGCTGTGCTCCATCTCCTCATGTCCTGTCACTGGTCACTGGAGGGAGGAGATCAGCACCCCTCTCTGCTGTCCTCAGAAGTTACAGACTGTGACAAGGGCTTGCATCAGCTTTCTCTTCTCCAAGGGGCACAAACTCATGGATAGAAGCTGCTCCTCCTAAATCTTGTTCTTGAGACCTCTCACCATCTTCGTTGCTCTCCTCGGGACACACTGCTGTCCTTAATATTGCTCAATGGCAATAATATCAATTGATATAAAATACTGCATGAAACTCAGCCAAATGGAAAGGAAATGACAAGCTAAAGAGATAAATACATGACTTAAGTCACATGCGGCAATGGCAGGTGCCTGTGTGAGCCCTTGTATTTCACAGCGCTCCTACATATCAAATAAACAGTGCAAGAACAGAAACGATACACAGCCTGGCCATGTAACCCTTTGGGAGGATAATTTTAAAAAGGACCAAGAAAGAGAAAGCACTTGGTAGTTCACTGTTAACATAATTAACATTAACATACTTGAATTTCAATGTTCCTTCCCTTTTAAATTGAAAATGCTACCCAATTCTTTGCCATTGCTGAACGCTGACAATTGTTAATTTATACATAGACATCTGAGAAAAACAAAGTTTCAAGTCCCTGTTATGGGATGAAAGGAAGAAAGCACTGACATTCCTTCTCAGTTATTCTTGTTCTGTGGTTGATTTTGCCAGAGATGTTACAAAATGTGTAAGTGGCAAGATTAAGTTTTGTAACTGATATAATCTTAATTAGGAAAAGTTGCAAAAATACAAAAATCCCATTAATCAGCAACTATCTCAAATTGTTTCATATAATTGTTTCAAATTGTTTCATGTTTTTAATGTGTTTCGTATAAAAAAAAAAAAAAAACAGTTTTACAAACAATCCCAGCAACTTTCAACATGAGAATAGTTCCATTCAAGACCGAACAAGAACTTACCATAAGCATCTTCATCTGGCTCCCCACTGCTAGCTGAGTAGTACTCTAAAACTGTTCGGTACACACTGTAGCCTAGTTGCTTATACATATTTACAGCAACCTGATTTGATACTCTCACAAAGAGATCGACAAAAAATCCACCCTTTCTTTAGCAGGGGAGGAAAAGAAACAGACAAACAAAACCACATTAAGGAATAGCAGGTAAATGTACTTCTAAATAACAACACATAAGTTGTAATGCAACACAAGCAAGTCCAATGTAGTATACTAATTAAACATCTTTCCCAATGTAATAACAGATACATTCATTTACCAAGGGAAAATTCAATCATAGACAAGGGTTTAATTTTATTTTTATCAGGTGGCCATTTTTCACCAGTCAGTGGGTTCAAAAATTTGATCAGAAAGAACAAGATGAGTTAAATGCCCCCACAGGCCTAAATCCAATTTTAAAAGTATCCACATTTTGCATTGCCTGGATTAGGAGAAGTGGAATCAGTCACAAAATTCAGTCGCCTAACAGGAGATGATAGACTCTTAATGCCACAAGGCAAAGTTTTCAAAGCATCATACTACTTTCCAGTCTTATCAACCATAGTGGGGTTGCCCTACTAGAATCAGTTAAGGACATTTCCCAGTGGGTTCATCTGACACCAAATTAAATCTTCTAAGGTACAAGTAACCAAGCAGGGGATGGCAAGAAAACTAAGATACTCTCTGGAGTACAAAATTTGTTCAGGACTGTGCCTGAGGGCATTGCACAAAGCCCACAGTTACTGACCAAGTATGTTGGAGGCCCTACAGGAAACAGTGCTGATGTTTCACAAAGCTCCTTTTCTGTCAAGGAAAGGATTTTAAACTGCTAAACAACTCTTTTTCTCCAACTATGAGGTATTTCAGAAAATCAGAACAACAGCTAAAGCCAAATTCTGCCAGGTAAAACAGAGACAGATTTCTGTAGAAATACTACTTTTAAATGTTACTTTAAAAGATAAATTTAAAGATAGCCATACTACTCACTTTTCTGAAATTTCTTCCAGAAGCTCCATCAATTTAGCAGCCAAACCCAGCCGTCGAAATTCTGGTGCAACAGAGAGAGCAGTAACGTGTCCGTGCCATTCTTCCCTGGCCACAGAGCCTTCGGCTTTGCCCATGACTGTGAACACACAGAGCATCAGCGCAGCGGCACCTTTGGAATAGTGCACTGCCTGCAGCCAGACAACTTCACAAGAGGAATAAGCCATGGATAAATGGTTATTATTAACATGATACAATGGTTGTGGTAAAGGCTAAAACGGGGATGTCTACCTTTTTACTCTATATTCAGCAGCCACTAAAAATGTCATTTTACTCAAATATTACAGCAGTTTCTTGACTAGTGTAAAAAACCACCAAACAAGTTTGCAAATTCCTTGCTTGAGATGACTTCTAAATGCAATTTTTAAGCAATTCTCATAAGTCTCACTGAACCAAAATTTAAAATCTGACTAAAATAAAGGAGGAACAGAGGGCTAGAAACCGAAAACTACCATCCCAGCAACTATTTGAGACTTTTGGAGATTATGAGGGAATAGAGCTTGGGAAGCTTTGCCAGTCTGGCAATAGAAAGCTAAGGCCCTGCAAACACAATGTGTTGAAGGAAAAAAAAAAAGAAAAAAAAAAAGTGGAGGTGGGGATGGCGTTTTGGGGGGCTTTTTTCTAGTTTCTCTCCTTTCAATCCAATGTTAGTTTATTAATGAACATTCACATTTCCACCCTGTGCTTTTAATAGATATTGCAGTCACTGCTAATAAGCAACAAGTGTGGAGGATACAGAGAAACATTCTATACAGCACACATACTTTCTGCTTTAGTATGTCAAATACTTTTAGTTCTTGGGTCCCTGCAAAAACCATTTCTCTGCCCCACCCCGTCTCCTGGCAGTTCTCTTTGGCATGATTTCTGAAAAACACAAATATTCCACAGCAAATTAGCAAATAACATCCAGGCCCAGAGCCTTCCTTTACAGGGCAATGCAAAACGCAAGCCCAGCACTTTTACTGACTGCGGGTAGGGACTTAATCTTCCAGATTACAGAAATACCCGTTCGCCAAATACGGGTGGATGTTACCACAGCCAAGGCTCCTCGCTGCGCTAGGAACATCAAACTGGAAGCTATGGCCATGAGTCCTGCATAATACCCTAAGACATTTAAGACACGGGAAGATGCAACGCAAGGCTCCTCTTCTATGTTGGACATTTGGTCAACGCGAAGAGTAAGAAAAGCTCCCGCGTTATAATCCCCGAAAGAGGCAACGAAGGGAGACGTTACCGCCGGGACACCCGGCACTCACTGTAACCCATCAGCTCCCCGCCGGGCGCCTCGGCGACGATGAAATACTCGGGCCAGTGGGCGAGGTACTGCAAGTAGAAGGGAATCCCATACTGGGCGCTTGGTTAAGGAGGAACTGCGGCCGCCAAAGCTGCGCCGCCCGCGCCCGACCCCGCGCCCCTGCCCCGGCGGGAAGGATACGGTCTCGGTCAGCGGGTCCAGATTGCTGTGGAGGAAGAGAGTGCAGCGCTCAGTACGGGCCCGGGCCTGGGCCCGCCCGCCCGGCCGGCGGGCGGGGCGCCGCGGGGACCCCGCGGGGTGGGGAAGCGCGCAGGGGCTCGGGGGCAGGAAGAGGGGGCGGCCGGCGCTCACATGTTGTTGAATCGGAAGAGGTCGTCGCAGGTGAAGGCGCGGAGCGTTGTCATAATGACGGTGATCGCGACGCTGACGCTCAGCGTGACGATGACGACGCTGCCCCGGAAACGCTCGCGCGCCCAAGGGCCACTCTCGCCACGGAAAGGCGGCAGACAGGGCGCCCCCGCCCCGCCCCCAGGAAGCCTTGCCCCGCCCCCAGGAAGCCTTGCCCCGCCTCCAGGCGGCCCCGCCCCGCCCGCAGGCCGCCCCGCCCCGCCCCGCCCGCAGAACCGCCCCGGCCCGGCCGGCGCCTCAGAGCTGCCGCCGCGGGCCGCGCTGAGGAGGGACAGGGCTGCGCAGGGGGCGGCCGCGGGATCCCTGACCGACAGCAGCGGGCGGGCGAGCGGATGGCGCGGCTGAGCCGGCCCGTGGTGGCATGGGGCACGCTGGGGCGGGGCCCAGCGGGGCTGCAGTAGCCGGAGTGCTCAGAGCTTCTGTAGCTCCACCCCGAGCGCTGACAGGCTAACGTAACACGGCGTGACCGCAGGATGCGACACCACCGTACACAGAAAAAATAATTCTTCCTCTGTAAAGATGCGGCCGGAGGAGGTCGCACACACACTGGAACATCGATTTAACTGGGATGCTGCTGCCATCAGCAGTAGATGACTCTTCATGATTTGTAACACAGGGCTGGAGATCATGCCAGCCAACACGGACCTCTTCCACAAAAATTCTGTCCTCAGTAGTGGACTACACTCACCTGTTGCACACCATCTCCAGTGGCACCCAAGAAAGTAAAGAAACAAGATGTCCAGTACGCCCATAAGCATTCATCTACTGTGGCTGGTACAGGTGCCAATGGCCTTCTTGCCCACCTGTGCACACCTGGGCTGATATACAGCTCCTGTCGACCAGCACCCCTAAGTCCTCTCCTGCTGGGCAGCCTTCCAGCCACTCTTGCCCAAACCTGGAGCATTCCACAAGGTTGTTGCCATACAAGCGGAGGGCCTGGTACTTGGCCTTGTTGGACATCACACAGCTGGCCTTGGCCCATGGATCCAGGCTTTGCAGAGCCTTCTGCCCATGAATCAAAATTCACACACAAACTGGTCCTTCCTGTGACTTACTGAGGATGCACTTGATTCCTCTGTCCAGACCACATGATGAGGATATCAAAAAGGACTGGCCCGAAAACTGAGCCCTGGAGAATCCCATTTGTGACCCTTCGCCAACTGGATTTAACATCACTCCCCAATACTCCCTGGGTCCGGCCATGCAGCCAAGACTGCACCCTGTCCAAGCCATGGGCTGCAGCCTCTCCAGGAGAATTCTGTGGGAAAGCACGTCAACAGCTTTACTCGAGTCTGGGTACACATATCCACTGCCTTTCTCTCATGTACTAGGCAGGTCACCCGCTCATAAAAGGAGATCAGGTTTGGCAACATTCCCAGAAAATACTGAACTTTCATGGAGGTGAAAGAGAGAGCTTTTTAAGGGGTATATGAATATGCACAATAGATCTAATCCTCAGAGAAAATGCCACCCGCAAACAGAGTGGGTTCAGCTGTGCAACTGACTTCCTCAAACACTAGAACATGGTCCAGCCCTTTAGACTATATGGGCAATGCTACTGTACATGACAACTGTAAGATAATTATACGTAACAGATTTAACTTTTTTCCTAATTTTAAACAAAGAAGGGGCAGTAAACCCAACACTTGTCAACAAAATTCTTTTAATATTTTCATGTGAGGAGGTGAATCCTCGCTACACCATTACTCCCGCTAATTATGCAAAATAAACAAGTAACTGCAACAGCCTTAAAAGTTGATTTTTTTTCACATTTACAGGCTAGGCGCACTAACTTTTCCCTGAAAAGAAAAAAATAGGAAAGGTAAATTTAAATTTAAAATTATCACCATGATGTAAATTTCCTGTTGAAAGAAATTATTTAGATTGTTTTTCTCGGGAGTTCCCTAAATTTTTCTAATTACACTACTGCATTTTCTTTTCAAGTACATTTTATTGAGCTTTTGTCAGAATTCACTGTCACCAAGAACAGTGTGTAACACTAGTGATTCTATCTGATAAATATGGTATGTCATCTGAAAACTGACTTTCCTCAAAAAATTAGGAAATTCTCGACAGGATTTCTGTCTTGTTTTATTTGGGCTCATTGATGGATAAATCTCGAACAGAGTATAAAATTAATATTTAGGTATCATTATGACTTCTATCAGAAACATGTGATAAAAATTCTTCACCGTCTCCATTGATAACCATTTCAAATTCTCATTCCACCATCAATATTCCAGCCCTGCAGGAGTTTTAGCTCCCACCCAACAATCCCCAGTCACTGTGCCAGACCCTGCATAAGTTCTCCTGGATGCCCACAGCCCCGTTCACAGGTCTAGCACCTTTTCCATTCTCATTCAAATTGCCAGCCCCACAGTCCACTTCCCAGCCCCACAGTGCGCCCCAAGAGGTGCCATCACAGGTGCAGGCAATATTCTACCATGGACGGGGTTTTCAGGCACAAGCTTGCAGCCCCCTTTTCCCACTCCACACATCCTGTTCTACTGTTAGTGGCAATACCCAGCCCCTGCATCCATGCCACAGGCCTACAGTGATTTCGGCGCAAGAACACTACAGTCAGTGTGCTAGCCCCTGCATATGTTCCCCTCGGGGCTCACAGTCTCATTGTCAGTCTTAGCTTCTTATCCATTTTCAACCACAATCCCAGCCCCACACTGATTTCAGCTCCATCCCTAGATATGCCATTACAGATCTAGGCAATGTTATGGCATCGATGGGGCTTTCCAGCGCAAGGCTGCAGTGACCTTTCCACTCCACACATCCTTTTCTACTTTCAGTCACAACACCCAGCATCCATATCACAGACCTGCAGTGAGTTGAGCACATAAATCATACAGTCTCCATGCCAGACCATTAGCTTCCATCCCATATGCAGTCTCAATCTCAACCCCACAGTTCCCCTTTCCCAGCCTCAGTGATCTCAGCTGTTGACCCACAAGCTTTATTTCATTGCCAGCTCTCTTCCTCCAGCTGCACTTGTTTCCAGCACGGGCAGGCAAAGCTGGTCTCAGGTTGAGACAACATGGTTTTGGCTTTGGCTGCAGTTGTGAGGTTTGCCCTCCACATTCAGTATCACCATTCTCACCCCATTCTGGCAATTGTCATTCTATTTCCAGCTTTTTCATTTTGTGTGAGTATCCCTACAGTGAGTATCCCTTTGAGCAGTGATTGATGATGCAGCACTGCAGTCCCCACCCTGGCCCCAGTGATTTCAGCTCCAGTCCCACAAGCTTTATTTCACTGCCAGCTCTTGTCTTCCACTTCCTGCTCAACGTCTTCACAGCAGTGCCATATAACACTAGTAACTGCTTCTCAAGGCAGGATCTTTGTTTTAGCTCTAGTTCTGTGTGGTTTGAGCTCAGATCGCAGCCCCTACAGAAATTTCAATTCCAACCATGCAGTTCACCTCCCCGCTCCACAATCCCTATCCCAGCCCCACGGGGGTTTTACACCAAACCCTGCCAATATTTCTGTCTCCTCCAGGTCTGCTGCCTCAGCTCCAGCTCCTCAGCTTCCTACTGGCTGCAGCTAAAAGCTGCTCATGCTTCTCACTGCACCTTGGGGCTGTTGATAAGGCCACAAATCAGTTACTGCCATCATTTCAATTTCAATATCTCTAGAAGCTGTCCCATCCACCCACCCACCCCTAAGTGGCATCCCAACTCTGGGGACACTGGAGGCCTGAAGCTCAACATCCACCCTCCCCCTCACCCTGGCTCTCAGCCCAGCACCTGCACAAAGGCCCCCTCACCTCCCCTCAGGCAGCTCCAGGGGCTGGGAATAGCCACTGGACTCCTGCCCCCCCATCCCAAAAGGCACTCTTGGGCTGGTTCTTGGGCCCTAGAACCCTCTGAGCCCTCACACCCTCAGCCCCTTGTTGGTACCACAGGGCAGGGGCTGGGAACCCCCAGGCATAACCTGCAGGCCCTGTGCTGCAGCTCCATGCCTTCCTCCCATGGCATTTATCTAGCCTCAGCATTTCCACCACTCCACATTGTTTTGGGCCTGGCTCATGCCAAAATCATTATTCCACACCCTGGGGTTTTATGTCCCCACTGCTCTCACAACTGGTGTTTCAGCCCCAGTCCCACAACCCTCACCGAATTAACATGAGATATCTAGTAAAGAAAACAAGCCAAACAAAAGTAATAAAACGAGCAATAATAAAACATCACAATAAAGAAAAAAATCATTACTATTACAAATGAAAACAAAAAAAATAAATAAAAATGCAAAAAGCAAGCTTTATTCCCCGTATTCCGAACATTACTTTAAATCCAGAAACCGCGAAGCGGCTACTTCCCAGCCCCCAGTGACAGCAGGCGGTGCCCCCCCCCCCCCCACCGCGCCACTCCAGGCCCCACACCAGCCGCCGGCTACCCGAGCCACGCAGGGAGCGGCAGAAAGAACTGGACACGGCCGGCCCCAGATACGGCCGCAGGCGTCGCGTCCGTGCTCACCGGCGCTCCCCGGATCAGCCGCCGCGGGGGTCCCGTCCTGGCGCAGCGCCGCTGCTCGGACCGCGCATCCGCAGCTCCCGTCGCTCCCAGCTTCACCGCCGAACTGACGCCATTGCCGCTGCCACGCACGCTATTTATGCCCCACGGGCGGACAGCCAGCCAATCACAACCCGAGGCAGCACCTGCCGGCTCCACCAATCCCAGCCGGCCCATTCCCGCCGCGCTCCGCTCCGCGACTCCCCGCGGTCCCCTCAAGCGCTGCTCCTGCCGCCGCCATTGCTGTGGCCGCGTCCGCCCGCTGCCCGCCGCCTGCCCGCTTCCCTGGACCAGAACCTGATCCCGACCAGGACCTGAACTGGAAGCTCCCGGCCGCCCTTCCCGTCCGCAACAGCGCCTGCCGAGGCAGCGGCAGCGGGGACGCTGCTCCGCCGGCTCCCAAAGCGGCGGTGGCGGGAGCGGCGCCTCAGACGTACGGGGCCGGTCTGACGGGTCGAGCCGCGACTGAGCGGGCTGAGATTGGCGGGACCGCTTCCGGTTTGAAAGGGCGGCTGTGATTGGACAGGGCGGACGGAGAAAGGCGGGCCCTGATTGGCAGGCTTGGGAGCGTGGGGCGGGGCTCGGGCTGCCCGAAGGGCTCGCAGGCGGCGGCGGCGGCCGCGCTCGCCAAACCCCCGTCCCCTTCTCCGGCCTTCTCTCGTGCCCAGGTCCCGGCGAAAAGACCCCCGCAGAGCCCCTACCGGAGCGCCCCATCGGCACTCGGGGCAGGAGGCGGAGAGGAGTGTAGCCCGTGAGGGGTTCCGGGTCGCAAAGGCGGACTCTGCGGCGGCAGCAGCACGGACTAGGGAGCGGCGGCGACGTGGTGAGGAGGGGGCTCGGCAGCGGCGAGTGGGGAGGGCGTCTAGAGCCCGCTGCGCGCTCTGGGTGCCTCTTCTACCGCAGTGCTTCCGCTTCTGCGGGGACTTCGCCTGCCCCGACTGGCCGAGATCAGCACTCTGGCCAAAGTTAAGTGCCCGCGTCCCCCTGCCCACCCTCCGCCTGCTGCGGGCCTGCTGCTCACCCTCCTTCTCCCCCACAGTGGTCGGATGTTACAGACGATAAAACAATATTGGCTTTCCCATTCATAGATTAGCTTTTTGCATCACAAGTATTTTGATACGGTACAACACGTACTGAACTTTTTACTGCTTTGTGTAGTGTAATATGCCAGTGTATATATGCACTGTGTATTTCATATGAATAGTAGTGTGATAAATATATCGTAGGCTTTAGCAAAATGTTAAAATAGAAACTAAAATACTTCTATGTAACTAACTCAGAGAATGGTGTAAAACAATTATTCTGTTTCTTCTATCTGCGGACTGGCCCTACCAAGTGATAACAGTGACAAAAACAGAGTCGATAAATCCTTCCTGGATGCTTAAGCTCTTATTGGCGTTATCAGGGCGTTATCTTTTTTCCTAAGAAATACTTCAAACCTAACATTTGGAAGGAGTTCAGAATACACACCCAGGACTGCCATGCCCCGCAAAGTGTTATCTCCGAGCAGATTGTCTCTATGGTAAACTCTGTCACACTAGAAATGGTAGGAAGCAGAATCCAAACTACAGCACAAGCACCTGTAAGGAAAAGGTACCTCTGTTCGTGAGATAGAATAACTTCCACCCTAATGTTTCAGAGTAAGTTGACATGAGGGCCTGTGGGAGGCCAAGGCCACCTACACCTCTACTTCCTAGAACCGCTGGTGTCAGAGGAATACTGCGATGTTTGCAGTTTTACAACTGGAAGGAAAACTGGCACTGGGTCGGGGGGCGGCAGTACCGCTCTTTGTCCACGAGGCGGCAGCAGTGCCGCCGAGCTCAGGCCTTTAGGGGCAGACAGAACGGAGGCAAAAGGTGCCAGAGAGCCCTTTCCATTCCCTTCAGCCCCTGCAGCTGTTCTTATGCTTTCAGGGCACTTGATTGGTTCATTCCTAGATGAAAACGTTATGTCTTCATTTTCAAAACTACTACCCATCTCTAGTCAGAGTTTCCTGTATACAAATGAGTGGATAGAGAGAGGGTTTCTTTCCAAATGAATTTAGAGATAAATTCCTATTATTTGCCAATACCTATAAAAATGAAAAACTTGACAGGTTTTAGCATTCTACACCCACCCCTCCCTGTGAAATTTCTGGCAGTTTTGGGTCCCTCTGGGGGAGGGCAACTCACTTTGACTCCCCCCTCGTTTCCCACTCACCTGCTCTCCCACTGCAGTGGGGCTCCCTCTCCTAAGGACATTGGGGTGCCCCCAATGGCATCAGAGTCCCAAGTCTTCACCCCCTTTTCCTTACCCCCAGAGAAGGCACAGAACGAGTCTAACTGCCCTGGACAGCAGCGCAGCACTTCTTTCAAGCCCTTTCCTCATGTACATCCCCCCAGGAAGGCGACTCTGATGCAACAAGAAAGAGGGGGCAACCCCCAGAAGGGCTGAAGTTCCTCCCCAGCCTCGCTGTCACAGGCAAGACGCAGAAACAGGAACTGACAGTGGAGAGGACACAGGAAGAAAGAACAGGGTGTAGGATGACATTGACCAAAAAAAAAAAAAACCCAAAAAAGTCCCAACCAAACAAAACACCCCTGGGATGGGTAGCATGACAGAGATGGATTAAAAAAGAACAGGGACAGCGAACGTGACCCAAGGGTTCTGTGAGGAACAATGGCACAGGGAGCACCACAGAGCCGCACAGAATAAAAAAGGAACACGAGTGAGGCATGGAGGAGGACAGAGAAAAAGACTCAGTCCTACACACATAGTAAGGACAGAGGGTTACAGAGATAAAGAGCGAAACAGAGAGGAAGTGACCATGGCAAATGCAGGTGGGGGAAGGTGGGCAAGGCGCAGCAGAGGAATGGAGAGAGAGGCATGGCCAGCAGGTCGGAGGCTTACCAAGAGAAGGGTACAATGAGCGACAAGGGCTGGGCCGCAGCTGCAAACAGGTACAGGCCAGCCAAAGGACAGTGAGAGAGACAAAGAAATACAGTCACAGTGCAGGACAAGATAAAAAGGAGAGGAAGAAAGTAGGAGAAATGAAGATGCGGGCAGGGAGGAGACAGACAAAAAGTAGAGGATAGGGATTGAGTAATATTTAATAAATATTGAGTGTTTATTTCTTGAAAAAAAAACCAAGAACAAGAGAGTGAAGTAGGAACAGAAGAGGGAGCACACAGAACAAGAAAGGAACACAAAAGACACACCAGACAGAGAGAAGAAAAGGGGTAGAAAGTTGGATATAAGGCTGAAAGAAAAACAGGAACAAACCCCAGGACTAAGTACTGGAGAGTGTGACTAATGAAGGTGTCAAAAAATCACCAGCTTGAATAGAACAGATTACTGTCATGGCTCGGCTGGGACCCTTTAATTAACGTCCGTCTCTTGGCAGGACCATAAACCCTCTGATAAAACATGAGGGAAAACTGAATGGTTGATGTGCTCCAATTTTGGTGCTGCTCAACCCTAATCCCAGCCCATGCCACCAGTGAACACCCTGATCTCTGAGCCTTTTCTTGGGGATATTTCACCTTTATCCATTCTCTTCCCCTCCCAGTATCTCTGTGTGATCAGAATGAACCTGATGAGAGGCTTCTCCATTGCAGGGTCTTTGGAAATCCTGCAGTGACTTCGAGACTGAGCAAGAGTAGTATGAGAAAAACTGGATCCTTTACCGCCAACTAATACCAAACACCTTACTCTGGAGAAGAGAGAACAGCTTGTTTTTACACATCCAAATTCCTTCAAGTTTTAGTATCATGTTTCCTGGCATTGTGAGAAGTGTTTAGCACAGCCAAGTGAATAAAATGGTCTCATTTTCAGAAAACACAACTGAACAAGAACAGACAGCAAAACTGCTTTGAAGCAATTTGGGCACACGTTTCCCTTTTTGCAATCTGAGCTTTCTTTTTTATCATGCCTGAAATTCTGAGTTCCTTACAGCTGCCCCAGTCCTTCCCTCTCAGTGCTGCTCTAAAATGATTTGTATTTTTTGTCAAAAAGAATTTTGTTCCTCAGAGAGGACAAATGCTTTTATTACAGGTATGTCAGGGTAGGGGAAACCCATACAGGATATGGTCATCCATTACCTGAATGTAATTTAGACTAATAATTAAAAATGTAACACCATGTGAAAAGACTGTACTAATAATGTGGGAAAAAACAGAATCATCTTGCAGTCATAAAAATTAGAACAGCCTATGTTACATGTTACTGTTGCTCATCATTTTCTCTGGGTGTGGGACAACTGGCTTCATATTTTTTCTTCAGGGCTTTCAAATATACACGCAAACTGTCAGGGTCCAGTCGAGAATTTCTGGCAGTCTGAACCAATCTCATTGCTAACTGGTATGCAGCTCTCTGTTTCATCATCTCAGGAGTGCTCTTCTGTCTGTGCTGTTCTTAAAAATATACATACATTAAAACACGAAATTATGTTCTATTTAAAAAAAACCAAACACTAGTATTAGCTATTTTCTAGCCTGTTTTTCATCTCCCAATTCTTGGTTTACATACAAACATTACACCTGTACTCCTTTACCCACAGGGACATTTTGTGTTGTCAGCTAACAGTGACCTTCAGTATAATCTTTAAGAACTGGCTCCAGAAATACAAAGTTTAATGAAATCTATTTTCATTAAAACATAGGCAAGCACTTGTCCTGTAACCTTTCAGAAACTGAAAATACATTTGAATAGTATAAAAACTGTGAAATACAGCATTAAAATTTTCTACTACATACCAAAATTTGTTGTGCAATGTGACTTGTGATTTCCTTTGCATCCAAAATTATGGATGATGGTAGGGAGGACACTTCTGCAGCTTTTAGTCCTAAACATATAAAACACAAATCAGGATTTTTAATATAATTTTTATCCCTACCTTCCATTTTACGCCTTCCAGAATTAACTTAGCCTGTTTTTCTAAGGGGTAAAGATTTAATTTTAATTTTTATTAAAATAATTTCAGTGTATTTTCTCTTTGTGTGTGGGGGGTTTTTTAGGGGCTTTTTTTGTTGGGGGGGAGGTGGTTTTGGGTTTTTCTTGTTTTGGATTTTTTGTTTTTGTTAATGAACAATAAGGTTTGGAGAGATACAAAATTAAATGTCGACTTTGTTTTAATGCTATCTCTGAAACACACCTCAACATCAAGCTAGTGCCGGTAATACCGTAAATGGGTAGAATGAGACATATTAGGGGGTTAAAAGAAAAAAAAAAAGGCACCATGGTGTTAACAGCTTTCTCGGTTTAGGTTTTTTAATTTGGCAGAAAATACAGTGGTTTTGCTAACTGCACTCTCAATTATATCCAGACATCCAGTGGACAGGGATGTAATTTTTCAACTTCTTTGTTGCCAACAGGCACACTTCCAGATATTGATGGTAAGAAAGAGATGTAGATATTTTTTCCTGCCCTAACATGATTTTTTAACTTCTTCCTTTATCCGCACCCCTGGAAAATCTGTGGTTCATTGGGTGGTTTAATACTACAGGTTTAAAAATGGAGAAGGGTCATGAAGAGCCCTTGCATCCTTTCTTAGAATGTGACTTTACTCCAAGTAAGGTAAAGCCAAGACATGAACACTCAGTTTCTAAAGGTCTCCTGTTCTCAGAAATTACTCTCTAAACATACAATTCAGTGGAGTTAATGTTGGTCTAGCATCTAAAATTGAGCTTGTCACGTGTAGCTAATTTCCTCTTGCTTAAATTTTACCTAAATCAAGCAATCAACATCTGAATCTAGTATTTGGAAACATACAGATTTCTTTAAATCTTTGTCATTCACTCTTGACCCATAATTAATCAATCTGTACAATCTATACTTTAATTTATTCTGAAGTTAAAAGATAAGTAAATCCACTTTTCAGAGAACACTGATGCTTTTGTAGACCCTCTCAAAATTGTCTTAGCCTAATAGCCTGTAAAATTCCTCTCCTTTTTTAAAGAACCTTGGTTCTTTTTTGCTAATCAAAAAGGGCCAACCTGCTGCTAACCAGTCATATCACTGCTTATGGCAGACACATCTTCAAGTAACTACAGAACCTAAAGATGTGTCTGCCATACATACATTCGTTCGCTTCCCTAAGTGCAGATAAAATGAACTCAAGCAGTATATGCTCAGAATTACCCAACTCATTCAAACAGACATGAATCGAGGAAATACTGGCATCAGTAAGACATCAGTAAGATTTTTTTTTTCACTACAAAACATCATATAAGTTCTTCATACTACCCTAAACAGCTATCTCACTATGTGGTTACCTAAAACACGTAATTATTTGGAACAAATGATAGACCAGCATATCATTCTCTCTCTTTGAGAGAGACACAAACTCAAGAGAAACCTGTCATCAGAAAAAACACTGTTCGATGCCTAATAACTGAAATAGTATCTTGTGTAACTTTTGCTAACTGTAAGTCACAGTGGAATCCATTACCATAGTTCTTTTCCTCTGTGTACCCTTTAGAAAGTGTGTAAGTGTAAGCAATTTTCTCCTTATTTCCAGCACTGCTTCTCACATGTTGCACTTCAAAATGGTAGTTTTCCACATTGGGATATAAAGCGTCTATATGACATAGTTCCAGGAAATGCGTAGCAAACAGTGTAAATGCCTAAATAAGGAAACAAGAAAGAAAATTTATTTCGGCAATGATCCAGAAATAAATTAAAATAAATAAGAAAAATTAAATAATCTCACAGATGTCCAGGTTTTCCTCCAAAACACTGAAAAGCTGTCTTTACACTACTAAAGCAAACAAAAATCCTTAAGGGATGCATTCTAGCACTGCCAAGTACATCTTTTCCAACTGAGAATTCTTCTGCTCATTTCTCAAAAGAAGGAAAACAGTATCAGAAACAAAGAAGAATCCACTATGCTTATAAAATCTGACTGGTGTGGATTGGAACGACTGTCAAATGGTTGCTTAATTCTCTCAATGAATTCTTTATTAAAAGTACAAGTGACAGAAAGTATCTGAGCTTTTCAAACCAAAACCCCCTCATAAGTACTCTGAATGAACTCTGAGGAGAAACAAACACCTGCACACTGAAAAGGTTCATAACAGCCCCCTGAGACTGATCACATAATTAGCAACAGAGGTGAAACTTGCAATCCATCTAAAATTACCTGCCACTTTTCTAAACAAGTTTCTAACCTCTGTGACCAATTCATAAGTTGTGTGGAACTACCACTGTACTTTGAAAGGTAGCCACCAGGTAAAGAGGTTCACTTTTAACATTCAAGCATAAAGCAAAACTAAAACTAAACTAAATAAGTAAAACTAAACAGACTGGGTTATTCTCTTTCTAGACAGAGTTACAAGCTTGCAAGCAAGCTGAAAAGATATGGTGACCGGTGTTCTAGTTTTAAATGCACTAGAGCTAGTTTTCTTCACAGTAGTTTGTGTTGGGCTGCTTTGGATTTGTGACCAAGACAGTACTACTAACTCACCCATGTTTTAGCTACTGCAGAGCAGCGTTTGCACAGCATCAAGGGCTGTTCTGCTCCTCACCCTGTCCCACCAGCAAGCAGGCTCGGGGGTGTTCATGGAGCTGCTGTTGGGGGACACAGCCAGGATGGCTGACCCAAACTCACCCCAGGGATATCCCACACCATACTACACCACCACAATAAGAACTGTGAGGAAGGAGGGACATTTGGCGTTCTGGTAACAGTCACTGTGAGCAAACGGCATTCCTGGGCAGGAAACGACTGAACATCTGCCTGCCAATAGGAAGCAGTGAAAGAATTCTGTATTTTGCTTCTGCATATGGCTTTCCTTACTTACTAAACGATCTTTACTTCAGCCCACAAGTCCTTGGGCTTGGGCTCTTGCTTGGGAGCAAGCAAGCAGCTGCGTGGTGTTTAGCAACTGACTGGGGCTAAATCACAACAATCAGTGAACAGAACTGCATCTTATGTCAGCATGTTTCCTCTATCACTGCAATTCTTACTATTCACTGGTTATGCAAAACACATATCTAGCCAAGAAATCTTTGCAAAACTGTTGTTAAATTATGAGAAAATACTGTATTTACTTTCAGGATGACAAAACAATTCTAAGGCTTAAATTCCTCTAAAACAGAATTACCTTTAAGTTCAACAGATATTCACAGGCAGCATAACAAATTCCAATACCTTCTTCAGCACTGGTACCTCTGCCAAGTTCATCAATAATGATAAGTGACTTATCATTAGCATTTTGTATGATGTACGTTATCTAGAAAAATATTCAAAGTGTTATCATTCCTACAAATGTGGATCTTTAAAAAGGAATTTTTTATGTTATTCAGATGGAACATAATGCAGAAATTAAAAAAAAATCTCTTAAGATACAGCAATTTTACCTTCTCAAAGCTTTCAAACAGCTGTCAATTCTAATCAAGCAGAGTCACACTACAGAATTCTTTCTCTTTTTTTGCTGAACATATCACTTACCCTCAAAATGATATCAGTTTGTGAGAGGAAACTGAGAGAGCTTAGGCCCCAACAAATGATAATTTAAGCTGACCCAAATATATTGAAAGTACTATCCAACAAAGCACTGATTTTTATTCACACTGGAATATCTTTCTATTTAAGAGATGCTTAGTTTTCCACAGTTTATCATAAAAGAGAGGAAGGCTGAATTTTTTACTGTTTTTCAAAGTACACACTTCCAGTGGAAACAGACTAGAACAATTTCTATTACCTTAACAGTACAAATGGGCCTTGGACCTGGATAGCTATATTTCATACCTCTTTCATTTCCTTCATGAATGTTGATGCATTTGTTTCAATATCATCATCCATACCTATTCTGGTAAAAATCTGCTCTGCGATTCGAAAAGAACAATACTCTGCTGGGACATAAGAACCTACAAAACAAATAAAATACAAGTTTCTCTCATCACTAAAACATTTGCCTGAATACGTCACTGGGAAAAAAAATTACTTTTACGCTTGGTTTTTGTGCACAGCAGAGAAAGCATCTCACTTGATAAAGTTTTGTAAATGATGTTCTGCCATTAATTTATAAGAAAAAAGTTATTATATAGATAGGATAATTAGGAGGCTTATCAGTGAAAGTTGTAAGAAATCATATGCCTGAAGCTGTTTGTCAGCCTAAAGGGATGCAGAACTCTAGGATTGTTTTACATTTCTGCGGCCACTGATTTACTAATCCTAGGAAATGTTAGTTTCCCAAAATCAAGATGATGTTGCCTTTATCAGACTTCAAAGCATAGTAGTTTTACTGAACAGGAAAAAACAGGAACCTTCTGCCAAAAACTTCACAGTCTGCTTTATTCATATTAAACTCACAGTTTTGAGAGCAATTCCTCAAGAACTTGCAGTTATTGGGGACTGAACCCACAAATGTGTGATGGATAAATTTTATTCTCCACTACTAAGTAGCTTCATTCTATAGAGTTAGGTCTTTGACATGTGCTACCAGACTTACTTTAAAAAAAAAAAAGTCCTGAGGAATTCCTGAATAAGGGAAGGAATCTCAGTTAGACATTACGAATAGCTGGTTTCCTTTTACAACTTTAGTAACAGAACCTTGAAATATTTGTTACTACTTGTATTTGAAGTAGTTGATTATTTATCTACTAATTGTACTTGTCTGGAGACGTTTCTCTATGGAATTTAAGTATGCTAAGAGTCATGTGTTTCTTTTGGATGACTAACACGTGTCTGATCAGCATACTTGAAGTACATTCACTATCAATCTAGCAGAGGGTGCTAGATTGGATTAGGGTGCTCCAAAGAATTAGGGCATGCAACTGTGCTTCTCTGAGGACAGACGGAGGGGGGCTTCAAGACACAGAGATGAGGCCCCATATGTTTCCAGTGGCAGATGAAAAACCAGTTGCCTCTGTAAGCAATGCAAGAGCTGGTAGAAGAAAATATTCTACAAATTACCTGTTAATATTTGATTTAGCTAAAATGTTATTCTGGTAGCTAAATCACTCAACTTTTATAAATAATTTTAACCAGAAAAAAAATGTGCTGCAGAAGACGATTAATACTGTACACTCTTACTCACCAATCTGTGCCATAATTTGACAGAGAGCAATCTGTTTCAAGTATGTTGATTTTCCACTCATATTTGGTCCTGTAATAATGACAAAATTGTTGCCCTCTGTCAGGTACGTGTTGTTAGACACAGGTTTTTCCATAGCTATCTTTTCAAGAATGGGATGCCATCCTTGCTTGATTGCTAAAGTATCAGTAAATTCTGGACGAACTAAATGAAGAAAAAAGATGTAAAACACTGAGGAGTTAGTGTGGGAACCTTTACATTACTAAGCTAGTATGTTTTGAAATAAAGTTAATTCTTCCAGAGCAGAGCTCTTGGGAAGAATTACCAGCCACTTTCAGGTACAGATTCTCATTGCCATGCAAGCCTTCATGATTTATGACTATAAAAAGAAACCCATGACTGAAACTTTATTTCTAAATTAATTTTCTGTGGTTTTGTTCCCTAGTAAGTAGGACTGAACTCCAGTAATAAAAATGCAAAGAACTGAAGTATTTTTATAAAGTACAAGGGTTGTGGACTCCTGTTACTTCTAGGTATGTACTCTGTATTTGCATGCTAAACAGGAAAGTAGCATTCCTTCTATTTTTGTTATATATTACCATACTGATTATTTGGAAATGTACCATGCCTACAAAGATCCATTCGATGCCAGAGAACTATCTCTACGGATCTCTGTCAGAATACAGTTCTTTTCTGAACCAATTACACATGGCTCCTTTATCTACCAGCATTAATGGAACAGAAAAAGGCATAAACAGAGAGCGTCCATACACTTCATGCTTTTAAGTGGAATATGCTTAAACTGTCTATTTCAAGAAGAGTGACTGAGAAGGTTTATGGCAGCTAACTAGCAGAATTTAATTTCGATGAATGGAAGCAGAAAGAACATCAGCATAAAACTGGCAAAGACAGAGCAGAGACACCCACCTAAAGACTACTGAGACAGAAAAAGAATAGAACCAAACAAAATAGTCTGGTTATTCTCCATCAGAAGGCTCTTGATCTAACCCATAACAGAATCAAGGAAGAAACTTACCATAATCAGAAAGAGTGCAGGCGTGGGCAAAGGAAAGCAGCATATCCAGCATAGACACGATGTCGGACAGCTTGTATAAGCAATGAATGTGTTCATAGATCTCATTCAGTAGTTTACACACTATTCTGAAATAAGACATGGATTCAGCTGTTGCAGGGCACATCTGTCACTTTATACAGGATTTATAATGTCCATGCTGCATACCTTAGGATAAAAGGTCACTCATAAAATGCAACCGTATACCAGATGCGAACAAATGTATAAATTTCTTGGAAGTAAATTAAGATCTTGTACCATCATCTCAAGCTAACCTTCTGCTGATGAGACGTAAGACACACATCTCAAATACCAACAGGTCACATGAAAGCTTCACACAGAGAATGAACTAAAAACATAGCTATGGAATCAAGTATGCTGTATTAACAAGGGAAATATGACTCTAATTCCCTTAGATCTTCATGTTAAAAAAACCCTACATGGTTGCTAGAAAGAATTTCCATTCAACTGACAGGTAACGTTACACCTACAAAGTTGTGAATCAGAGGAGAGCACTATGACATGCAGCAAGGACAAGATATAGAAATAGACAGTTCTGCTCTAAATATAAGGAACTGACTAAAAATACCAATTCTGCATTACAGATTCAAAACTAATGCATTCATTGTGCCATTTTGTGCAGGCAATTCATGCATTAGAAATTTACACGATGACCACTTCTATTAATAAATGCCAATATATTTGCAAACATGTTTAATACAATACACGATTTACAGGGGGGGTTTTGTCTCAGGAGGTACAGTTGAACAGTGTTGCTTTAGAATATGGCCATAATTTAACAGAAAGAGAGCTTTAAAAGCCCGTGTACAGATAATTGGAGAAAATAAATATACTTAGCAAAGTATATTTATTTATTAATAAATATATTTATTAAATAAGTAAATTTATACAAATAAGTCTATTTATATAATAGTTTTAAGAGGTCTTACAAGTAGGTCATGTGATATATTTCTCTCAGGGACTCCTGACATCTTTCATTCATTTTTATTAAATCTGCTGAAGTGAAGCTGTATGTGTTTTTCATTTTCGTGATCTAGGGGGAATTGAAACCAACAGTAAGAGCTTGCCTCATTATCAGCAGGAAAAACAGCTTCTAAAACCAGAATTAGGAACCATATGGGGAAACAAAAGAGAAAAACAATGTCCAGTTTCATTTTTACTACATAATTTTTTATAAAAATTCCATTTAAGATAACAATTAGCAAGATACACAGCTTCATTCTTGCGCAAAACATAACTGCATGTACTTGCACATTTTTGATTATACAACTGAATATAGGATAGTTATAAAAACATCCCAATTAAAACTTCATTTACTTCTAAATATCTTCAGTGAAATTATTTTTATTGTTATTTACTGCATAATGTGCAATTTATTGATATATTATACAAAGTACATAAAGTATAGTAAATAAAGTAAATATATTATGCTAAAATATATTTTGAACATATACCTTTGTAAATTCTGAAGGAAGCTGGCCATTAGGTAATGTTGAACAATCAGCATTCATCTGGATAAAAAATCCACGAGCAGAGCTGAAACTTGTTTTCATGGGTAGGCTGTACTTTTCAGCAAGTTGCGTTATCATACCTACATACCACATACAAAGATTTAACCCAAATTACACACATTCAGGTACATGCCTCTCCCTCTCCTCCTTGTGGTGGTACAAAGATGGAAACTGCTAATGGAAGGTTTCAGAAACACAAAACTAGTACCATCTCTATTTTTCACTATGTATGAATATAGGATTAGAATAAAACCGGAACTTCATGACATATGACAGGTGCTAAAGTTTCTGATGCTCTTTAAGGTTTCCAACTATAGACTAAACTAAGATGGTCCTTTCTAGAAATCAATAATTTAAACTAAAAAAAGGAAATAATTTTCAGACAAAACTTTTTTCTTCTATTTTGACATAATGATTAACAAGAAGGTTAGTAAAATGCAGAAATGCACATCATGCTAAAACTCCTTTTGTTCATGTTTTCCAACTCTCAATACCTTAGGTAAAAGGTAGTCCACAGATAGATCAAGACTGCTTAAAATATAAAGAACATTGAACACAGATACTTTAAATGAAGAAACTAAACCAAAGATTTACATGTTTTAAGCAGAATGTTTTAGATGGAGTAATTCTGCTCCATTACTTCAACTTTTTTGCACTTCAAGAGAACAAGGACTAGCAGAGCTTTGAATACAGGAATCACCATATAATTGTTCAATTTTATTAAGATAAAACTGAGGTTTTATCCAGAAATGGAGAATCTCAGTTGCTTATCAATGACAATCCATCCATACCAATACTAAATACTTTTTACATGTGAGAAGGTTATAACACATACAATTTCATGGCTTCTATATGTCAAATGCAATCTACTTTAAACTCCAAATAAATACAAATTTTAGTTTAGAAATACCTGCTATGTCATCAACAATTTCTGTGTATGTTCTACGAGCTATGTCGAGGAATTCATTGATGTTAGGCTTAACAGCGTAGCACTTCTGGGTCCTCATACTCAGACATCCTTTTGTGTATCTTGTATCATCATTAATTACACTTGTAATCTTTTCAAGTATAATTCCAAATCTGCAATATCAGTTGTATTACAAATTAGATACATAATACTTTATGATTTTTACTTGCAGTACCATCCCCAAATTACAAGCAGCAGTATTACAAGTAAGTGAAGCTCCTTTTAAATGTTCTACTGTTAAAACAAAACACTACATTACATTTATATTTTCACCTCAGAATGAATCCTGACTGTACCGAAGCCTGAATAAAAATAAAAATACTATTCACATCTTTGGGAGATATAAATTATTTCTCAAATATACGTTTTTTTCAAAAACACAACACTTGATTTTTGCATTATTATGGAGACTCTAGGAAACCAATACTCGTCTTTTCAGAATTATTTCTAAGGGAGTTTAGTTTAGCAGCAACTTCACTATCACAGCCAGCTCTCTTGCTTTTATCCCTGTATGCATTAGCTGAAAATTAAGATTTTCTGATAAATAAAATCAGCTTTAAGCAAAAGAATTGAGCTATACTCGTAACTATAAACAGGCAAAGATGCAGCATGCAACATCTTTTATCTTACAGGCATTTTTGAGATGAAAGTTTCCAACACAGTAGCTAAGTATTACGAGAAATACCTTGTATCTTCAAGAGAATTGTAATAAGCCTTTAGCAGCTGTGTGTTACAGCTTCTTAAAGCAGCCTGTTGAATATTAAAAATGGACATGACAGTTACTTCTTTTTGCAGCCTTTTTAAATGACTGAAAGTTTTTAGATTCAGTGAGGCTAATCAGCACTTTTGTAAATAGTCAGTGGAATCTGAACAGGAGTTTTAGTTAAATGTTTGGTATATAATCCACTATTCAGGTAATGGTAGGAATCCTGCTCTTCAGAGCATAGACACAAATGCGTACTTCTGACTGGCATTAAGAATCAATGTTGGCAGTATGTTGGCAGTATTGTGTTCTGTAATTATATTATTTTTTTACTTTATCGATCCCTTCCAACTTGACATACTCTATGAAATTTAATAAACTGCACTTCACAAAAGGGAAAAATGGCCTGTAGTTTACTAAAAAACAAAAAACAAAAGACAAACAACAACCAAAAAAAAACCCCAAAACAACAACAAAAAAACCAAAGGCCACTTACTTTCAGAGGCTCCACAAGTTCTAAGGTATGCTTCAGGTAGATTAAATTAGTTATTTTTGATTCAGCAGTTTTAACCTGTTGAAAAATTTTCTGAATATTGAACGCATCTGTATGACCGTTCTAAAAAGTACTTAAGAACTAGAAGAACTCATATTCTTACCAGTAAGAGGCTTACAGATTTAATAAAAATTCCTGAAACACTTCATAAGCTCACTTTGACAACTTTGCATCTGCACAATAAATGTTTACCTAAATTTTACAGTGCCTGGTGTGATAGTTTGTCCATCGGTAGTTAAGATTTTCCTATGTTTGAACTGATAATAACTGACTAAGAATACCCTGCTAGCCCAAGTTGTGAAAACTTTTAATCTTCTGTGTATACTTAACTCTATACAAGCTCTACACAATTTGTAGATTTTTTCAAAGCAAATACATTATGTATTATAATGAAGCCCACAACCTTTTCCATTAATGCTGTTAAACACAACATAACCCAGTTTTGTTGATTTCTCTTTGGTTAATAAACATATATCTTAGACATCTGCTCATATGATAAAAAAAAAATCCAGTAAATACTTTAAGATTTTTTTCACAGTAATGACTGTTCTTCAAAATCTTTCATTCACAGAAGCCCTTGACCGACCTTGTTTTGTAGGCCCCTACACTAACACTCACGATAAAGAATTTTGCTGCTGACATTAGGGTATAACATATGCGGTACACATACGCTGTGCGAAAGAATTTTAAGGAAATAACACAGATAAATGTAGATAAGCACATGAACATAGCAGCATGACCCCATGTGAAATCTTTTCTCATTCATATATAATATCTCTTTACTCTTGTGGCTGAAGGCATCTCATAACTTAGTCATATAAAAGGTTTTTTTGTAAAGACAAAACTAAACAGTGCTAAATGCATGAATGAAAGAATGCTAATCTCCAAATAAATATGGGGTCTAAGTCCCATGAAGGAATCGGGTATCAAAAGAACTGATGTGGTCAAACATAAAAAAGTGGTACTAGAATGGATCTTTGACTAACTAGTTTTTACAGGAATTTTAACTGAACTAGGGTCACAAGTGAATCACTGCACATGATACACTCCAACTCAAAGGCAGTAAATTATTTCACCATTGACATGATTTTTCAACCACACATCTCAACAAGACTGGATCAAGCAGTTTTTGAAGTTTAAGGCTTTTCTGCCTTGGAGTCTCCTTGAAGTGCAAGATGTTATTTATGCAATGAATATTATTTTTTTTCAAAAAAGACACTTAGTTCCTCAAGAAACAATGCTTTTTCCTAACTAATTTGTAACTGCATGACATAACCTGGAGAGAGAGCAGTAATTTAAAAAAAACGTGACCTTTCCCAACCTATTTTTTAAAGTACTGCCTGGGGAGGTGGTGGATTCACCGTCCCTGGATGTGTTTAAAAAAAGCCTGGATGTGGCACTAGGTGCCAGGGTTAGGTTGAGATGTTAGGGCATGCGTTAAAGCCAATGATCTTGAAGGTCTCTTCCAACCTGGTGACTCTGTGATTCTGGGTGAGTGACAGCCTCCTTCAGATAAAAGAATGTTCATGCTGAACATACCACTCACACATTTAGTAACTGAACCTGTAGGCTTTTCACATGTGCAGCTCATCTGCTGACTGGTGGAAGATTTACAATGAAAATTTTTATGGAGAGTAGAAACGAAACCTAGTGAATAGCCTAGTATAGCATTTGACAAAAGCAACTGAACTAGCATTTGAACAAGCATGTCTGTTGTGTGCATAGTATGCTCTGCTATACTGGAACCAGTCAACAGTAAAAACACTGCAGTAAAAATGTTTGGTGACATGGTCCTATGCATACATAAAAGCATCCTGTGAGCCAGTTTTAGTCATTAAGAAGAACTCATTAATCCATGTTACACATTACTACAAGGAAAGCTGCAAAAAATAAACATTCTGGGTTTTGATTATGTCATTAAAGACATTTATCTGCATTTATTACTACTGTCCTGTTTGAGTCTGTACCTGATTTCTTTAACTAGAAGTAGACAAATCCTTTACCTAAGCAGGTAAATCAGCATGTGAGAAGACACTGAATGGTGAAAGAGTTGAGAATATCTAAGATGCTGGCACACAAGCATAAATATAAGCTCAAAAGCAGTGGCAGACATATCCAACTCAAGTACAGTAGGCAAATGTAACTTTTAACACCATGGTTTCAATATGCTTAGTGGAAACAGATCTGAGGTTCAGTAACCCCAATCCCACTGTAGTTAACTGCTGAATCTCGTCTCAACCAAGATTCACTGGTGAACTACATGTATTTATTCCATTTTGATATTTGTATTACATGTGTTAACATGCAGACCGATATTTGAGCCAAGGTCTAATGAAAAAATAATCTTGCTCTTAGACATAACAGTCACCAAGACTGTAAGTCACTAAACATTTTTTCCATTTATGCTGATGTGAAGAAAATTCCTCTCTCTCATCTGAGTACTGTTGAATAACATGTACACTTATGAAGAATAAACGTGGGGAGTGATGAAAGAGCAAACATTTTTGGAAGTACATTTGCATAAATCAGGATGAATTATAGACATCACATTTATATATTGCAAGTTATGGACAGATAATTGATTTTTCCAAGGTGTATTTTGAAACATACTGTATCCTGCTTTGGAATCTGTACCAAAACTGAAAGTAGCTGTTCTGTATCCAGGAATTTTGAGATAACTGTAAAACAAAAGTATACACATCAGAAATTAAACTGAAATTATAAGATGTATTTTCTTTGAAAGGACACAATTAATTAGCTATACTAATGCTAATCTTTTTCTTACATTCTACTGTCACAAATTATTTACAGGGTAAAACTAGCTTTAAAATAGCTAATGTCTGAATTATTTTGTCATAACTATACTTACGACTTACTATACCTAAGCATGCAGTGAATATGTCAGTTCAGAAATACGTTTTGTTTCTTAGATTGAATTGTGCTTCTCTTGTGACACAGATGAAGATTGTATGATCCAGTTTCAGGTGGACTAATTCTAGTATTGTATTTTGCCTTCCTCTGGATCATATGTTTTATGAAGCAACAGGAAGAAATATTTATACGCAAGTATTACTTAAGCAATATGTCTGCTTTTTCATTTATACATTATATATACTTGTATACATCAAACATAATGCATACCCAGCCATAGAGGTAAAGAGACAAACTCCAACTCTTTTAGAAAGCTGTTGGCTCACAGACTTCTATACACTGTTTTGGAGAAATTCAACTTTTCTAATCAAAGCACTTGAGAAAAGTATCGCTATGATAATATAGATGACTTTAAAAAATTAAGCGCTTACTATATCACCTAACAAACCATTAAAAAATACTTTTGAAACATACCTGAGGCACACTACATACTTTCCTATATTAGAAAAACAATGTTTAAAAAGAAATACAGTATTAGTTGTTACAATATAAACTACTACCTCCTTGAAGACCAAAAAAGAGCTCCTCATCCTGGAGTAATTCCTGAACACAGTCCAGTCTTGTGTTAATTGTTTCAGCATCAACTAGAGGTTCCAGGATATTGGATCTAAGTCTCCGACTTCCACCAGGAGTTTTAGTGTAATTTAGAACACCAAGAAGTGTGTGACTATTCCTTTGAAAATAAAATAGATGTGAAGAATACATACACCAAAAAAAGAGATGGTAAGTATCAGGAGACATTTAAAGGCTAGACTATCCTACAAATCTGAGGCATGCTTTGGCATGCTTAGCATCCCCCTGTTTGCCATGTATTATATGAACTCCAGCAGTTTAGGAAGCTAGGTAATTCAATGTAATTTGATATAATAATAGCCCTCAATTATGTAAGTATAGAAATACATTTGAACTTGGTATTTTATTAATATTTTGTAGTAGTATTTCATTGCTATTGCCATGGTAAAGTTCACATTTTCCCTCTCAATTAGATTAATTAAAATGAACAAACGAACCCTACACAAGGAGGCAAATTATCAAGTTATAATCAGAGATCAAATATTAATAGGAATAATTTACTTGAAATATATATCTGAAAATAATTTAAAACACTCAGAAGTCAAAAAGAGAAATCATTTTTTATTATTTAAAAACACATATTTCAGTCAATATAGGAGCTAAATAACATGCTTATAATTTCTACATATTAGTTTCAGCTTTATGGCTTTTACACGGTACATATCCTAGGGTTTCACACTTAAAGGTGATTGCATTTATGCAGAATAAGCCATCTATAATATTTCCACCTACTACACAGTCAAATAGTTTTAGAAACCTGAAATCTTCTATGCTATTGGCTGGAAGATGACCCACGAAATACCAGGGCCATAACAACACATTGATTTAAACCAGAACTTGAAAAGGAAGAAGCCTGATACAAATACACAAAACACACACCATGAAGTCAGATAGGTAGATAGGTAGGCAGGTAGTAAGATAGGTAGGTAGGTAGGTAGACAGAGTGAGCAGAAACACCCTGAAATACCATGGTATAAAAAAAGTAAAGCAACAGCCAAGAGAATTTTTAAAAAATGGGGAAATACCCAGTTGTATCAAGCCTGCATTTACTGCATGATGCAACCCGTGACAACACTTAACTGCAACTCGATATTTGGGAGAGTATCCACAGTGCCTGTCTTTATGCAGTTGAGGACTTATTTCCCTGCACAGTTAAATGAAGAGACAAGTCCCTCCAAAATTAAGACTGGCACCCAAATTTGACTTAGGTATTTCTGGTGTGCGCCTGTGCTATTAACTTTTACCTGCTGATACCTCTACAAAGATATCTAATCAGGATTGGGGGGTAAGATCTATGTAATAAAAATAGCTATGTCTGGCTGGTTCAAATTTGCCAATGAATGGATCAGCAAAAATTCTGCATCAATAATGCTAAAAAACAAAAAAACAGAGAAACTTAAAGCAGTTTGCTCAGTTCCTCATGTAACCATCTTCCTCACAAAACCACCTGTGAAATTAAGAACAGAAAAAGATTTTTTCAGAAAAATATTGCTCCAAAAGTACCTTCCTATGCAAGGCATTCTGTGTTCTACTGTATCTCCCCAAGGGGAAAGCTCTTATGAACAGTACTTGGAGAGTGAGGAATCTCCAGGCTCCCCTTTTTATAACAGGGTGATTAAGAAGACATCTAAATAGAGGTGGATCTCAGAACCTGACAGGTAGCAAAATGCAAGTTCCAGGTATTTCTCTTGCTAACCTTAAGTGTAATAGTCTGGAGAAGGAAAGACTTGACATTTCTTCTGCCTACATGGCAACTAAATGCCAATTAAGGAAGTGCTCCAAGCATTGATCTCAATGCGGAAAACCACCATGCAACCAAGTACCACATTGCACATTCCCATCTTTCCCACTATTATATCTAAAAGGAAACAAAACAACCTTTGAAGGCTGAAGCATGTCTCTTGTGTAAAATGAGTAAAAGGCAGGTGTTTCAATCCAACATAAGACACTCGCACAAATATTGCCTCTTTCCTTTCCCAGTCTGTAAAATTTTGCATAAATAAATGTTTAAAGTCTGAATAAAACATACACATCAATGTAAAGATGATTATGCATCATCTCTTTCTACAATTCACTTTAGGATTTCCTGTGCTAGAAATTTTGCGCTGAATTGTAACGTATTTCTCTGTCAAGATATTTTTATAGAAGCTCTGAATAGTATGCAAGTTCTCTCATATAGAAATAAATACAATGGTCAGCTCTTTGATACAAACGTCAAGGAAACTTAAGAGAAATCCATCTTTATAAGAACATAACTTGAAAAAGCTATTCTTACCGAGAATCTCTGTTATTAATCACTAGTTCAAGATTTTGTGCTGATGCTGAATCTATCATAGCTGTTTTCTCACTCCCCTGGAAACGAACCTTTAGTGATTTAGGAGCATAAACGGCATTTTGGATAAATTCAACGTATTTTAGCAAAGCTGCTGCAGCTGCAAGACAGTAATACCTTGGAAAAAAAAAATCTTTTATGAATGTTGAATACTGCTAGAGAAATACCACAAAAGTAGTGCACTACAGAAATAACATTTACACTACTGTGGCTTGGCAACTACTGTGATAAATAGCACAGAAAAGGCAGTATATTTCAAATATGCACAAACCCATGCCTAGTGAACATATATTCATACAGATCAAATGTTCATAAATGTTTGAGTCTCTGTACACTTGACAGCCTCCACTATATCACTGGTATTGTGAACATACATATTTCAACAGACATATGTGATTTGAAGACCCTGGTCACCACGTATCAGCACTTAAAATTGTTGATACATAGAAAATGCTTGCTGAGGCCATAAAGAAAGGCAGTCACAGCTAGCTCTTGAAAGGTATCTTTAAGAAAAGAATGAAAAAGACAAAGTGGAAAGCTGTGAAAACTCAAAAAAACACTCAACTGTAACAGGCTATGTAACACGCTTTCTATTTACATTTCTACATATATCCAGAACACTGGAAGGCAAAATAAAAAGATCTGTTAAGAGTTTTCTAACTTTTGCAACATGACACAGATATATGTAATGAGTACATAAAATGATTTTGTTAAAAACTTATCTGGTCACGGTATGCTCTTCCTTATTTAAACATACTTTGATTGGACTTCCATGAAAATGGTGCTAAATTCAGATGCACACAATTGTTCTATGTACTCCAAACCCTTTGTTTCATTGAAGTATTTTCTCTGGACAGTTGTAAAAGTCACATTCTGTGAAGATGGAGATGACAGCAAAAAGTTTTAAAAGTTACATCAGAGACACTTCTGTATTTTTCTAGTGATACATGTTTCCAAGATATCTATCAATTGATTCTACAATCTGTCTTCATAGAAGTATTCATTCTAGCTTACTAGCACAAGCAGGTCAATGTAACTGGAGGTGTGTGATGCACAAGTGATTTATGTGAGAGAAAGAGAAGAGAGGTCAGGAAGTAGAAGAACACTCATGAAGAAGCCATCAGCTCTGCAGCAATGAAGCAATTCAGTAGTAATTAATAGGGTTTTTTTAAAGGTTCTGAGGCCTTCATATGCATAAATTACTTATACTAGTTCATTTTATCCTCTTTTACCCTGACAGTGCTCTTTTTCCGATTCTATGATACATCAGCCCCACTGATTTATCAGGTTGAGAGAAGGAGGGAGAATGCTTGATTTTTTCATTTCTGTATCTTTCCTAGGTTCAGTTTTACCCAATGCCACAAATTCAAAACTTTCAGCTTTCATCAGCAATATACCTATCTCTGTTATTGTCAGTATTAGAAATAGCAGCAGGGGAGCTGCATTTAGTTTATTCACTACCATTCTAAAATTAGACCTGAAAATCATAGAAAACAACATCTTCAGATTTTGAAAGTTGTGTAAAACTCTTAAATCAACCATCATATAAAAGTGATCAACAAGAACTCAAAAACATTGAATTTCAGATATTACCTTGAAATGCTCCGTTATCAGACTGAACAAATTTGTTGTATTCCCTGCATCACAGGCAGTGTTTGACATTATTATTTCTAGTGGTGTTAAAATCTTGAGTTTAGTAATAACCTGGACAAAAAATTCAAAATAACCCGTTAAAAACAAAACAAAACCTAAAATATTTTAAATAATGACCAGCAATAACAAAATACATAACTGTATTCTAGAATCAGTTCAAGTTTCAAATTATCTGCTAACTTCTACACTAGCATGTAGTGAGTCAAATTAAGTCAAATTAATATGTATCTAAATATACATGAAACCAAATTAAAAACAAACAAACAAAATTTAGAGCTTATCCACTGTTATTTGAACACAGAATTATGCTTGCTGTTGAAGCAAGAAATGAGTATTCAAAACTATCTTCCATAGCTATGATGGGAGAAAAGGACTTATTTCAACAGATGGCAGCTTTCTGGGTTGGCAGATGGAAGGTCAATGGTGCTCTGGATGATGAAGAAATAAAACATGTCTGAATACTACTAAATCTTTTGATTGAGACTAAATTTTTATTTAGTTTTCATCTCCTCTAGATTTATCTCAGTATTAACATAGCTAAAAATGTGCATATTTTACCAGCTTTATGTTACGCACACCCCCTGTAAGGGTTATTAGTAGATTATATGATCTTCTACTGTATAAGAAAGGACAAACAACATTATGAGTTTACGTTCATTTATACCAGCATTCACAAATTCTCAAGGGAGAAACATGAAAAAACAGACTATAGTTTAACTGCTTACAAGTTAAGATGTGCAAGAAGGGACAGATGACATCCCAGTAAAAAGGTAAACAAGTACAAAAAATACACCAAAAAAAATTATCTAAGGGCATTTGGGGTCAGAAGGCTGTCACTGCCCTTCATAGCTGCTAACCGCTAGGAAATTTTTTTCCAGTAGCATCACAGTTCAGCAGATCTTGAAGAACTTAAAGAATACAAGAAAACTTTCCTGAAATTATCTGCAGAACATTCAAAAACAGAAGTATGCCCAAGAAAGAGAATATACAGTAGGCTGGATTCCAATCACTAGGCAGAGCATGGATTCTGAGTGTAAGTAAACAGCTGATCAGCAGATAACACAGAATTGTTGACAGGAATACGATTAATGTGCCTTTACAAACAGATTGTGTGAATCTGCCTGCAGATAGGGCCAGACTTGTAGATACAGAAGTAACAGGTCAAACCATTAATTTCAAAATGTTACTAACTGACTCGGATTGCTGCTTAGCCAAGGTCATGCTCAATTCCTGAACTTTGAGAAGAACAAAGACTTAATAGGGTTATGAATATTAACTTCCCCAGCCAGGGCGGACTTAAAGCTAACTTTAATGGTCATGTATCACGTGCTATACAGGGGGGAGCATATTAAGGGGCACATTTAGGAGGCAGATCACGAAGTCTGAACCTCCCAAGTACCTCAGACAGTAGAGGAAGGGCAAAGGTTCCGCAGCCAGGAAGATTAGGATAAAAAGCAGGCGGCAGTCCTCCAACAACTTGAGAGACCCCATCGGGAAATGCCCCATGGCCTCTCCCTTTGTTCAAGAATAAAAGGCACAGAACTCCTCTGTCTCCTCTGTGGACATCAACTTCTGACCATGGATTTTTTCACACATTGTTAAGGGTGTGAAAGATTAAGGCAAGAAATTGGGCTAGGGGAAAAGCAGTTGTACACTAGCATCTCTCTTTCTTTGACTGGATGGTGAATGCAGTATCTGAGCACAGAACGGAGAACTCAGTAATCTTAATGGAAAATTAGGAATACATGTGTACAAAGAAAATGCCACCTTTTATATTGGTAAGGCAGGAAAACGATGAACAATCTGACCATGGCCCGAGAGGCAGCTATAAAGGATGCTCAATAGGTGCTAGGTATATTAAGACCAGAAGAGGTTTTATAAGCACTAATGCTTAAAAATAAAGAAACCCATTATACAACATTGTACATTATACAACTGTAACGCACACGATGTAGTACAATATACATTGTACAACATTATACAACACCTGTTTTAGTAAACAGATTAGATGGCTATTTACATCCTGAGTCAGAGCTACTTACTGTCCTAATAGAGCTTTTGTTTCTTTGAATATTGTAAAGATGCTACAAGCCACATTATTTTCTATCATGCATACCTACAAAATAACCCATGAAATAAGATGCCATTGTTGCATAAACCAGAGATTACTCACCAAATTAAAGTAAAATATGCAGTGCTGGCTGTAAATTGAGTGAATTTCCTTTCAATCTGAGATGGAGTATTTATGTAGCCAACGCCAGAACTATAACTACTCTATCACACACGCAGACATTTATGCACTTCTCAGAGTTGTTTTGCCTGGTGAAGAATACCTGCAAGTTCTACTACCATGTATTGCCCAATGCTCTTCAAAACGAGGCATCTCAGTCCCACAGTGTATTTTCCAGAAAGGCTATTTTTCTTTTGAAAAACATTCTTGCCTCTTTAATATCTGAGGCACAGCAAGGAAAAGAGCAGTCTTGTCAACACTGCACATTTTCTAGAACTTGTTACTTCCACTGCTGAGAAATTTCTTCCACAAACTAGAAATTTAATTTTCCATTAGTCATAAGCTTTTTTCAAGAAAGTAAATCGCAATAATGAGACTATAAAATACCTTGGCGTAAGTTGTATTGTCTGCAAATTGTGATAATATCATCTCAGGATTTTTTAAATCTATACTGGCCATTCCTACTTCACCTCTGGCAAGGCCTCTTCCTTCTACTACAGCTACAATAACTGATGCAACAGTATGAGCAGAAACTGCAGAGGAGGATGTAACTGTAAAACAGTCATATATATTCAGTCACATTCAATACAGATTAACGAGAGATGGATCAACGAGCATCACAAACGACAGAGCAAGCATAAACAAATATACAGATGCAGGAAGGAATCATTATCAGTTCAGTCTTTAGGAACGTTAAAGACTGAACTGATAATCATTAGTCAGACTGTGAAAGAAGTAACTTTAAATCCCATTACTTTCGCATTATGAGAGCACATATGGATACATATAACATGGCACAAGGCATCATTACCCTGTAACACCATTTTGCTCATATGAAGCACTGCAAGATGTACCATCAGCTACTAAACATTCAGGAGAACTAGCGTTCTACACCTCTGAACACGTCAACATAAAATACATAAAACTTGCATCGAGAAACTTGATAATTATATATGATGTCTAATGCATTGCAAGGCTAAAAATGAACCCTGATTAGACATGTGTATGAATTTGGGCTCTTTAGTGACCACACTACATGTCCACAAATTTGGTTTTGGACAATTTGAAAGAAGTCTGAATTCTAACTACATTGATAATTCATACATGAATGCAAACTAAGTAGTAAGAGGATGCAATACCAAAACATCATCTTAGTACACAAAGTAGTGCATTCTTGTTTGTGTATAGTTTCTTGGCAGTATCCTCTGTGGTACAAAACACATTGTGTTTTGAGTTTGTTTTAGTATCTTAATATAATCACATAGAAAACTAAACTGTTTAATAAAATAACATCAGAAATATAAGTTGGACTGTTTCCTCTAAGAGCTGGTAATCTTACCCGAATAACCCATAAGTGGGGTATGGCTTCTGCAACCAGATCTACCAGAAGAGAGAGGTGTTTTTCCTATACATGTGCTATTCAGGCCTCGCACAGAAGAAGAACTCGTGAGATTCAATGTGTTAGCATTTTCTACACAAGAACTCTTGTCCCCAAAATATGATTCTGAGGGGAGAGAAATAAGTAAATTATGAAAACAGTCACCACAAATTTTTATTCAGAAAGCAATATACAAAAAAACAGCTTACAAAACTTCAATTTTTATTAGCAAAAATAGAGATATCCAAACAAAATGTCATTCTATGAAAGCTCTCCAGAGTATAAAACGAAATAAATCAGACTGCTTTGAAAACAAGCTTGCATTAAAATTATTTTTTACAATGACATTACCTGCAGTGCTAATAAAAAAATTATTTACATTGTTGAACAAAAATAATACAACAGAAGTCACTTTACTAAGTATCATTTCATATGCTAATGAATTCTAAAATTATGAAAGAATGCTTTAAATCAACTTTATCTCACATTTACCCATCATTTGAAAAATCATTATCTAAAACTGCACACGTGTTTATGAAATCCTTTTTTAAAAGCTGAGCTTTCCTTTTGAAAAGCAGGACAATAAAAGAAGAAAAAGAACCACTTGGGAATGATAACCCTATGAATTTATGGGGATCAACTCTCGGAACTTATACAGTAATCTGGGATGTATTTGTTAACAGCAGTTTCTTTCACACATGTATTTGAGATCGACCTACGTTTTTAAAGTCCTGCAAAATATCTTTGTCTCAGAACACTTTAAATTTTCAATAAATTATTTAAGTAATTTACTTCTTTTTAATTCTCTTGAGATTACTGAAGACATTCTTAGCTTAGATAACTGCTTTCTAAGATTTAAAAAATGAATGAAAATATAAACAGCAGATCCACTTTAAAAACTCCATGTATTATAAAACATGCAAGCACAAATGTTTCTGTTTCTTATATTACATTAAAAACTGACACACAAGACAAAATACATAAGTAATGGTTTTCAATGATCAATAAATTGCATGAGTCTTTATCGAGGCTGGCTGGTAGAAAAATATCTACTGTACTGGAATTCTGGAGTTTGTTCAGGTGAGGTGGGGTTTTCTTTGTGTTTGTTTGGTTGGGAGTTTTTTTTAATCTTAAAATTGTGACAAGTGATAAAAATATTAGCTCAGATCTTTGGCTGGGGACTTCTTTTGGAGTGGACATATCAGCATATTTTTTTTAAATAGCACTCACTCAGATTCTGGCCTAAGTTTAGTCAGAATTTTGGCAGAAGAGACTTCCTGTAGAAGGCACTGAATCTGGCATAACGGGGAAAAACAGTAATTTAAAAGACCAAATGAACCAAGTGATATACAGCTATTTCTCAAACCCAACATTTAGATCATCCTGTTTGAAGTAGCATTGTGTTTGGGTTTTTTTTTTTTTTTTAGGACTCCTCAGTAGTCATATATAATACCTAAACGCATTTTACCTCATTTCCAATTTATACACAATGGAGATACACGTACATCAGAATTCATTGCAGCGTTAAAATAATTTCCAACTCTTTTCATAGTTTCTTTTCGTCTGAAAATACCAAAATTTTAACTTCTTTTTGCTGCCACCAAGATACAGACTTTGATAGTAGATTTTTATAAAGAATGGCAAGTAGCAGTATTGCATTGTAGGAACACAACATTCTTACGGCACACCGACACCCACAGGTTCTTAAAACTATTTCAAAGCCAGGCGTAAAAATAAAAACAAAACCAAAAAGCAACAAAACTCCTGAAACAACCAATATATCAAACGCAAACCCATGTTTCGGTTCTCTCCTGTAAAGCAAACGCTGTGCAGCAATTCAAACATGTTTATTGGTCCCACCAGAGAGCTTAGCTACATCAAGGAACTATTTCCATAGTTCTGTCCAGCTAAATGACAAAGGTCGCTATGAAGCTTAGCTGCACCTGCCCCATATCTCAGTAAGGACCGCTTTTAACAGCTCTTTCGAACCCGACCCGAGCAAAGACAGCAGAAAGAAACAGATAAAGGCCCAGGCAGACAGCGTACCTCCCCTTTCGGACACGGAGGGCTTCACGGCGCTGTTCCCGGCAGCCCGGCGGGCTGCGAGGCCTTCCCCGCTGGAGCCGCCCGGCCGTGCCGCGCCGCTGGAGGCGCCTCCGGTGCTCTCCGAGCTGTGTGGCGTCTGCAGAAGCCCCAGGGTGTAGCGGGGTGTGTGCTCTGTCCGCCCGCCAACACTCGGCGTGGAAGAGCCGCGGCCCGTGTAGGACTCCGAGGCGGCCGAGGCGGCGGCCCGCCCGCCCGCGCCCGCCATGGTGCGAGCCCTCAGCACTGCCCCGGCCCGCGCCCACCGCCGGCAACGGCGGCACCGGGGCCCGACCTGCTGCACCCGGAGACGGGCTCTGCTGGTAAAAGCTGCCGAGCTTTACTGCGGCTGTAAACGGTACCGTCGTGCACAGAGCTGCTGGCCCTGCAACGGGTATCATTACAAATATGCAACGGCCATAGCCACTCAAGAGAAGTGCTTGCTCTGCTCTTTAAAGCAAGAGTACTGCGTTTCAAGGTATTTTACCTGGCATTAATTCTTCACCATTCAGACTTCTTTAGCATGAGCTTCAGCAATGTTTTCTTCCTGCTCAGGAGTTTGGTTACAAAAAGATCCCCAAAATAATCACAAAGCTAGTTTACCTCTGCAGTTGTCTTAAACACCTGCTTGTAGGAATGTTTTAGAACTACAACTGCTTTGTATATTACCATCATGTAACATACACGACTAAAATGCTTTAATTCACATTTTGACTCGGCACAATTTTGTCTCTGGCACTAAATACGCCCGCATTATGAAACACTCCATATACTCACACCTTTTTTAACCTATAATTGTAGAAGATCTTTAGAAATCACAGTTGACTTAGGAAATTACATTGATCAAATTTTCATCAGAGAACTCCAATAATATTAACAGGATTTCAATCTAAAGTGAAATGTTCTACACTGCAGTGCAATATCACCCACATATTAATTTACAGGCTATCTACTACTAGCTACTAAACTGTGTTTTCCTGGATGAAAACGAGTGCACTTGCAAAGAAAACCATAATGAAATTTTAAAAAATTACTTTAAAATTGTTGGTTAACCTTTACGGTTAAATAAAACCTGATCAGTGCTCTCACACCCTCACACTCAACACGAGGTCTTTTTTGTAAGGCTTTTAACTTTTTTCCCAAACCTTGAAAGATAAAATTCCAGGATTTGACCAAAGAATTCATCAGGCAAGTGGGCAGTTAAAAGGAGTAGAGTTTTTACCTTAACTAAAAGCCTGTAGGCTTTAATAATTCATTAGAAATGCTTGAGCACTCAAATTCACATTCTGTTTTTGAAATCCATGACAAGTAAAGGTCTATCAAATATTGACTTTGTCCAGTTCTAGCTTACTCTCTGCTAACACAGCTAAAAGAACCAAGAACCCAGATATTGAGCCCCACCTGTAAAAGGCAAGGCACATTCAAGATCCAGCCACTCCACTACCGTACCAGCTACTGCTCACTGAAGGCCAGAGTCTAGCACCCTCAAAAGACAAAGATAACTGTGCGTGCTGTCTACAGCCCAGAGATTAACCATATGGTCTACATAGTAGACCAAAGTACCTACATAGGTCAACATACTATTATACACCACCCTGCGCCTGTGCTACCCTGTCTTTAGTACTGCTCCACCCTTGGGCAGGGCAGCTGCAACCGTGACAGAGACACCCAATACTGCAAGCACTGTGACTGTGAGCTGCAATAAGTGCACAAGCAACAATGACTTCCATAGGGAATATGGCACCCACCAGCAGAGAGATCCAACAGTGCCCTGACAGTGCAGGTGCTCTACAGCAGCCCCGGAAAGTGGTGACTGCTGTGGCCATCAGCAGAGATGTGGATGAGAGCCATCAAAACCAGAATGATGGATGAGCAAGAAGCCAAGCTTTAACAAAAGACTGTTATGGACATGGGGATGCAATCCCTGGAGACAACTCTGTCAAAAAAACCCTCACAGAAATGGAACTGAAGGCACTACCTGGCTCACCACTGTGAGGGATGACTGCTCAGAAAAATCTACAATATGACAGACACCAGACAGATCCACACCTTAAGCTGGAATTGCAAGACAAGAAAGGCTTGACAGGCACTAAGCTGATATGGCAATGCACTTGTAACTTGCAGGAAGGCTACCAAGGTGCCCAGTGATCACTAAGAGCTATGGAGACATCAAGATCTGAGGAAGGTACAGTGTACAATGCAGAAGACAGACTAACAGAGTTTATACAACGCAGACACATGCTGGAACTGCTTTCCTTGGCACAGTTCCCACATCCTGCTGAGAACTAACCTGCTCCCTTGACTTGCTCCAAGGGAATTGCTCCTGAACAGCTCTGTCCCCTACACTGACTTTAAACCCCTCCCTGCAATTCCCAACTTTGCCCCCTCTCCACAGAGACATCACCCCCCCTCAGCAACCTTCCCTCACCTTCACTTCAGAGGAATGGGGTTCTTAAGCCATTTTCCTTGCTACTCACCAGCAAGCCCAGGCAGGGGAGCCTCAGTACCACTGCCCTGCTCTGGGGCCCACCCACTGCTGGGTGTCCGTGCACCTGGGGCTGACTGCACACACTGACCGTGGTCATGACAGCACCACGGCCCTCATGACCAGGCAAAACCCCCATCGTGGGCCTCTGCATTGCAACCCTCCGATGCCAATCTGACCTCTCCTGCCGTGCCACCTTCAGCGAACAAGTGCCATCCACACCTACCGAGGCATCTCACTTGCCTCACCCATGTCCAGCAGCCTACGGCATCTGCTCAGAGAGGAGATGCACCCTGCGCCCTATCGTGACGCCCCTGTGACTGGAGAAAGGGGTGCAGCAGCACCAGATCCCAAGCACGGTGCGTCCACCAGCCATGCCAGGACAGCAGCGGAGGGCAGCTGGCAGGAAAGGAACAGCGCCCTGGTGGGGCAGGAGCACCCCGGGACCCCCCAGGTGAGAGCGGGATGTCCTGCAGCCATAGGGGAGCTCTGGCTGCCAGCCGTGTGGCCGGGCTGCAGGGCACCATCACAAGTGTTCATGCAAGGGGAGAGCTTCATTCTGGTCAAGCCATGATCAAAATGCTGTTTATATAAACTGAAGAAAAATAAACCTTTGATACAAATAAGTAACAAAATTAATGTAGCATACAATGATGTTTTTTATCTACAATAGCCAACAATACAAAGAATTAGATATAAAAGGTTTTTTGGTCAAAAGTTTACTATACATTTGGAACATCTGTCCCCCTATCTCAAGACTGATCAAATACAAAGAAATTAAGCATAAAGCTTTCCGGCCCTCAAGAGAGGCCATGATCCTAAGACTGAAGAAAAAAACCTTCAAAACCAAAACTACTGAGTCTGTTCTCCAGAACAGATACTTGAATAAAACAAAACTCAGAAAAAAAAATTAAGCTCCACCACCAAACATATTTGCTACAGAGAGCACTGTGATAAAAAAGGAATGTAGTTGATACTGAAACCCTTATGTTACCTATATGATTTAAAAAATCTGTCTTTGGGAGAAGTGAGGTCAGTTTGCAGATACTGTCTAAAGAAAGTGAAAGGGGTGGGAGGGAGAGAATTCTCATTGATGGGATAATTTTGTATTCATTGCACTGCAAAATGACCAAGGACAATGTTTCTGACGATGAAAAACAAACTCCTTCACCGTCACAGATTATCCTGAAGCCTGAATAACTTCAGGAAATAATTATATCCTGTGTTTTCTCCCCAGTGTTTTCAGTTGGCATTTCTCTGAGGGAGAGGGAGGCTTTCATGAAGATACTTCATGCTCCCATGCTCTGAGAAGTCAGAAACAACATGATTGTCCCCCCTCAGCAACCACTTCGTTGTTAAGAGTCCTTCAATTCCCACTGGTCCACGTGCATGGATACGCGAAGTACTAATTCCCACTTCAGCACCTGCAGGAAACACCCAAAATAAAGGTAGTTAATCCTCTGACGATGTCCACTTCATACTAAATGTTTTTGTACCTCAAAGTAGAAAAATCTGCCTGCCTTTCAGGGAACTGCCATTTTCTCTCTGCTCCTCTCCAAATACCAGTTCCATTTCCCCAACAGAGAAGCTTGAGGAGATTAACTATAAATTATAATGCTACTATAAATTGCAATTAATGCAATTATAAATTGTAATGCTTATTCTTCTGGCTACTACAGTTACTTTCAGAAAGAAAGATGCAACAGAGAGAGAGAGGTATCTCCTACATTGCTCTTACACTGATCTAAGGCATAATCCTTCAAACAAGAAAAAAAGCTAAACTAGTAAGGATTATGATCTTGCGTCCTTTTTTATCACATTGAGGAGATATTGGAAGACCTTAACTGGAACTTTTCAGTCAAATGGAACACTGTTCCAGCTAACACAGTAATAGCGTGTAGTAGAAACTTCTGATTTTCTACTTCTTCAAGGAATGTTTCCTTTATCTTCTGCAATTCACAGAAGCTGCACGTGGTTATTTAATCAGTTGATACTCAGTTTAGTTCCTACCCTTCATTCCTTAACACAGCAGGACTCACACACTGGACAGCACCTCAATCTGCCCAGCAGGACTGAAGCACAGCATTCTTTACAGCATCATTAGAAGGAGAAACAAAAGGAAAGCTGTTCAGCAGTTTCACAGCCTGTATTGAATTGTTCTATCACTATACGCATGCAGCATACTTTATTGCAATTGAATAGAGCTTCAAAGGATCCAAAATATCTTTGTGTGGATGAAATTTCTAGGCTTCAACGTTTTGTACAGTACCTTTCCTGAAAACCTTTTATTAGACAGTAAGATAAGAGACTAATCCTATCTTTCAAGAGTCATACTGTCACATTGTTGACACACCACAAAATTCTGCAGTCACAACCCTACAATATCTCCCCTCTTACCAAGTCCAAACCTATAGCCATCAGAGAATCGGGTACTGGCATTCCAGAAAACACAAGCGCTGTCCACATGCTGGAGGAAGAACTCTGCTGTTTTCTCTGGAAAAGAGGCAGAGAAAAATTAAATCCATTACATATAGAATGATCGTGTATGCCAATAAACACTGCATAAAACAGTGAACATACATAACAATACAACTTTCACGTGTGACCTTATCAGACAGTACTTAAACAGCCTGGGCTAAGCCACGCTCATTTTTACCTTCCTCCCAGTACAGTTATCAATTAGACACAATTGTAAGTCTTAGAATAAGCTCACAAAGATTAGAAGCAAGCAAAAAGATGTCTAATTCTAACTCCAGTTTAGTTAAAGAGAGGTTTAGTTGCATGACCAAGGAGAAAGAACAGCTGCCCTGAACAGCATTCTGAGACAGTTAAGCTACAGTCAGCTCTCCATTAGTCTCAAACATGGAATTGTTCCAAATACTGAGAAATCCTAAACTCAATTGCTATTGCGAGTACTATTTGAGAACTACTAAGCAGAAATGCCACACATAAGTAACTTGGAGGTCAGTAGCCCTTAGCAACAAGACAGACATTCAAGAGCAACTCTATTTCCAATATAAATCACTAGCTCACCAGGTCCTGTGGCAGTAGTTATGGTATCGAATGCATGCCTTTTAGTGACAAGCATTTAAGCTCAGCAAGAAGTATAGAAACATAAGCCTACTTGACTCACACTGGCCAGCCACAGATCAACATGACCTTAACAGCAGCTGATTCACAGAAGTTCTGGGCTCGGTTTGGTTGGAGAGTCAACCTTTGTCTTGGCACAGCTCTAGTAAGGTTTTGAACTGGCACAGACCCAAGAGACGAACTACTACAATGTATGTAGTTAGTTCCACTAACACCAGGAATTAGCAATCAAACCAAAACAGCAGCTTAAAGAAGGAGCCAGGTCACTAACCATTCTCTGTGATAATAACATCTGTATGGGAACTTCCATACTTGTGGATATGTTCAACAGCCTCTTGAACGCTGTCCACCACCTCAATGCAGCACTCCAGGTCCCCATATTCTATGCGCAGAGATTTCACTTCTGAAGGACTGAATGTCAAGTAAGATGCAAACTTCGGGCCAGCATGAATCTTCACCTGCAACACCAGAAGCATTTTGTTTGTGGCTACTGACCAAACCAGAGCCTTTCAGGTGAAAGTGTAGCTTCTTGTACTCAATATGGGATGGATAGCAGTCCCTGTGGTGTTTTGTTTTGGACTTCTGACTAAACCAGTGTTAAAAACACACCGATGTTTTGGCTGTTGCTGAACAGGGCTTGCACAACATCAAGGTTCTCTCTTCCTCCCTGTTCCAACTCTGTGCCCCTGGTGTGAAGACTGGGAGTGTGCGGGAATTTGGGAGGGGATACAGCCAAGAGCTGACCAGAACTGACCAAAGGGGTGTTCCATGCTGTATAATGTCATGTACTGCAATACAAACTGAGGGGAGGGGGTTTTTGAAGAAGGTAGGCATTGCCCAAGAGACTGGATGGGCATTGTTTTTTAGTGGCAGACAGCAAGTAATTAGCTTTGCCTTGTGGGTATTGCTGGTGGGTTTTTAGTTTTGTTTCAGGGTTTACTTTTTTGTTGGGTTATTTCCTCCTCTTTGTCCCCTTTCTTCTTCCTCTTTCCTTCACTTATTAAGCTATCTTTCAACCTACAAGCTTCCTTGGTTTTGTTCTAATTTTCTCCTCCTGTCCCACTTGGAGCAGGGGAGAGCAAGCAGGCAGCTGGATGATGCTTAGTCACTGAGTGCAATTAATCCACAACATGCATGCAGTGTAAGAGAAATACACCTACACTTTGGGAAACTTGGCACATAGGTGAATTAGTTACGAGGTACAACAAATTACATGCTAGGTTGGCTACCTACCATGACAAACTCTAATCAGGACTCATTTGAAATTACTTAAAGCAATTGCATCACTCAGTCACCAGGCAGAAAAGGCCAGTACAGCACTGCTAGGAAAACAGCTAAAATACCAGCCTTTGTTTTAAGACAGCGACTGCAATGCAGAGAATAACGAAAGGAATGCTTCCAAGTTTGCACCTACAGAAATCTTAAGATCTTGAATTACTTTTGTCCTTTTACTTTATTAATTGATACCAGCCATCTCTGAAGCACATCTAAGACACAAAGGAGTTACTGGGTCCAAAACCAAAAAACCTCACACAGATATTTTTCATTTGTTATAAAGAAAATTTTAACACATTATCAACCTCTGCCAAAACACCTAGACAATGAGAGATAATTTAGAACAGATACAGCACAGAAATTCCATGCAGATGAATTTCCATTCAAACAGGAAATTTTAACAAGAGAAGCATAAATGGGAAATAAGGCATAAGTCTACTAAACATGAAGGCTTTTAAGACAATATCTGTAAACCAGCATTTTTTTGTGCAATTATGAATTACTTTAATTGCATAATCCTGCCCAATATTTGCATATTTCTTGTTGTCAGGTTAGATTAGACAGGTAATATCTTCCCCACTGTATAAGGAGATCGGTTAGGGTTGGTGGTGGAAATGCACTGGTACACATATTCCTCCCATCCAAAATACAAACATCTACCTTGCATTCTACCCTTCCCAAGAAACAACTCATCTAGACATTAAAGAGCCCCAAACATTGAGAATTTGCTCCTTGACTACTTACCAGCTTCTTTTAGTATAACCCTTTTAACAGCATCAAAACATATGACTTCTCTATCCTCCATTAATCACTGCCTGTGCACTGTATTTGTCAGATATACAGTACTGTTTGAAAACCCTTGATTTATGTGCAATTCATACTACTTCATGGATACTTCTTCCTGATGCATCTCTGCTATCATTAGTGAAAAAACATTGCTTGTGTCTAGACAACTAATTAGTATGCTGACCTTTCGATATCTTTTGACATACCAGGAGGGAAAATGGGTGGAAACAAAGGGCATCCAAGAGGAAAATTTAAAAAAAACACACGTATGAAGTAAATTCAGAAAGGATGAAAACAGAAGGGAATTCACTTGGGTAAGAAGCTAAATTAATAGATTCAGGAAGACAAGGCTTTGCATCTGACTAAATTTGAAAAGGTAGAGCATGTTTATGCTTTTATGGCAGAAGATTACTTTTGCTATATACAAGGAAGTATATAACAAAGGTATCCCAGTAATCACCTGCAGCTGTACTGAATAAGCTACTTTCAGATCATTTCTACAGAAACACTTGATGCTGTCTGGAGAACCAAAGTTCATTGACATGAACAAAGACACATGTGGGTAACTAAAATGTTGTGCCATGGAAACAGGGCTACAATAGCCAGACCAAATGCTTCTAAAGTTTTAGAAAACAAACAGACAAAAAAACACAAAACAAAACACAGATATGAGTGACTAACCTGTTCTACTCTCAACATGTCTATGATCTGATCAAACAACGGGGTTCTCAGCAAGTCTCGATGAATTAAGAGAGTTTCCAGAGCATTACAGGCAGCAGGATATTCACACTTTGAGTCTCTGACTGAGGTTTAAGAGTACATCATTAGTTACATAGCATTTACAACAAAGATTTTTGGATAGTATATAAATTATAAATTATCATAACTACATTGCATACTCCAAAGTTCAATTACACCCATGAGATTCAAGTCACCCTCCCATAGCTTACTTATTCGTGTGACCTTCTCAACACTGGCATCCGTGTCAACATACACATGACAGATCCCTTCACTGTGACCCATCACTGGGATTCCCTTAGCTGCTTTCTGGATATTTCTGACTAGCTGTGATGAACCACGTGGAATGATGAGATCTATCAGCTTATCCAAACGGCAGAGATCTTCTACTTCCTCTCTTGTGTTCACCTGTAGGAGTTGCAATACAAAGAGCTTACAGTTTTACCTCTCAGGTTTTGCCCACACTTTTTATACAAACCATAGCAAACAAATAACTGATTTAACTCTAGGCACTTACCAGTTGCACTGCATCTCTGACTCCATGAATAGAGAGTGCTTCTTGTGTCAGATGATGAAGGATTTGATTGCTATGTGCTGCCTCTTTCCCTCCTTTAAGTAGTAAACCATTTCCACTGGCTATGGCCAAAGCAGACACCTGTCAAAGGAGTTTATTATTGGGAAAAAAACCCCAACTTCAAATGTATTGGGGTTCTTTTGTCAGAATAACACCTACAAAATAAAACCATGTTTTTTTGTTCAGTTGATTTATTAAATATTAATCTAGTTTTCCTTTCATGGCAGCACATTTAACTCCAGAAATTAAATACGCTAATTTCAAGAACAAACTTGAGTTTTCAGGGTGCTATTGCGATGGAGAGACTACAGTGAACAAGTCAGAAGAAACTGCGGACATAGGGCTTCATATGAATTGCACGGCTGTGTGGGCAATTACCCCAAGGAGAATAACTTTAGCTGCAAGAACTCTTGTCTCTAACCATTCCAGCAGAGAGTGGTAAATAAGCTCTTCCTATGAACAGGAAAAACATTTTCATCATGCTGTCTAAAACAGGAGTCATAAGCAGACAACACTTGCTCTAAGCAAAAATAATAAAAAAATTGAGACAATAGGCCCAGCATCATCTTTGCTTCCATGTTTATCACCAGAAGAAACCGACAGATATTGCTGTCCTCCTGTTGAAGGTGTTAGATTTCACCCATTTAAGTCCAGCGACGCAAGAGGGTTTTGCTCCTTTCCACCTTGGAGTACATCCCATGCAAAAAGCTCTTTTCAAAACTTATTTTACTTTTGTATTCTTTTTTGTATTCCTCATTCCAACTTTACTATGGCCTCACAATTTGTCCACCTACTTAAAAAAAGTTTAAAAGTATGCACTCCTTTGGAAAACAAAATCACCTCCTCTCCAGAGGTGAGTTTATTCTCTTTAGAATAAACAAACTCAGTATTTTAAGTTATTTTGCTGTATTACTGTCTTCTGGGAAAGTATCATTATCATCACCTGTATGTATCATTATCATCACCTGTATATATATATTCACCAAACATACACTCATTAAAGTATCTATTGTATATTGTTGAGATGCTGATGTCAAAATTAGCCAGGCTCTCATCTAATAAGAAGTTAGCTTGGTGGCACACTTCAGATCCTGATTCATAAAATAACCAGCCAGATACATCTTTCCCCTTCTAGTATCAAATAGGTAATAATAATCAAAATGCTTGATAATCTACCTCATTTGAAAAGAATATTGAAAACAAGAAACACATTAGAAAAACACACTGAAGTGTAACCGTCTGGGAAGTCTGCCTTACATAACCATCATGCGTCTTTTTAACTTATATAATTAGACATCAAAAAGCCATCTGATTGTATTTCAAAAGTACTTTCTATCTGGCCCTCCAGATCACTATCACAAAAGGAAACTAAACAAATAAGCTTATTTAAGTAAAGAGGCATAAGATTAAAATAAAGGTTTTGACCTGGTTTGAAAAAATGAAAAGAAAAAAATACCAAGAATTAAGACACAAAAATTTTTGTGATTAAAAGTAGAACACCAGGTAAGGGGGTTTCAAAATGGTTCAGTCTCAAAGACTAGTAGAACATGATTACACTTCAGAACAACAACTGGATTTGGTGGAATCTATGCAATACAGTCTCTGAGGGATGCTTGCAATTTCACCCTGTAAGTTTTAGAGGCAAACATGCTGTTTGTATATGTTCACTTGAAGCTTATTAAATCTTAACCCAAACAAGCATGAGATGCAGTAGTAGACTAAGAGGAGAGACTGCTCCTCTCAATCAGAGACCCTCCTACTATCAGATACAGGATGGGACAAAAATCATGCAATTCAAATGCAGAGTTATCAAAGATTATCCTCTGAAGTTGCATCAGGAAGCCTAATGTGAGTATGAGGACAGGAGGTTAGCAAGAAGCAAAGCAACTACCAAGACAAGCTATCCCAAGTCTGTAAAACAAAGCAGGGGAAGGGAGGGCAGGGCAGGGAAGCCAGCAGCAGTCAGTCCAGTGTAAGTTTTAAGATACAACAAAGAGAAAGAGGAAGGCATCACCTATGCAAGGCAGGAGACCTGGGCTGAAGCCCAGGAAGACAGACACAAATGTTCCAGTATGTTCAACAAGGTAACATACTGGTTATTTGTAACAGTGCTGGTAGTCAAGGAAGACTAGTGCCTTTTTGTTTCATAGGAACTTTTCTTACCGCATACTCCTTTTCACTGTAAGCAGGGACTATTCACAAAAATCTGGCATGAAGTACGAAGCTGTCCACTCATTGAGCCTCACATCCTCAAAGTGGCTGTACCCATCATTTTCTACTCAAACACCTGCTCATTAGAAAACTCCTCAATCAAGCTTCCTAGATACCTAATGTTAATTGTAGGAAGAAATGTTGCTAATTGGGTTTTTTTTTGTTTGTTTGTTTTCATTTTAAAATCTACTTCAGTTGCTCAGTAAAGTAGTCGGGAGTTAGAAAGTAAGACCAAGGTTGCCTCTGCAACATTAGTTAAGCACCCGTATTTTCATGCATTTTTAACAGGACTTACTTATCGCAACACTTCCACACAGTGCTGCAGAGGAAAGCATTTGCCCTTAACATAACTGCCTTATTCCTGGTATAAGACAAATGATTAACTGAACACTGCAGAAGCAAGTCCTGAAAACACCTCTACATAAAAAACAGTGATGCCAAAAAAATCAATTGTAGAAGAATCCAAGCAAGAGTCCTTTGAAACAATACTTTTTGTAGTCTCTTGTTTGCTTGCCAAAAGCAATACTCAACAATGTAATCTACCTAGCTTACAAACCTGTGGAAGACAGTCAGGACGAGATTCGAAGATGACGAGAAGGACACCAATTGGCACTGTAACCTGCTCCAAATCCAGGTCTTTTGCTATTCGAGTTCGTCTAATTACACGGCCGACACTGTCCTGCGAGGATGCTGCAATCTGACGCAGACCAATAGCCAAGCTGTTTAGCTTTGACGTAGACAGACTTAGGCGTTTCAACAAAGGGAGGGCTAATCTTCCTAAAAGAAAGAAAAAGTTGTGCTGAAGATAGACTGGTCTTCCTAGGCTCAAGCAGAAATTACTTAAATGAGTGCTGAACCTAAGGAAATATTTCCCACACCCTAGCAAGTAATCTACCTGAGATTAAAAACGCATAGCAGCAAGTCTAGTAGTCACAATAAAACCCCTCAAATAGGATGACTACCTCACACACCACATTTTCAATTAATGAGGTTTAAGTGCTTGGTACATGAAGCAACCACACAAACTACCAACATCCAGAAAGATAAGGTTTGTCCTATTTCATGTACTGAATGCATGACTGAATTTCCTACAAACTTCTACCCTTGCAGTATTTCTGGAAGGTCTAGGCAGTAATTGCATCCTTCTGTTTTACAAACAGAAACATCAAAGCACAGACACATAGCATTTCTGTGCAGACTGGGCAAGAACAACTTGAATTTTCTAGTCTGAACACATTCAAACAGTAAGTTAACCCAGCAAATGTCCCCTCAAATACTCTGGTCAGTGGTGCCTTCCACATAGTGGAATTCATGATGTGTCCTTTTCATATACTTGTTATGCCACCAAGTACGCATCTCAATCCCAGCTTCTCAATGAATGTATCAGACTAACACAGAAGAGGGGGTTTCATCTGAGGCGCCTAAAGAGAACCTTCTTCAATCAGAAGGGGACAACTGATGCTTTGGCAAGCATCAATTTAAGTGTAGAGATGATAGCCTTCCCTTCAGGAACCAAACATCACATTAACCAGCCCAGAAGATACTCACTTTGTTCATGACAGTTACAGAGATATTTGTTCCATTTTTAAAAAAAATTTTTAAAATACACTACTTGGTGTTTTACACTGCCTCAGTATCTTCTCTGATGAAGGCATCTGTTTTACGAATGAAGGAGGCTGCGGCTGTTTACACTGCCAAGTTCTCAAAGTCCTGGGTTCAATAATCTGTGTCAGCAATACTGCCCAATCCCAGGTGACAGAAGATTCTAGTTCTGCTCATTTGTCTTGAAGCCCAGAGAGGTCCAAGATGACAGTATTACTATGGAAGGCTTGAAGCAATACCTTTATTTTCAGCCTCCTCTAAGTCCTTCTTGTTTGCCAAGAGAATTTCTTCCCTCTGGTCCGTTAGTAAGTCAGCAAGACGATAAATAATCTCTGCTCTCTGAAAGAGAAAACATTTTCTAAACTGACTCCTTACTCAAAGTCCATGCTGTTTGACACCTAGTTCCTATAGTCCATTTATGCTGACCACATCCTCTCACTATCTTAACCTTCCTCATACTTGGGCAGCTGATTTTTCCAGCATCACACTGAAAAAGAAGACCAAACACTGCTTCAGCCTTTACCTTGCTCTTTATTATCTTGCTTTCCTTTCCCAGTCTTCTTCACCAAACTCACATGTTCTCCCTTTAAGACTACCTTGTACCACATCATACTCACCTAGCTGCAGAGTATTAATTGTCTACAGCTCCACTTTTGTATACATGTTGTATGCTAAACTCAGGTGTGAATGGAGCAAGTTATTCCAGCCAATTCTTCAGCAGCTTGAATCACAATTCACTTCTGTTTGTTACTTGATGCTATCAAAATTTTTAAAAACCCCACATGAAAGCTCATATTACTTCACAACCCCAAGGAACATGATCTTTGCTTTTATCATCTTTAAGCAGGCTACAATACAAACAATGAATATGACACAGAAATAACAGATTCTTGTCCCAAGAGGTTCATTTATGTTATAAGCCTATGTTGTAAAACTTGCCACACATGCACATTATTAACAATTTGGTCATATCGTTCTGTCACCTGCTCAGGCTGTAGAGCCGCCAAGGTCCTGCCACCAGCTCGAGCCATTTCAGCCTGCTGTTCCACAGTAGGGCCTGCAAAAAAACCCCAAAAATATTGTATGCAGACAAAGTAACAGCACAGGCAGAATTGAGCGCTAGCCCATTTGTCTTCCAATTCTTTATTAGAGCATATTTAGAGCATGAAACAGCTTTTAACAGACAAATTCAAGAAAAATGTTGTATTCTAATACAGAAAAGTCTGTACCTGACACAAAAATACTGTTATGGTCCCTACATAAACAATCATCACAAAGATTCTGTCTCTGTGTAACAGCAAGTGTGCAGCATGGATCAAAAAGGCTCGATAAAGGCCAAAAGAACAACAGGATACCTAAGTCACTAGGGCATAGTAGGCTACTGAAAGAAAAGAGGCAAACTTTGATAAGTTTAAGTATCCAGCTGAGGAATGTATGCATGGGAACACACAAACAATAATGGAAACCAAAACCCTAGTAACAGCTTACAGACAAATTGCTTTCCCTGCCTTTGCATGTATGCATTTTAGAAGCAAGGTGCGGAAAATAGATTGTGCTTCTGTTTCAAGTCACCGTGTTCAGGCTGCATTTCTGCAAAGAATTCTCAAGTAGCTTGTGAAAAATCTGCCATTTTCAACTCTCTTGAAATAGCCTGTAAATCAGGTATCTTGAACCCAACTTCCATTTAAGAAGAGTCCCGTGGAAACTGCCAGAGTAGAAATTATAGAGAGGTATAGAGGGAAGTGTAAGAAAAGAACGTGTGGACATGAGAATAATTGGACTAATTTAAGACATCTTAACCCAGCTTCTTGAAGTGATTACAAAATATGGCATTTTTTATTATTCTTGGAGAAAAATTATGTATGAAAGCAGATATACTTGACTTTTTAAAGTTACTTGAATTTCCAAAGTGTGGCTTTTGGAAGATAGAAGACAAAGAGATGACCGGAATAAAGACCACAACAGTCCACAGGGACAGACTTTTGCTACTTACAATATTTGTGACTCAGAACGGGACCACAAGATTAGAATCTTTACTGCTGATACCAGCTTATTATAGTGAGGCTAACCAAAAAGGTACTTGAGCATAACGACACCAAGTGCGTTCAAAGGATGATCTGACATATTTATACAAGAAATCCATTAAGGATTCCTATACACAAAGAAATTCACTTGGCTAAAAGTGAAAGTCAAAAGTACCACCCCAGTATCTATTCTGCTAAGGTGAAGGATCTTTGGTCTGATTTTATCACACAGTTCCAGCAATGCAGTGACAGGAAAACACTCCTACCTACCATACTAGAAGACTGAGTCATAAAAGAAATTAATGATAAAAAATAAACCTAAACACTACCTTAGTTAAGTAGCACATTCTATATCCATATTCTCAGAGTGAAATCATGGATACTTGATGATAACTCTTAAGACTAAAAAAGGCAAAACTTCTACTCTACTCACTGAATTCTTCAAATGCAAGTCTGATGTACCACTTTATCAGCTGGAGGGAAGAAGAGCAGAGAATTCAGCAGTTTCTACCCCTACTTCAGAAAATATCTTTCAAAATCCATTTTGCAAACAGAGAGTGGTTTTCTAGTTATTGCACAGCTCTAGACAAATTTTAACTCTAATTTTTCAGGAAATCTCCACAACTTCAAAGTACACATTAACTCTGTACTCACCTGCAGGTTTTACCTCTGAAAAAAAGGTTCCTACTTTTTTCCCTTCTACAATATCTGTGATGACATGACCTGAGATCTTTGGGTGAGTTCCATTTGCAATCACTACTGAAGTGCCTCCTTGCAGGGCCCACAGAGCTGCTTTCACCTACAGGAAAGGACAGAGCCAGTTGCAAGAGATCCACTGGTTATTTCAATCACCGCTCTCAACAAGAGTTCTTGGTCCATTCTGATGGCCAGATTGATCACTTATGCTTTCAAAGAGCATTCAACACACTTTGGGAATCTCTGAACTTCAGTGCTGGAATACTGATATTTGCTTAATCCTTCTACAGTATGCTAAGTTTGCATAATTATTAGCTCATTAGTAAGGGTCCTTTGAAATCCCTGTGTACTGACTGGTCCTAAGATTAGCCTCTTTGCACATTTTTGAGCAGAATATTATTTCTCTCAAATCCCAGATGCTATCTGCTGAAGAGGTACTGCCAGTGATTTCCTTCATTTATTTTCCCAGTCAAGTATTTGCCAATATGGGCAATATTATCCACTACTTATATTTAACTATGTGTCATTTATTTAATTGCAAAAGCTTCTCTGCTTACTCACTTCTATGCTTTCCTAATACGATTCTAAAATTTGGTATTACAGTCCACAGTCACTATGAGACACAAATGTAAGATAGGCCTATTCCATCAAACTCAGCTACCAAAAGATCATCAGCCACTTCATTATTGCTCAAATTTCACACTAAAAAACAAGATTTGTTCTTTGAGCCACTGTTTTCTATTATTGATGCTACAGTTTTCCAAAAATGTCTCCTACATTCTCAACTGTAGTAAATTTTTGTTACAACATCTGCATCAAGATTTGCCTCTATGTGACTCAAAAGACACCAAGTAACTTTTACAGATTAGTACTTCCACAATAAAGTACTCTCTAACCTTGGCAGCTTTACCTTCAATACCTGGAATTATCTGAACTATCCTACAAGCCAGATAAAAGAAAGTCATTCCTGAATAAGCTTTGTACATTCCATAGTTACAAATGCCTCCTCTTTTTGACACCTTCCAGCCCATGCTCTGATACCTAAGCGTTCAGAAAAGGGAATAATCAACAACATAACTGGTGAAGAATTTTACTTTGGTCTTTTCCTGCTTAGTCAAGATCTGCTTTGGTTTTTACAGACAACTTTGAGATACGTCCCAGGGAAACCTGCAGCAATTAATACTACAGCAGTGCATATCTCAGCCTCATGAGAGACATATGCTGCAGTCAAACACACCCATGTTTATCTACTCACAGCAATGAATACTGAGACCACTTGACTGTACACAGGACTAAAACCCATTAGCCCTCCCACCTCTACTAATCTTGCGCTCAAAAACTGAAGTACCTTGGTCTCCACCAATATATCCTTCAGAAGCAAACAGTACATTGTACAAACTCAGAAAGGAGAGGGAGGTACCATATCACATTTAAGAGACAGAGATTCCCAAAGTCTTTGAATTATCACACATGAAAGAATTGAGACGGACTCTAAACCACAAAAATACAGATCCAAATGTCACCTTTTAAAATCTACTTGAGTGTAATTCTTTACTTGCTCTTTTCAATTCACACTGACCTACAAGAAAAGCAAAAGGAATCCACATACCATTTCAGGGTACTCAAAAAATAGTTGAGGCTGGAAAGGATCCCTGGAAATCATATAGTCCAACTGCCTGCTCACAGCAGGGTCAACTAGAGCAAGCATCATCCAGCCAGGTTTTGAACATCTCCAAATAGAGAATCCACAAGTTCTCTTGGCAACCTGCTCCAGTGCTTCAGCAACCTCATTGTAAAATTCTCACATTTCAGTTTATTCACTTGTATTTCATTCTGAGCCCATGGCCTCTTGTCTGTTCCCTGGATACCACCAAGAAGAATCTTGTTCTGCCTTCCGTAAACTCTTCCCTCAGTTACTTCTAGCCAAACCTTCTCTTTTCCAGTGTAAACCATCCTAGCTCTCAGCCTCTCTTAGTGTGACAGTGCTCCAATTCTTTAATCATAATTATGTCTCTCTGCTGGTTTCACTGTAGCATGCCATGCCCTTCCTGTACTGCAGTATCTAGAACCACACACAACTCTACAGATGTGGTTTCACTAGTGCTGAGTAGATGAAAGTAATAATTTTCCTCGACCTGCTGGCTGTGTTCTTTTCCATACAACCCTGGTTAGCTTGCTTTGCCCAAAGGCCATATTGCTGGTGTACATCCCATGTGGGGTCTACCAGGATCCCTATGCCCTTTTCACTGAACCTGCAGTGAAAGGCAGTCAGTTCTCCAGCTCATACCAGTGTCCCTAGGCATAAGACTCAGCATTTCCTTTTATTGAATCCTAAGGTTCCTGCCTGCCCATTCCTGCAACCTGCCAAGATCCATCTGAAGCACAAGATCCATCCAGCAGCACAAAGCACAGCCATCTCATGTAGCTCCCTCTCCTTCCCAATTGTGAAGTAATTATTCCATATTTCTACCTTGGCTTCCATGCCACCCATTCCCACTCGGGATTTGGTTCCAAACGTTACGGACTGCTGATCTCCTGGGTAGAATATGTCAATAAGCTTTGCGTCATCAGACCCTGGAGGGCTGTCAAAGAGTCCTGAAATAAATCATACAAATCAGTTATATACCTTCATGTGGAAAGCTCACCCATGAAAAAAGGAAAAAAAGAGAAAACAACAAAAGCAACCAACATGAGGATAAAAAGCTGTGTTCTGCTTTATAGGACTGAAAACTTCCACTGAATCCTTCTTGTCATGGGACTCAAAGCATAAAATTCTTAACTGGCAGACCCAAAAGGTATAGGTTTATTGAAGACCTAAAAATAAGAAGCCAAAAGCCCATATGCTGAATAGCAGCAAGCAAGCTGGAAGGTAATGACATTTGGTTGAGGTTTGAGACAGTTTGCAGCTTTCAGATGTTCAAAATCGGGCCTTACACACACCTCAACTGAACTTACAAACCCTAAACCGAACTGGCAAAGAATAGTCCTCCTCATCAAACACTCAGACAATATTCTTGAAAGGTGGATTGCACAGTGAGAAAACAAGCAATTCAGAAACACGTAAAAAGGATAACTATTCAATTCTACTAAGAAGAAACACAACAATACAGAGACATGCTCTTATTAGCATTTTTTAAAATCAAGTAATTTAATGTCACTACGCTTGGAATTGAATGACACTTTGATTTACCCAACATATTAAACTTCAGCTCTACCACTACACTTCCCAGAAATGCTATGTGCACAAATATTGCCACAACAAACTAGAGAGCACACGTGCAGTCTGTCTGTGTGCATCCTTGATAGCATGGGAAGTAGAGGACATCTCTCCATAAACAAGCTGTCACATTGAATTAATAAGCTTGGAGGAGAGGTGGGCTGGTTTGGGTTTTTTTTACAAACTCTTTTGACTATTTCTGAGTTCTAAGACAGTCATTTTGACCAGGATCAACCAGCTAGAACAGAATTAACCAGCTAGACTAGAATGAAACCCAGCTGCATCTGCTAAAAGAAACAGTGCTTATGGAAAGACACCTCTTTCCTCCTCAGGGCCACATGCATGTGCTGAAGGCCAGGATCTACTGAAAGAAATCCATCTGGAGAAGATGAAAAGAATATGTGACTTAAGGTGACCTGGACTGCATTGACCTGAAACTGTACCCATTACCTGCATCTCTCTAGAACAGGAAGTTCAACATCCATAGGTGACAGGCTTATGTCACAACACCGCAGCTCAGAAGACTAGAGCAGTGTAAGTCAAAAGTAAGAGAGACAGAAAAAGCTAGCAAGACCCAGGTACCTGGAAAACAATGACCACGACTTGCTATACACTGATAATTCACTGACAGAACCTGCTGTCAGAAGAAAAAAACTATTGTAGAATAGTATTTGGTTTATACTCCTGATTCAAGACACATAGCTTTTATCCTGCATACTATTCCTGACTATCATACAACTCTGAGAAGCTATCAGAAGTACCATAGTACATGTGGTACTCTGGGATCTGGAACAGGTCTCAGGTTCACATGCATTCTCACCCACTCAGATTCAACAGTGTGTCAGTCAGTGTTTGGTTTGCAACGTACTACAATAACTCCTTAAGGCCTTTACCCAATGTTGATGCCACAGCATCAACACTGGGTATAGGCCTTAAGGAGTTATTGTAGTACATTGCAATTGTCCTTGAAAAACAGATGAACTGAAGAGATAAGTAAAACTGGAAAAGAGGTTGGTTTGACAATCTGACGCGTTTCACTAAAATCAGAAATAAAAGAAATTACTCACTAACCTTCCACATCTGAAAGTACAATCAGGAGATCGGTTTTCATTTCCACAGCCAGTCGTGCTGCCAGACTGTCATTATCCTTCACACTAATTACCTGCAATACACATGCATATCAGAAGCAGTGAATAGTGTGAGGAACTAAGAAATATTTGGTGCCAACATAAAAAAGCAATTTACCTCAGTACTAACAAGTCCTTCTGTGCTACTTTTTTCACACCCACTGGAAACTTCAAAGGTGATTTTTGTGTGAAAGTACATATGCTTCAGTAAAGTGGTATCCAAATGAGAAGCAGTGTCATCAGTACTTCCATTTCTCCACCTTGGTGCCCAGTGACAGGGCAAGAGGCCCTGTCTAACTGACAACTGTTTTACTAAAAACTAACTGACGCTGTTTTAAGAAGGAGTGCTGAAGAGGCATGCTTGCTTTTGGTAAAGCAGACAATATTTGCCGTGGTTTCACCCCACAACACTGTATCATGCCAAATACAGAGAGTCTTCCAGCACTCTCTGTCCACATACTAATTCTGTATCTTTGTTTCTCTGCTGCAGACTTCAGAGTCCCCTGTTATGGCATTAGTCAAGTACACATCAGTGCTGCACCATCTGCAAGCAGGACCCCCCTCCATTGCAATACTTTACCCACATTTACCCCCTGCAGATCACTGTTTGGCTCTGGAGGTGGAACAACTGCATCGTTAGTGTTAATTATAGGGACAATATTCATCCTTAAAAGCTCATGTAATGTTCCATTTAAGTTGCGACGCTTCTGCTCATCGTGGAAATCCAGATTGGTGACTAAAATCTAAGAGGAAAAAAGAAACTATTTAGCCTACCACCTTTCCTGTAAGAACATCATATAAACCTATGTATTTACATGTCATAACAGAGCAGTCATGCCTTTTGGGTCACTACAGAAACATACAGAAACAAAAGCCCCACATTTAAAAGATATAGAATAAAAGTGAGAAATATTCTTTCCACAATATGAGCTGAAGCTGAATTCCACTGAAGTCTGTAATAGCCTATCTCAAGCTGGTAGGTCACACGTTCCAAGAATGAACTTGGAAAACAAGATTGAACATAGATGCTCATGATAACTACTAAGGCCGTGGACAATTCAACAGATTGCTCAAGGTGCTGCCTTTCCAGTTTTTCCTCCCTTTTTAATACTCCTACTTGTAGCGAGCAGAAGGGGTGCTCTATATCAAAACTTCCACTCACTAGAACTCACTTGCTCTTCTGAAATAATCTTGCCTCCTGCATGTAGATAGCACCGCTTTCTTTTGGTTGTTTTTTGTTTTAAGACAAAAAACACCCTCAATGTCTGCTCTGGAGAGATTTATTTTTTGTTTTTACTCTGTCGTTGGACATTTGAGAACTAAGCAAACAACTCCACCACTCAAATGTTCAATAGCACTTGGAATCAATGTGTATGCTAAGCTTTTTGGCATGGGCAATGAATTATTTTATATCAAAGGAATGATGGTTATCTACAGATTTGAACAAGATTACAATCCAGCATGACCTATCATGATTTTTAGCTATGTTATAAACAATTTGGACATATTGGCTCTACCATATTACAGTAAGGAGTTCCTCCAAGAAAACATCATACTAGGCTCCTAAATTTGTTAGAAGTGTCTAAACAAATAAGGCCTTACAGTTAAAGCAATTCTGCATTTTCAGAGTATCTAAGATACGCAAAGCCTGTTTAAGAGTAATTCAAGTGATACAAGAGTAATTCAACTTGCAGCCTTCAGTATAAGACCCAGGCCAGGGATACATCATCCATAAGTCGGAAAGGTTCCAAGAGGAGATGGACAGCAAGATCTGAAGTGTGGATATGTACTTCTGTCAGCTTTACAGAAGGCATTGCAGTTTAGCCACTTGTAGTTTTTAAACCCTCCCTTTGGACCATCAACTTCAGGTTTTGTGAAGAGATCTTAACAGATCCTCCCTGCCTATAAAAGAGCAGGACACACCTGAACTCCAAAAAGAAAAAGCATATTCATTTTGTCTTAATAATAGATAACTCAGTTTCCAAAATATTTAGCAAGGCACTCTTGTATACTACCATTTATGTGACAACAATAAGGTCCAAAAGCATCAAGTCAATCTAGGAAAGAAGGAGTGCCTTACTTGAGCTGCACAGATGCTGTACTGTGTAAACATGGCCTCATACAGAGCCATTAATCCACTCTGCCCAGCTGCTGCACAGGCTCGGGCCTCCAAGACCGGAATAGCCTACAAAGACAAAGAGCAGCTGTTGAACAGGCAGTACCCAACAGTCAGGGAAAAGCAGGAGTGCCACCAGCCTCTCACCATATCTTTTAGCTGACTCTGGCCTGAATGAAGTGCTTGTCTCACACTCTGAGAAAGCAGTATCTCATGACGCAACCGCTGCTTTCCAAAAGCTACGGCCCCACTGGTGACAATCATCATCTCTCGGCCCTGATTTTGCAGCATTGAGACCTGTAAGTACAGGAAATAAGAAACAGTGCCTGGCATATGATCAGTGAGAGCAAAACAGTCCTGGCTACTATAACCTTGTGCTCACCAATTCCTGCTGACACAAGGATTTTGATTTCTCTATGGATGTGCAAAGCAAGGCAATCGCCCTTCATGATACTTCTACACACTTTCCCAGCCACTTGGAAGCTATGCCAAGGATTGCATGCAATCTATAACTTCTTACAAACCTTCTTTTCACAAGACCAGCTTTTGTGACAGAAAAATACTTGAATCCCTCCATTCCCAAAGCTACCATTATACAGTAACTGAATTCTAGAAGTGAAGAGGCCAACTTCCAATAGTAAAGCTTTTGATTACTTCCTCCTTACATTTATCAGACCAGATTCCTTTCAAAGCCCCAAAGCTAAATATCTTACATGAGTTACATGTATTAACTTAACTTTACTTCCCAGAAAGGACATGTTCAGTGCTCACCAAGATAATCCTTTCATTTTGGAGAAGAAATACACAAATTGATCCCATCAGTTTTTCCTACAAGTAATGAGGTTTCAGGCTTTTCTTTGGAGGAACTCTGCTAATGCTCAGGTGATCAAGAAGGGTTGACTCATTTTGCAGAGTTCACATCCTTCAGTGCCACCTTCCCACTACAGACAACTAGTGCCCCATGTCTTACTTATTGCACAAAATTATCACTGTGCAAATTTCTCCCTCTATACTGGGTTTGGCCAAGATGGAGTTAACGTTCTTTACAGGGGTCTGTATGATACTGTGTTTCAGATTTCAGTTCTAAAACAGTTTTGGTAACATTCCAATGTTTTGCCTATTGCTAAATAGTGCTTGCACAGCATCAAAGCCTCATCTTTCCTCCATGAGGAGCAGCATTAGCACCGTCATCAAGGCTTTCCTTGTTCCACTATGTTCGATCCCAGCAGGTAAGGTAGCAGCTGGACACAAAGTTCAGACAGGACACATTTGAGACAGCTAACTTACACTGGCCAAAGGGACTCCTCACATCATATAATGTCACACACAGTAATAGAGTTGCAGAACAGCAAGATGCAGGAGGTTATCTTCCAAGGTGGCCATGACTCAAGAACTAGCAGGGCATTGGTCTGCTTGTGTGAGGCAGCGATTGCTATCACAGATTTCTTTTCCCCTCTCCTTGACTTATTAAATCTTTATTTCAACCCATGAGTTTTCTTACTTTTGCTATTCCTGTTTTCTTTCCAATCCCACTGGTGGTGGGAACAGGTGAGGGGAGCAAACAAGAATCTGTGTGGATGCTTAGCTGATAGTCAGGATCAACCCACCACACCTTCAAAAAACAATTTACTGAGTTACATGGTCTATAGTACTGCAGCATAAGGGGTTGAAAAGGGAAAGGCTAACACATTGTTTTAAAGAGTATCAATATTTTATGATGGTTTACTACAATCTCCTGTAGCATCCAACAATCACTGAATACCTGAAGTAAACACAAACGCTCGGAATTACCTGCTCTACAATAGAAGCCAGCCTCCCAAGGGCCAAGCCACACTCATCCCCTCGAGTAACAACAGCACTACCCAGCTTTACTACAATCCGTTTTGCATGCTTCAGCTCACTGCGGTGAGCAAACGATTTTCCATGTGCACGGCTGAGTGGCACGGTGATAAATGGAATGTTGCTCCAACAACGGATGGATTCATTCCTTAATCTTTGGCAAGGGAGATCTGTGGACAGAGAAAGAAATAAAAAAAACCAAACCAGTTTTAAGTGTTTCACTGAGACTTTTGACCCTTCACAATAAACTTCCCTGTAACTGAGAATGAGAAGGTAGCCTTTAATTCACTGAAACAAAGTGAGAAACAGGAGTATCAGAGCAGCATTAACCATTCCTAAGGTATAGAAGGCAATATCCCATGCAACACAGAGCTCTGACTCTGGGAATCTAGAAGACCAAACTAAAAGACACTGTAAAAGAGCCTATATAGCTCACATCTCAAGGACTAGTTTTAAAAACAATCTACTTTGCCTTGCCTCATTAGATAACAGCTTCAGAGAGTTTTCCTGTCTGAAGTAGCATAGAAAGCCTGATTTTTAGAAAAGAAACATAGCTTTTACAAAATCTCTAAGCCAGGTATTTTTGCACATTGCTCAACTAGCGAAAATGAAGGGGCATGACAGATATATGAATTCCAAGTCCCATGGTGACATGGTGTCGTTCAAGCCCTTGAACAGGCCTCTTGAAGATGTGTTTGTGCTCCAAGCCTGTCAATGCTCAGGAGGCATTTGGACAATGCCCAGAGTGTGCTTTAGCTTTGGGCAGTCCTGAGGCATCAGGCTGTGGGACTAGCTGACCACTCTAAGTGTCTTACAACTAACTATTCTATTCTAGTCAATCCTAATTAATGTATCATCTGAAGATGAAGAGGCATCTTTACAAGTCAGTGAACATTACACTCTACTATTTAGTACTGCTATTTCGCATTTGCCTAACCTACACAGTATAATCAGAAAGGACTTCCAGTTCTCTTGGCTTCAGGGTTTAGAAGGTTCCAAGAAGGTAGCTGTTGAGAGCTAACTAGTATCTGAAAAGAAACCCTTTACTTTTTCAAAGAAAAATAAAGGAAAAGACCACAGCTCTAGAACAAGCAGAGAATTCAATTTATCCTCACTAAAGTCCTAATCATTACTCTTGTTCTACGGCCACATAAATCTACATAAGTCTTTTAGTCATTTTACACTGTACTGAGGTGTGAAATTGTCTCCCATGTTACACATGTAAAACATTTATGGAGATGCAAGTCCATTAATTTGCTCCACATGCAATTAGGAAGGAACTGACATAGCCATCCAGTCCAGGTTTTGGACAAGTAGGCTTAAAGGGATTCCAGTTTTTATATCCCATACCTGTCAACAGTTTCACTTCCTTAATAAAGGGACACACATGAAACATACTTCAGTACTGCAGATCCTTCACTGTGTAGCCTGCACAAGGCTTGCTTCTCAGGAGTAAAGAAGCAGAATTTCAAAACACACAAGTGGAACAGAACAGGAAAAAATGTGGAGAACAAACAGAAAACAGTGGAGAACAAAAAAAAATCCCTGTCATAAATGATGACTCCAGCTTTAGACCACAACTGATGAAGTGACAGGAGTCGCTCCACTGCTGGATACTACCAATACTTGGGAACAAACTCCTCATAGGTAGCACTGTGAAAATTACTGACTTCAGAAAATGAGGAATACTTAGAAATGTTACAAATACAGAAGTCAACAGAGCTGTAGCTCATAAATAAAAAGTTTAGAAGTTTCAAGATTTTAATATCCAATTCATATAGTTATTAATAAAGGAAAACTATTAGCAGATAGACCAGTGGGAAATAATTCTTGCATGCAATGGTAAACAGCTACTCTCTTGATCTAATAGAGTTTATCTATCCTTACCTTCCATATTTCAGACCATTAATCAAGTAGACATTTAATGGTTCTCTTAAATGAGGTTTTCAGGGAAGAACTATTAACAGGGCACCTATGTATTTAAACTATATAAAACCTGCATGCACTTTCCACTTGAATTTAATACAAGTAAATTTGAGTTTTGTCCTTTGCTTTACTCAAGACAACTGAAAATGCAGGAGCAGACACAATCAGATCTTGTTTTCCAGGAATGTATGAGGTTGAAATAAGGAACTTATACAGCAGCATTACTTTTACAACATTTTTTCCTTGAAATGTACGTCAGAATGAAAAATACACAGACATCCAGCTGAATATTACTGAGTTAAGGGAGAAAGTAACATTGAGAAAGTAGAGCTTCAACTACAGCTCACTTCAGAGATTGTAAGTTTTCAATGATGTTAATGAGGTGGTTTTCCTTCCAGCATAGGAAAGAGCAGAGGCATGCCCAGACACATACTGACCAACGTTTTAGGAATGTGTGCTTTCTCTCATACATACATAAACGAGAAATGGCTGCGGTGACATGTGGCGGTGAGACAAAGCACCATCCAGGGGAACGGACAAGCGGGCTCAGAGCAGCTCGACACAACATTTTGAGATGCCTTCTGCAAATCAAGGATATCTGCAAGTTAAAACGAAGGGAGGATGATTAAATAACAATGACTTTTCATCTATATTTCTCTCCTCGCCCCCTCCCTCAGTCCAACTCCTCTTTTCCTGTACCATCTTAATACAATTTCCTTGTGACAACTCTCCATTTTGCAGAATTTGCACACAGACTATGACATAGAAGAACTGAAGGCCCCTCCTCCTTACTTGCTGCCAGATCTTTATTAAAGGTAAAGAATAAAGCATGGCTCCCTGAGAAGGGAAACCACTATTAGTGAATGTACCTACAATGGATAAAAGTAATATTTTTATCATGGAGAAGCCTGGAAGAAAAAGATAGAAGTAGAGAGGTTCTATCATATAGACTTCTCTGTACACCTCACAACAGAGCATCTTACTAGATTTTTCATGAATCTCAGCCCTATTCAATACAGGAAATATGCTCATTCACTTTTCCCTGAGCACTATCAAATTACTTATCCATGATTACAAGTAAAGACACAAATTTCCAAGCACTTGGCATCAGTTTCCCTTGACTGAACCTTTAAACACTCAGAATTCTTCTAACTCTGAAGTTCACTAGAGTAAGTACACAGCAACCAAGGGATATACAATTACCCATCTCTTATGACAGGTCAAGTTCAAGTAATGCATCCAGTTTCACCATGGAAACAAATGAGATTAAGAAGAACCCAGTTCTCCCAGACAGACAGTATTTAAACCACAAAACCTCCCCTTCCCCTTTTACAAAATTTTCCTTCCTTTCATTGCTTTCAATCCATTTTCCAGCAACATTGAAATAAAGTAAAAAAACTGCACAAACTGTGATACAGAGGAAGCATTGAAAAGAGGACCCTTGAAGAGGCCTCATTACTCTGCATCAGGGTACTATTATCCCTCATTAAAATCCTTACCAAAATATACACATCTACATTAGACAAGGCAGCCACCAGCACATAATGCTCCTCCTGTTTTGTCTAGTAAAGCTTACATTGCATGGCACTCTAGTAATATTAATCTGCAATGTCCTTCACAGTTCTGTATTTCCAGGATGAGGCAGACAAAGGATTCTGAGCAGATCATGCAATGCTGTCACAAAGTTCTCTTCTCGTAACAGGGTAAGCTTAAAGCAGGGGACCAGTAGTACCTAGACAAAGGTTTCCCCCTCTGAACCCTCACCAGGCACCTCATGCACCTGCCTCAAGGGCTGCACAATTCCCACTATTCATGTTTCAACCTTCCACCTTGAAGCTCACCTTGACCTCTTCTGTTAGACATTGTCTTCTCTGGGGGGTCTTAGCTGGGTCTCAGAGATCCAGCACTCCTGACACGAGCTGGCAAACAGCAGGTTCTTTAGCCAGACCCCTTTCCACAACAAACGCCCTGAGCGGAACTGCCCAGTCCCCTTCAGCTCCCTCTGCAGACTATGCCCCTTAAAGGACAGAAACACCTGAAGTTTCACCTCCAGACACCTCCTCTTACCTCTCCAGTCAGACTTTCAGCTCCAGCTACAGTAATAACCTCCTGGCATTCGCTGTCACAGAATACAGACCCACACTGGCCCGATCAAACTGTGCCATCTCCTTTGCTGCTCCTGCTGATCTGCTGAGAACCACTACACAGCCTCACTACAGGCTGCTTGCAACTAAGAGCAACCTTGTCCTTCTGGAAGGCTGTCTCCCGTCTGCTGGAGACACCTTTGCTAAAAGCAGGCAGACAATGAAGAGTGAGGAGCGTCAGTGTGGATCTTTTGAAGGAAAAAGATTATAAAATATAGCATGTTTTTGAAAGCGGGTTGTGAGACAAGGTAAGGACAGCAAGTTAGCAAGAAAACAGAGTTTAAAACAGCAGCAAGTATCAGTATGTGAAATGGAAATGGATGGTGCCTGAAACCACAGACAGAACGCAGTTTAGGGTATGTAACTACAACCTTTCTTTCAGGCTAACAAACTCCTTCTGTCCTTTCATTCAGTCAAGGATTTAAAGTTAATTTTAATCCTCATTTTCCATTCCACTCACATTTCCACCACTTCCACAGCTGGAAGGGTTCCAAGATTCAGTGACAAAAAAAAAAAAAGGTGTAGAATTAAAAACATTTTTTTGAAAAATAAAACTTTCCTGCCTTACTTGGAGGAAGCAATAAAAAAAAGCAAAATGCATTATTCAGGTATTCCCCCTAGCATCAGCTTAAATTTTTTTTTCCACTACCAGAAGAACCTAATTCTTCCAAACTAGTCTCCAAATGTGACCTTTAAAAATATAATTTTCCTACTACCTTTTTAAATAATGAAAGTTATCCTTGTATTATTGCTCAGAGAAAGCAATACCATGACCTACTTCTCGTGTACTTATTATCATAAAAACAGCTGTTAAGTAGCAAAGTACATTTAGATGCTGTTCCAGATCAGTGTAAAGAGACTTAGTTACCCTCCAAAGCAACCAGCGATCTCAAATTCTAAAATTTGTGTCTTGAAAACCAGAGTCTGTAACACTGCTCGTTCAGTCTGTTGGCTGCAGAGCCATAGCATGTCCACAATTACTTTTAGTAAATTGACTAAACTAAATAAGCTGTTTTCACAGATTTAGATATAAAGGCAAATATCTGAGCATTAAAACATCCCGCAAGTGAAAAAATCTGGAAGTTAAACTCTGATCGATAGAACTATTTTGCGAAACACTTGAGCACAGAAATAGAGATAAAACAAGTTCAAAGGAAATGCACACAATTTCTATGAAGTCTTTCCCACAACACAAATTTTAAGTCTTCGGTAACATACAGAAGCTTTTATTATTTAAACCGCTTCATTACCTTACGAACTGCAAGGGGGGGGAAAAAACCAAATCTGAAGCTCTCCCTGCAAACTTTAACCCTAGAAACATTCCCAGAGAGAAGCCAGTTCAGAAGAACTGACTAAAATAAATGAAAATTTCAAATAAATGGTATTTAGAGCAGCTTGCATATAGGTTCACCGGGTTCTGCAGATGGCAAACGCGCAGAGAAGCGGCATTCAGAGCAGCAAGCACCATGCGATTCCTTTCTCTCAAGAACGCACCCCAGCAGTGCAGCGCGGTCACGGCAGTATTGCTTGGCGCGGCAGAGCAGCACCTTGTCCTGGCCTGGGAACCCTTCCGAGCGCTTCACAGGCAGTACCCGCAGGAGCCTGGCGTTAGTTCGCTCCGCCAGATCCAGCCTGTAATGAGCTGCGCAGCACAGGAGGGGCTGTACGGCGCCGGGGCAGGGCCGGGCCATGGGCGCCCCCCTGAGGAGGCAGCGGCGGCCCGGGGCTCTCCCCGGCGCTCTCCCCGGCGCTCTCCCCGGCGCTCTCCCCGGCGCTCTCCCCGGCGCTCTCCCCGGCGCTCTCCCCGGCGCTCTCCCCGGCGCTCTCCCCGGCGCTCTCCCCGGCGCTCTCCCCGGCGCTCTCCCCGGCGCTCTCCCCGGCGCTCTCCCCGGCGCTCTCCCCGGCGCTCTCCCCGGCGCTCTCCCCGGCGCTCTCCCCGGCGCTCTCCCCGGCGCTCTCCCCGGCGCTCTCCCCGGCGCTCTCCCCGGCGCTCTCCCCGGCGCTCTCCCCGGCGCTCTCCCCGGCGCTCTCCCCGGCGCTCTCGGACCCCGCGGGCTCCGCGGGCCCGCCGAGCAGCACGCGCAGGCAGCCCGGCCACGCACGGGCGCGCTCCCGCCGCCGCGGCCCCGCTGACCCACCGCAGCCAATCCCCGCCCGGAGCGGCCTCGGCCGCAGCCAATCCGCGGCCGCGGCCGCAGCCACGTCGCGTCACCGAGCGCCGCCCCGCCGTAGCCGCCCGCGCTCCTTCCCCCCGGCGCCGGCGGTAGATGATGTAACTCCACTCCACGTTGCAGCACAAAATCCTGGCCTTTGTAAGTTACAGCATTAACAACTGTTAAGTCTAGCCCCAGACTAGTTCAGACAGCCCCACCCAAAGCACAAGCTGCTGAGCCATCTCCCACAGCGGCCTCCCTTAACCTGGATTCTCCTTGCTCTCACATGTTTGCCGTCTGGTGCACAGCAGATGAAAGGGATCTGCAGCCAATCTTCTGAGACTGGCTTTAGCTCCTTAAACCGTTTACATCCTTTCTTTTCTCCACTGCAGCCCAAAGCTCTTCACAAGTGCAAGAGTGCTGGCTTTGCTCTCCACTTACTTCCCATGTCTCATTTGAAGTCACTTGTAAATTAAGGGAATTGGGGTAATTTAGAACCATTGAATATCCTGAGCACTGAAGGGCTCACAGAGATCATCAAAGTCCAGCTCCTGGCCCTGCACAGGACAGCTGCAATCATCACACCACATGCCTGAGACTAGTCCAAATGCTTCTTGAGCTCTGTCAGCGTTGGGCCCATGACCAGGGCCTGACCGCCTCTAGGGGATGAACCTTTTCCTGATGTCCAGCCTAAATGTCCCTTGACACAGCTCCAGTGGTTTCCTCAGGTCCTGTCACTGGCCGCAGAGAGCAGTGGTCATTGTCTTGTCCCTCCACTGCCCCTTGGGAGGAAGCTGCCGAGTGCCATGATGTCTCCCCTCAGACTCCTCCAGATTGAGCAAGCTAAGAGCCCTCAACAGCTCCTCCTATGGCTTTCCCTGGAGACCTGTCACCATCTTTGCAGTCCTCTTTTGGACACGTCCCTAACTGCAGTTGCATCCCTTGGATGCAACCAATCCGCAACCGTGGTGGCCCTAATACAACCCTAAGCATCACACCTACACAGCTAGGAAAAGCACTGCCAGCTGCCACGGGCACTGCCTGGTGCTTTAGATCCCTCCAGGGATGGCGAGTCTATCACTGCTGTGAGCAACGGTCGGCAGTGCCTGATCACCCTTTCTGTGAAGACATTTTTCCTAATATCCAACCTAAACCTCCCTTGGCACTTCTTGAGGCCATTTCCTCTCATCCTGTCACTGGTTCCAGGGGAACAGAGCCAGACTCCCACCTGGCTGCATCCTCCTGTCAGGGAGGATGGCACAGAGCAAGGTTTCCCCCGGGCCTTCTTTTTCTGCAGGCTGACCGTCCTCAGCTACCTCAGCTTCTCCTCATGAGACTTGTGCTTCAAACCCTTCCCTTGCTCCATTCCCTTCTCTGGACACACTCTAGTCCCTCACTGTCCTTCTTACAGTGGAGAGCCCCAAAACTGACTTCAGGATTAAAGGTGCAGGCCTCACCAGTGCCCAGTGAAGGGCAGTGGTCACTGCCCTGGGCATGTGGCCACACCTTGGCTGATGCAAGCCAGATGTCATTGGTGTTCTTTGTCCTGCGGGCTCATATTCAGCCAGTCGACCAGCACACCCTGCCCTTTCTTGTCATTCTTCCCCCGGCCTTGAGAAGTCCATGGGCCTGCTGTCTGTCACCCACGGGCGGGACCAGCACTTCACCTTGTGGGCCCTCGTACCACGGCCCATCAATCCAGCCTGTCCAGATCCTTCTGGAGAGCCTTCCTGCACAACAGCAGACAAGCGTTCCTGCCCAACTCGGTGTCATCTTCAAGCACTCAGCACTGCAATGGGTAGAAAGCACAAATCTACAGCTTCTCATCTTCAAAGACACGACCAAATCCACAGTAATGCCCCAGTTTAACTCGGACACTAGTTATACTGTTTCCTGTCCTCACCTATGTTATAGTACCACTGCTATATTCCTATTACAATTCAAATAAATTCCAACAGTATAAATTCCCATATTGTTGCACAGGAGTTGTTCTGTGGGCCATTTCTGTTAATTTGAGGGGCTGTTTATTTTTTAGTTTTGTTTTGTTTTCTTAAATTGTAAATATCACCTTCTGGGATCAAGTAACAATCTTAAATGAAGGTCTCAAAATTGCAGAGAAAATTTCACAAAGAATGTAGAATATTCAAGTGGTGGGAAGTGGAGTTCAAGACATTTGGAAAAACTTCAGTGTCTCAAGAATTAACAGAAAATCAAATTCACAATTATCTGACATTAACATATCACTCTCTCCAAACAAGGGAAATTAAACAACTCCCCCAGCTCCTGCTAAAAAGAAGAAAAAATATCAAAACCATAAGATCCTCCCCATCCTTCTCCCCCCAAAAACCCCAAGCAAACAAAAAAACCATACCTCAAAAATAAGGTCTTCATAAGGTCTTTGTCAGAAGACTATTTGGAGATCTTTACTTTTCCCGAAATGGAATTTGGTTTAATCATCATAATGCATGTAAGCCCTGCTCTCCCCTCTTCCCCACTCCAATTATTAGCAATTGCAGAGTAAATCAAATGACAACACCAGAATGTTGGTCACTCACAAAAAATTAGAATGGTAACCAAAGGTATATCACAACAGTAGACTTATTTTTTCTTGTATTAAGACAAGCCTTTTTTCTATATTAAGTCAAGCCTTTCAGGACTTTGCTGATCCTTGTAGGTCCCTTCCAACACAGAATATTCTGTGATTCATTTCAAAAAGCTAAAAAAAAATGGAAATGCTCTCATTTTAAGCTCACCTGGCCAATTTTTAGCATGTGCAACTTCTATAAAATGTGCTTCCAAATAAAAAGCAACAGGTTCCACATAACCATTGCAGATACTGAAGAGCTGCTTTTTCAAATATTTGAATAGATATTGAATTGGTAAGAGAAAATGCATACAAAATAAATCAGTACTTTCATTTGCCACACGAAACCAGCAGTTTTTATTGAAGGACCCTTTTTAGTGGCAGGGAATCCTAAATTTCCTATGTGGTCAGCAGTTACTTACCTTAGTGTACTTTGCAAGCATACTAAGAAGTGAGCAATGTAAAACTGCAGTTTCAGACAGTTAAAGGTAGTGAACCTTCAGTAATCCCAAAGAGAGCTCCATATTCAAGAAAAAGCATGGAACTAACCTAATGGTAATACCATATGTGTAGGCACACATGCTTCAGTCCACCTGCCTGCATCCCAGACATAATTGCAAGAAACATGAGTACATCTCTGTGCAAATATTTTATTCCCCAGCTAATTAAAGACAAAAAAAAGAAGAAAAAATCATAGAGTATCTGCTTTAATCAAACTTTCTAAGTGAGGAACATAAGGATAGGTTAATTTAATCAAGCATGATTAAACCACTAATAAACCTCAAGATAGGATTAATTAGCATCTTTCAAGCATTTCCTTCTTCCTAACATCTTTTTACTCTTGCCTCAATTAAATCTTGCGACTTTCTTCTGTCACCTGTTTTGAGCACTGAGGAGTAAAACATCAGGTTGCACCAGCTGTTAAGATAAAGATGATACAACTAGCATCCCATTCTGCTCCAGTTTCCCTACATCCATCAAATGAAGGTTGTACAATTGCCAGACATAGCATAAGTAAACAAATAAAATAAAACAAACTCATAGATAGAACAGCAGTCTTTCAGATGCCCAGATAAAGTACACGCATAGGACAAGAAAGCAATCAAAACTAGTACAATACTCTCCAAGTTTCCAGCTTTGTGGAGACTGGGGTTATTCACCTTCATATGACTGATGATTTTACAGACTTGCAGTGCAACTACCTCCTCATTCCTCCATCTGCTGTCATGCTCCAGTTGTCCCTGAACAACCACTTTTGCCACCTTCTGATCAAAGCTGCAATTCCTGTCCTGCCACCTTCTGATCAAAGCTGCAAAGCTGTCCCCAAGCAAGACACCTTGATCATGGTCATACTCTGGTCAGAGACTAACTGACCCACCCATCTATACAAGTCAATATTAGCACCAGAAAGAGAGAAGCACAGCAATTCCTTAGACTACACTGCCATTAAGACATCAGCATAGGATGCTCTTGCTTTCCTCATATCAAGGCTATTGCATATATATGTAATGATCTCCACTGCTCTTCCTCCACCTCTTTGATTAGTGCAAACACAGTGCCACATGCCAGCCAAGGGAGAGTCCGGAACGGCAGTAGAGAACAGAGCACTCAAATTTGGATGAAGGATTAATATACTGGCATAATACGGTCTTTTATTCTGCATTTCATACCTTAAGTGATAATTTCTATTATTCTATTTACTTTTTTCTTTTCCACTACATCTTGAACTGACTTTTCAGAGTATCATGCACAGTGACTCTCAGATGTTTTCTTCCCCAGATGCTGCAGAAATCCATAAAATACCATTGATTTTGTATTCCTAGTAAAACAACGTGCAATAAAAACAGCTGAACAATTACTGAAGCTAAGCTTGAAAGATGCTTACTTTGCTATTGAACACAATTTTTATGACAATCATGACAAAACAGTAGCTTAAGAGCAAGGAAATACAGCAAAAAAATAAACCAGCAAAGCAGTTTACACAACCAAAAATATGGACTGACACAAATATGGAACAGGCGATACTGTTTCCAAAGTGAATAAACAAAAATAGTTTACTACAGAGAAGAAAAGAAGAAAAGTTTATTTTAACCCTTTGTAAATTTCTTCTCAGTATCCTCAAGAGCAAATCTGGGAAGAAGTAAACAGTCGAAGTATCCATCAGTTTTAGGGTACAGCATCGGCATAGGCATAAGCAGGGGGAAAATTTTTATAAGCATATGGAAATATTTGAGTTACTTTTCATTAAAAAATTAAAACTCTTGACTTCATAATATGGACACAATCGTCAAATAATTCTAGTAAACCATTTAAACTTTGCTTAAGTCTCCATTATCTAGAGTTTGATTACTCTTTCCAGAGAGCTATCAGGTTTCTTAAAAAAACCTCTAATCTGATCCTGTTCTGTGTACTGTGAAGAAACAGTATGTGAAGAACACAGGCTTATCGCAAAGTTGGGTCAAAACCTAGGGAGTGACTGTTAGCTGCCATGCAAGCGTCGCGGGGGGTTAAATACTTTCTTTGGGCATGGAGGAATCTTTTAAGTAGGCACAAGAAGATTTCTTTTCTGGCAAGGAAAAAGAAACCTCTAGAGGAGCAACAGATGTGCTCTCACAGATCTCCGGATGGATGAGGCCCGCGCAGCTCTTACCAATTCGTCGGGTGCTCGCTGGGGATCAAACTGCAATTCCACACTGCCGGTAACTCCCCGCAGCAGTGACGCTCTGAGACCGCCGAGAAAAAGCGACCCCGAATCTGGAGAGCCTGCGGGCTCCGGAGATCGGCGGTGTGCGGCGCACCCCGGCAGTTCTCAGGCTGAGCTCACTTCTTTCCGCCAGAGCCCTCAACCTTCTGTCACGGGCCACGCAGGAGCCGCTCCCGGTTCCCCACGCGGCAGGGAGCGCCAGCACGGACGGACGGCGGCCGCCCCCAGCACGGCCCGGCCCTCCGCCAAGGCTCCCGGGGCGTGCCCCGCCCGGCGGGCCAGAGCCGAGCCGCGGCCCCGCGCCCTTCTCCGCTGCGGGCACCACCGAGGCCGCTGCGGCCAGCCCAGCCCGGCGCTGCCCAGCCCGGCCCGGCCCGGCCCCACTCACCCGCACGGCTCCGCACGGCGCGGCCCGGCTCCCCGCTGCCTCCCGCCGCTTCCGGCCCCACCCGCCCCGCCCCGGCTTCGAATATTGCTCCTGCTTTCAAATTTAAAATTACGTCTTCTAAAGAAACGAGGGGTATGTTTGGAAAGGACTTGAAAAATTACCCAGAAAAGATCGTCTCCACTCGGACAGTGCAAAAACAGACTTACTGCCTCAAAAAAGGGAGATGTTGGAAAGATGGCTCTGGCTAGAATGCAAGCAGCAGAAAAAGAGTTTTGTCTCAGCCCTTTGACATGGTGTACAAACACTCCATTCCTGTACATCTGACATATGAGTCTGCCTTGTGTGTGGTAATGTCATAACGTTGCCTGATACTGAATTGCAACACAGGCTATTTCAGATCAGGCAGGGGGGAAAAACACAGCATGATAAAGTAGACACGAAAATGCATTGCCATAGGAAACTGCAGATTCTAAACCCACAAGCACTGCTGTCATGTGGCTAGAATTTGAATATGCTTTAAGGCAGAATATGGACAAGGCTCTTTCCAGCTCTTATTTCTTGCTATGACAAAATGTGAAAGGAGACAAGCATGAGCTAAAAATTAGGACGTTGGAGGTCAGATACTTACAGTATAAAAGGTGATGTATACTCACAGCATTTCACGTATTTGCAGCCCACAGATTTCCTGTGTGATGGTAGATGGCAGTCTAGATAATCAGACCACCTTTAACAGCAAAACCAATAAATTTATTTCCTAGTCCCAGAGAGTGAACCAGAGGTAAGGTATTGCAGCAAGCTTCAGTCTCAATACGTCTACAAATTTTCCTAAAATATTCAAAGTTTTAGCTTCAGAACTATTCACAAGTCTCTCTGATGTGCTACTAGAATTTCAGTAGTTACCATTTTCAGTTCAGTTCCTATCTGGAACAAGAGAATGTTTGTTATCTAGGAAAAAGTCTATTCAGGCCCATTTTTTCCAGGGAGAAGAAAAATATTAGGAAGATGTTTTGACAAACCACTAAAATTCAACTGTATTTCAGAGCATTCACAATTGCTTTGTTCTGTGCAACAGTGTTGCTAATGTAAAAAGTGATTAAACCATGAAAATTTCAATTGAATATCTGTATTTGAAAAGACACAAAAAAAGCAAGATTCAAAAAATCTCACAGAGTTGCGGTTGTCATCATCTAACAAGGACAGGTTAGGGATGACTGGCACACATGCTTACTCATAAAATAGAATTCAGGCCACCTGGGCAAGCTCCTGTATTTTAAATGTTTGATTAGTTTCACATAGAAAAATCAAATGCTTCTCCAACAGGAAAGCAGCTCCAAAATCAGATGCTTCTCCAACTGAAAGGAGCTCCAAAATGCTTTGATTGAACTTTGCTTCTCTCTCCATGCTCCCTGGTTTAGAGAGCATTCTTGGTTTCTGGGAACACGGAATAATATTTTTAACATTCTCTTCCTAGTCCCTCATTAAAGCAATGTTCCTGGATCTCTACATTTCTCAAGTGTGTCACTGCAATGATGTTCACACATAGTTCACATACAAACAACAGAAACATGAGAGGACAAGCAGCCCACATGGCTTAATCCAAGAACAGAAGGCACACAGGTAACACAGAAATGGTATAAAAACCTGATGACAAAAGTCCATCGTCTGGGTCATATCCTGAATATATCAATTCACTCATCACACTTTAAATACAGACTCCATCTATTTCAAAAGCAGAAAATACTAGACATTATTAGAATCAACAATAAATACCCAGACAGATCACCTCTGTAAGTTCTTTCTACATTCAGGGCTACCTTGAATGGAAAAAAGATGTCAAATGGGAGTTTCCAGTGCATTTGGGGCTGGCCTCGCGGAGCTTCTGGCCAATCCGTCATGTCAGTGAAGGTAACAATAGTTGTCAAAGGTACCATGCTCATGTCTAGAAACTGCAGCAAGAAGGGAAGCAAAAGGAGTTTAGCAGTCTTAATACAACAGGCATACCCCTTCCCAATTTTTTAATGGGGAACACACTGTAGACGACTGGCAAGCATGATGTCTTTGGGATGGTAAGAGTTCAGTGTCCTAGGAGTAAGACCTCTTTCCCAAAATTGATACTTAGCAGGTAAATTGAGGATGTAGTAAAGATCAGTAGCTACTGTGTATCATATGCTAGAGATCTCCAAAATGGCAGCAGTGACTTAAGCTCGGCTACAGTAAGCCTTCTACTCAGAGGAAAGACATACCAAATGGTTAGTAATAAGAACAGATACAAGCTAGCTTTATTTTTTATAAATGATCAGCTGGCTCCTTGGGCAAGTGCTTGCTACCAGAAAGAACTGCCACAAGATGCAATCCTATCAATAAATGTCAGTAAACTAAAGCAGGGACCCAATACAATATAAATTTATTGCTCACATGACAGATCAGTGAAGATCACACAGGGGACTGAACCTCTAAGGCCTCAGTTCTTTTCTGTTTTAATGGAATGCAGCAAGAAAACTAATACACTAGCTCTTTGAACTGCATGGAGTTTCATGGCTACCTTGGGCTGCTTTAAGACCATGCTGCTGCCAAAAGAGCAACCTCACTCTCTGCCCCACTTCCTAGCTCTGCATGCTAACACTGAGAGGGCATTTACTGGCAGCACACTTTCTGTGCTTGCACTGGTTTATGCCAACCTGTGAAATTACCACCTCAATCACTTCCCTGAGAAGAATTTCAAAGATTGCCTTCAGAGAAAAATTCTGTATGTAGGAAGCACTCAAAAAATTTGCAAGATAGAGTTCATGGCTCTTAAGAAAAAAATACTGCGACTCCTATTGGGGAATTTTGTGGCATCCTCAAGGTGAATTAAAAAATAAGTATGTGCCTAAATTAAAAAAAAAAAAAAAAACAAAACAACCACACAAGATGAACAATGCATTGAGTACAGTCTTGGTTCTACAGGAGTGTGAAAAGAGGCATCATGAGCAGATTCCTTGTGCACCTTTGCATCTGCAGCACCAGTTGTGAGAGCATCAGCACACGGCCCTTCAGCCTGCCATGGGTGCACTCCCCAGGCCTGCTCTGCTGCCCAAAGCTGGCCCCTGAGCAGTTCCCATTCTAGAACAGCTACAAGAAAATGCTGAGGCTATTTCTTCTGTCATCACCTGGAAACTTCACTCACTTGCAAAGTGTCCTAATGTTCCTCCTTCCAGCCAGTTTACCACCTTCTTGCCCTCCATGCCAGATCAGTCCTTGATCACAATTCACCACTGCTGAGCAGTTACAAATAGAATTTTCCAAACAATTCTGATACAAGTTCTCCTATCAATGAGTAAACACACTCAAAAATAGGCCAAGTTGCCCTAGTCAACAAGAAGCCTCAAGATGATCGATTTAAGTGTCTGGACCTTGAAAAACTGCCTTAAAATCAGAGAGATGAGTGCAGGGAAAAAAACTCCATACATAATCCCTCCTAAACAGCTGGGAGAAGGCAACCATTAGCAACTTCCAGCATGCTCTTGTAGAACTCCACATCATTTTAAAACGTCCTGTATTTTCATCAAGCCCAAATATAACTGTGATCAGATATTGTGTATGGGTGTTGAAATCAGGATGTCTTTCCTGGATTCTCTGTTTTCTGGTCAGTTACTTAGGGAACCTTCCAGTGACACAGTGCTGTATAAGTAAAAAAGGTTTCTCTAAAGAATATCAAAGGAACTAAAGCGTAGTTCTCAGATAGAGAATCTGTAGGCTAAAGCTGGGAAGTGACATAATTTGAAAGTAATGTGCAGTCTAGTATGCTTGCAAATAGTTGGACTTCATAACTGCTGACTATAGAGCAAGTTGGTCCTTTCCTAAAATGTCTTTACTAATGATCCTAATTTGTGGATTTGTGATGTCATTGATGAAGTCAGTACTGATTTTAATGACATGGGGTTTTTGCTATCAGAAACTTGCTTTCTTATAGTTAGCCTTGCAATATACCTTAAGGGTCTAAAGTAATTAGCATCAGTTGCTCAAGCATATCAAATCTGAATCTCATTCTTCTTGATTAGCTAATCCTGAGGGCTTTGCACCCTACACTTTTACTAGGAATGCAAATCTTCCTCAGACAGAAGATTTTTAAATTAATTTTATTAGTAATTTATTTATTAATGAAGCCATGTAACAGGTGATTTTAAAAATATTTTCATGGGGTGGGAGTATCACTTTGCCTCAGGGCAATATGAGTTTTACATGGTTAACATCTTCCTATCCTCTTCTCTTCTCTTCATGTATTTTGCAAGAAGGGAGAACAAAAGGGTACCATGAGATGCATTCAAACAAGTGTGTAAAATCTCATTTAGACTGAGTCTGAAGTTCAAAGAGTGTTAACACATCAGACAGATACCTTCCACATAGTCATGAAGATGCCTGGGTGGATGCCAGCTGCTTCCCCTAAGCCCTTACAGAGAAGTGTAAACCTTGAAATATTTCTGCTGTCCAAAAGATTATGTGATATCAAAAACAAAAAAAAAAAATCACAATGGGATCCACTGACACATGCTTGAAAAAGACTGCTGATTGTCCTCTGTGGTCATGTTAGCTGACATCACAAAATCACAGAATGGTCAGGGCTGGAAGGGACCTTTAAAGGCCACCTAGTTCAAGCCTTCTATGATGAGCAAGGATGCCTTCAACTAGATCAGGTAGTTCAGAACTCCATCCAACCTGGCCTCAAATACCCTCTTTCTGGCCTACTGCCTTCCTCCCCAGTTCTCCAAATATGCTGCCACCAGCATTAGTCACTTCCTCAGCTACCTGATAGTGATTTCAGAAGCTCTGGAGGAACAGAAATCTTCTGCACAGATTATCAGCATTGAGTCTCTGTGGAGTCTCTGAAATATTACTAAACTCAAATCCCATATTAAGGCTTTAAGAGACAACTAAATATTAAACATGCAGTTACTGGATGTTTGTAAGTACAACTTTATACCAACCATAACTGTAAGTTTAAAAATTGAGTCCTAAGTGGCAGAAAGTAGTTCAGGGTTGAAAAGAAGGTATCTTTTCCAGTTACACAACTGAGTGAGGACAGTACTGAAAAAACCACAAAACAACCTTCCTCTGTAGAAGGCTACCATTGCAGCCCGACAACTGCTAAAATTCAATAAATCTCAACTTACTTAGTTTCAAGACCATTTGATTCCTTGGTTCTTAAAAAAATTGTAAACCCCCTTTAATTACCTCTGTGTGTGAGGGAGGGTTTTTGATTCCATACCTTGAGGGGCTGACAGTGGTAAAAGTGCCGTGTACCCACTACTTGAGCTTGTGGGTTGGACAAGAGGCCCACTTTAGTCCACAATATCTGTATCTCCAGAGTCACAGGAACCATACAACAGGAAGTGCAATTCACAGCCTGAAAATAAAATACACGCTAATTATTGCATGACTTGTGAGGGTTCCTCAGGGTGAGAGAGATAGACAAGAATCTTGGTCTCATGATCAGAACGCTGGATTTATTAATTTATGATATATAATACATTAAGACTATACTAAAAGATTCCTATTCTATTCTTAGCATAGAAGCTTCTGCAACTTCTGCCTCTATTCCTTTTAGTATAGTAAAGCTCTCTGAGAATCTGTCCCCGAGCTTGGTCCTGTGATTGGCCCTTAATTGTAAACATGGAACATGAGCCAATCACAGGTGCACCTGCTACATTCAACAGCAGCTGATAACAATTGTTTACATTTTTCTTCTGGTGCCTCAGCTTCCCAGAAGAGGAAAATTCCTAAAAGAAATTTTTATGAAAAGATGTCTGTGAGAGCTAATCAATTTAATATAGTATTTTAAAAGCGATAAAGGACCATTATGGCCAAAGTCTAATATTTTGGATAATACAGGTCACAGAACCTGAAACAATCACTTCAGTACTATCTCTGTAACTTCTGGTCATGTCAACCACCCATTTTGGAGCTACATACATCTCACTGTCATCTCAGTTCCAATTAGAATTAATCTCAGCTTTACCTCTTGGACTTCATATTCCACTTTGCTATTCCCCCACACATTAACAATTATTACAATGCAATTGGCTCACAAACTTTAACCTTATTAGGAAATATAATAGGATATAAATGTCCCTACAAAAATATTCCCTATTCTGGAAAAGCAGAAAGGATCATAATAACAATTAATACGAAGTAGCCAGCTACTATCAGTTCCAAAAGGCTGTCAGAAAATTATATAACACTGGATTCAGTATTTAACTCTTTTTGCCCATTTAAATAGCAGGACCAGGATTCAAGAGATAGGAAATCTGTCAGGGTTTGTTGGGTTTGAGGGTTTTTTTTTTGCTAAGTACTGTAATAATATAAACATGAACCATAATGATGCTTTCACATATTAAGATCCCTGTTTCATTATACAAAAAAAGTGCAGATACCCCCACCTCCCTGAGGCAATACAAAGATATGAAAGGAAAAATATTTACAGTCGGTCTGTCTGCATTCATATTACCTCCACACTGCAGTTCTCAATTAGAATGGTCATCCACTCTTCTGCCTGGGTTGAATGAGCACTGCCAGTTACAGCAAAGTCTTCCGTTCTGTTCATCCCCTGAAAAGCCTCGTGTAACTTCTGCTGTATGTAACTACAGTTACTGTCTTCCAGTATTGGGGATAGGCTGGAAATGAGAAAAGAACACCTTTAAGAAAGTGATTTCCAGGACAAGAAAAAAAAATCCAAACCACTGTCAACATCCTTTCTTTGCAAGAAGTATTTCTTCTGCTCTTATAATGAGTCAACAAGTATTGGTATTAAACAGATGCAGTTTCAATCCTTTCAGCAACAAGAAAGGAGAAAAATACGGCAGGGATAATGATAAGAAAAACTGACAGCTCTTCAGCCATCTTATCACATCAGTGGTCCTACACTTGCCATGTCAAAGGAACAATCTAAATCATCAAAACAACCACTTTTTAAGATTCACTCCTCAACTCTACTCTTGCCCAAGACATATTGCCAGACTAGAGCCTCAAAGTGTCCCAGAAGACCATCACAATGTTCAGATTATTCTAGCAGTCCACCATCTTTACTATATTCATGTTCTCTTAGGAGTTTGTGAAAGATCTGTAGAGACACATTGGTGACCTCAGGGAAGGACCTAGGCTCCACAGAAGTACATGAGAGACTACAGAAAAACATTCTGAGTCCACAACTTCCAACTGTTGGAAAGGATGACTGCAGAGTGTGTTACCTGATTTTGCAGCCTGTTCTCATATTCCTTCCAAACTGTACTGTGTGCCTGAGGAATTGTGAACAACTTCCATCACTTTCACTCCTTAATATGCTCATCTGACAGACTGCACATCAAGAAACCAAACAAAAGTACAAACAGACAGCATACAACACTCATCTCATTTAACAATCCACTCACCCCATATTCCTCCTTTTCCCTCTTAGGGCACTATAAAAGTTCAGACAGTGCAGTAACAGAAATCAAAAAAAACCCAGTGATAAACAAAAACTCATAGCAGAAAAAGGATACATGTTGCTTGGCACCACTGTTTGCAATCAACAGTGGTGCTCCACTGATATAGCCAGGGTTTCCGCTTCTAGGCAACATATGAGAGAAAGTCCTGGTCTACAAAGCGACAAAGAGAAGAAATAGAGGAAAAAATTAGCATCAATGACATCCATTCATCCCAAAGATCAAATCTGCATTCTCAAAAATGTAAATGTAAGCTGTTTTTTGAATGACAGATCATTATACACTACTTAAACTATTTGTTTCCAAGGACTCTTTCTTACCTGGCCAATTTCATTTGCAGTCCAGGAGGTAAAAAACTAAATGTCAGTATCCTGAAACGTGGATAATACCAGGAGAGCTCTCAATACAATGAATTGCTATTGCTCAACATTTGTCTCTGAGGAAGTGAACAGATCAGTCAGGGCAATTCTACAGAAGAACTGCAGAACAAACTCTGCCTTGACCCTGATTCTTAGTGGACCATTCTACTTCTAAATGTTTGTATGGCAGTCTGGGCATAACTTCAACAAAGTTGCATTGCACACTTACCGACCCCTGAGGTCATCACTTATTCAATTTTACATTGAATTACATAAATCATGGGACATGATTTATGTGAACTTAACACACATTAGTATTTCCCAGATTTCTACCCCCTTCAAAGTAACTTTCTTTCCTGCTACACAGGCAAAAGTGTTAAGTACCTGGAATAAATTTAGTAACTTCTTTCACAAACACTAAACACATCACATACAACCTTAGCTTCAACCCTTTCCCTCACAAGGCCATGCTGATGACTTATCTTCCATTTTACCTCAACAAACAAACAAATAAGAACAAAAAATACCCCCCTCCAAAAATACCAAACCCAAATCCCCCAACAAAACAAACAAAAAACCAAAACAATACTTCCAAAACAAACAAACAAAAAACCCAAACAAAATAAAAGTGCCAAAAAGCCTAAAACCAAATCAACCAAACAAAAAAAAACCAAAATCCCACCCTCAAAAAACTACCAAAAACCCCCAAACAAATAGAAAACACCTAAAACCAACCACCAAACCAAACCAAGAGCAAAAATCATCATATAAAAATACTCAGCTCCTTGAAATTTTTGCAATGAAAGACTGCATGCTTGTGTTGAGGCTGGACCTTTCCACTAGCATGCTTTATTTGAGACCAGAAATGCCTCCCCTCTTCAATCATCTGTATCCCAGGGCTCTGTTACTACTATATCACAGTGAAACTGCTCTAACTTCTCCAGGTATCTTCTGTACAAAAATTAATCACAAGCTAGACTACAAACTTGGTAAAATTCCAAGGAGGATGGGGATACTAACCCAGAAGTGCATGGTGAAGTGCTGCTGCAGAGAGGATCTGGAGTTCACAGAGATGTTGTTGACTTTGAACTGGACTGAAACACTCTGAATCCCACTTGTGCCACTATATTCTATCTCATAGATCACCTGAAAATCCAATTTAGAGAATAACAGGGGACAGGGTAAGGTAATAGGGCAATGGCTTTAAGCTTGTGGTAAGCTGCTTGAAAAGGAAAGAAGATGCACATACCTCAGAAACAACATTCATGCATGTATTGTCTTTCATGTGGGGAGCTCCAGGTGGTGAGACTGCAGTGACATTTACCTGGAGAAAGTAAGTATATTAACAATCAGTAACTGTTTAAAAGGAGAGTGCTCTTTTTACTCTTCTTCACTGCTTTTCCATCCAAGTCAGATTTACCTCCTTGCTGTGATCTGGGGGGCACATCACACTGCTCCAAATCCCCAATCTTTTTCCAGGAAAATAAGCTGCCTCCATGCCGTTAGTCCTATCTATGCCCATTCATTCAAAAATACACCCTTATTAGGTCCTTTTTTTCTATAATGTCTTAGTTTTGTCAAGAAAAATCTTGTCTTGGACATAGCACATTCCCACTTTCCCTTCAGAACCAGAAATGAGACTGACCTTCATGGATGGCATAACAGTGTCATTAATTGGGACCTGGGGAAAATAAGCAAACCGTTTTACAATTCCAGTAAAAAGTGAAGTAAATTGCTGTGTTTGTGACTAAAGCCATAAAATCACTACAAAAGAACCTGAATAGTTATTGACAAAATTACTTTGTTTATTCCAGATGTGAAAACGTCATCATTTTGCAATTTATAAATCACAGACATAGTTCACAGAAGGCATTTTAAAATACCAAAAGACAAATTTAAGCTTGGCCTAGTTAATGTCCTGCAGAATGCAAGTACTTTTAAGTGCCACATCACTGATCCATTCCTGAAACTCCATCTTCTGCAATCAAGTACTTCAGTGTCCAGTTAAGGAAAAACTGTACTTTGGCAACAGCGACAAAGAAAGTCCTGAAAACATTAATTAAATCTGATCAATAGACTATTCTCTACTAGCTAAGTAGATTTAGATTTCCAGTAGAAGGGTATACTGAGTCATCAGCCTTAATATGTACTCCTATTTACAATGTTGTTTCCTCTTGGAAAAAAAGAAAAACTCTACAAGCTGAGGGGAGACATTTTCATGTAAGCTTTCAGTAAAACGAGTGGGATGAACCCAGACCAGTAAACTGGTTACTTTGAATTTATTGTCAGGATAAATAGTAGAGAAATTGATATGGACATAAATAGAGCTAATATTAATAAGGGGGCATCAGTATGATTTTAGAGATCGCACTTTATGTAAAAAAAATCACCCTAATTCTTTACTGAGAACATGTACTGCTTGGTTGATCAAGCTGATGGAACAGACAAGATATACTTTGATAAACAATCTGTTTAAAATGCGAGAGAATTTTAGATAGGCCATTAGAACTATGAAGTATCAATGAAGTACCTGTTAAATACATTAAGAATTTGCTAATAATGGAAGTTTATTGGAAAGTAGTTTGAATTGAAGGATTACCACCAGTCATGACATTTTTAACAGGTTTCCTGTTGTAGCACAGCATCCCTGATGAGGTGATAATTAGCATTGACTCTATGATTCTAGAAGGCTGATCAATCACTTTATTATACCACACTTATTAAGAAACTCATTGTCCTTACTGATGGTCCAATACCGTTTTTCTTAACTGGTCCTTGAATCCAAACACTATCACCATTGGCCAATTACAAAATCACCCTCTGGTAAACCAATCTCCATAACACATTCCACATGTTCACAACAACAGGTACAGCAAGTGAAGATAAGAATTGTTTATCATTATTTTCTCTGATCTTCTCACAGTCTTCCCTGGGACAATGCCTGGGAAAGTTGTGCCTGCTGCTCTCTGTGGCCAGAGAAGAAGGCCTCAGCTATTGGAAGATCAGGAATGACATACCAAGTGACCTTCAGTTTTACAGTTATCTGAAATCACAGTGGAAGGCAATGCAAAGTCAAACAACTAAGATTTTGAACAAAAGCAAAAAATTTGAAATGCACCTTTAGCACAGTGAAGTCACGGTAGTAGGAAGCAGCATCTAGGGCAGGGTCAGTCATGCAGCTCTTGCTCAAGTTGGCAAAAATCCGAGTACAGCTTGTGCTTTTACTGTCCAGGAAGCCTGGGTGAGTTAAGACATGACAACAGATAAAACAGAAGCAAACCACCCTAAGATATTCTTCCCCCTTTACTAACCAGCAGGATTCCCATCAACACAAAGTCCACTGGCTCCCATTTTTATTGGCTGTCTAAGCATGCTCAATACAGATGACGAATCAAAGTAGATGAGGATTGGATCACCAGCCTGAAAAGAGAATGTGGAGAAATCACAAAGTTACAGCAGAATACTAATGCCAAGGGCAAAAGACATATCTATACTTCTTTGTGCACACCTGGTTTTGTCTAAAAGGTTGTCCAACCTCTTAAATACAAGGCAACTGACCAGAAATACTTTATACACTAAGGTATGGAAGGTACTGAGAGATAAACAGTTCAACAATGTGCTCTGGTAGCCAGGAGGGCCATCTGTGTCCTGGGTGCATCTGGCTCAGCATCACCAGGTGCTACCACTCTGCTCTGCACCATGCTACGGCCTCACCTTGAGCCCTGAGGGCGCTTTTGGGTGCCACAACACATGCCATAAAGCTGTTGGAGAGCATTCAAAAGAGGGTTACAAAGATGGTGAAGGGTCTCCAGGGGAAACCATACAAGGAATCGCTAAAGTCACTTGGCTTGTTGAGCCTGGAGGAGACTGAGGGGAGATCTCATTGCTCTCTGCAGCTTCCTCCCAAGGAGCAGACACTGATTTCTGCTCTCTGTGACAAGGGACAGGACTCAAAGAAACTGCTGGAACTGTGTCAGGGGAGGCTCAGGCTGGGTATCAGGAAAAGGTTCTTCCCCAGAGGGTGGCTGGGCCCTGAACAGGCTCCTCAGGTAAGGGTCACAGTGCCAAGGCTGACAGAGCCCAAGAAGCGTTTGGACAACGCTCTCAGGCACAGGGTGGGATCGCTGGGCATCCTGTGCAGGGCCAGCAGTTGGACTTGATGGTCCTTGTGGGTCCCATCCAACTCAGGATATGCTATGATCCTGTGATAATATGGCTTCTAGGTACAAAATAAGAATCTTTCAATCTGTTCTCATTAGACAACATTACAGACAGGTTAGTAAAAGCATATGTGCAAATTGATTGCTTTTTATTTTCAACTCACGCGGTAAAAAGCAGAGAATGATGGCTGAACTTGTGATGGTGCTAAGAAAGAGTGCCTGCCATACTTCTCTAAGAACTCCGCAAAATCAGATTCTTTGACATCCTGCGGCTGTTGAAAATAGTTCAGCTTTGCTAGAGTTTGAAAAGAAAAACAAAATAAATCCACCAACATTAAGTTACTAGAGAAGATAAGAGTAAATACTGTGCCAATATTTTTAAAAGAAATAACTTTAGTAATTGTAAGCTACTTGGTGCCTTATATTAATTAATCCATAATAACACTTATAATAGGCTACTACGATCTACAAAACAGGATGATATCACGAATACAGTTCATAGGAAACAACTATTAATACACAAAGCAACTTTCCAAAAAGCATGAGACTCCTTAACAGCTATATTAATATGTGCTGTAATTTCCGTGAGGTGCCCATATTAGACACACGTGAAATCTGAATTACAAAATTAATCACCCATTTGTGAGTTCACAAAAAGCAATATTAAATGGATTCAAAATAGTTAAGTAAAACTCAAGATAAGTATGAATACACAATAGGCATCCTAAAAAAAACCCCAGACTTTCTATCGGTATCCTCTTATAATTTCTTTGCTCTTCCTTGTATGCAAAACACTCAGACAAAATCTGAAAAGAGCTGAAAGCAGGACAAGATAATAAAAAGCTAACCTTGTTTTGACCAGCTGTTGTACCTGTTAATCTCCTGAGCCCCTCCCAACATAAAATACTCAAAAATTTAGGTCAGAAGCAGATGGAACTGTGGGTCACAATTCCCAGACAACTCAAAAGAGAAAATGGTAAGTGCTCAAATGTGAGACCACAGCAATTGCACTGAACGCCAGGAACTGGACATTGAATCACTCAAATGAAGTACAATGTGGAAAGCAAAAAGAGAAAAGAATGTTAATGGCATATCCTACAGGATATATGATTACCAGTGAAAAAAAATCACCAGCACCAGAGAAGAAAGGCAGAGAAGAAAGGATGAAAATAAGTATATATAATAAAGAATCCAAGACACAATAAGAAAAACACTTTCTGAAAATTATAGTAGTGGGATACTTTAAACATCAACCCTTATCTGCTGCTCTATGTGTAGCCCACTAAGTACGGTACAGATACATAAGCAATTGATAAAGACTTATTTGTACTCAGCCAGAAACCCTACCCTTAGTAACAGTGCAATGATCTTTGTCTTTGGTGCTCAAGACCCTGATTCACTATGGTCTCTCCGAAACTGTAACAGTCAAAATAATTAGCCACAATTGCAACGTGCAGTTCAAAACAATATTCCCTAAGCAAAGGCAATCAAAATATGCGAAAAGAAAGATTGCTTACAGTCATCCAACTGCACACAGAACAGTGGATCTTGTCCATCAGGATCAGAAACGATGTCTGTAGAATAAGGGGTATTACTTCTGAAAATCAGTGACTTTTCCACACACACTTGACTCACAGACCTGTAAAGACAAGCCCCCCAACCCCACCTATAAAATGGACCATACTTGCATAATTTCATCTTTTACATTATATAACGAGAAGAACGCAACACAGTTTTATTTGATGAAAACAAAGTTTTCATCAGTTAAATGAGCTGTTTTACAATCTGCATTGATAATCAATTACAGAAAGCCTCTCTTGTCATTGCAGTAACTTTGTGGACACTCGGTTAGCATAATTAAAAATCACTCTGACACTTCCTGGGAAAAAAAGTGATTGAAAAGAAAATCAGTGCCCATATATTACAGCTCCTCTCGGTCCTCACCACAAGGCCAATCTACAAAGACAGATTTTACTGTCTAATAGCTGAAACAATCTTCCACACTGACAGCATCTTGCGGTCTGTACTTGTTTGACCATCTCCTCACAGCACTCTAAAGTACCTTTTACTTAAACCCAGACTTCCCAGTTCCCACCGCCAACTGTCTCACTGCGGAGTAACCAAGCCTCGCTTCATCTCGGCCACTGTGCTGTGGGCTCTGGGAAGCCTTTCCCAGTCCCCGGCCCAGCGCTAAGATGACCCTGGGCCCGGGGGCGCGGCAACACCACCGCGAAGCACAGGCGGCCAAGCCGCAGCTCCCGCCGGGAGCGCGGCCCGAGCCCGGTCTCCGGGCCCGCCCGGGCCCGCCCCGGCAGCGGCAGAAGCCCATGCCCTACCCACCTGCTGCCGCCGGAGCGCCGGGCCGCGCCCGCGGGGCTGAGGGCGGGCAGCGACGCCAGCAGCAGGAGCGGCAGCGGCGGCGCGCGGGACCCGCGCATGGCCGCGCACCGGCGCCAGACCCCGCGGAGCCACTGCGCCTGCGCGGCACGAAGAGGCGGGGCCGGGCGGGGCGGGGCGGGGCCGGGCGGGGCGGGGCGGGGCGGCGCTCCTGTGAAGTAGCGCGTTGGAAAGAGTCAATGCAGGTAATTCACGTTAATGCAGGTAACCGCCGCTATCTGTGGTGACAGCTACTGGCACTCATCTACTGTTAATGAATTCATGCTACGTCATAATGACTGCGTTAAGAGCAGTTGTGTCTAACATTCAACAGGAGCTACCCTATTCTGCGATCATTTATATAATTTATGTTAAATTACAAATTGAGTGGGTCACTAAGCAATCACTGCTTTACCTTACGTTAGAGGGCATAAATTGGTCTGCAGAGCTGCCTAGATAAAAACACAGTGTTTCGCTAATTCTAGGCTTTGTGTCACAAGCATTTCTACACAGTGGACCAGATGGGAGAAGATTCTTAATTTTGACATCATGAAAATTTTTCCCAAACAAATGCCCGAGCTTAGTTAAAATTCCACACATTAGAGTGGAATCTCCATAAGTCCTGGGGGCGTTTGGCTTTTACAGTTATATCTTTTCAATAAAAACTTTTTTCGAGGTACTTTTTATGAGGTTCTTTTTCATGCGATATGTACCTAACATCTGAATCTGACTGGCGCAATATAGTGGCGATTAAAAAGTCAGTATGTGTTCAAGGAGTCAAATAAGCCAAATTCATGAAAGGAAGCATGCCAGAGGTCATCAAAAATGCAGGTACTGTAACAGGGCCTGCTCAAGTTTGCTGGTTTTTAGCTGTTGCATCCTTCAGGGATTCCTTACTCTGGAAACATTGCAATGCCCTGTTTGAAACTCTTCCTTAGCCTTCTGCTGCTCATGTCTGCCAAAGGAAAGCTCACTGGCTAGGCCTTTGTTCTGATCTAGTTTCATTCCTACGTTCAGTGTGTACTAAATTTTCATCAGAAGCAAAGATGGAGAAGAGATACCTTAAGCCATTACATTTTGGCAAGTAAGGACAGCACAGACAACAGAGGCATTGTTTCATTGGATATTTACTTATCATTTACTGTCTGTCATTCTATATAAAATATACCCACTCCTCAGTAGATTAACTGCTTCAGTGATTTTGTTATAAGTGCTTTCTAGGAACAAGTGATTAAAGTTAAATAAAACCAGGTTGATTTAAACTTTTATTCAGATTGATAATGGAAATAATAATAATACAAGTTATGTGATCATGATCAGTTTCTGAACAAAGAGAATAAGATGCATAGTGTCTATAGATAATACTTCCAGTTTGTCTAAATCTCTTTGCAACCTTTGGTTTTCCCCCTTCATAACCCTTTATGCGCATTCATGCTCTACATTAGTATGCAGTTGGGGAATAAACAGAATCTATATGCCTAGTCTCCTCAGGGTCACACACGAATTCCACTTTTCATTATATAGCAGCCAGTAATTTTCCATTGAAATTGGAGATAATACATCCAGACTCTTAGCACAGTGTCAGAGACTGAAATATTATAGTTTATGACTTAAAATTTTTCATTAAAGTCTTTTGTCTATTGTAGCAGAACTGTACTACAAAAGCTGAAGGGAAGACCACCACACCCTGACTGAGGCTTTACACGGCTCGCTGATGAAGATAAGATGAAGCAACAACTCAGGGCTGGGGACATTCACAAAGCACAACCTTAACACCTTCAGGGCGGAGAGCAGAGCCCCAGGGCTATCAGCTGCCAGGCTTCGCACAGACCCTCGCACCAAAGCGTGGGAGGAAAAAGGGGGTGTGTGTGTGTGTGTGTCTGTGTGTGTGTCTGTGTGTGTCTGTGTGTGTGTGTGTGTGTCTGTGTGTGTGTGTGTGTCTGTGTCTGTGTGTCTGTGTGTGTGTGTCTGTGTCTGTGTGTGTGTGTGTCTGTGTGTGTGTGTGTCTGTGTGTGTGTGTCTGTGTGTGTGTCTGTGTGTGTGTGTGTGTGTCTGTGTGTGTGTGTGTGTGTCTGTGTGTGTGTCTGTGTGTGTGTGTCTGTGTGTGTGTGTGTGTGTGTGTGTCTGTGTGTGTGTGTGTGTCTGTGTCTGTGTGTGTGTGTGTGTCTGTGTGTGTCTGTGTGTGTGTGTGTGTGTGTGTGTGTGTGTCTGTGTGTGTGTGTCTGTGTGTGTGTGTGTGTGTGTCTGTGTGTGTGTGTGTGTCTGTGTCTGTGTGTGTGTCTGTGTGTGTGTCTGTGTGTGTCTGTGTGTGTGTGTGTGTGTCTGTGTGTGTGTCTGTGTGTCTGTGTGTGTGTGTCTGTGTGTGTGTGTGTGTGTGTGTCTGTGTGTGTGTGTCTGTGTGTGTGTGTGTGTGTGTGTGTGTGTGTGTCTCTGTGTGTGTGTGTCTGTGTGTGTGTGTGTCTGTGTGTGTGTGTCTGTGTGTGTGTCTGTGTGTGTGTGTGTCTGTGTGTGTGTGTCTGTGTCTGTGTGTCTGTGTGTGTGTGTCTGTCTGTGTGTGTGTGTCTGTGTGTGTCTGTGTGTGTGTGTCTGTGTGTGTGTGTGTGTCTGTGTGTGTGTGTGTGTCTGTGTGTGTGTGTGTGTGTCTGTGTGTGTGTGTGTCTGTGTGTGTGTGTCTGTGTGTGTGTGTGTGTGTGTCTGTGTGTGTGTGTGTCTGTGTGTGTGTGTGTCTGTGTGTGTGTGTCTGTGTGTGTCTGTGTGTGTGTGTGTGTGTCTGTGTGTGTGTGTTGGAAAATCCTCTGGGCAGAGGCGCAGTGTCCGCCCATCCGGCACTGTGCAGAGGAGCCCAGCTCCGGGGAAAAGGCCCAGCGGGCCCCTTCCCCCCGGGAAAAAGCCCTTAGTTTCGGGATGACTTTCGCGGTCAGGGTGAGAAGGTCTCCAGCACCTGTGCAGGCTCAGCACTCTGTTCCTCAGTTTAGACATCACTCTAATTTCCCAACTCTGTACTGGCTTGTTGTTTTGGAGGTCTTTTCAGTGTGTTTGGAATAGTAGCTTCTCCTGGCATGCTGGTCCCGAGTTATTTTGCATGTGCCCCCCTACGTCTCTTCCCCTCGCTGTCTGGGGAGGTCCCCGCCCTTCACTGTCTGGAGAGCTGAGCCATTAACTCAGCCGCAGCCGGGGCCTTTACTGATACAAAAACAGCTATTAACGACAACGACTTGTAATTATCATAACAAACAAGTAACACTTCAGCAGCAGAGCAAGAGTGGTCTGACTAGTTTTTGTAACTTTTTTCTTCGGTGAGGCTGCGGAGTTGAACACCAGGGGGCGCCACGCCCTAAAGGCTCCCTCGAGGACGGGAGCTGATCACTTTCAATAAAGGCATTAAAAGGAGAAAAAGTATCCTGGCCTGTTTATTTCAGTCATCTGTGCCTCAGGCAGAATAAACTGTATATAAGCTGCACGCTGGAAACACTCGGGGTGAACCTTTCAGGGGAAGCTGTCACCCTGTCGGTCGAACCTCTGGTTTCACCCAGCGCCTGTTTCCAGGACTGACACTGTCTCGATTGTGGTGGTTGCTCAAAATTCTATTTTTTGTAATTGACCCAATAAATAGTTGTTAATTTTTTTTATAAATTTGGCTATCGATTTGATCATGTATAACCTATATATATTTAAGTATATATCTCACAGTAAGCCCCAGTAAGCCTTTGTTGTTATCTAACATGATTACACAAGACCAATATATTGCTTTCCGCTTCAGAAATCAACACAGGCTTGCTATAGGGTTTTTTTCTTGCCCATGTAATTTCAGATTAGTTTTATTTCTGTTCATCGATATTCATAGAAGCAAGACAGTTGCTTGATTTAAATGAGTACTGTGGCCAGGGAAGAGTTACAGGTAGTAGTAGTACAGGTAGGGATTGAGTCTACTGAATTCTTTACAGACCCTTGTACTGGAACAGCCTATTGGTACAGAGTTGCAGTCTAGTTCGAAGTGCAAAGGGTTTAGGTTTAAAATTGAATTTATGTACATAAGCCTTTAAATTGTTTTCATGACCACAGTGATTTCTCTCACAGAATCTGGTATGACTCAGTAGGTGAGGGGCAGTGGTGAGGTTCTAGACGCTTCATTTGGTATGTGTTGATGTCAGTGCAGTCAGGCAGCTTTCCTTTTTCCTTTCCCTTTTCCTTTCCTTCCCTTTCCTTTTTCCTTTCCTTTCCTTTCCTTTCCTTTCCTTTCCTTTCCTTTCCTTTCCTTTCCTTTCCTTTCCTTTCCTTTCCTTTCCTTTCCTTTCCTTTCCTTTCCTATCACTTCTTCCTGCACTGGCAGATGTGATCCCAACATTCTTGGTCATTTTGTTCTGCTTTAGGTCGTGTATGCTGTATTTCCAAAGGTTTCACGTTAGAAGCTCTCAACACGGGGACAAAGATTACTGGTGACAGCATTTCTTAGCTCTGCGTTCATCGTCAGGAAGGCGTCAGTCGCTGCCGGCGCAGCCCGTGAGCCGCGCCCGCGCCGCCCGCTGCCGCGCCGGTTTGCGAACGGCCGCTCCGCCCGCGAGCGCAGCCGGGGCCGCGGGGGCGGCCCCTGCCGGCCGGCCCGGCCCCCGGAGCGAGGCCAGGAGGGAGGGAGAGAGGGCGGGCGAGTCCGCCTGTGTTGTGGGAGCGCTGCCGGGATACGCGCCGGTGCCGTGGGAGCGCCGCCGGGGTACGCGCCGGTGCTGCGGGAGCGGCGAGGGCCCGAGGGGCCGCTTGCGGACGCCGGGCGGGCGCCTCCGGCAGCCGCGGCCCCGGGCTGCCCGGGCAGGCGCCCGGCACCCTCGGGAGGGCCCCGCGGCTCCGAGCGGCGCTGGCGGCGGGGCCCGTCCGGCCGCGGGATGGACCTGGCCGTGCGGGAGCAGCTGCTCGCCGCCGAGAGCGCCGGAGGTGAGCGGGCGGCCGGCCCCTGCGGCCGCGCCACCGTCTTTAAAACGAAGTGAAATTAAAATCCGACTTCAGATAGGAAAACAGCTTGATCCTAATCTGTTTTCTAAATTCTCTTCCTAATGTGCTAACGTCGGTTACTTTAAATAGTAGGAGAGTTGTTAGTTGTTATGATGTTGCTTCATCTTAGAACTATGCCTAACTTCGAGCAACGTGTGTGTGACATTATTTTCCTTAAACGTTCTTCGTTTATTTCTGCAGAGGAGAGACTGGATGTCGTGTAGCTCATTTGAATGCAATCATGTCAGGACACCTGGAAACAAAGATTCCTTTATTCCCTTTTTTTAAATTTCAGATGTTCAGGCTTTGAAGCATGCTTACAAGTTAATCAAATCAGCCAGTGAAAGAGAATCTGCACTTAATTCAACAGATAACATCAGCACCTATTTATATGTTTTATGTGCTGAACAAGCACTTCAGGTTTGTAATTTAGGTCTTTAATCTGTATTAAATAAAAACATGTATATGATGCGCTGCATTTACAGCTGTTACAGTTACTATTTTAAACATCTCAGAACTGCCCAACAAAAGTACTACACCATTCTGGTTTTGGAGAGCAATTGTTTAAACATGCATTTCCCGTTAAAACTCTGTGATTTGTGAATTTTGTAATCGTACCCAAATTACCAAGGTGTACTGTGATATATAGAAATTTTTTTGCCGTGCATGTTTTTTTCTTGGTGTGGAAAACTAAGCATTAAGCAATTTGGTTACAGCTGAAGAAAATACATTTGTGAACATCTGTACCCGGCAAAAGAACCCTAATAAAAATAATCATAACCCTGGTCGATTCTAATGATGAAAGGCTGTTGCTAATTGAAATTACTTCTATAAAATGTGGTTGAGATTTTAAAATTTGAAGTATTTGTTAATATTCAATTTATGATCATAAGTGATTGGGTTTTAAACAGGCAGTTTGTAGTAAAACTTTTTTTTTCCCCCAAGCTGAAATCCAGTCAAAATCTGCCTGTGGTCTGAAAATTGAGATGTAGCACTAACAAATCCTGCTTCCTTTAAAAAAACCCCTTAAAATTATTTTAAGATTTTTTTCTTTATGTTAGCAATTGTGTTTAAAAAGGAAACACTTTTTGGATACTGTAAGCAATTCTATGACTGAATGAGTAGTTTTGTTAAATAAAGAAGCTTTTTCTGTCAAATACATTTGGAATGACAAAACTATGCCTTTCATAAATGGTAATAGGCTTATATCACAACTGGTATGCATCTCTATGGAATATTGCTTACATACTGGTAAGGAGTTAGATGTTACCCTTGATTAGGCATGCATTTAAAAAAGCTAACAATTCTTAATTATTTGCTGCAATTTTTAAAATATTGAAATGCCTTGTTTTGGTTTTAGCTGGGATATCTGGAAATTAGCAGTGATTGTCTACAGATGTATTTTAAAGGAAGATTTCCTGTGAACCAGTTTCTTGGCAGAGCATATTTGTGCCAAGGCCAGTTGCATGCTCCACGCTCTACGGATAATTTGGTGAGAAATCATGAAGGTTTTCTATATTAAGCCTGGTTTTACAGGTATTTACTACTAGGTTTTTATGTCTTGCTTTCAGTCATTTAAAATACACAAGGATAATCAGGGCTGTGCCAAAATCCAGGGAAATATATTAACAAGTAATTTGCGAGTAAACAAAACTTACCATCTGAATCAGACTAATATTTCAAATATTTTGGAGAAGACAAAAAAAGAGAAAGAGTGCTTGTACAGGTGGTTGATTGTTTTAAGTCACCCTCTTAACTTTTTACTTAAATATGATACCTTCAGACCAAATTAGCTGTAACTTGAAATAATCACAGATTTTATTTGGGAAGCATTTCATAGGCTTCTGGGAAGTGGAGGACTGAGGAGGCCCTCAGAGAGGTTGTACAGCTCATTTCTGTGGCAGTGTACTTCCATAACTGATCAGTAACATGTCCGTGTAGTACTTGGATGTGGCTTTTTGTAATGGGAGGTGGTAGCATCTCAGCAGGATACTTCTGCTTCTGTGTATTGCTTTGAGGTGTTACAATTCCCTATATATGAAAAGTAGTTTTTATCTCCCACTGCTTTTAAAATGGAGCGGGATCTGTTTTCTGTCTTCAGTATTTCACTTGTCCTTGTACTGTGATCAGTCAGCTTTGATCATCTGTAAATGACATCTAGCCCCCCAAAACAGCTTTAACAGATGTTTACCATCATAGAGTATTCCGAGTTGGAGGGGACCCACAAGGATCATCAAAGTTCAACTCCTGGCTCTGCACAGGACTACTCCAAAAATCCCACGCTGTGCCTGAGAGAATTGTTCAAATGCTCCGTGAGCTCTGTGAGCCTTGGGGCCATGACCCCTGCTCTGGGGAACCGGTTCGGTGCCCGACCATGCTCTGGGAGAAGAACCTTGTCCTGAGGCCCGGCCTGAGCGCTCCCTGGCCCAGCTGCAGGGGCTCCCTTGCATCCCTGGGCACAGAGAGCGGGGCTTGGAGCTGCCCCTCCGCTGCCTCTGGGGAGGAAGCTGCAGAGTGCAACGAGGTCTCCTCGCAGACTCCCCAGCCTGAGCAAACCAAGGGACCTCACCCAGTCCTTACGTGGCTTTCCCACTAGGCCTTTGCCATCTTTGCAGCTCATCGTTTGTGTTATTTGTGTTCACAAATATACCTAAGAAAAGTTTTAGTAGTTTCTTTGAATAATGTGTTTGAAATAACTTTCAAGCTAGAATCTTTACCCTGTTACATTTTCTGTATTGTCTTTCTTCTGTGAGCACATATGCAGAATAACTGGTCAGTGGTCACTTTAAAACTTCATGCATGTTTGAAACATCCAGTGTTCAGTTATATTTCTAAATTAACAAGCTATTCTGTCATGTTTTGTGAATCTCAATCAATATTTGCTGTTCTCTTCTTGGATCTTGCTGACTTCTTTGAAGTTAAAAATGGTGCCAGATTGTACTGTCCTGGCTTGGTTCCTTGTGTTGTTTGTTGTGTCTTTTAAGATCCACTTTGCATCAGTTGTAAAGTTTTTCACTGCTGTGTTCCTAGATGATTTATGAAAGTACGAGTCGCACAACATCTCATGCTGTGTGACTAAGTAATCATCATTCACTTTAAAAGATAAATTTGGCCTAGTTTTGATTTTCATCCTAAGGAATCCTTCTTAATTAGGATGCTTGTATTCTTAAGGGCCAAATGCAACTTCTCTACTTTAGTACATTTAATACATATTTAATCTCTGTTTTTCTCTTTATCTAGGCAGCTCCCATTTATTGCTCAGTACCCTTTTTATGGTATCCCCGAGCCCAGTAAGTCAGTCCCAATTCTCTTGGAGATTTTAGTTTCTCTTTTCTTGCATACTGTGGAGACCCCTCTGGCGTCATCCCATTCCTGCTCATTCAGCTCCACCTTGGCTTTCCTATTTGCACTGCATCCTTCTCATGCACTTACAAAAATCCCTTACAAAAAATAAAAAGGGCATGCCTGCTACAACTTCTTTTGTTGACAAACTCCTGTTGGAGCCTTTTTGAAGAAAATAATTCCTTGAGATTTTTAATGGGACAAATGAATACAACTTTTTTCCCTGCTTGATTTGCTCTTGGATATTTCTGAACTTTCTTTGCTGAAAACTTAAAAAGTATGCAGCTTTCTAGTTTTGGAACATTTCAGTCCTGATAATTAATATTTGGCAGAAATAAAGTAAGTTGAAAATACCATCTTAAAATTTAAATTCAGGAAAACTTATACATAGGCTATCAACCAGTTTTTAGTTATTCTGTTGCTATATCAACAACTTATTTTGGCAGTGTATTTTAGTTGAGATTGGTCTGAAAATAAAATTTATGAAATATGTTCATATTGAAATAGGAAAAAAATCTACTGATTTATAAAATCTATATTCAAATTGCACTTGCTTTTCTTTGTTGTGTTCTAGGAAGAGTTTGAAAAGTTTGTGCTGTTTTTTATGAAGGCAATAGATTTTGCAACCCATGAAAGAAGGTAGGCTCTACTGATGGGATTAACAGGAAGTGCTACTGATCTGTCTTTTCAATTGTTTGTCTTGATTTTCATTAGGTAGCATGGAGTTGTGTTGTTTGGGTTTTTCCTTTAGATTTTTCCTTCCATTTCGTAACTTCTGTTACTGCTGTGTGTGCTGTAACAACATAAGGAGACTGCAGTCTTACATTGACAAAATGTAAAGTCCTGTTTAAAGCTGTTAGATATCTCAGCGTTTCTTACCCTTTTATAGTTATGACCTATAGAATGAAAGCAACATGTTAGCTTATTTTTAAGTGGTGAATTATTGAGTAGAGTATAGTTGCAAGAGTTACCATATTCTTCTTGTGCTGTATTTGTCTTCTCAGTTCCTAGTCATGATTGCCTCCAATGAAAAGTCAAAGTTGCTCTTTTTAACTTCTCAGAAGTGTCTTACAGTACTCAAGCTGTACTTTTATGTTTATTCAAGTTCATGAAATACTGGATTTTTTTCATTCTTGTTTTCCCAGGTATTTTTTTTTGGTATATAATGCCTCAGTTCTTTATTGGCAACTTGTGAGGCCATTTCTAAAGCCTGGATTCCGCTATTGCCTTATTCCCAGCCTTTCACAGATTGTTACAGCATTAAACCAGATTGAAGAGCAAGACCACGAATGGCGAGCAGAACTTATGATGTAAGTTTAATTGTATTTTTTCATATGGGCATTCTGTAGTCCTTTTGGGACAGCTAGCTGAGGTAGCCTTTAATAAGGTGTATTTCACTGGCCATGTTGTAGCTGTATTTATTGTGAAAAGCTTAATTAATAACTTTTTAAAGAGACATAAATGTACTGAACGTAAAAAGATGCTTCATTTCTGTCTTTACTTTAAGCTTGAAGTTTTAATGACAGAGACAGCAGTGCCCTAGACCGGATCTGAAGTTTCACAGTAATTTTGGATGTAGTGTTTGAGTCGTTGATAGTAATTGGAAATAAATGGTGTATAAATAGCAATGTATTGCCATTCTCACATTTCCTGAGCAAAGCTGGAGCATAAACCTTGAGATAACTGTACTGAAAAAACCATTTTTATGTGCAAAAGGAGCAGTGTCTATGTAATTTTTCAAGGCCCCACAACCTTTTGGCAGAGATGTTTTGATCCCCTTTTCAACTGACTGATTCCAGCTCCTCTTGCACTCCTACCACAGTTTTTTCCCTTTCTCTCAGTGAAATATTCTGTTTCTGTGGTCTGTGACTGTGGTTTATTGCTATGTAGCATTTTCTTTATGAACTGAAACTGGAGGGAATTAACAAAACATTCCAAGGGGTGTGCTAAGGACTATCTGTAATACCATGCATGCAGTTTCCTGGTATCAAACTCTTGCTGGGGCATTGATGAAAACAAACAAATGCACAGTGTGTTTGTGTTATAAAACTAATGGTTGTATTTTTTTTTAAAGTTGTATTTCTTAATAAATTTTTTTAAATTATGATTGTTGGTTTTGTTAATTTATGTTGTGGAGTCACAGGCTCTTTTTCAGTCAAATCAGATAAAGTATAGAAAATCCAGTAGATATGTTGCTGTTTCCAGTATGAATAGTTTTCTTTTGCTAAATGGCTTTGAAATACCAGCTTTTACAGTAGTTAAGGGAGAATCTTAAAATACATATCACAGAAATTTTTTTTGATACACTTTTAAATAATTAATCTTTTTAATTCCAAGTATCTTGTTGAGAAAAGTTTTCACAAAAAACCTCCAAATTTTCCAAGATTCTTATTGTGATCTTCACTAAATATGTGTATATATCTGGAAGAAGCAAAAATGTAGAAATTAGAAGGTCTCTTTTTTCTTGAGTCAATGCTTTATAGCACTAATTGCTTGTAGGGCATTTAGAAGTGGTATCTTGAGTACAAAGAGTGTTTAAAAATGTAACTAAGGATTATTTTGGAAAGTGTTAATAAATGTTTAATACATTTATTTGATCTGCAGAAATTTACTCGAGTGCTTCCTTGATGCTTCAAAACTGAAAGAAGCAAAAGAGTTTTCATCTGCTGCAGCAGCCTTTATTAAGGAAAATGTTCCAGATAAATACTCTCAAATATTTTCTTTAATGGTAATGATGAAAAATATTTTAAATTCCCACTAAGACAGGAGCTCTCTCTACCTTTCATAAGATCATAGTTATAATTGTTATATGTTTTCTTCATTTAAATTTTGTGATCTACCAAACAATTCAGTACATATGCAGAGATTTTCACTAATTGTATATTTTTGATACTATAAGCTAAAGAGCTCCTTGCTACTCCTTGTTCTTTTGACACATCATAATATAATGGGAATAACTGTGGCTAACCCTAAAAATTCTGTTTGGGACTAATTACTGTAGAAAGAGAAGGTGTAGTAAGGGCAGTTTAACCTGACTTATGCCACTGAGGGCATATTTAGTATCTATTTAGTATTTCTCATGCTGATAAATACTTCATTGATTCACCTTGAACCCTTCAAATAATTCTGAAAATTTGAGGATATGACAATAGTTCACATTTCTTGCATGCCCTTAATTTAGGAAATAAGAGGGCAAAAACAAATGTGGCAAAAGCAGAAAAAGGCAAATAAAACTCAGAAGTTGTGTGCAGGCATATTTTCTTTCATTCTGCTACACTGTCAGTTGTCTTCTTCTGTCTGCTTCGCAATCACTGCATTCCAAAAGTGTATGTTTACATTACAAATTTCTCTAAGGTTTGAATTAAGAGAACCAATATGCAGCACCCCAGAGGTGTGATAATAATGAAAGAATCACCCTGGGGCAAGCTTGAAATTGCTTTTGTGTTTTGATAAGAATTATTGAGCGGAGCAGAGCCGTTTGACAGTGTCCTTAAAGAGAAGAATGAAGTGGTTGTAAAGCTGTGCTGGGCTACAGAAGTCTGATCCAAGCTGTGCAGTGCTTTAGGGGCAGCAGTGCTGCAACCCTCAGTGTTCCAGAGCAGCTTCAGTAATCAGTTTGGATGGCTGTGCACACTCAGCGTGAGAGTCAGAGCAAATGACCTGCGCACTGCTAATGTGTAACTCTACAGCTGAATTGAAGGAACTGCAGTTTATTGTAAAGTCTTAACAATATTTTTTTCCCTGCCTGTAATATATAGGTACAGATAAAATTTAATTGTTTGTCTCAGCTGGATGAGATGATTTCAGAATGAATTCTACCACAGCGTGTTAAAAATGCAATAATTAGGATTCTAACTCAGAAGGCAGTTCCACATTTATATTTCTGCTTATAGTTCCGATCCTGACTCTTGGGAGGTCAGTATAGCTCTACTGGGTGATATTTGTATTATCTGTGCAGAACAACATAGATTATGATAGTAGCCACATTGCCCTTAAAGTCTATGAAAACAGTCTACATACCTGCTTCATTTTAGCCCTGTTGAGTGTTGGTCTTTTGCTAATTTAATCAAATAATAATTAAATAATTATTTTATAGGTATATCACAAACTAATGGATATTTCCCAGGTAGAGAAGGAGACACAAAATTCCACCTGTCTTTCAGTTATTTATAAAATGCAGGTGTTAAAGTTGTAAGTATGAAAATGTGTCCTTTCACTTGTGCTTTGATGCTGCGTGTTACAGAGCTAGGATCAGGTTCAGGGATCCCACATGCTTGTAGAAAAAATCAGCTGCAGAGTTTAATTCCTCAGAAGGAAAATCACGAAAGTTTGGGTAGCAACAGCCAAGTCTGTCTAAACAGTCTCATCAAAAAAGTGAGCTAGCTCTTTGGGAATGTAGGGATTAGTATGTTGTACAGATATTGCCAGGAGAAAGAATTTTGGAGTCTGAAAGACATTTTAATATCAAATGGACTCCAGTTCCATCGCCAAGCTGTGTACAAGAAAGTAAAGATGAAGTGGGGAAATCACCTAAAATACAATGTACAAATCATGGAGCATAACGCTTTTAAAATGCTTTACATTTTAAAGGTGTAAGAAAAATTTGAAAATTAGACTTCATAGCAAAATCTCATGTAATTTTTTTCAGTGTCTCAAGATTTCCTCATTTTAAAAATATTATTTTCTTGCTAGCAGTGGATTAACCTCTACTGACATTATGGAAATGGAGTCTTACACACCTGTTTTTGTTCTTCTGAAAAAAAATTAAATAAAATTTTCTCTCTGAAATATTAATTCACATACTGAAGTTAGGTTTTATAGATTTTTTTTTTCTTGATACTTCAATATCCAGGTAGGCCACTGATACCTTGGAATAAGAACCATCCATTCTGAAGTTAGGAGAGTTATTTCAAATTTTTAATGCAATAACCTTTCTCACAAAGATTATGACCCAATTCCTCATATGTTGCAGGAAGTGGGACACAAATGTGTTTCCAAGTGACGCCACCGCAAATCTGAATTCTTTATATGTGCTTTTGAAACAATGTGATGTACCTCCAGCGTCTGTTCTCAATGTGAAGTGAGTTTTATTTGTCATAGCCCCTTGGAAATTGATGATGATGCTGATCCTGCTTCCATTCAAGTCTGTCAAAATTCTTGATGACCTTGCAGAGATTGAACTCCTACTTAGTTGTTTGTGTTGTGTTAACACATAGGTCATCTTAAAAAAGGACAAAATCCTATTAAGCTTTATGACAGAACCCAAGATTAAATATCTTTCTCCATGCAACTGTTTGTATAAAGTGATTAAATCTTCCCATAATAATTTCTTTTTGATAAAACGAGATTTTTAGAAGGTCTTAAAATTGACACGTATTTCAGACTGTAGTTAATTTTTAACTTCTACTGGAGCCCTTCCCAACTCTTCAGCATAAGTTTGAAATACTAAACTGATCACTATTCCAATAGTTACATCACAGCTGTTACATATGGAAGTAATATCACATTTTTACTTGTTAAGGTAACACTCTTTGACAATATTCAGGTGTCTCATCACTTCTCCTGTTCCAGACAGTGCACTGTGCTCATCTGGTTATTTACAGACATCCAAACAGTTACAAAATATTCTCCATCTCTGTGTCTGTGTTCTTAGTTCCAGAGTAGCAGACTTAACACCTATGTGGGCCAGTTCATTGAATTGTATTTACAAAATTTTCTGCAATCTGAAGTTTCTTACTTCTCCATGTCTGTGCTTCATGCATTTAATTCTGTATTTCTTGTCTTCTTCGGGGACTGTTTGTGCAGACTGCAAAGGAGTATGCTAATTTTATTTTCCATAAACAGATTAACTTTTGTATTTTTCAGGTAGCCAACTTTGAACTCTTTCTTTTTTCCTTGTTAACTGTGAGCATTGCTAGTATAATTATAATATTGATAGTTATAATATTTAACATTATAATAATAATTCCTGTAATATTCATATGACTTCAAGGTTTTCAGATGCATTGCATAGTTACTTTCAAAGAGTGTTTTTTTGATTCCATGGAAGAACAATATCAAAATCTCTGAATTTATTTTCTTTTGTATTTTTGAAGGATTCCTTTGATTCTGGAATTAGCTCGTTTTTCTCTGAAAGTAAACTGCACTGACCTTGCAGGTCGTTGTATACTTGATTTGAAGAGTGCACCAATTACTGTAAGTTTTAATTATGTGAGTTTGGATTTTTGGATTTTTTTTTATACACACACCCACACTCCCATACCCCTTTTGTGGTTACATTTAAAAAATAGTAGTAATGATTCTACGGTGTTCTGTCCATCTGTGTATTGTTTATATATTCATTGATACATAATTATTGTGATACTTGATGTCTTCCTAAACTAGAGAAGTAGTTGCAAGGTCAGAAAGTCGGCCGTGGGTAAACTCAGGTAATTAGCAGTACAGTTTATTTTGGCAAATAAATATTAACTGTAAATTTTTGCTATGTTTTTAAAATGTTACCTATGCAAGAATGATAGAAGTTAACTTCTATGATTAGAAGTTAAACTCCAATTTCTGTTATAATGATCCCACTTAGAGTTACTCATAAAATTCAAGTTATCCTCACAGATTTTTTTTTTTTAATTCCAAGTGTCTGATTCAGGCTCATTATTCTGAACATTTCCTGAAAGTCTAAAATCATACACAAATCCATAGCATTCCACTGGAAGATGTGTTTAAATCCCTAGATCAAAGATTCACAAGGATTTAATCTAAGTATTTCTGTAGACAGTAGTGGGGAATATCTGTTGTGTGGCAGCAACAGAGAAACTTGCTTTCTATTTCAGTGCTCTGCATTGGAGTTAATGTGTTTTTAAGTGACCATCTGATTGCTCAGCATCACTTGACAATGATTTCTTGTTACAGTAGACTTAAGGAAAATCTTATGTCAAAATTTCAGTTCCTTGTCTTTTGCCAAGTACTGGCAAATTTCTCAATCATAACATGAATTCCATCTTGGTGTGTATTTGTCATTAAGTTTTTCATGATCTCTTTTCGAGTCATGGGGATGTTCAGTTACCAAAGGTCATGCTGAGTGATTTGATAATAGCTCATAATGAATTAGGAATGGAGAGGCTGTCTAAATTTCCTTACTACACCAATTTAACCCAAATACAGCATAACTTAGGTGTTTCTATGATCCATACATAGAATTTATATGATTTAATAGTCAGCTCTTTCCTAAGCTGTTAGAAGTCTAAGCTCCTTTTTTGCTTAAAAGTTTCACTGCCCGTCAAACTGAATCCTTTCTGTCTTGACTCGTGCCTGTTTATTCCAAGCATGTGCCTTTTTAATAGCATTAATGAGTCAATGGGAGAAGGCAGATTTCAGTCAGGTATTGTGGTAGTGGAGAGGCCCTGGCTCAGGCTGCTCAGAAATGCTGTGGCTGCCCACGCCTGGAAGTGTTCAGGGTCAGGTGGGATGGGGTTTGGGGCGTATTGGGGTACTGGAAGGTGTCCCTGCCCTAGCAGGGCGTTGGAACTGGATGGGGACTGGGGCCCTTTCCAACCCGAGCCATTCTGTGATTCTATCGGAACTTAAATCAAATTACAGTATAGGAGGATCAGGTGTACACTGTTTTTCTTACTGCAAATTCTGGCAATGAGCAGCTTAAAAGTTATTTTGCACCTTCCAGTGAGTGTTAAGGGACTGCAGTTCAAACAACAAATTCCATTCCCTTTGTATCATTGCAGTTAACTCACTATTATGGTGGGATTTTCAGTAGGAAAGTACAGTGCTGTGTTACTGTAATTGCATGGGTTTAACCTTTATGATATTTCTTTTTAATTATTAAAATTAGCATTTTGTGTATTAATACTTTGTAGGAGCAAGGGAAACTTATTGAGATAGAATGTCTGGAATATGAATATGAAATGAAGAAAGATGGCACTGAATTTGTGACTTATACCAAAGGAGTTGTTGAGGTACATTCTTGAACTTTGAGAAAAAAGTAAAAGTTTTCATTTGTTAAATGTGGAATATTGCATTTGACTGTGTCTCTTAATTACATTATACTGATAAGGAATTCTTTTAACCTTTATACTCTTTTAAATTGAATTTTCAATAAGCAAATGGGGAAATATAAACCATAGTTGTGTGTTGCTCCCTTAAGTTTTCTGTCTGACTGTAAAGGTTCGTAATATTTTGCTTTCCAAGAGCAAAGATGGTAGCATTGAGGCATGTTTTCATATTTTGCCTTTATGGGGCCTCTTTTCATGGAACATCTTGGGTTGCGAAGGACCACTAGGGATCATTGAGTCCATCTCAACTGTGATTGCCTGTTATGGTCAATGTAATACAAATTCTTACGTCAGAAATGTGGATTGTTCCTGATCACACTGGGAAGGATTTTCTTGAATTTCTGTGGTTGGTTGGCTCAGTTGTAATTCTGACCATCAAAGTCAGAAGCCTAAATATCAATATTATTAATGGTGTTAGAGAGATACCTGCAATGAGCAGTTTACACCAGTTGTTAGTCACCTTAAGTTCCTTCAGTGGGAAGTAGGAATAAGTTTAATGAAACTTGGTAGTGCAAAGACTTACTCCTATCTAGGACTATAACAATTTTGGAGTTCAGACATTCCACTGACCTTTTGAAAGAACACCCTCTTGTTATGAATTCTTCATAATATGAAGCACTACTAATAGTAAATGTAAAACAAGATATTTAGGTATTCCTAATTTTTAAGTCTACAGTGTATGCAATTGGAGAGGGATTTTGTTTGATTTTTTACAGATTTTTTTTTTTTTTTACTTGCATAACCTCTAAAAATAATGTAATAAATTACAAGTCTGTTACTGTAGGTAATATTGGCTTCTAGATTTAATAAGAACCAAGTTTAATTGACAGTATGGCAAATTCCATTATTAATATTTCTTTTTTTCTCTTTGGTGCTGCATCTGTAGCTGAATTTGAAAAAAACCCCAAAGTGGCTAAACCTTCTGAATTCACAGATATTCACAATTATCAATTTTTGTTTATCATAAGAATGGGGAGTAGCTGACAGACTTCTGCCAGAAATATGTGATAGCAGCCTGGAGCATCTAAAAGAAATACTTTCCAAAGTTTGCTGACTGAGGGACTGCTTTCTACTGAAAACAGTCCTAAGATTAAAATTTTGAGGAACATGTAAGAAATTCTATTTATTTATGCAGTGGTGCTAATTAATTATTCATGTATGTAGGCTCAGCTGAAATTGATCAAAAATCTTGAATTAACATTAAAACGTGCCATTCAGCTGGGAGATCCTGGCGTGATTCAGGTTGTTTGTGCAACCCAGTGGAATCTGTGCTTGCCACTACTACAACACAATTTGCACCAACATCTGCGAAAGCCATTGATCTCAGTTGCTGATGTCCTTGAGGAGATTGACAGGTAATTTTCAATGCTGTGTAGTATTTTGAAAGGTCTCAAAGCATCAAACTCATTTAAAACCTCAACCTTAATATCTGTGATATTAAGTGTCTTTGAGAATTTTCCACTAGCTTGTAATAAATGTGTGCCTGCATGTTGCATACATTTCCCTGTTAATCATCTAAATATAGGTTCCTTTCAGGCACAATCTTACACTGTTTAATGACCTGTAACAAATATTGAAATACTTTAGGAATTGAAAAATAATTAATCAAAATTATGTGAGAAAATTCCAAAGCTGCAGCATAAGTGTTGGACTGTGGTCTAGATTCTTGTGTTAACATTGCTTTTGTTGGTTACAAAAATAAAATTTTAAAAATTGCTTCTGAAAAAAATCATGGCTTCTATAGTATATGTCAAAAAAGACTTACAAGATACTACTTTTGTATCTTTGATGATAGTTTCAGTGTTTTAAAAATTTTTTTCCAGTTGTATAAAGAGTGGATATACTCTTTACACTATATTGTATTGCTGTGCTGTTGTTCTGTTTCCATATAGAGAATTCAAGATCAGCATAGGCAACTTTGAAATTTGTACTAAATGTTAGTAATGAGAGTTTTTCTCTGAAAGCCTGCAGGAGAGATGAGGGTTTGAGAGTATGTCACATGTATATTCTTAACAATCCAGCAGACTCAGCCTCAATTCTGATGTGGTACTGTCTCTAGAGACTGAATGAAGTAATTTGTGTCTATTAATTTGCCTGTCTTAATTTTTGGTTTGATAGCAACATTAATTGTGGCTACTTGCTCAGTCAGGCTGGCTCTGATGTGGACATACATTAGTTCTGTGGCATGATATTTGATAGGCTTGAAAACCTTTTTTCTCTCTCTTTTTCATAACATTGCTTAAATTTATCTGATTTTTTGTTTTTCTTCCTGAAAATAATCAATAGTATTATGTAGAGGTCTGAACTGTCGTGAGCAGCCTCCTGGAGCAGGTGATGGATAGGGAGCTGGGCGTACCTGAGGCTGGAGAACATGCAGTTTTTGGTGAAGGCATGCTGGCTTCATAGAGTGAAGTCAACAACACCTGGGTAGAGACCATACTTAGAGTGAATGTGTGTGCCTGAGGTGAGCCCCATCTTTGAAAGAGCTGAGCAAATATGACCAGGGCTCCAGTTTCAGGAGTATTAGCATCTACTTAAATGTTAGGAGCAGAGAGTGAACTTTTGTCAGAAGTCCTTATTCAGCACATTATAGTTTCTCTGTCAGTTAACTACTTTTGAAAACCTCTTCACCTAAGCAGTACTGAAAAAGAGTTCTACAGATATATAAAGACCAGTTAGTCCACAAGATGGATGTGTTGCATTCTCCTACAGGGTCAATGAAAATAATATGCAGTTAAATTTTCTTACTAATTTCAGTTAAAAAGGCATGGTAGTGAAAATTAAAGCAACAAGTCAGTTAAAAAGAGAATATCAATTTTGATACTGGAGTCGCTTTTAATTACTGAGTTTCACCTTTGAGTGAGTTTTTGGTCTAAGAATTTTAGTGTGCTTTATTTTAACAGTTTACACTTAAATTTGTAATCCTTAGCATGTTGATTTTACTGCGTTGTCAAGTTCATATGGAAATAGCTCGTATTGAAGAAGATGGGGATAGACTAGAGGCTGCTGTGGAACATTTGCAAAAAGCTATGCACCTGAACAGCAGTGGGCAGTACCAAGAGCATCTGAGACTGAGCCTTAACCGCCTTCGTTTGAGTGCTATGCTGTACGAGTCACCTGAGCATCTGGAGGATCAGGCAGTAATGCTGATTGAGCAGGTGAGCGTGGAGAACAAACTCGGTACCTGGAATAGGCTTGCTTATTAAATTCCAGCAGACTGCTGTTTAGTAGAACTGCATATTCGTGGAGCCAGCATCAGTTTGTTTTCAGCAAACTGTCGTTGCTTTGTTGCCTTGAAGTGGTTGTGCTGCTTCACAGTCTGAAGATCATAGTAAAGGATTTTTTCCCCCATTCTTTCAAAGTTTATTTCTTGGGAAAGGCAGAGAGCTATTAATTAGCAAAAATATCAGCAAAAAAAAAAAATAGCAGTTGTCAATAATTAGGATTTCATTGCATGAAACCGTTTTATTTAATGAGAAGCACAGTGTCCAAATTGCTAAACATCCTTGCTGGCTATGAGATAAATCAGTATCATATGACTCTCACAAATGCCACTAAATAATATACTCTACAGTCACAATATGGGCACTGTCAAGAGTGACTCCATCTAATTCTGTTGTGCTGCCTTAGCACCTGAACAAAAATCATACTGGCAACTGATTGTTTTCCTGGTTCAAATGCTTTTCCGTGCAAGCTTACTCAGTTTAAATGTTGCATCAAAAACCCCATGCCCCCTCTGACTTTAGTTAGTTCTTAGCAGACAGGGATCTTTTTCTATTTTATAGCAATTCCTAGCCACTGCACACTGGATATGTTACTGTTGGTTGTGAATAAATTCTGTTCTTTGTTTGGAAAGGTATAACATAATGTCAGGTTATATACTGAGGAATATATTGTAAAGATTCATGAGAAGCAGAAACGGCACTTCATATTAAATTATCTGTGGTGTAATCATGGATATCAACAGAAGTTCCACAGTCACTTTCAATCACAGTCATGCTGTAGAATTATGTGTAAGATACCTAGAGATACACAAGTCTATGGGTATTTTTTTGGTAGTTGCAAGTTATATGATGTATATTCTGTTATGTTTAGTAAATAAGATCTAGTTGGAATATAAAATGAGCATTATGACAATGAGTTCTTTTCTTTCTGCAGGCTAAAAGGGGAAAACAAAAGGATAATATGAGGAAAAAGAGATCACTTCTGGTACGTGCAGGTCTTGTATTAGCTCCTGACACATTTCAAATAGTCCTTGACAGTGAAAATGAAGCTAAAGGTAAAGTACGTGAGTGTGACTAAAAGTTTCTAACTTTGCTTTGCACATTCTTAAAGGCTGGACATTGCATCTGGTGGCAACATAGAGGGAATATTACAATACAGATGAAGTGATAGTTCTGCTGAATTCTGTGGCAGACTTCCTATTATTTTCATTAGGGATAAAAATGTTGTATGGTGATACTGGAAAAGGTGTTGATTTCCCCTCCAAATTCCTCTGAATCCCACTGTTGTGCTGTAGTGTGGTGTAAGTAGTTCTATTTTCACTAGGTACAATTCCTGGATGTTTTTAACCAAGGTCATTTTTAAGTGGTGTTTTCAGAAATTTCATGCAATAATACCCAATGTTAATTACACCAGGTATTCTTTCTATATTGTACTGGTTTTTCTCTTCTAAAATCTTGCCTTTGAGAGCTCTAGTTTTGCACAGAGATTTAGGTGGGAATTCATTGATTACTTTCTAAAACATGCAACATAAATGGATACATTCCTTACGCCCCACACAGAAAAACAAAATCAGTTTGTGATTATACAGCTTCTGGTTGAGGAAGAATGGGCAGGGAACACACTTTCCAGATTGCTTAAACTATTTTGTACTATCGTGGCAATAAATGAAGTGTGTGTATGTGACTAATTTTACTAACTTTGAGTAAAACCGGTGTACTCTAGCAGAGCTTGTGCTGGAGGCAGGGAATGCTACAGGAAGCTCTGCTGCTTCCAGAGCAGATGTGTGTGCTGTGGAACACCACGCTCTCTGTTCAGCCAGGTCACAAAGTTCACCTTTCATATCCCCATTTCAAACTCGACCAACTAATCACTTAGAAGCCAGAGTCATATTTACAGATCAACCATTCGACTCTGTGCAGTCCTTTTAAGAATGTGAAGACTATAGTGCTGGAAAACATTTTCATAGATTATTTAAAGTGATATAATTTATCGTATTTGTGAAATGAAGAGAATTAAAATCGTGGACATCTCCTTGCTGTTAAATTTCAACTTGAAAACTGTACAATTACTTTTGAGATTCCTCTGAGAATAAATCTGAGCACACATTAGCCTTCCAGGCTGAATCTTTAAAATGAGTGAGATTATTACAACATTGAAGCTATTACAAGACTTCTTTTGACATAATATTTATATCATTTTGTTCTGAAAATTTTCAGTTGTTTCTTAGGCTGTCATCCAAGCAGTGAGTTTTTGCTTTTTCTATGACTTAAGTTGCCATAAGCTTATACATGTGCATTGAAGGAGTAAGAAAATACATATGCAAATTTATTACATTAAATGTACATAGGACAGAGCATCAGATTTATATGGTTATTTTTTCTTTTCAGTTGCATGAAAAAACTTTAGATTTTCAGATTGAGTGTGTACTTTACACACATGGTTCACTTGCTCTTGAATGAACCTAACGAGAGCACTACATGTCCTGTAAGAAAAGTGGCCTATTTAAGATATTTGGGCACTAAACAAGCATAGATCAGTTTTGGATGGGACAACTGTATTTCAAGATACAGGAAAAAACCAAAATAGATGTTGGTAGAATACACGATGGTTGGTTTTATGTTGGTTGGTTGGTTTGGGGAAAGCTTGATGGAATGAGAAAAGGGCTGGATTTTGAGTGTTTCAGCAAGGAATTATGTGTCTAATTCCTTGCCATTCTTGTGGATTTAAAAATTTCTAATATATAAAAAACTACCGTTATTTTTATTTCTTCACCAAGTTTTCTCAGGTAAAAGTAATAGTCAAATAAGCTACCTCTGTGCAAAAGCCCAACATCATACCAAAAGTGTGAAGAAAGTTGATGAACATTTGAAACACTTAAAAAATGGAAATGGCAGAGAAAGGTAATTGCTACAGACCAGAAGCGTCTCTTTCATCTTTTGTAGAAGTCTTTAAGAGGAAAGGTTCTGTCTCTGAGGTTTTTAGTGGATGGTACCTTGTAAGAGGTTGAATATTTCAGCCTCTGGCAACATAATTTCGTGTTCAGAAAGCTCTGTTATATTTCCATGCTATGCAGAATTTTATTCTTTCCCTGTTTCTAATCTGCTCTCTCACATGTGCACTTAAACTCACCTGTTCTATTGATATGAGCCCAACCTACAGAGGGGTGTGTGGATTAAGGCTTGTACTTGATGAAGAGTTGATACTTGCAAGTGTCTTTTTAAGTCCTTGTACCTAAGAAGCACATCATGTAATACAAATTTTTTGGTAAAAAAACTAAGTAGTTCATTCTGAGAGTCAGAGAGATTAATCTGTAGAAAAATGACAGGTTTCTTTGTTCTATTTATATATCATTTTGTCATTCTTTAGTTGAAAGGATGTGTCTACCTTTTTTCTGCACTAAAAAGTCCTGTGCTGAAATTTAAAGGCAGTTGTTTTTTAAAAGATTCTAAATCCCAACTAGTTTTCAAGACTTCTTTTTAAATTCTCAACATTAGTTTTGAAATATTTAGTTTACTTTATGAGATAGAAAATGAGGGTTGTCACACGTGTTTGGAACTTTAGTAGAATTACCATCCAAGAGAAGAATTCTGTCTCTTATTAATGAAGAGATTATTTTTAATAGATAAAGTAATAGTGTTACCTTTGCTACTGACAAGAAGTCTTCCTTTTATTATTTTTATTAGATGTAATTTTTTTTCCTGATGGCCATCATTATTGACAAGATTATTTTTGTCAGTCCTGAACTGTGGAACCTAATCCTGCTTATTAACTAATTTTATTTATGCTTTTTCTTTGGTAGAATTATACTTTGGGCAGATTTGGCAAAAGTTGCATGTAAACAGGAAGTGTGGGATGTCTGTCGTGCAGCATGTCGATTTTGCCTCTTGTATGATGATATTTTGTTTAGAGAGGCAACAAAGCATAAACAAAGTAAGTGACAAATCATTTTCAGTCTTGTAAGGAACTTTTAAATCATTTATTTAAGTTACTAAAAGGAGACAGACAATATTATTTTATTTCCTCCCATTCCCAAAGTTCCCCGAGTTTCTTTTCTGGCACTGCATGTTGGCATACATGTTGAACTTCTAGAAATCGGACATTACTTTTTTTTGTAGAAGCCATACTCTGCTGTCAGAAGTGTTTCACCATTGCTGTAGAGAAGCACTTCTGTGAAATCCATCTGCCTGTCTAAAGAATGCAGGCAAATTCCCTCATGGTCATCCAGGTCCATATCATTCATGTCTGATGAGCTGAAGAAAAATGGGTTGTAAGCCACTTTGTATGAGGCTCACATGTTAACATTTTTACCCCGTAATCCCCTATTAGTGAGCGGTTCCTCTGAGGTATCCAGCATTGTACCTTGTTCCTTGAGGGTCTGCTGGAAACCTAGCGCACGTTAAGGGTCTTTAACTTGGGGCAAAGCCCTTTCAAATCACTCTCTGCTTACTGGCTTTTAAAGTTGTCAGGGAATTTGTAAAACTCATATTTAAGAATAGATGAAATGGTTTTTCTTTCACTAGCCAACGTTAATCGAACCTATTCCATATTTTTTCCAAAGTCCACTTAAAATAGCACATCAATTTGCTGGTTTTCTTTCACAAGTTTTGCATCTTCAGACTAGCCATGTTTAGTCTTCTGTCTTCTTTCCAAACAAAATAAGGGAAAAATAAATACACTACCAGAAACTGAAGGCAACCATGCACCAAAAGCATCATGAGTAGGAACTGGTAGAATTACAGAATTTGTGTTTTTATTAAAACAATCTTAGTCCTTTCTCTTCATTATTAAACGAAATTCCTCTTTAATAATGTGTGCACTACCAGAAAGTCAACCCAGTCCATGATTTAAATGTAAAAAGACTTTAGCCTCTGCATAATCCACTTCTATGCTCCACTTCCATTTATGCAATAAAATTGAACTAGAGGCCATGGAGTCTATTCATCTATTCACACTGAAATTTCAGTATGTCTACTATGACTGGAGCAAGTTATTTGCTGCAAATATTGAAGATTATAAATAAATTGAAATGCAGCAAAATCACAGGTAACAAATGCCTCAGCTCTGCTTGAGAACAGGCTTTGAGTGCAACAAATGGCAGTAATGTAAAAGTTCGTTACTTGAAATAATTAAAAATCTTTTCTTGCTAACTATTCCTTGTGAATTTAAGAATATGTAGGGATTTGTAATTGGAAAATGAAGACAATCATTTGCATGGAAATAATAATGGGTTTATTTATTTTTAGCACAGAAGAATAAAGTTAATGCAACTGTGATGATGGATGGTCGAGGTCGAGCTGGCAGCTCATCAAGAAAATCATTGCTGCCTGCTAAATCCTTTTCTTTTGAAGCAGATTTACTCAGAATCCTAGCAGAAATAAGATTTATTAATGCAGAGGTAAATAAATTACATAACTGTCATTCATATTTGTTTAGTTTTGTTTTATATACAAATCTTGAAGCACTGGAATTTTGAGTTTAGTTATTTTCTGTCTCCATAGGAAGTAAAGGAAGAAGTGGTTTCATGAAGCAACCTTATCAAAATAATGTGTGAAAGTAACTGTAGCTATAGTTTTACTCCAAGTGCTGATAACATTTCTTTACAAGAGTTTTACTGTAAATTTTTGACATCTGACATTACATTTCTGGATCCATGAAGTTCCAGCATAATTGAAAAACTTACATATATAAATTATGTTTTTTTTCTCCATGTAATTATTTAGTAAAATTAGCTGTAGACAATTTTAAGCTTATGAAGTACTGAGCATTGTATTTCATATACTTGTACATGCCTGTACAGTATTTGAAAAAACATTTTGGTTTTTTTTTAATTTTTGAAGAGGTAACAGCACTAATAGGAAGAAATAATCTGTTTTTACAATGATAACCTGGGTAGACAATTTATTTCTCTGTGTCTTTTCAGGCAACTGTTCATTTATTAAGATTGCAGGGAGTCAAACTGAATGATCATGCTGTACCTCCAGCAGCTGCATACCAGTGTCGTCCAGGACACGTTTCATATCTTCCTGACAGTGATCCAGAATGGAAAACATACAGGTACTTTTTTGTAATACATATCAAGACCAAGGAACTCTTAACAGGTGATTATTATGAGACACTGCTGATAACTGCAAAAACTGTTTCTCCTTAGTAAAATTGTCACCAGATTCTTCATTTTTGTGGGTAGTCATGGGAAACGGGAAAAAGATCTAAAAAATAGTTTGACATATTTTTCTTAGGTTTCCTTTCATTCTGGAGTGTGGATTTTATTTTTCATTTAACATTTATTTCTCTGAAAATAGAAGCTGGTGTTCCAAGCTGAAAAATAATTGTTGTACATTGACACATAAATAATTAAATTCTGTATTTAAAAATGTGTTTTCTCAAATCAAAAAGCTCTTTTTGTCTTGCTTTATAGCTCCTATACATATAATGATTATATAGTACTGAATGCATACGATGAATTATTTCAGTTTGCAAATCTAGCGTGCTCCATCCAATCAACTGAAATGAATTTGGGAGAGTAGAATATAGCAAGCACTGTTTTTCACTAGTCTGACATGATTATTTCTTGCGAAGGAGAAGGAGGAGAGAGATTTCTGAAGACGATGCTTAGACTCTCTGCTGTTCGCATTCATAGTCATACCAGCCTTACTCTTACAGTGGTCATGTCCTGGGAGATCAGGATGGCAGAGTTGTGTCCCTAGGTCTGTTCATGAAATCTGAAAATTAAGTCAAGTTTCTCGCACTGTCTGCTTGCAAATGTTCAGTAGAATGGGAAAAATTATAAACTGATCAGAGCCAAGGGGCAAAGAAGATGAGAACTCTGTTCCAAAATTTGCTACTAGCTGTTTTTGAGTTTATCTAATTAGATTAAAAACCCATGGAAAAAAAGGACTTTGGTCTGGTACTGTGTCCTGTACCACTGCTGACATAGTAATACCCATTGTCAGTTTGTGCTTTTGACTTTATGACTTTGGAACCGTGGCAATTCTGTATTATCATTCAAGACTGTGTTTTTAGTATTTTTTTTTTCAAAGTAATAGTACATTTTGATAATTAAGAAAGAAAATAAATTTATTGAAGGAAAGTTATTGCACAGACTGTGAAGAAAATGTTATTCTATTTTAAAATATTACAGCATTTCAAAGCACCTGGAAATGTCTTTGAGTGCAACAACACATGCAGTTTTGAGTAAAAAAGACATGTCCTTAACTGCCAGATGGCATGCCTCACTCGTATCTATGTTCAAGTAGAGCCTTGACATAGTTATTTGATTTCTAGCACTGATGGGTGGATTCACACACGCATTTAAAAATCCCAAACATGCGGATGAAACCTGAACCATAGACACTGTTTTTTTAGCTAATAGCATTTCAATTTCAGAGACTACTCATTTTATGTTGATACTACTTCCTTTTTGAACCATCTTCTCATTGAAGTAAAGTATAAGTCAGTGGATGAGAACTTAGTAAATGCAACTGAAAATTGATTACATTTTTGTTCTTGTTGTTGGTAGTACTGCATATTTAATGTTGAAGCTTTGGAATAACAGCTTCTTTATACTAATTTTATAGTTTATGGATAGACAGCTTATCTCAGTATGCTATGGAAAACTTCCAACGTGCAGCTGAAATAGGAGAAGAATTGAATGAAGCCTGGATTGTTCACAATGCTGTGGTGTATACCTTAAATTATAACAGACATGTGATTTCTTCAGGAAGACAGAGGGACATTATTGAATATCTGCAGACTCTTCTTGGAGCCATCAAGACTGTCAGGCATGATGGGTAAATTGAGATGTTTGGATATGAACATCCTCTTTTTTCTAAAACACAGAAAATATTATTGCAAATATCGAAAGTCACTTTGTGCTGTGAAATATTTATTGCTGGCTTTCATTGGCAGTGAAGGAGTTTTGGTATATATAGAGTAGCTCAGGAGATAAATTGTGAAAATTAGGTGTTAATCCTTTTTGTTTGTTCTTTGTTACTATACACTGTAAACCATGCTAACTTTGGACCAATAAATATTACTTTCTCTTCAGTGTGGAATAGGAACATGTGCATGCAAAATAGTATTTTGTTAAGTTAGTCAGAAAATTGGGAAAATTCTCTGAGACTGAATTTGCACAACAGCTCAAAATGCATTTGCCTGCTGTCAGTTCTCTGATCTTGAATTATTTTGTAACGATAGTTCATTGCAAATAGTTCTAACCAGTGTAAGCAGATTACTACTGGTTCTGAAATATGAGAAAATAGAAGACAAAGGAAATAAAGGGAATGTGCTCATTAGTAGACCATGAAAATGGGAACATGGATTCCACAGTGGTTTAGAGAAATCCTGTTCTGCAGTAAATGCAATGGGAGAATGATCAACCATTATGGAGTAGATACTCTAGTCAAAATCTGACTATCGGACAAATTCCTAGATATTTTGGAACTTCCTTGGGAGTGACCTCACCACTAGGCAGAGTAACGACCAGCAGCAAAGAAGTCTCTATTAACAGTACTGGGGAATAAAATTAAAATTTCTGTTTGTGCAGAGTTGAAGACTGGTAATACCTGCTAATTTATTTTGATACTTACATCAATATGTACTAGCAATAATCTCTTAGATATAATTAGGTTCATGTTTTCTGACAAAAAAAACCCCAAAACACCAAAACACAAAAACCCCAAAAATTTCAGCTTTGCAGTGGGTTGGCATGATAACCACAAAAAATGTGAAGGGCTTGGTTTAGGATACTTTTTTAGAAAATAGTTGTTCTTTTCATATGAGAAAAATGGATGTTAACTGAAAATTGATTCTGGGTTTTGTAGTTTTAATCACTAAACTGCTTTACCAACAGGCAGATTTTTTTGGGTAATATCCATAATTTTGCTTTCTATGAAAAAACTAGATTTTCAAGTAATGCTTACTTCTTGAAATCAATAACTTTATTCCTGCCTTTTTATTTTGATCTGATGCGGTATGCACTTCTGATTTTTGTTTTCTTCTACAGAAGTACTGAAATTTTACTGATGTTATGTAATGCTTTGGCTCGAGCCCTAATTATATCTTGGATTCCAAAGCCAAAACCTGCTGAGAAGATGGAAGATACAGCAGTAGAGAGTAGCAGAAAAGCTGCAGCAAAGAAACAGGAAAAAGAAAATATCCTCCAGTCTTTTTCAGTAGATCCTAGTGGACTTCCTGACATCAAAGCTGCCTTAGAGGTGCAAACCCCTGATTTTTTGTAGTCCCTTTCATTCGTCTGTCAAATATTGCAGCATAATGAATTCCTATAAATTCAAGGGTAGAAGTTTGTTTCTTTTTAAAGCTACCTTCTTTTACAGTTTCTGTCATCACAAATCCTTCCCAAATGCACATTGGAGCCTCCTTACCAGCTTGGGGCTGAGGACTGTAACTTCTGTTTGCCTTGGGCTGCCTGGAAGCAGCTGTTGTTCGGCTTAGAGATGCGTGCGCAATAATCTAAAAATAACCGATGGATGGCGTGTTCCATAAAAGAAACATACAAGAAACTTTCCACATTTTCCTGTATTTCACTTTTTTTTTTTTTTCTCTTCTTGGTGTTTAGATTTGTGAATTTGCCCTAAATGCAATGACTAAGACCGTACCTAATGAAAAAGTCTCTATTGCTGCACATCAACAGATCATTGCTACCTGGGTGAAAGCCAAGCAGTTAAACCAGCAGCAGATCAGACATCAGCTTGGGACTCGGGGGGAGGTATGATTTCCCTGAAATCTGCATAGTGTTGAAACTTTACAAAGAGAAGTTAAATTCATAAATTGATTTAATAATGACTGAAATTATCAAGGTACATTTTCTTCTGTATATTTGAACGTAATGTAAAAATAAATTTTGTCTGCAGCTCCTTACAGAACACAGCAAATTTTTGACATTGGGTATAGCAGTGAGTCTACGTTTCTTAACTCTTCCTTATGATGTTAGCTGCCATGGTGATGTTTGTCATATGATGACTGTTGAGCAAAATTGATTTTGAATTCACAAATGTAAAATAATAAAATGGCTGCATTAAAAGTGTTAAGAAAAATCAGCTATATTAATGTCAACATTTACTATGGCCTCTTTTTATATATATACATTATAGACCTAGTAAGCTGGAAAGAAATATTTAATTCTTATATTTTTATCTTATAGTGTCTTTAAAACTGGAAACTTTCAGTGGTATATGAAATTTGCCTTCATTGTATTCTTGATGTGGGCTTTTAGTGTTTTGGGCTCTGAACTATGTGGGCTTTAGTTCTGAGTTCACACTGTTAATTAAAAATATATAAATACAAAAAACCGAGGGTTTTAAGGAGACAGTACAGAGCAGGAATTGCTTAGAGCAAACTGAGGTTTTCAAAATTATTATTATTATTATTATTATTATTATTATTATTATTATTATTATTATTATTATTATTATCTCAATTAATGTCCTTCATAATATTAACTTGCAAAAAATCTGAATATGAATTTTTTTTTTCTGCTTAGAATAATGATGAAGTGCAAAATCTTCAGGCGAGAATTCTTGTTGGTCTGGAAATGTATTCATGTAATGGCTTGGGTCTCATGGATTTCACTCTTCCTAGCTTATCTCAGGTATTTAGGGTTTATTTTATAAGCTCTTGAGTTTTAAGAAATTGTGTACTATGAATTTGATTTCAAATTCAATTTTAAATACAGTTTAAATTATTTTTGAATCTTTTATTGTACCATTATTTTCTTTACCGAGAGATCAAATATTTATGGCAGGGAGGAGATTTTTGTGACAGAATAATTTTATTTATCCAAAGATCAGATACCATTAGAATATAAATATTCAGTTTATGCTTATGTTGCTCTGGCAGATTGTTTCCATCACATGAGCACATAACGGGTTCGGGTGAATTCTGTACAGAACCATACTTCTAACCTTTCTTTTTTCTTCTGGAGAAAACTTGATAGAAGCTTACAGTTGTTTAGTTTAGAGAAGCCCTCCGAGATGACGGAGTCGAGCTGTTCCCCCAGAACTGCCAAGGTCTCCAGGTGCCACATCCACACAACATTTTAATTCATCCAGGGATGAGGACTCCCTTTCAGTGAAGAAATGTTCCCAGTATCCAACCTAAACCTCCCCTGGTGTGGCTTGAGGCTGTTTTATCTTGTCCTGTGCTTGTCACCTGGGAGAGGACACTGACCCCTCCCTGACTCCAGCCTCTCCAGGTAGTTATAGGGAGGTTTGGGTTTGTATTGGGAGCATTCAACATTTCAACAGAAAACTTCACAGCAGAGTGAATTTTCTTTTGACAGTTGCAAGGTAGAACACGACTACACTTGGTTACTACTGATTGACTGTGTAAAATAAAACTAGCAGGTTGGCAGGACAACAACAAACTATTACTGATAACTAGGAACTAGGTCCTTATGAATAAATAGGTATCTAATTCTAGTTGGTGTACAGATTTATGTCAAATATTATGAGTTAACTTTAGCTATCACTTCACTGGCGTAGTTTTGTATAGCAGTGTTGTAGTACCTTCATTTGGAGCAATTCATTAACAATTACCACTGTCCTAAAAAGGTGGACCTTTGACATGTACAAAAGAAATGAAATTAAAACATTTAGATGCTACAATGAAACTACATGTGAAACGATCTGTAATTATATCTATAGGTATGTATGTATGTTTAGGTTGGAAAAGACCTCTAAGATTATGGAGCCCTCCTGAGCTGCTGCATATATAACAGCATACAGAGCAACTACTTATTACAATTACTGGTTGTTGCAAAACCGCTCCTGTGTCCCATTCTTACTTTCATCTTAACTAAAACGGGCTCCGAGTTTTGAAAGTCTTATTCCACTGGTTTTTGAAAGATGACTGAGGGCATAGGACAAGTCCTGGCAGACACTTCTGGCCAGAAGGCATGCACAATTATACCTTGATTTGCACACATTATGTTAATACTTACTACACTGTGAATGAGGCCTCTCTGTTGTATATTTTGATTGTACTTGTAGCTCTTTCATTTTCTAGATGGCTTTATCATATACTTGTTCCATGCCCAGGTGAGCTGTAAAAAAGAGCATATAAAAACCTTCAATTTTAACCTTTCTTTTTTTAATCCCAGTTACTGGATTTGGCTTTAGAATGCAGTTGGTCAGATTCCTTAGTGGAATTGCAGACACTGACACGACTTACGTATTTTGCGTATGTATCACAAGACTATGAAAGAGTGATGACTTGTTCCAAAAGGATCTTGGAATCAGATGAGAATTTTGTCCTCAATAGAAATATTAAGAAATATGGCGTGTAAGTACATAGAATTTCCTGTGATATGGTAATGTACTTGAATGAAGTTTTGAAAGTAAAGAGGGTAAATGTGTCTGGTCACAAACAAAAATTGGAGAATCTTTTTTCCAAGAAAATTGTGCTGCTACAGATGAAAATGAAAGTAAAAGGCAGTGGGAGATCCAGATTGTGGCTCTGGACCTCATTCAGATAGATGAAGCTTGCTATCCAAGGGAGTCAGAAGCTTGTACATTTCTGTGTTTGGGCGTCTTCCGGGAGCACTGCTGCTCTGAAATGATCTCTGGGAATCACAGTATTTTGACTCTTTTATAATCTCTAGGCAGAAAATAGGTGATTCTACTTCTTTTGATGAAGCAAATTGCTTTCAGTGCTCATCTGGCTCTAATACACTGAAGGGCTATGTAGTTCATGGACCAGCTTGAAGCTGGGGGTGATGAAAGATATGAGCAGTTCTGTATTCCAGGCTCTGCTGTCAGGTAGTCTGACAGTGCTAAATTGCCATCTATGCATGTGGGTACAATAGGAATGTAACTAATTCCTCTAAAACCCCAGTCTCTAACTTAACTGATATTTTGAACCTTGGCTTAAAAAAAAAAAAAAAAAAAAAAAAAGGCACATATAAATGGATCTAGTGGTGGAGCCCTTTATTATAAAGAAGGTAATACTCTTTGAGCCCTCTATTTTGAAAAATAATTTCCTCCAAAAGCAGAATTTAATTTTACCCAAAGAGGAAAGAATCAACTCCATTTAAATAGCAGTTTTTCTGAATGTAGGAAGTCAAACTAATGAAGGATAAAATGTTTGATTGTGCAGTCATGTATTGCCAATGCTGTTTCCAGAGAACGGAGGACAGTGTATCCGTGGTAAAGCGCACAGTTGTGGTTAAAGGCAGAATTTTACCCGGTTGGCTCCTGCTGTGGGCAGGGTGTGTGGTCAAGGCGGTTAAGGCGGAATTTAACCGGTGAGCTCCTGCTGTGGGCAGGGTGTGTGGTCAAGGCGATTAAGGCGGAATTTTACCGGTGAGCTCCTGCTGTGGGCACAGTTGTGGTCAAGGCGGTTAAGGCGGAATTTAACCGGTTAGCTCCTGCTGTGGGCAGGGTGTGTGGTCAAGGCGGTTAAGGCGGAATTTAACCGGTTGGCTCCTGCTGTGGGCAGGGTGTGTGGTCAAGGCGGTTAAGGCGGAATTTAACCGGTGAGCTCCTGCTGTGGGCACGGGCGCCCTCTCGTGGACACAGCCGCGGCCGCACGCGGCTCTCCCGGGGCGAGCTCCGCGCTGCTGTGGGGGCGGCGCTCGGTGACAGAGACGCTGAAAACTCCTGCAAATCGTATTTATTCTTTTCTTACTAAATTGCTATTAATCAATGATATTAACCAATGGTATCAGTTTATTTCTGTATTAATTTTTAACTGATTAACTCTGGAACTGAAATCTATGTTGTTTTCTTCTACGTGTAGTGGGATGGGATCCATATCAATTTCTCCAGAGCCCTGAGCATACTTTACTAGACACAAGCATGACAAATCTCAAAATAAAGTATCAAAATTGTCTAATTTTCCTGATTTGTGGTTTTAATTGCTTGTTGTATCAGTTCGACTTAGACCTAATATTTTTTGATGTACAATAGTGAAAAATAGGGAGAAAATGACAAATCTATGTTCTTTCCTTGCTGAATATAGATAATAGTTTTTTTAAATATGATTTCGCAGTTATTTTCTGTAAAGGTGTGAAAAAGATATTTTAGTCTACTTTTTTACAAAATATTCCATTTTTAGGAATGTTTTCTAATTTTTAAAAGAAAACTCAGTAAAAGGATCTGTAACTTTGTAAGCAAGGGACATCTATATAGAAGCAACTTGAATACATCATTAATAGGCATTGTTATGATCTTAGCCTGTAAGACTTAGTGCTTCTTGAAATGTTTGCCTTTATGCAGGCTTGGCAACAGCGTGAGACAAGAAATGTTAAGCATTGCAGCCTGTATAAAAGGAAAGAGCATAATGGAGAACTTGTCTGGAAGAAAACATCTGCGTGTAGCAGCATCACAAACCTTTGTTCAGAGTGCCAGGTGTGTTTTCTGTTGAGAGAAAACTAACATAAATCTAAAATTTAGTTACAGTTTTGGGGATCATCATATTTTCTCCCCAGACTGATAAAAATCAGCATAATTGCGAATTGGAATCTTTAGCAAAGGATTTGACAGATTTTTGCACTTCAGTAAATTTATCAACTACTTTCCACATAGCTGACTTTATAGTGTCAGAGAATCACACCATCTTCAGAAGGGATCTAGTTCAGAGTCCTGCTCAAAGCAGGGCCAGTCCAGGCCTTTATCCAGTCTGACTGTGAAAACCTCAAGGAATGGGGACATGCAACTTCTGTGAGTAACCTGCTCCCCTGCATGGTTGTACCCATGGGGGACACTTCTGAACCTTTCTCGTTTAACTTATGTTCTTGCTTGTCCTGCCATTCACTGGGAAGAGCCTGACTGTTGCTTCTCAATAACTTTATTAGGTTATTGAGGTAATTAGGTTACAGGGGTATACTTCCCCTTTAGGGCTCCTAAAGGACCTCTTGAGCTAACCCTCTTCTCAAGGCAAGTGCAGTCCAGTCCTTAGATCATCTCAGTGGCCCTTCACTCAGTGCCTTGTGGTTTCTCTGTGTCTGGCAAGTGTTGGGTGGCCTAAAACTGGATATAGCAGTCTAAATGTGATCTAAAGAGTGCCGTCTAGATGGTGATCATATTGACAGTTTCAAAAAACTGCTTTTTTTAAAACAGTAACACTAATTCAATTGGTGATTGCATTACATCAATCTGTAATTTTTCACTGAAATGCCAAGCTTCATTCTCACTCACATGAGTAGTGTGTCACAATATGGAGGATTATTAACTTTTATTAATTCAAAGTATCATTTGCAGAAATATGCTCGAACCAATTTGGATGCAGCTAGTGGCATTTGGGCCATATACTTGTGTTACAGTGGTACTATACTAAGCAAAATCCATAGTACAGTAATAATTAGTATGTTTTGTTTTTTAATGTTTTTTTTTGAATGAGAAATTAACGTTATAGGAAGCCAAATAAAGTGCATTATTTCAATGAGAACATCTTGAGGAGGCTTCTGCTATTGTTTAAATGAATGCTCCTGAGCTAAGATTATGCGGAAATACAGTAAAATTAATTATTATCATTAATATGCTACATATTTATTCCTAGTTCTGCTGAGTGTGTGAAATTGTTTGGGATATAAAAATGGAAAATAGCTTTTGTATGAAGCTCTTATGCTAAGTCCTCATTGCTGAGGTGATCCACAGATCAGCTAAACCCAAATGTTCCTAAAAGTAAAATTCTTTATTATAGCTAAAGTGTGGCTGTTTTTCCTTATAAAGTTCTATTTCCCTTTCTTCAGGCATGCAGGTGAAGCTGGAAATTATTCCCTTGTAATGTTTGCAGCTGCACACTTTTGGAATGCATGTTTACCTTTGCTAGGCTCACCACATGACAGAGAACAGTTTAAAGGGCCTACCAAAATAATTCTTAAGAGTATAATTAAAGCAGAATCTAAAAACAAACAGGTGAGAATTTCTAATAGGTATTGCTTGTTTTTAGTGATTGGTGCTGATGGTAAAGAAACTTCAAGATATTTTCCTAAAAGGCAAAAGTGATTTATTTGTCATAAACACATTTCTGGTTTCTTACCTGCAGTTGCATACTCTTGTATTTGATTTGGTGATTCTTTTGGTTTTGGGCAATTGTCAAACTCTCAACAGTTTTCTGCAAAGTAATTTGCTGTCTGATTTTTCACTGTACTGTTTCATTTCATTAAGCTTACAAAAAAAAAATTTTAGAAAATATTCAACATCCAGGAAAAAAAAGCCACTTCTGGCAAGTTTTATAATAGATTTGGAAAATATGATAATAGATCCTAAAACACTAACTCAGGAAAAAACAAGTTACTGTCTGAGTTAAGGTTTCTCCCACCTGCAGACTCAAATTTCTTCTACCTGCAAAAGGAAAGTTTTACTTTTCATATCTTCAGGTTTTTAACAGACTGTTTAGGACTTTGGCAGTAGGAAGGAGTCAAAATTTAGACTGTGCTGGGAATTTATGATAAAATTAAATACTTATTGATGATGAACAGCATGTGTATTCCAATGAAGTTATCCTCTCGAAACACTATGCAAGTGATGTGTGTCATATAAGACATCTCACCAGGTGGAATTTCTTGTGCTTTTACAACTTTTCTTGCTTTAAAACTCCATGGAGCTTATCCATTTCTCTTTCTAGATTTGATTTACACGTCAGTGGAGCTGCTGTATATTTCCATAGGCACAATTATTGATGGCTTTTGCATCCAAGCTTAGTGGTACAAATATGAGTCTGCATCTCAGATCATCAAGCAGGATAATACAATAATAGAAACCTTTACTTGCTTTCTTGTCAAGCTGTGTATAAATCACAAATAATCAGTAATGATGACTGGCCTGATTATTCTTGGTGTGTAGGAACTGATGAGTACAATGTGTACTTTAAAAGCACAGTGATAATTGTGAGTTTAATTGGAACTTTGACAGTGTGTAGATACATAATGGTAATTGCCCATAGAGACAGTCCTAAAGTTTGTTATTTGTACAGATACATTTAAAACCAGTAAAAAGGAGTACTTCATTATGTGTATGTCGTTATCTCTCCACCGCAGCATAATTTCAGAGTGAATCCTTAAAAAGTAGTATTAAAAAATAATTATATGTAGATAATGAAAATTTACAGTTACAGGTAGCATAGGTATTTTTTTGTCTGCAAATGTTAGTAATTCTTATGAGTTAGAAGTGAGTGACTTCTGATAGCAGTTAAGGAAAAAAATTCCTGTTAACAGAGTGCTCTATATTTGATTATTTCTGGAGTTACTGAGTTTTTAAAATACATATACACTGTAGGAACCATTGTGAGAGGCAGGAACTGATCTCCAGTGATCATCCTTGACCAGGATAACTAGTCAATTTTTAAATGCAGTCATATCTGGAGAAGGATCTACCAGCAGTTGTCCAGATTCTCATCTACCAGCACTCCCAAATCCTTCACCACAGGACTGCTCTTGTTTCATCCCCTGGGCTGCACTGATACTGGGGTTTGCCCTAACTCAGGTGCAGGACCTTGCACTTGATCTTGTTGAACTTCTAAAGGTTGCCTTGGGCCACTCATTGAGCATGTCAGTCCCTCTAGGTGACATCCCTTCCCACACCACTCACCTCGGCGTCATCAGCCGATTGCTGGAGGTGCACTCAATCCCCTTGCTGTGTCAGCAAGGAAGATTTGAACAACATTGGTTCCAGTATCCCTGGTATTGGTATCCCTTGAGGCATACCACCTGTAACTGGTTTCTGTGGATACTGAGCTGTTTGGACACTGAGCCAGTGACTGTAATTCTTATCCATCCATCAAACTTCTATCTGTCCAGCTGAGTAGCAGCAAGGTTATGGAGGCCATATCAAAGGCCTTACAGAAATCCAAGTGGGTGGCATCTGCAGTTGGTGTCCGTCGGTGCAGCCGCTCCATTGTCAATCCCTCTAGGTGACACACTGAATTAGACAAACTTTGTGCCTTCATGGAAGTAAATGCTTATTAGACCAAATCTGATAAACCTTTGATGATGCTAATGTAATACTTCCCAAATGTTGTGGCTACGGTTTGGTTAACATTTAGCATCATCCTACATGTATTTAATGGTTAGTGTGTCATATCTGAATCTATTTGAGAAACTGGACAGTTATTTTGTCTTTGAAGATGCAGAGTTGTGGTGTAGATGAGAAGGAAACAGCAGATCTTTGACCTTTGGGTGAGAATTGCGATTGTCAAATGTTCACAGGTGAGGAGTGGAGCCTGCTTTAGGCAGGCATGTAGGCAGACAGCTCTGTAGGATCTCTGCCAACCTCAGCTGCTCTGTGACTCTCTGAGAGCACTTCAGGATCTAATGTTATTTAATGAGTGTAAGGAAGTTAATATTTCTAAGTCTGGTTATTTTTGTATTGGGTTTGTAGTATAGGACTCACTCTGGAGAAATGCTTGTGGCTTTCATCTGGTGAAGAAACTTTAAGTTGCAGGTAACTATTATGAAGATACTATTCATGTCTGATATGGACTGGTTCACAGGCAAAACAAAAGTTCAGTGATACTTAGAGACATATGTTAACTGATAGATAGAGGGGGTTCTGTGTTGTTTTTTTTTTGTGTGTGTGTTTTGATGTTTATTGTTTTTCATTTTTTTTTAAGGGAAAGAAAGATACATGTCCTTTGCATCAGTGGATTACAAAGGATTTTCAAAATATTGGGTTATCAGTTGGATGCTTTCTCCCAGGCATGTTCTTCCTTCTGTTGATCTGGTAATAAAAGAAACCCAGTATTTTGTAATCATTATTCTAATTCTGCAGTATATTAATAAATAATTTGAATATACTTCAAAGGTGCTGAGGAAGATCTGGCATTAAGAACCTCCTTATATGGTCTATTATTCCACATCTATGCTGATAAAGCTGACTGGGAGACAGCACTAAAAATGCTAGATGAAGCTATCCAAGTTTTGCCTCAGACAAGACACAAACTGTAAGCTAGTTGACTTATTTTTATTAAAATAAGCATTTTGGTTCTTAAGAAGTATAAGACTTTTGAGTATTTTTCATTTTATATACATTGGGAAAGTATTATGATTACTTTTAAGCAGTCTGTCTTTGCAACACAAAATATTCTTGTGTCTTTTCCATGAAAAAGACACACATAAACAGTGCTTCCTATTGTTAATCTGCTAATACTTGTAAATTTAATACTTGTAAATTTAATTTTTAAAAAACTTATATAAAAGTAGTATCTTACTTCCCAAGCAAATAGATGCATGAAGTGTGGCTATATAGCAGAAGTTTTAGTTTTCCTAACTGCAAACCCTTCTTCATTAAATGGAAACAAAATTATCTAGGATACTGCTTATATAATCTTGTCTGAGTTGGTTTCATGCCCTTTTATGCCAGTTTATAAATTTTGCATCTTTGTACTGTTACAGATATGAGCTAGTATGTGTGTCTTACTCACAAAGTAACTTTACAGGTACAGATGCAAGTAATTTGTAATTTGTTTGATCTTTATTCTAGCCTGATTTTCAAACTTATGGCTACAGTGAGGGCAGGATCAGGATGCAATTTTACCATGGCCATTCAGAAAGCCAGTCAAGAAAGTGAAGATTACTTGTCACACATGTGGCGACACTTGGTGACGGTCTCCAGAAGTATTGTTGGACAGTTAAGCTGTTTTCAAAATGCGATCATTGCCTTGCAGGTTTGTCAGTTCTTTCTGTTTGTTCCCATGCTGATAGAACGATTTTTCTCAAGTGATTCATAGGACTGCAAGTTCCTGAATGGGTAGGGAGGCCATATACTTGACAACTGCTTTTTATAACTTTGAGATTACTCTTCAGTAGGAAGACTCTCTGTGGTTGAATGTTTATATCCAGTAAAATTTTCATTGATTTCTTCCAAAGAAAAATGCCTAAGAGTAGTAAGCGGTTTTAATAAAATGAAGATTTAACTGGTGGTGGAGTTTCCTGTTGCATTCTGTTTATCATAATTCTGATGCCAATAAAACTGCTTGATGTCAAATTATTATTTTTTGCTTCTGTTAAGACTACATGAAACTTTAGAATATAATTTTGATGGCTTACATAAACAAATACAAATTAACTCCTTTATTACTTTTATAGAAACAAGAAGATGAATGGCAGAGAGTTGATTACCTGATGGAATTTGCTGAATGCTTATATTGTAATCAGTTTCCCCTCAATGACGCTATTAAACCTCTGCAGTGGGCAATAGATCTTCTGCTTTGTATGAAATTCCCTATGCAATCCTCACAAGATGAAGGTATGTAATGGGTGTTTCTTCTTCAGAGCAATTTCTCAGCAGGAAACACAAGTGAGATTTTAAATTTGCAGCTTAGTTATTAAAAGGAATGGCACAAGTTTGCTTGTATTTTCTTGTGCACCTACTGTCATTTATTCGATGCAAGTTCAGTTTATTTGTGAATTCTGTGTGAATTCACAAATAAACACAGGGATTCACAGGGATTCCTGAGATGTGAGATGCTACCAGAAAGCTGTGTTGGACAGTTTGCTTCAAGTGAGTTCTCATGGAGGGACAGATGAAACTGAAGGAAATAGTTTCTATGGCAAGATTTGGGTATCTAAGTCCATTACCCTTTCCTTGGCTGTATCTTAGCATTAATTTTTCAAAAATGACTTTCAAAGAGATGTATGGCTTCAACTACTTTGTAACTGTAAGAATTCCTTGCTCCTTTCACACAAATATCCACTTTTACTGGTATGACCGTAGTGACCTATTCTGATAGGATAGAATTCTGATACTCATTTGGGGAAAAAGTATCTGATTTCTGGAACTATACTGTCCAGTGTGGCATTAATGAACATCTGCTCTGCTGGGTTTTCTTGCATGGATGCATGACATGGATCAGATGAGTACCTCTGGTATTTTCATTGAGAAAGATAAATATGCAGTGTCTCTATCACACAGTTGATTAGTAACAGTTACAACCTTCTCTTCATACTTTTCTGTTAGTGGTTTTGTTTTTGGTTTGTTTTTTTTTTTTTTTTTTTTTTTTTACAGTCCTATGGTAATTTAAGTTTTTATGGAATTCCCAAAATCACTGGGTTGGAAGAGACCTTCAGGATCATCGAGTCCAACCCAGCCCCAACCCCTCAACTAAGCCCTGGCCCCCAGTGCCACATCCAGGCTTTGTTAAGCACACCCAGGGATGGGGACTGCACCCACTCCTTGGGGAGTACAGTCCAGAACTTTATCACCCTTTCTGTAAAATTTTTTTTCCTAATATCCAACCTGTATTTCCCTTGGTGCAGCTTGAGGCTGTGTGCTCTGGGTGTGTCAGTGCTGCTGCAGAGAGCCCAGCCCCAGCTGAACACAGGCACCTTTCAGGAGCTGTGAGAGTGATGGGGGCACCCCTGAGTCTCCTTCTCTCCAGGCTGAGCACCCCCAGCTCCCTCAGGGGCTCCTCACAGGGTTTGTGTTCCCAGCCCCTCACCAGCCCCGTTGCCCTTCTATGGACATGCTTGAGCATCCCAATGTCCTTCCCAAACTGAGGGCCCAGAACTGGGCACAGCACTCAAGGTGCAGCCTCAGCAGTGCCCATACAGGGGCAGAATGAGCTCCCTGCTCCTGCTGGCCGCACCATTCCTGATCCGGGCCAGGAGCCATTGGCCTTCTTGGCCATCAGGGCACACTGCTGGCCCACGTTCAGCCGGCTGTCACCAGCACCTCAGGGCCCTTTGTGCCTGGGCCCTGTCCAGCCACACTGTCCCCGTACTGTAATGCTGCAGGGGGTTATTGTGGCCAAAATGCAGTACTCAGCACTTGGATTTATTAAACTTCATCCTGTTAGACTCAGCCCAAACATCCAACCATTCCAGGTCCCTCTGCAGAGCCCTCCTACCTTCCAGCAGATCAACACGCGATCCCAGCTTAGTGTTATCTGTGAACTTACTGATGAAAGACTCAATCCCTTCATCCATGCCATTGATAAAGATATTGATCAGAGCTGGCCCCAGCAGAGAGCCCTGAGGGACACCCCTGGTGCCCGGCTGCCAGCTGGATGCAGCACCATTCACCACCACTCTCTGGGCCCAGCCATGCAGGCCGTTGTGAGCCCAGCAAAGAGTGGTTTTTTATTAGTTCTGTAACCCACCCACTTTCACCAGTTTGCTTATGATTACTGTCATTGCAAAGCTCTTAATGGAAACTCAAGTATTATAATAAGGGAAATTAGATTTAAATATAAAACAGCCCAGGTTGGAAGGAACCTCAGAAGATCATCTGGGCCAGCCTCATTCGGATTTAATTTCTCTATCAGGCTTACATCATTTATTATACAGAACTGTTTCATTGTTGATTAAAAACATGGCGCAAGTAGCATTGCATCACTTTAACAAGAACATCTTTAGCAGATGGATTTCCATTTTTCTTTTTTTCCCCTACGTATTTTCATTTTCAATTCAGAAATTTTAACTTTTAAATGCATTTTTACAATGCTGTCACTGTGAGCATGTGTTCGCTGCTTTTTTTTTTAACAGAAAGCAATGCTATACCAGAATTGTTGCCTACAGAAAATGCTAAGATGGACAATGGAGCAAATGGTACCACATCCCAAATGAATTTGGAAGATTTGAGTAATATTAAACAACTGGAAGCTTTGTTTAGAGCACAGACATTAATGGCTATATTTTCTGGTCATGGATCTTCTTTTCATCAGCAGCACTGTTTGATGGCGTATGCCTGTATCATCCGTATCTGGCAGGTGCGATTATATGAGATTATATGTTGCATTGTGTTATAATAATGTAGCTAGTATATTTCACATTTCCTCATGTAATTATGGTAGCAGCTATTAATTTGGTGTTTAGCTTTGCCCTTAGGGTTTTCTGTTGTATGGTGCAGTTAGCGTGTTTTCTCAGGTTTAAGGACTAAACAAGAAAATTGTTTCTCTCAGGAAAATGGAGGGGAGGCACTAAGGGTAAAAGCAGTGGGCTGTTGTTTCTCAGGAGTCCATTCATATGTTTTGTGCAATATGTTCTCAAATTTTGTATTTTTTAATTTGCTAAGGAATCTCAGTAGTGGCAGAATACATACTGAAGACGTTTCTGTCAGTTCTGAAGGTGGACCTTCATGAAATTGAGTCAAAAGGACTGTCATTTGACTGAAAAGGATTGTGGAATCTGGCAGTGTTCACTGATTGATTTCTCTAATTACTTTTTCATAATTAGAGCATTTCAAATCTATCAAATATACTTCACTTCTCATAGACATGCCCAATTGAAATGGCTATTCAGAATCACAGCAATGATCATAGGAAAACAATTATATGTTAAGTAAAGTAAATATTTGAAGGGACTAAATATGTACTTGATAATAGTAATGCAACAAATCATTATAGGAACAGTCTCAGTTGGGACCTACCAAGTAGATTGGTAAGCTGTGGCTTGTGTATAATTTTACTCCAATTATTAGTGAAAGCCTGCAACTTGTTACCACTTATTTGTGGTAATTATGAGCAAGAATTTAAAATAAAATAAAAATCAGTTTAACATGTGATGTGAGACAGGAATTTGCAAAGTAAAAATGGAATATTGGTGTTTTCAAATTTACACAAGCGTAACTTTTAATATCCAGCACTTGACTGTGCATCTTACTAGGGGAAAAGACTATCTGAAGAGAGTACTACTGTTTGAATAAGCTATTAAAACTAAAACTTAGAGTTGATGCTGCCATCAGTGCCAGTTGTAAGATAATGATAGTAATTTTAAGAATCATATTTACAGCTGAACAGTATTATGAGAAAAGAACCATGTGGTATTAAGGGAATTAAAGTACTTCAGGATGCCTTGTTTTGGCTTTACAAAGTAAAGCAGACCTGACTGCGGACATCTGCTTGAAAGCAGGCTCTTTAGTGTTAGGACTCCATAAATAGGTCAGTAGAAGATTTTAAAATATTTTACAAAAAAATCAGCTGCCTCTGACTTTTTAAAGATGTGTCACCTTTTATTTGAAATTTTATTTTGTTTTGAGTATCCAGCATTATTTTTTGCTTCGTATTTTGTATTCTACTCTTGATTCCTCCAGCAAAACATATTAGTCTTCTCAAATTAATGTGGCTTTTGGTTTTGTTTTGTTGTTGTTTGGTTAGTTTTTTGTTTGGTTGGTTTTGGTTTTGTTTGTTGTTGGGTTTTTTTTTTGTTTCTTTTTAATTTTAGGTAAAATTAGAATCTGTGCTCCTGCTTGTACAGAGAAAGTTTTGGTTGATTCTTTTGTATGCTTAAATATTTAGAATTTTTTTTAATATAATGTTCAGTAGTAGCATTGTAAAAGACTGACCCAGAAGGAGTACAGAGTGACTTTGCTGTTTTGCAGATTACCTCCTTATAAAATTCATCCCTTGTAGAAAATGAAGCTGGTTAGACTAATGGTTTGGAAAAAAAAAGAATTGCATTTTCAACCATATAAGTTAAAAAAAGGTATTGTAGTATTTATCCAAGAGATGATCTTGTCTTTTGACAGTTCTGCTGCTTAATTGCATTGCCATGCTTGTACAAAAAATTCAAGCATCCGGGAGTCTCTGAAATTGTTATTTTACTGAAGAAAACTATTATGCAAGCAGACTATATGTGACAATTGTTAATAGCTGTAGATACTGACTTGCAGTGGATAATAACTATTACTGGAAAGTGAGATTATTATTGTTATTAATATTGCAAATTGAAATTAATTTAATGTAATTTTTTTATAATCTAGGTATCATTGTCAGCATCAGGGATTATTACAAAAGCATTCTTAACACAACCTACAAGTCATCAGAAAGTGCAGTCAAAAACTCCTAAAAAAGACAAGGACAAAAAGAAAGAGAAACAAGTAAGACCCACGTTTATGTGGAATTAAAACAACCCTCTCTTTCTTAGAGGTGTTTCCCTGGGCTCATTTGGTGAATAGTTCAGATGCTTTACTGTGCCGACTCTCATAACCTGGGGAGAATTTCTCTGTGAATCTGTGGATCATTCCTCTACTCTTGATCACAGTCTTGAGATATCATGAATTTACAAATACTTTTTCTTTTGTTTGTTGCCTTGGTCAAGACGCTGCTGTTTTGTAAAACCCACAGTCTAGAGATGCAAAAACCACCCCAAATTTGACAAAACTTCAAAGGACATTAAGCAAATGTATTCAATTTTTAGCTGAATATTTAACACCAATAGGATTGCTAGTTTGATCTCATAAGTGTTCTTGCTTTTATTATAGGTAGAAGTTTCAAAGGAGAAACCTAAAGGGAAAGAATCAGTTGATTACTTACCAGAAAATGTGGAAGAATGGGCCCAGTATGACTGTCCCAATGAAATCAGAGATACTTTTAAACAGAAAACGAATAGTTATGGTATTCACTGGGATAATTTCCCAAAACCTGTAAGTATACTCCTCAAAAATCTAGAGCATTTACTATTTAGGAGTAAATCAGTACCAGAAAATGGTTTTATTTTAGTTTTTCTGTCTGTGTGTTTTCAGACAGTTGTCTCAAATACTTTTGTATTGTAGTATTCATTAATACTTCAAGGTGTTAGCCTGTTCTCTGCATGCTGAAATGAAGCTAACTTCGAGAAGGCATTTGCCAACTTTCTGTGTACCTTGCTGCTCTTTCCTCTAGAAAGTTTCTTTATGCCTTTTTTCAAGTTTATTTTGGAACTGAAGATGTAATCATTAATTTAAAATTTATTTTCTACAAAATTAAGTTTATACTGACTGAATTTTAAAAAATTTCTTTTCAGACTTGCACTTTGTATTTTATGGACCTTTTATCAAAAGAACTACAGAAAATTTTTTGCCCCCACTTGACTCTTCCAGTCTTTCAGCTAGCTGAAGTTATTGCTAGTGAAGTGCTGGAGTGTAGAAGTCTGTCTGATCTCTATCACCTTCGGTTTGTATCCTTTATTTATTTTAAATAAAAGAGAAACTGAATGGAGTGGACCATCCATTAATATCTCAACAATAGTAATAAGAATTTTTTGTGACTTACTGTTTTATATTTGTAATGGATTTTTATTTATTTTCTTTTCTTTTTAATGCATTTTAATAGAATTTTGGTGAATAGGTTTGTGGAATCAAAGCCACTAAATTTATTTGTTACAAAAAATGATCTCCCATGTGGAAAACATATGAGATTATGAAGTCACACCACTTTCATGTGAAAAATTTTCGAAATGCCTTATTGTCATCTAACTGAAAAAAACAAAGTCAAATTTCTGTAAAAGTCTTATCTGTTAAGTATTCAAAAGGCAGACTCCCTATTTGCATCAAAAATAAATTCTCCACCATAAGGGCACAAAGAAGTTGCCCTGGTAAGTGCATAGAGAGATTTGTCTTTGTGACCAAAATTATGTTATTTTTTATGGATACTAACCCCTAAAAGTTGTGATTTAAAAGTATTTAATATGCATGCTTTTGAAATTCTTGCTATTTTACTTAAAGCATTTTATAATGCTTTTTTGGTAGGTATTAAATCATGATTGCTTAATAAGTAATGGTCATAAGCAATAATTGTTTGCTTATTTTCTGATGGTTTGTGAAATACCACATAATGAACCTTTAAAATGCCTGAAACTGATTCCATCGAGCAGAGTAGATGTTCATGTATACAAATATACCTGTTTCTCTGCCAATTGATTACTGAGTTGCTTTCTTACAAGACTAAAAGGGACTTTCTGGTAGGAAATTATTTTCACCAGATTCAAAGATTTGCCAGACAGGTTTTTTTTTTGTTGATTCCTCAAGACTTGTGTTTATTTCATGGTATTTTATATATATCTATGACCTGATGTCTATATATGATTAGACAGATGTGTAGGAATATATTACTCTTTAATCAGGACAGAAAAGTAGATTAGCACATACGCATGGAGGGGCAGGGTGGAAGTGGTTGCATGCTATTGTGAAACCATAGAAATATTTTTGTAGTTTTAGTACATAATTTTTGGCATTAAGCTGGAGTGATACAGGTTTGATGAACTAGACTGGGCCTACTGGTGGATGTCCCATCCCTGGAAGTGTTCCAGGTCAGATTGGATGCAAGGGCATCTTTCACAAAGATCATCTAAAGATAAGATATCTTTAGAAGTTCCTTCCAGCCCAAACTATTCTTTGATTCTGTGACCTCTGTCTATAGGTAATTTTCCCTGCTTTTATTTACAATCTTTGTTATTGCCAGCATTAATCGAGACATGAGAAGGTAGGATTGACAAAGGAGGAATATGTGCAATGTATATATAATGTACTTATATGAAGCAACATATAAAGGATTCAGGTTGTTTCTTAAACATTTCTTCTTTTTTATTTGTAGAATTGCCCTGATATGCTCAGATTTAAAACTGAATCAGGCATCTGTGTATCATGAGAAAGCTGCTGGAGACGTATACATTAGTGAATTAGAGCAAGCAATGTATGTATTTTCACTTCTGAGGGGGTATTTATTTGGGACTGTTTTCCCTACAGTTAACGAGTGTTGTTGGGGGAAAACAGGGCAAAAAATTATCTTGGAACACACCTGTGGTATATTAGCTATGCCCTAAAATTCTGTGCAAGTTTGGTTAGTGTTTATCTACAGGGTAGTATATGGTAAGGACTCCTAACACACTAATACTTTGTTATGTATTCTATTTCAAATATACTTGAGTTTACTTTTTTGTTCCTGTGATTTAGGTGTAGGCAAGAGATTGCACTGGAAAAAGAAAAAAATGTATGCATGAAGACAGAAGAAAGAAAAGTACTATTTGAAAGTGCTCAGCTTAATGGTAGTAGGAATGAGAATGTCCTTACTTCAAGGGAAAAGGTTTTTATTTCTCCTTCAGTTTCTATACTAAGTTACTCTTTCCCTTTTTTAATGCACTTGCTAGTTTGTTTTTAGATAATACTTGAGAAATATATGAACACAAAAATAATAAAAAAGTGCATGCTATCTAAATTCTGCTAGCAATCATCTGAAGCTGAGGTTTGCTTGGCATACTATTTATATCAAGGAGAAACAAGATTGGAATCTTTATTCATACAAAGTAAAACTACTTTCCTGCAAATGGATTTGGGGACTAATGCAAATGGATTAAAAAGACTGAGAAGCAAAAAAGATACTGTATTCACTCTTGGTCTTGTTTTTTCTCTTCTTTCTCCATTACATCAGCATGTACTGTTTTGCTTCTGCTTACATATTGTTTTAAGGGCATGCCAGTATTTCAGCTCTTTCCTGTCTCTTTTTTAAGAAGATAATTGCCTTACTGATTCTTTAATGCTTACCTTCACTTTGCTCTTTATTATGGCAATGCTGTCTGGATTGTCATCACACCATTTTGCTCTTTTTGTATATTTTTCCCAGTCTTGTGCATTGTATTTCTAATTACTAATCCCTCTCAATTCACCTCTTTTAGCTGTTGTAAAAAGTATTCCTCTTTTAGTTTTAGTTATTACCAAAAGTCAACTTTGTGACAGCAGCATATCTGAAGTAGGTAATCTGTCATCCACTTAGTTTAAATAGTATCTGCTTACTAGTTCAATGCCTTTTGAGGATTGTAAAATCCAAATCTCATAAACTACCTGTTGTTCTTGTAATATAATGTTAAATTTTGAAGTTAGAAAATACAAATACAGCTGAGGTGTGGGATGTCACAGCTAACAACTTGTATTCTGTCTAGGCTTTTTGACATTTATGAAGATGTAATACTCTGATTTTTTTCAGGGTTTTGAGGTAAATGCAGTAACAGGAAAAGGACTGAGTGCACTTTCTTTCCCTCGCTTGTGGATTGAAAAAGCTGAAGTACTAATTCAGCTAGGCTTATATCAACCAGCAAGGCTTCTGCTTTCAGAGGCCCATGCTGCAGCTCAGGTACAATACAAATTAAATAGAAAAAGAAACACTAATAACATGTGTAGGGAAAATGCAATTATTTGTTGGAGTAATAATAATCGAACTGCAAAGCCAAGCCTTCTCCCACCACCCCAAACCAATTTCTCAACATATGTAATATGTACATTTAAATATATGGCATTTCAGTCCAACTTTATGGGAGTTGTCTGAAGGTTATATACATTTCTGAAGTAGTGTCAGCCTTTCTGTCTGCTTTGCAGTAGCCTTGGAAGATATGGGTATATTTCGACCTTATTTGTTTAAATAGGTGGGAAAAGTTCAAGGTTTGTTCAGAAGAGAGAGAGAGCATTTAGTCCCATCCTCTCAATATTTTGATCATTTGAAAGTCTGATTATTTAATTTTGATCTTCATTATGGATTGACTGCAATTTTTTGATAAAACTGAAATTATTTCCTAGAGTTCTGGCAGATCTGAAATAAGTGTCCATATGTTCCACCTAACAGATTCGTATCATCTCATTATTATGAAGGATTATACATTACAGATGTTTTCCCTATATCTAACATTTTCCACTTTAGCCCTGTGCATCATTATAAAAGTTTTTGAAATATAATAATTGCAGTAAAACGTTTACTTAAAGTGTAATTGATATCCTGTTATTTTGTGTACTATTTTTTCTCCTGTAAGAAAACACAGCCTATGTAAATTTAGTACAATCATGAATACTTTGAATAATAATATATGAATGATATTCATGAATAATACATGCCCCTTTATAAAGCATTAATTAAGCATTGTATATTGAGGAAAGCTCAAAATACATTAGTGAGGACAGTAATTTTAATTTTGTAATTCGTCAACAGAATCCTCTATGTCTGTATGCTAGTACACAAATATTATACAATATTTGTTCCTTATACAGGACCAGTTACATAGCTTATAACTAGTGTAAAGCAACACTGTGAATTTGCTGGATCTCTAGTGTATCTGTACTGTTGACAAAAAAATCTTTCATCATCACATTTCTTCATCAGACACTGACAAACACTAGCAGATATATACTTACTAAATAATAGCAGAAAAACAGTTTATTTGACTGGTGAAATAGAAGGTACAGGAACAGAAAGAAATATGAAGTAGATGTACCATAAGGAATAACTAAGAAGTTCAGCAGATTCTTGGGGAAATAGCATTCACTTTTTAATTCTTTAAGGTTAATACAAAATATGGACAGACAAAAATATGAATAGCAGTAGTGGATTTTTAGTGTGTAGAACACATCTCTCTCTTTCTAGGAGCTGAGGGCCCTATCTGATATGTCAAAGTGCTTGTACTTACTTGCTGTGTTGGCTAACCTGGAAAGAAACCACAGACAAGCTAAAGCACTCCTTGAGAAAGCACAGCTTCTGGGAGGAGATGAACAATTTTGGTATAACAGTACCCTTAGTCTAACAGAAGCAATTCTAGAGGAAGAGGGGGAAGGAAAACAGAGCATGGTAAGGAAATTTTTTGGGTTTGGAGATTGTGGTTTGGGGTTTTTTTCAGCAGTGCTCTCTCTCAGTGAAATATTACAGCCTTTCCATTTCAATAAAAGCAAAATTAGGTGTTAAATATAGTTAAATGTAGTTAAATGTTGTTGTTTTCTCTGAGCATATAACAGACATTAATTACAGGTTCCAAACAGCTGCAGGACAATCAGAATGAGATTCTACCCACAGAAGTTTAGAATATTTTTATGATAAGCTGTATGTTCTCCTATTGCAATAAAACCAGTTATAATCTAGTATGTATGACTAAACTCCCAGAGATCTGATTCTCTTAACTGGATTATTTTGTATCAGTATTATTTTCTATTATGCTTTTCCTTCCCAAGTGTTTCAAATAGTTTTACAAATATTATTTCTAGATTCTGGAAGATACTTCTGTAACACTTTTTTTTTTTTTTTACTAAAGCCCTATAACATCAAAATATCCATTTACTGTTAAACCCTTAACTATCATGAGTTTCAGCATAAATAAAGTCTTACGTCTGTGATGATCTAACCTGTCTTGATAAACTGTTCAAGGCTGTGTCATGTAGAGGGATTATTTTGATTTTGACTAAACTCCTATTGTCTTTTGCTGTGTACCTCCAAGATGAATCTGGCTCCATCTTCTCTCCTTGTATGTATGTGCACCATTCATGTAATCATCAAAGTATGATCATAACACAGAGAGGAGGACAGAGTCTTAAGCTGTGCCAAGGGCAATATAGGCTGGATATTAAGAAAAGGTTTTTTTTGGGAAGAGTGATCAAGTACTCAAATGTTCTGCCCAGGGAGGGGGTGGAGTCACCATCCCTGGATGTGTTTAAAAAAAGCCTGGCTGTGGCGCTTGGTGCTATGGTTGAGGTGTTGGGGCTGGGTTGGACTTGATGATCTTGAAGGTCTCTTCCAACCCAGTGATTCTGTGATTCTGTAACTCAAACTTTCTAGACTTTACAGTTATCAAGAGCTAGCCATCTTCAGGATAACTAACATGTTGTGTACAAAATTTAAGCTTTCTAAATTAATGTTTATTATTATCTGTAGACATAAATAGAATTATGAAAATTCTGGTGTTACCTGCAGGCTTGTGAGATATTGGAACATACTGTAAGTGTGCTTCGATCTACTTTGTTGAAGAGACCTGGCAGACAATCAGAATTGGGTTTTTTGATTGCATCCCTTGAAGCCAGGTAAGCTGTATTTTCTCTAAAATATGCCCAGCTTCTAAAATGCAGCTACATTGCAAATATATGTACTTTTTACAATGCTTTCTTATTTTAGTATGGCAAATTCTGTGAATTCTCAAATATTTTTGTTCTAAGTAATTTATGTGGTGGTTTGGTTTTTTAAAATTTCAATTTCTTTCCTAAATTCCGTATTTCCTTCTCAAATGCTTGCATGTAGCCCCACTACCTGTTGTGTTGGTAAACTAGACACCACAGCCTATCGTGCATAGCTTGCAGTGCAGGTTACCTAAAGGTGCAGTGTATATTTGCCTGTGCAGAGGTACCTGTTTGAACACTCCCACAACACTACTGCAGTCTACAGTATTGACTTCTGCTCTCAACGTGAACCAAGAAGCCTGTTCTTGGTGAAACTAAACAATTATTTCAGTTATACTGAAATACAAGCACAGAGACCTTAAAATGTGTTGAAGGGTGAGTGTACAACACTTACACTCCTGTCTTTCCATAGATGGGAAGCTTTTCTAGAAAAGGAAGACTGTTTGGAGTCTCAGTTCATCTGTTCTTAGAAGACTGATTAGGAGGAAGATGGAATAATTAAATACATGGAACAAGTGATACCTCTTCTCTAATCTCAAAATATAATATTTGCATTTTTTCAGAATTACTATAATTTTAAAACACACAACTGTGGTACTTTTTGTAGACTTCTTAGAATTTAAAGGAAGGCAGAGAGAAATGTGTTTGTTCTCAAAAAGCCTGTGCTTTCTGATTGCTATCTTGTATTTCATTTTTCTTTCCAGAAAAACACTTATTCAGATACATTTTGCCCAGGATCATATGACAATAGATGCCAATTCTGCTCAGCTGCCACACATTCTACAGGAATCCTACAATAAATTACTTCAACGTGAGCAGGACTTTCTTCATCATGGGCATAAAAACTACAGTGCTGAAATACTGCTGGAATGTGCAAATATTTGTTGGTACGAATATACCTCTACTGAAAAAATTTATTTAGGTTAAACTAGTCCATGAAGTGTCTTGTTTACTTTTTATAGTCTAATTAAGATGGAAAAGAGCAGATAACATAGTTAGATTTTGTATATTGGTGCTAGATATCTGTTTGCATTCCTCATGTGTTCTGTATTCAGAAACATACTGTAAAATCAAAAATTGTTTACACTGAAGGGAGAGTTCTCTTCTGTTCTCTTTTGAGGTCAAAACAAAGTCTTTGTGTCTCTTAAATCAGATTTTTGACTTCCCATTTGTAGACATATTTTAGCAGCCACACCAATCATTCTCTAGTATTTACAAGCTTTTGCAATTCTTACTGTTGAAATGTTTGTCCTGGATTGCAAAGCAAATTGTATTCAATTTGCCATGTGTATGGCAGTTGTCTTCTGTCAAGTGGGCAGTTTTCCTTATCTCTTCCACACCCACTCCTCCCTCTGGGGAGACATTTGCTGATAACAGCTATTGAATGTCTCTGCATGAGTGATAAGAACTACAGCATCCCATTGGGAGATGTGAGCCCAGAGGGAGGAGCCAAGCATTGCTACCTGGATATAATCTGGAGATTCTGGAACACCAGCACAGCTTCTCCACTGGATTCCCAGAGGAACAGCAGCTGCCTGTTCTCCCACTGGATCTTCAGAGGAAGAATCCATCCCTCTCTACAGATCCCCCCGCTCCAACAGAGCCAGCCCTGACACTGCAGGAGGGCTGAGCCACAATTCCAGTGGGACTGCTGCCACCAGCCTGACCCACAGGGTGTCAAGCTGTGTTCTGACTCTGGCAGCGTTGTTTTAGTTTACTGCATTGTTTATTTTATCTTTTTATATTCTTCCCTATTAAAGAACTGTTATTCCTGCTCTCATATTTCTTGCCTGAGAGCCCCTTAATTTAAAATTTATAGCAATTTGGAGAGGGGGGGTGTTTATATTTTCCATTTCAGGGGAGGCTCCTGAAAGGTGCAGACACCTGTCTTTCCAAACCAAGTCAATGTTTTTCTAGAAACTGCTGCAATAGTAAAAGTGCATAACATGGTATGCTGGAATCCCAGCTGTCTGCAAGGCACCCCTTAAAACCACTGAGATATGTTTTGTACCTGATATACTGCCATTGTGTTCCTGCTAAAAACATCTTCTAGAATATGATCTGCCTTTCTTCTCTTTGAGTTTTGGCATCTTCTTGCATTGCAGCCGTACAGTTCTAAGAGTAAGACCTTGGAAAAATAACTTGTAAAGGTTCACTTATCCTATTTTTGTACATTTCAAAAACAAATACAATACAAACAATACAAATTTAATAATTTTTTATGTATAATTAAGCTATTTGATCTATTAATTGATTCATTATTTTATTATGTATGTTCAACAGTGTTGATACTGTAAAAATAAGCACTTTCTTATGTTAGTTCTTTTGAGTTTATGGTGTTGTTGTTTTTTGTTTTTTGTTTTTTTTTACAGGAAGACTGCCAAGCAGGAAAGGAACAAAAGAAACAAACACAGTCACTATTTAGATGCTTATAGTTTAGCTCAGAGAGCAGTATCCAAAACAGAAGAAGTATTTCATAATGTTTGTAGTTTATTTGCATTTAATGAGGTATTGGCTTTTTTTACCTTAATAGTGGAAAGGAAACCTAGTTTAGTTGTAATATTCACTTATTCTTGGATAATCTCATTTGGGGCTTCCAGGATTTATCTTCTTGTAACGATAAACATTCTTTGTATATAGAAGGAAAAATTGCGTGCCAAAAGAAATTACATTTGAAAATTTATGAAGAGAGGATTTGTTTGGTCTTTGTCAAGTTTATTTAATTCTGGCATTTATCTAATAGCTACAAAAGCAAAAAGTATAAATTTGGAGATATTTTTAATTTGCTAAATACTTGAAAGTTTAAAATTCCTTAAAATGTGTTTCTTCTCAAGAAAAACAAAAAATCTTCACAAAACATTATAAAGAATATCTGTCTTCAAAATTGTGTATTTTGCATAATGAAAGCCTGCAGCCTACTTTGCTAGTGTGTATGTAGCATTATTAGATATTACATATTTGTACCAGGTATATAAAACATGAAAAACAAAAACCCAGCTGCTCTTACTCTATGGAGCTACTTTGATTGCCTTGTGATGTATTTGACATCATTGAAATTTTTGTTTTAAATTACTTAAATATCTTCATTGCAACATTTCTTCTCTGTCAAGGTGGTAATGCTAAAATGTTTGTTTCTGTGGTTAAAATAAATACAATATTCTAACTTCTTATGAGGTTAATTTGCAAAAATATTTGAAATTAAAATTGTATTTTCTTTTGTATTTCAGAGTAAAAATGTTAGTATCCCATTAATGAGACAACTAGCCCTTAGAAAAATAAATCTTGTGGAAATTCTTTTGGATATTTTTCATCTTGTCATTACTGAAAAAAAGTTTATAAACCTGGGAGAAGAATCATTTCATGAATTTATGGAGGAAATCATCATTGAAGGTGATGCAATAGAACAGGTAATACAAAATGTTTAGTCCTATGACTTGCATAAAAGGTATAACAAGGTTTTCCATAGCACAACTTCTTCCGCTACTGAGGAAATGGGTTCCCAGAGCAGTCATGTAGTTTTGTAGCAACGGAGGTTGAAGTGTGTGGTTTCAGTCTTGGGGATGGTTTGCTGGCCTCCCTGCCCTTATCCCACATTTTCCTTGGCACTGGTTGAACTTTGATTATGGATGTCACATTGAACTTTTTTTTCTTAATCAGTTGGTAATGAATTCGTACATCTATTAAAGATAGCTCATTTGTAGTTGAAAGTATAATCACATTTAGCATATGAATGTGTATGTGAATACATATGTGTTGCATTTTTTTAAAATGCATTCTTCTGTCTGTGTGGGGGTATATGAGCAAATAAATATAAATATGTATTTTACCAGGATTGGAAGTGTATGAAACGCACCATGGCTCATATTGCACTGGCTCAGTTGGCAAACATACAGAATCTTTGCAAAGGCTGTCCCAACATCGAATCCAAATGCCTGTATTTAAGTGGAAAAACACTTCATTTACTTGCCATCAATGTAGATCCCATATATTCAGAGATTTACTGGAAGCCAAATGTTACGGTATGCATTCTTTTCTTCAGTTAAATTTATTTTTCTGTGTAAAGTTTATCTGCTCTAATATTTTTATATACATTTGTATAACAGCTACTCTTTATGTAGGGCTAGGTTTTATATACTGCATGCAAGCCGTAATAAAAATGGATTGTAAAATGAGTAATTTCAAAAACATATTTTTGCCTGCATGCTATCCTCGTGCAGCTAATTTTTGATTTGTTTGTGAGGTATGCTAATTACAACATTTTCAAAAGAGAGATAGAAAAATTCCTCTAATGCCTTAAAGGGTGAGTGAGGTACGGTCTGTGAATCCATGCAATCAGGTATTGATTTGCAGGTTAAAAGTTTGGGTTTGCAAGTTGCTTCTGTGTTGCAGTAAGAACCCTTGTGAAAAAAGGAGAATTGATAGAGGCATTATACATTCAGTGATGAATTAAAGTTTTCAGAAGAAATGAGTGGAGGACAAATATGAGAAAGTCAAACTCTCAGAAGTTGTATGGGGGGGCTTTTTTAGTTTATGTTGGTCATATTGCCTTCATAACACTAAGAAATTTTGATGGTTGATAGTATTACTAAATCTCTTACCGTGAAGGAATTAAGATAGTGATTTCTTTTAAGATTAATTCAGTTTCCACAAAAGCTTTCATGAAAGAAATGAAGCCTGCCTTACTTAATGGAGTGATTAATTGTTCATTTTTTTTTAACTGTGATGGGTAGGAAGATGCTATATCAGACACCAGAAAATCTTCGCTGACTTCAGCAGAATGCAGTGAACAGGACATGACAGAGAGTGGTTTATCAACTAATAAATGTCAAAATGATGAATATAGGAGGAAAATACAGGAATTAAAGGTATATTACTTTATGAGCTTGCATTAGACTTTGAGTGCTTTCTTTTTATGGAATAATACTCAACTTATCAGTTCTGTTTAAACTGATAATGGAAATGTTGTAACAAAAACTTGATATTAAAAACAAAAAAACCTACGAAACACTTTCCAACAAACAGCTTTCCATCACTCTCTGCTGTGTAGCTCAGTCCTGCTCCTCAGTCGATTGTGTGGGAGCTCCTGAATGAGCTTATCCAGTTTCTCTCAGAAAGAAATAATTTCTCCTTCAGTGGTTTCCCACTGTTTGAGCATGTAGCAACGAGGACTGAATGCACAGGCAGTTTCTTTCTGCCTCACAGATATGACTTCTTAAGGGAGCATAACATTTTGCAGACTGGGAACAAATAAAGAAATTACTTCAGTCACAAAACCTTTGTGAAATTCAGCGAGCTGATCTCTGTTAATTACTGCTGTTGAAAGCACATAAGGAATTGGGAATGTACAGTTTGTGTTGCTAGTAAAATCAATAAATACCTGGGGTAAGAAATGTGTGGGTTCATTTGGACTAAATATGTTAACTGTCCAAGAAACAATTGTATTGATCCTTGGTTCTGAACTGCTCATATTGCCTTGAATTTAAAGTCTCTTCTGCTGAGTACACCTTTTATATTAAAAGAAGTTTCTTTGTTATTCCAAGTATTTTTTAATGTTGTAAAACAGATGTTCAAGTCTGCTAAAAATTAATCAGTATTTGCATATTTTGATCATACATTAAGTGCCTTAAAAGGAAAATAATTTAAAATTGCTCATTAAAAAGCAATATTTATCTTCTCTAACATGCTATAATCAGTATATGTATAACAAATCCTTAATATTAACCAATTTTAATATAAAGCTTTTTATTTTTTGTCATCTAGACACAACAAAGGATGGCTCAAAAGTATCTTTCTCAATCCAATGAGGCTTTGCTGCAGTCTGTGGCTATTGCATTCAATTATAATGTTACTGATGTACTGGCTCTTGCTAGTTTGGAAATGGCTGAATGCTTTCAACAGTTTGATCCAATTTTAACTAGCCAGTATTTGGCACTTCATCAGGTAAGGCAGCCAATGTTTGTGCTGCTTTTCAGTGGGAGGATGTTTGAAGCTGCAAAAATGAAACTGTATTTGCATAGTCTGAAAATTGGCCATAGAGAGCACATGTAGGGTTCCACATGTAAGAACCAGAGTGTAATATAGGTCATCAAATATATGGTATATTTGCCAAGCTCAGAACATCAGATCAGTGGTTTGTTAACAATTCTATCACCTGCTGTGTTTGACCTGACATTTTCATTGATGATTGCATACATAAAAAAATTTTAGTAGGAATAAATTACTATATTGTCATTAGCAAAGATAAGACATTGCCACAAAATAATTTCATCCGTCCCTAACAAATAATTTTAAAAATGTTTCTCTGGATTTGTTCAATCATTATTTTGCAGTGGGTAATTCAGTTTACGTTCAGTTTCTCGGATTGATGCCTGCACAGCATGGTCCCATAGATGGCTTGAAGGTGTATGCATATGAGTATGTGCCTCCATCAAAGAAAAGATGCAGAAAATCTGTAGGGATTATATTCCCTGTATCAGGAACAAATAACCCACCTTTCCCAGTTCAAATGACAGGATTAGTATGTTTGCTGAAAGAAAAGTTTAAATCGTCTTACCCATTATTTTGCATTTTGTAGAAGTCTGCTGTGTGGTATGATGGGCACAGAAACAGAAAAGCACAGAAACAGAAAAGACTCAGCTTACTTGAAAGGCTAAGCTAAGAACACAGTATTTACCATTCCATGTAGACCTTAGATGACTAAATGCAGGAACCTTGATGGTAAATGCAGACAAATAAATTAATTCCAGCTATTTGTATTTAAGAAATCTTCCTTATTTATTGTCAGACTGTTTACATTAATCTGTAAAAACAAACAGAAGTCTTCTACTGGTTCATCTCACCTTTCAAGGTAGAGAGCTTCTCTTCAACATAGATATATATTATAAAAACATAGCTTATATATTTATTAATTTTATTTTTGTGAAGGCAAATAAACAGATGTAAAAATTTTGCAGAGTTGTTCAATGTCTGTGATGATGAAGAATATCCTTCTAACTGCTACGTCCAACACGAGCAGCTCTCAGCTGGCAGCGTTGCTGCATCTGCAGAATCAGTTAAAACAAAACAGAAACACAAGTGATCTTCTAAAATGTGTGGAACAGCAGCTGACTGCTAATTCAGTGGTAATTTCTGAGCTACTTATTAGGGGTCTATTATGTGTTATATAAATGCACACAGAGAGATATATGTGTGTGTACAGGACATGAGTTGGTGGTGGGTTGGCAGTGCTGAGAGAGTGGTTGAACTTGATGGTCCCTGAGGGCTTTTCCCACCTGAAAAATTCTGAGATTCTAAGAGCCACCGCTGCACCTTCCCCTGCTATCAACATCTTGCCGTGTAAACCAAATACAATTTTATACAGTGTTTGTTGGTGAACTGTCTCTAGCAAAACTTTTTTTCAAAAGTAAACATTACTATGAATTATTCTATCATTTCCTTTACTAATACTCTGCTATTGTTTGATAGCATTTTAACTTCAGAAACTGTGTAGTGGCCGTAAAGATCATGTTGGTATGGAGAGTGGACTAAGATACAGTATTTGTTATTTGTTTTAAATAATATTTATAAGTTCTTCTGCACTGCACAAAAATTACATGATCATGGAATGGTTGAGGTTATAGAAAATCTCTGAAGGTCATCTTGTAAACCCCTCCTCCTCAAGCAAGGGCCACCTAGAGCTTGTTGCCCATGACCACGTCCAGATGGCTTTTGCATTATCTCCAGAAATGGAGGCCCCATCTGGACAGCTTGTGCCAGAATTTCCTCTTGCTCAGACAGAGCCTACTGTCCTGGCACCTCTGCTGAGTGTGTGGACTTTGAGTACATTCTTTCCTAGAATAACTATCAGTTTTCTAATGAAAGAACTGAGAATGGCATTTATAAAGTCTATGAAAATAATAGTGCTTTTGAACTACTGTACAGGCATGGAGAAACCTCTGTATTCCTGTTGAACATTTTAATATAGTGGATGAATTGCCATCCAGTTTCTGCATAGTTATTCTCCAGCATTCAGAAGACAGGTATAAAATTTCATAATTTTGATCTGTTTGTTACAAATATAGTCTTTTTTATGTGGTTGAATATTGCCTTTCACTTCTAATTTTGATGGATTTAAATTTTAGGATAATGAACTAATTAATATATAAATAAAACTGCCTGTGGCTCAATGTTATGTTTTCTGTTCTTCCCATTTTCCTAATTATCTCTCAAATCCCCAGAGTCACTTGAAAGGTTTCAAGTCATTCTTAATATGATTCCTAAGTTCTATTGAGAGTTTCCTGCTTTTATTGCTTATGCTCTTGGAAATGTTAGAAGGGGTCATGTTTAGCTTTATAAAGCCACTAATTATCTGATTATAGCAGCCTAATTAGCTGCAATAAACGAGCTCATAAATTGAGCAACTGACTATGAGAGCATTCACCAATTTAAAAGGTCTTTAACGCTTGTCATGGGACAAATAGAAATCTACCTTACTGGTTACACAGTGATAAAAGAATTTCCCTTACCACTCTCAGTTTGTTCCAGCTAGAATTTGCAGGTTTTTGCATCCAGGGTGGGGGTAGTTACTGCATCATGAGAGTATTTGTGAGCACATTAAATTAGAGGGCAGTAATTACTCATCTAATAAATCTGAGTCATATAAACAAGGCTAGACAGTCAAATAATCTATTCAGCTCTTTTCTGGTTTCCACAGATCACAGTTGTACAGTTCATTGATTGAGGTGCCCAAAGTAAGTACTGCAAAGCAGAAAGGAAAACCCCCTCAGCGGTTGGGTAAGTACCTCTTACTTTCAAGAGACAAAAATCATTGCACTGATGTTATGAGAAGGCTCATGTCTTTCACTGTTGCAGTTAGCAAACATTTTAGATACTTTTAAAAAGAATTTTAACTCTTCCTAATTGCCAAGGAACATAAATTCGTAAATATGTGTCTCATTATCAAATGTCATGTATCTAGTCACAATTTATATAACTTTTGTTTGTAGTTCAATGCTGAAGTTGTTACAAATAAATGAGTTTTTTTCATTGTACATATCTGTATATGTTTTCTGCTTATCTATCTAGATTTTATTTTTAAATAATGCCATGACTGATGGTGTTTATGCAATCATTTCTTCAAGTACAAATATACTCTTACAAGGGTGTTATCCTTCTTTTAACAGTGCAGGCAAAAGTTTCTCGATTTCCTGTGAATCCTGATGCGTTTCGTATTTTGTTGGAAAAAATGCATCTTTACAAGGACAAAAGGATGAAGAATCATCTTAAACAAACTCTTATTCACAACTTGAAAGACCGTGTCTCCGAAACAGATGTGGTAATATATTTTAGTACCTTATATTTAAAATCGGATGAAAAACATGTACTAAAAATATGATAGACATTCTTTATGCAGAATTTTTCAGTTCGTTCCAAGTGTCGCATCCCTAGTCTTCACAGTTACTGTACGCTTGGTACTCTGCTTCAGAATTTAATCTTACTGTGCTACAGTTGCTGTATTTGTCATTCAGGATCTTTGAAATGTTCGGTAGTTAATCAGAATTAAAATGGTGCAGTTAAGATCAGTTTACTTGAAAATGGGCCAAATTTCAGAGATTTCTGGCGATGGGCACTTGGGCCTTGCTCTCAAGAGCAGACAGCAGGGCAGCTGGCTGGGGAAGCTCATTGCCTTGTCACCTCTGCTGGGCACCCTGGGTGGCCACACGGACCTGTGCCACTCTGCTGCTCTCTCAGGGTGCCAGCGGCAGACTGGCACTCCCGGGATGGGAAATGCAGGATTTGATTCACCTCTGCTGGGCACCCTGGGTGGCACACAGAGCAGGGCCAGGCTGCCTCTCTCGCTGGGTGCCAGCTGCAGACTGGCACTCCCGGGATGGGAAATGCAGGATTTGATTCACCTCTGCTGGGCACCCTGGGTGGCACACAGAGCAGGGCCAGGTTGCCCCTCTCGCTGGGTGCCAGCTGCAGACTGGCACTCCTGCGATGTGAAATGCAGGATTTGATTCACCTCTGCTGGGCACCCTGGGTGGCACACAGAGCAGGGCCAGGCTGCCCCTCTCGCTGGGTGCCAGCTGCAGACTGGCACTCCTGCGATGTGAAATGCAGCCTCTCGGGGAGGGGAGGCTCTCATAGCAACCTCCCAAAGAAATGCGAGAGAAAATGCAAAAGGGAGCCTCCTCCTGCACTGCCTCAGCTCCACAGCAAAGGCCACGGGGCAGGAGAGAGGCGAGAGAGAGCGACGGCACGCGAGAGCTCTGCTTGGGTGGTGACTTTTGCAAGGCGTCGGCACTCCCGTGCCCTGTGGTTCTGGTTCTGGCTGCAGGGCCTGAAAGGAACAGTGACAATTTTGTGCACATAGAGATACAGGGTACAGTAACAGTCTGGGTTACCCTGCACATTGACGAATCTGGTTCTTGAATTATAATTCTGATTTATTCATCCTGTTACCATCTTTCGGTTAAGATACCAAGTACTGCAGTTGGTTGAAGTGTTGATGATCACTTTCTCTTGCCTATGGCCAGACTTTGTTGTACTGGCAAGTTTGCAAAGATTGCTGTATTTGGGTAAGTCAAAAAAAAGGTGCTAAGATAGTGTCACGTTGAACAGGTGAAAAAAACAAGTGACTTAGCTTTTTAAAAAGCACATGAATTAAACTCCCAGAACTTATGCATGCACCCTATACTGAGCCACACAAGCCTTGGATGAGGATTTGATTCATTAATAGCAACATTCTTCACCATTTAGTTGAGTTTGTTCAGTTAGTGGATTTTTGTCCATCTAGGCTGATTTTACAAACCTCAGTTTTCAATGTCTATCTCTCCGGCATGATTCTATTTTCTTCTTCTCCGTTTTCTTTTCTGATTAATTAATTGGCTCCACTGATCTCTCCATATGCTTTCATTTGCTTCTTCTGTATTCTTCATACAGTTTCTGTTCACTTCTTAAAGTTGTCCTTATACAGTTTCTTCTCACTATTTGAAGGAACACATTCTAATTTCTTTCTGCTGTAGTTTTCTGCCATTTTCCATTGAAATTACTGAAGTATATTAATTGTTTAAATAGTAAGTATTGACACCTTCTAGTAATTCTAATGTTATTTTGCAAAATGCTGGTACAAAATTTTGAAATAAAGTAGTTTTGAAACCAACTTCTTATATTTGTATTTTCCATTTTATGATCTTTCACACTATTTTATTTAGTCTCTGATTTAAAATATTACAAAATGTGTATATAATATGGTATTTAACAAGAATGGAGTTTGAATTGACTTTCAGTTTACAATTGAAAGTATTCTAATTTTTGTTTTTGTGTGTGTGAAAGACTCCAACAGAGAAAACAGGTGATAGTGACCTTGATTTGACATCAGATTTCTCTGAAATAATAGAAATGATGGAAGAGTATCTGAAACCAACCTTGTCACAGTTTGATTTTTCTGCTATCAGGTAAGATATATTGACTTTGATTATCAATTGTGAAAACAGACCTGTGACTCAAGTCCCTCAAATAAAGGAATGATTTTAGAAAGGATACTCTGTTGAATGAAGGTTCCATGTCTTGAAAGAGAGTAGAGTCAGGATATGTCAGACTAAGGGACTGAGCAATGTGAAGGACAAATGGCCATTTCTGAGAAGCATTGTTCTCCAGCTTAAGTTATATTTAAGTTGAAACTCAAGATGCAACAGTATAATTAAAATGATTAAAGATGGGATTTCTAAAGGACAGGAAATTCTAAGGGAGAGTGTCCTTTATGTAAAATTTCATTGAAAGTGATGCAGAAATTGAAGCTGGTAATATTTTCCAATAATTTCCTCTTCCCAGAGAATCCCAGTGTGTATCAGTTTCAGCATCTGAAACAGGAAAAAAGAAAGTGAAAGATAAGGACACCAAACAAGGTGGAATGCAGGGTATGTCTTCCCTTGAGTTGTGTGTGTGTCTGTGTGTATGTGTGTGAACTGATACTAAAATCCAGTAATTTAAATTTTAATTTTATTTAAAACAAGGAGAGGACAAAGGCTTTTTAGCATTGTTTTTTTCTGTTTTATTTTCTATATCAAGTCAAATGTTTCAGTATACTTTCAAAGATAGATTTAGATGCTGGAGCAATGCTTCTGCATTTATTTAGAGTCTTCCAAACCATACAGTCTGTAGACACCTAAATGAATGGCTTTATCACAAACCAATTTTCAGGAGAAGAGCTACAATAAGGAACTTTCTTAAGCCGGTAGATCAGTAAATGTCTTTGTTTTGTCCTTTTTTTTTTTTTTTTGCTTTTAGCTTTATGGACTCTCACAGGATGATAGTTGCATACAAACCTAATGCTACAGTATGTCTCTAAACACATCTCAAGAATACACATCTGCAAAAACTGGATAAATTGTCTCCCATGCATACGCTCTTTCTCCGTAGAGCAGAAATATTGCCATCATAATATTTAGTACTTTTTTCCTTAAATAACAGAAACAAAATTTTTCTACAGAACAACACAGTATTGGATAAGAGTGCCTTTACAACTCTATTTTTTGTAACCAATCACTTCTGTGGCAGTTTTGCATTTCCAAATATTGTTTTCCTGAATGTGTTTTATATACCTGAACTTGGACCTGAGATGGTTGGTTATTAATTCAGGGATGTTATTCCCTCTGAAGAATTGGTGTTAACAAGTGCATAGAAATTTGACAACATCTTAAGAGTAATTATGTAAAAAGACATATTTTTTCTTAATGCACTTAATCCACAGTACAATGAAGTTCACGTGTCATACAATGGAGGAAACAGGTTTTTGCATCTAACTGCAATTGTTTGTAGACAAACTGAGAACTAAATCTCAATCATGTTCTGTCACATCTCCTTAGATACACCCCTGGATTTAGGATTGTCTGTGGTATTACTAGGGGACACATTATTGATGGAGTTGCCTTTGGAAGCTCTGAGTGTATTTAAGGATGAAGGAATAAGTTCTCTTTCCAGAGATTTTTCTCTACAGTTTCTCTACAATCGACTACACTGGACTGAGTCAGGTACTATTAGATAAATATGTTTTCCTTTAGCATAATGATGCATAAAAAAGATACTTTAAAATTTAAATATGAATTGTGGTGTATATTTTACTGGAAGACAAGCACATGCAGTAGGTTTCCAGTATCTTAGGTGGACTAGATAGAGCAGTAGACTTATTTCAGTAATGTACAGGCTGATTATAGGAGCAGTGATAGCTAATTTAAAAAAACAATGACACTTTACAGAATTATGTAAAACTCAGCGGGATCTAGAACTGTAAAGAAACTTAGAAGCATGTTGTTAAATCTTCAAAGCTATTTTCAGCTGCAATGAATAAAAGGAAGTAAGAATTCACACTTCTGTAATTTTTTTTATCGCTACTCTAAGACTTTGCTTTAAATACCAAATGTAAAATTTTACTCTCTGAAATCTTTCCTCTCAGTTCTTGTGCTACACCTGTGCAAAATCAAATCCCCACAGGCTTTAGGAACTTTCCCTACTGCTGGCACTTACACCCTACATAAACTCTAGCAAATTGAGGTTAAATAACGTAGTTTGGCAGCGCCTAAACTTCTCCTTATGGCATCTTAAAACTCATTTTTTAGATGTAGAAGTGAGTAATAAATGCACCAAGCCATTTTTGTATGAATCGATGATACCTTCTATTAATAAAGTTAAAAATTTTAAGCTGCATTTTTCTCATAGGTAGAGAAAACCACATAAAATTATTAAAACTAGTTGGTCCATGATAAAAAATAGACCAAGTATAGAAAATCTCACTCTGTACCATGAAACTATTCTGTTCTAGAGAGGTATTTGTATTGTGTCCATATCTGTAATATTTAGCCTCCAGTATAACCTATTCTGTTTTTTCATTTCACTCCTTCTTTCTAAAGGGAAAGAATTGTAAGTAATGTGAGATTAGCATATTTTTACTTTATGTACTATTACAGGCCTTTTAGAAATACAAGTTTTAGAACATGTAGGTTTTTTCTATTTCTGTTTTTCCCTTTTTCACAGTGGAACTTATGGTTACATAATTTTAGAAGTAGATAAATGAGAGGAAGCAGAGTTGAAAAGTCTCTGTTCTTTCAATTGTGGCAGATGAGCAGTATGATCTCAAGCTTCCATGAACTTGCAGGGCACTCAGCAATAACTGGCTGAGGTGTACTCTTGGTTATAATCATATATACAGTGAGAAACATAAGACAGTTTTCTATGCTTTTTAAAATTCCCTTAAAGAAATAAAAAATCCAATTCAAATATGAAACTTCCTTTTTCCTTTAGATCTATGTCCCACAGAAACTTCAGTGATTACATTAACATCAACAATTAATAGATATGGTAAACTACTTAGAAAGTGCTTTGATGATCATTGTTCAACCCTATCCAAAATTGGCAGTGTAATGAAGCATTTCATGTCCAAGGGATCACATCTCCTTGTTTTTCACTTTAAAGCCTTCATTTTTAGGCAAGAAGGCTTGGATCCTTACCTTGCTGTGTTTTGAAATGAATTGTTATATTTTTATGTAATCTATTGTTGTTATTATTTTTATTATTACTGCTAGCAGTACTATTACTACTACTACTACTTAATGATATTAAATATGTACAGTCCTTCAAGGACATTTATTTGCGAAGCTGCCCATATATTAATTTTTTTTCTTTTCGTTTTCACAGAAACTGAATTAAAAAAAAAAGTTGAAACATCTAAAGAAAAAACCACAAAAGCTCAACAGAAAAAGAATGTCCAAATGGTGAACTTTTCACATTTTTTGTAAATAACCAGAGAACTTGCGTAGAAAAGTGTGAAAGTGGGTTGCATAAAAGCTCATTATGTGTGCTAGAATTCTGAAATTGAGTGAATGTCTCATAAGTCTGAAAGAATCTTGCTTCCTGTTGATTTTGCAAGGAGTTTTTCTTTGAAGAATCACACTTTATAAATGGGACATATTCAACAAACCACAAAGGAAGCTGTTTAAAGTTACTGAAAATAATTTCTGCAAAAAAAATTTTATTTTATATACTTATTGCATATGTTTTTATAAATTTATATTTATATTTGCATATATATCTATATATGTGCCCACACGTGTGTATATATGTGTAATATATGTATATGCATTGTAGCTAATGCAGAATAGTTATTAATTTCCACTGATAATTGAACACCATGATGCTTTTAAACCCAGATTCAAAACTCTGTCAATTGTTTGATGTGTCTTTCTCTTAGTTGTTTGACACAAATAATGCAATACTGTTAGTATTTAATTGATGATTTAACATATGTACTATTTTTCATTGTAGGCACCAATTAATCGTGATCTACCTTCTAATTGCTTGTCTGTTGATACACGTAATTTAAAATGTATCCTTTCACAACCTATTGGCTACGTGTATCAGCTAAATTTCCTTCTTTTGTTGTTTGAATACATTGTTTGTGATTAACTGTTTATCAGATATTGTGGACCCCTATAATGAAGGAAGAGAAGCAGGTAATATATATTAAATAATATTTTATTTACGATCTACCAATGGAATTTAGAATTGTTTTGTACCAAAAAATGAAGTCATGACATCAAGATGTTGGCAACAAAGCATTCCTTTTCACCAGAACAGCACAGCTTATCACCTGTATATGGTGCATGTGTGCAACAGCACAACCAACAGTTAATGGAGGGTTTTAGCTCCAGAAAGACAGACTGATTTGGGTTGGAAGGGACCCCAAATCCCCCCAGTGCCACCCCTGCCATGGCAGGGACACCTCCCACTGTCCCAGGTGCTCCAGCCCCAGTGTCCAGCCTGGCCTTGGGCACTGCCAGGGATGCAGGGGCAGCCACAGCTGCTCTGGGCACCTGTGCCAGGGCTGCCCACCCTGCCAGGGAACAACTCCCAATTCCCAATATCCCACCCAGCCCTGCCAGGGAACAATTCCCAATTCCCAATATCCCATCCAGCCCTGCCAGGGAACAATTCCCAATTCCCAATATCCCATCCCACCCTCACAGGGAACAATTCCCAATTCCCAATATCCCATCCCACCCTCACAGGGAACAATTCCCAATTCCCAATATCCCACCCAGCCCTGCCAGGGAACAATTCCCAATTCCCAATCTCCCATCCAGCCCTGCCAGGGAACAATTCCTTCCTGATATCTAACCTAAACCCACTATGTTTCAGTGTGAAGCCATTTGCCCTTGTCCTGTCACTGTATGTTCTTGTAAATAGCCTTTCTCCATCTGTCTTGTTGGCTCCCTTCAGATGTTGAAATAGTTACTAACTCTAAACACCATGCAAAAGAAGCCACAGAACAATCAGTATCATACAGAGTGTGTCTCCATGTGTTTGTAGTTCTCCTTCAGAGCAGATCAATATAAAACACTTCATGTGCTCAATATCTGATTTTAACTTTTATACTAGTATGAAAATGTAGTCAAAAGGAGAAGATTGTTTATCATTAAATGTGCAATGTCCTTGGAGAGAAGGGGTAATTTTGGAGTCTTGTTTTCTGAAATCAGGACTCTAGAAACTCAGTTAGTTTATCCACCCACTTAAGTCCTCTCTGAGCCTCTGCCACAGAACTGTATGACAGTACTGGTTTTCAATTCTTTACCCTTTTTTCAGGATACCTAAAAGTTTTTCTTTGTGTCCTTAACCCATCTACCAAATAATCCTTGTTCACTGTAAAAGACACCATTCAAATGGGCATCTGATTTTGTTCTGAAAATGTCACAATTGTTTTAATCTTAAAAGTCAGACTTAGGTTTCAAAAAACATAAAATCTAATGATGACTTAAAACCCTATAAATATTATAGTGACATTTTAAAGTTATTGAAATTGAGATTGCCCAAAGTAGTTTGTAGTATGTTACATTCATAATGATAAAATTCTGTTGTTACAGAAGCTCTAAGTCCTTCCCGAAAAATTCAGGAAATACTAGAAAAATACCGTGCCCTATTTAAAGTGCAGTGGGAAGGTGTCATTGGCCATATGTGTGCTCCAAGGTATGTAATATTCTGTCTGCTTTCTTGTTTTATCCATATTTCTTGTTTAAAACTGTGCCTATTTTCAGAGAATTTGTCCATAAAATAGGGTCACATTTCGCTGAGCTGATAAACACATAGCAAACCATTGTTGTTGTATCAAACACAGATCTAGGTTTGTAGACAGAATATTTTAGGGATCTGAAGCAGAGTGCTGCAAAGTGATTTAAGCAGGCTGGTTTTGTCAGAGTTGCTATATATGTAAATAATCTAATTTTGATGGAAAGTCTTCTGGTGCAGTCTTTGGTGAATACACATATGTGAGCAGAAGTGTAATTTCTGGCTTTGGTCATAATTGTTTGCAAATCTGAGTCATAAAACCATAGCATCTCCATGCATCTTCAGCCAACTGCAAATGGGAGCACAGATTTCAGAAGCAGAGTAGTGAAGGTACAGCACACAGTTTCCAAATTCAAACATTGACCATGAAGCTACTGCCATTCTATCGAGTCTGCTCATAAACACACTTTGTTCTTTATAGAAATAGTTCACTTTTAAGATCATAGCCATAGGGGAATAAAAGGGACCTCAAGAGGTCAAACAGTGACAATCCCTATGAGATAACGTGGCCATCACTGGACCTTCCTTCCTAACTGCTAGTTCAGCAGTCAGTCCTTTGGAATTTTACCTCTGAGTAGGTACTCCACTATTTTTTCATAAAAATTGCGAAGATCATTATTATCAAAGTGCAGTTTTTGCTGCCAGCTGGCCTGATTACCCACATCTCTTTTTAAAAACCAATTGCTTATGTCCTGGTGGGTATACACACGACTGCTCCCTTTGAATGTTGGACAAAGACTCTATTTTAAAGCTGTACCATACATACAGTGATGATTTTTAAAAATTTTATTTTTTTGATGGAGAGGCTGGTATTTATCTAAAAATACACTATGCCTCTTGCACACTATGAGATGTTACCGAGTCATCATTTTAATACAAGGACATAGTATTAATAATTCATATGAATTATTATACTTCGCACAGAATTCTGCAGCCATGTTTATCTTCTTGATTTGCATGGTGACTTTTGTTATCATTATTCCTGGAGTAAATTACACTGAACTGTTTGCTGTGGATAATTTCTGAAAAGTATGCCTGTAAAAGAGTAACATAAAAGTAACTTATTCTCTTCCTTCTTCTTTGCTCTCAGCCAAGCTGAATGGGAGCAGCTGCTGACAAGCTGCAGCGCATTTCTGTTCTATGGGATGGAGAGATTCATGTCTCATGTGTTGCTTAATTGGTTGGTGGCTATGAACATCCCAAGTAAGCTAAGCAAATTGAGAAATATATTTAATTACACCAACTTTTATTCCTAGATGTGTCCTATTGTATCATTATCACAATATTGATATGGGCAATTAAGGGCTTTTTTCTAGATCCAAGGTTTTTAGTCAGAAAACCTTTGTATTATGTAGGTTTTATTCTGTTGCACAGCTTTCTCGTAAATCCTCACAAATAAGCTTAGTCCTTCTTCCTTTCCATGTGTTGGGATTTCCTAGGTTTCAAAAATTAAGTCAATATCTAATGGTTTTCTCAGTAAACCGTCTAATTTTCTTTGGAATTTAGTATTTGGTTGCAAGATATTTTTTAATGGTAAGAACAACCTCTGCAGTGCCACTTCAAGTGCCAAAATTTGTAAGTCTCTGCTGAGGCAAGCAAGAATTGTCCATCAGGGCTAGGTTAGTGCTGAAGGATTACTCTGGTATTACAGAGCGTTTGTAGATTCTGTAAAGTCTCTGTACCCTCTGTAGAGGGTATTTTTTCTCTGTTTCTTCACAACTAATTAGTCCTTCTGTTGTAACCTCAGGCTTAGATTCAGGACTGGTTTTTCAGATTAACAATCTTCATTTCTCCTCCTGTTTTCCTTGCACATCTGGAAGAAGCTTGATTTCAGAGTTGTGCTGAATTTGTCAGGGTAGCTCTATTGTGTTGACATGTGAAAGACGTGAGGACAGTACACATCAGATTGTGAAGCCCTGTAGAGAAACAGGAAGCTTCTTTATGAAGCTTTGATTTTAAAAGTGATTTTAATATCTATATGTAAATATTACAAGAAATAAGAAAATATGTTTTCTCTGGATTCGTGGATCGTGACTGAAGATGGTATTTCAGATGTCCATAGACCAGATATTTACAGGTCTGGCAACTTTTGGAAAGTTGTTAAACCTTGCCCTTTTTCCTACTCTTAAAATATGCCAGGATTAATTCTGTCTGAGATTTCTGAAAGCTCTAACCTAGACCAAATATTATGAAGTATTTGTTTTGGTCATGTACATGACGAAATAAAATAGATAATTGCTAAATCTGAGCATGAGACCAGACTGACAAAGAGAATACAGTGGTTTAGCAAATCCTGAAATGCAAGATTATGATGCAAATTTATGCGGAGTGTAATTTGGGAGAGTCTAGTGGGAGATATTATGCTTGAGGGAAAATAATCAATTAATCATTAATAAGGTATGACTGCTTAAGGGGCAGAGTTACAGAGCAGACTCAAGAGATGGATCACAAATTAAGCAACGTACCCTTGCTAGTGTTAAAAAACCCCCAAGGTCTGTATGGGGTAGCTATAGAGGAGTGTCATGTGCAAGCTGTGTGAAATAATTTCCCACTCTACATAATATTCCTAAGGTCTCACCAGGAGGAAAACATCAACCACATAGAGTAAGTTACTGCTAGAGAACACTAGGAGTGGTCAAAAGGCTGTACCACAGCTTTTGTGCTTAGTTTTATTAATAAATATGTACGTATTAATATGTTCATATGCATTTAAAACATGCTTTCAGAGGAAAGATTGACATATTGAGAGGAGATGTGATAGACGTTTTAAGTGTGTCAAAGACTTTGCAGGCAGAGAAGTAATTTACTTCTCATCTGCTTGGGATAGGAGAATAAGTAACAGATTTAAGCTACAGCAAACCAAGCAGTAGACAAAACCTTTTAATTCTGAGAGGATTCTGAGTTGTTTTACTGGAGACTTTTAAGGAAAATAAGGTATGTTAGGGACGTAACTTGGTTGTACTTTGTGGAGAGGAGCTGTGGTACAAAAAAATTTCAATACCTGCATACCATAAACATCCAAGAGTTTATAACTATAGTTGGGTCATACAGGTCATTGGCTGGTAATAAGATGGTATGTGGACTTCATTAACAATTATGCTAATGTGGCATAGGGAAAAAAATCCTGAAAAACATGATGGAAAAGTGTAGCAAAATTACATTAAATAATGCTAGGATTACTATTAGTGTACTTTCACACAGTACTTGACAATTGCAGCTGAAATATCTAGGTTTTATATTAGTGGTTTAGACTGTGTTCAAGAAAGTAATTAACTTACAAAAGGCCTGATTTACTTTAATTATTATACTGGGCATTATTATCAGTGCGAACACCATTGCTATATTTTTTTCCAGAATGCCGTTTGGTGATTCTTCTGGATCTGGTAAGATCACAGCAAAGTTACCAAAGAATTGCCAACGCTGATGTCCACAAAAGGTAGGTAAAGTCAGTTTCAGTAAAGTCCACAATAAAGTAGATTATTTCAAAGAAAAGTTAAAATTTTGACTTATGAATATTATCCTTTACTTCTGTAAGAAAAAGAGCTTCTTTTTAGGACTAAATAGGATGAAAGCTCTGTTAGAAGGCAATGATAAGAAAATATGACACAGAAACCTTGCTGTATTACACATACCTCACAAGTCTGAGTACAAGATTCTCAAAATGTTCTAATTGAATACCTAAATTTTCCTTTGACAGATAAACTGCTATGAGTCCCTCTGAGGGTTCATACGTGGACAAGTTTAACAATCAGATTTTTATTTAAACAAATTATTATAGCATGTAAAATAACCTGTTCAGAATTTTTTTGTATGAATTGCAGCTTTTTTTAATCTTTAAAAGCATTTCATTATTATCATTGCTTTTAAGTTGGCAGGTTTTACATTCTTTTATTGCATGTCCATTGTGAATTCTTGACAGATGCCAGCGTGTCCTAATTCTATTCATTAATTATTTAGACCATGCCGAATTTTCAGATAAGCTGATCATACTCTTGAGGGATGAGATGCCTTGCAGGGGGTGCAGATAGATTGGAGCATTGGGCAATCAGCAGTGACATGAAATTTAGCAAGAGCAAATGACAGACTCCTCGCTGGTGCCCAGGTAATGCTGGACACAGGTGTGAACCTGGAGAGGGGCAGCCGGAGCGCAGCCCTGCAGAAAGGCCCCTGAGGCTGGGCCAGCACCGGGCCTGGGCAGCGAGCGAGCAGAGCACGTCCTGGGGACAGAAATATTGACTGTTCTAGTTATTCATTCAGTGAAGAAGAAATAGAAAAAAATTGTCTAAAAAATACTGTTTAATTAGTGCAACAATGCATAAATTAAATCTAGTTATATGTAAAATAGGTTATATACATATCGACATATGTAAATATGCAGATGTCTGAGTGTATAAACAAACTCCTGGTATTTTTTTATATCCTTTTTGATCCCAAACAGCCATTTCTTAAAGTAAACCAAAACACAATTCCTTAAGCTAGTTTTTCAAACTCAAAGATTTTGAAATCTCAATTCAATAGTTTAGTGAATTTATCAATAAGAGTTACATGTTTAAGTCCAAAAGCTTCCTGAAAATTTAGAATAACATTTATTTAAAAAATGAGTCACATAAACTCCATAGACAATCAGATAGCATCACCCCAAAAGATTGCCGAAAACTTTCATTATCATGTTTTGATGAAGTTACTATAAAAAGCAAGTCTGAATAAAACCAAAGTGCAACCTTCTATTTACTGCAGTTTCAACGTTAGAGTATCACTCCCCTTTTATGACTAAAATAATTTTGCCAAAGATGCTGAAATATTCAGCAGTAAAAACTCGAAACCCACATTGCACACGATTTGCTATTAAGCCTCCGAATCAACACCATACTTACAACAAAGAACAAGGTTTCAGTTCCTGCAATATTTTGTCTAAACATGTCTAAACATGTCTTTTCACATCTGAGTCTCAATTTTTTGACTGTCTTATAAAAGGTATTCTGCAGTGTTTTGTAAAGGTTAGGGTCATACTACTCCTTTCAGATTTCCAGAGATGTCCAGAAGTACAGTAACATGACAAGAGAGTAAATCCTGTGGTAAAACTGCATAAGGAAAAAATGTTGAGAGAAGGTTACCTGAATTCATTGTATTAAATTCATTGTATTAAATTCAAAGTGCTGTACGAGTGTTGGAAAACACTTGATGATCAGCGTACAAGAAAATATACTCTGACATTCTTTCTCCTTCTATCAAAAAAACATTGTATATTTAGTCATATTTTTATATACTATGCGTTTTTATATATTATTGATCTCTTTCTTTAGTTGTCCACGTATTGCTCTAGAGAGACCAACAGAGACAGCAATGCTTCTAAGCCTGACAGGTGTTGGTTCCGTAGTAGCCACGCAGTGGTACACAAACCTGGAGGAGAATGCAGGAAGGCTGGAGTCCTTGTTTGAGAGTGAGTGTTTGTGTTGCCCCAGCTGCTGTGAGCATCGCTCCAGGGACTGTGTGTACGTGCCTGTCTCCTGTCGCTCCTTTCTTTGCTCCTCACCAAACTCTGCCTGCAGTTTGTGTAGGAGGTGAACTGCAGCAGCAGCCACCGTGTGCTGGACAGGTTGATCTTTCACACAGAGCAATAACCTTCTTAAAACAGATTTGGTGGGGGGTTGTTTATGGTCATGTGGTAAGAATAGGATTTATATGGTGAGAAGCACTGCCCCAGGACATGGCCATCTCTAGTTACATAAACCATGGGGAAAAAATCCCCTGGATGTAACTTATATCTGCACAGATACATTGCTCAAATCTGTAAAGATACCCTTTTTCATTGCCTTTTAAATGGAAAACCATTTCATGGTTTTCACCATTTCATGGTGAAAGCACCAGACTCTATGGTTGATACTTTCTTGTTTTTCAAAACTTTCATTAAAAACTCACAGAAACTAACATTTCTTTCCAGATTTGCTAAGCTTTGGTAGAACGACTGGGCAGACAATTCGTGTTCTTCAGAAAAGTAGAAGTCATGGGAAAAGACATTCCATGAAAGGTAAGCATTACAAGGCTTGGTATAAAGACTGGCTATAAACACTAACTAGAACCTTTAGATCGGTAGTTCACAGGTGTAAGTGAAACCTTACAGATGAGCTATTACAATTTTCTCTGAAACTACTTAAAAGAGCTGGGAGTCAGAAGACCACTGATACAATATCATAACTGGAGTAGCCATATTTTATATAAATAAAATTCTAGGGAGGCTTTGACATAGCTGACTAAAGGCTAAAATTTTTTCTCCACTGAACAAATCAGGTAGTGTTACTAACAAGGTCAATCAGGAGCACAACATAGACAATATAAATGGTATGGGATTATAAGCTGCAAAAAGATCAGTAGGATCTCCAGTGATTTTAGACAGTCTGCATTGTACAGGGCATACTACACATAAGAAATATCCGGCATCTTGTTGGAGAGAGGGGAAGAATTTCTGAGTAAAACAATTTCTAATATACTGTCTATAAAATTGTACTGCTATTTTTCAATGTACAGGACTTATCTTTTAAAATAAGGTTTAATAAAATTAATTTTATTTATAGTTTGAAATGTCATAGAATTGAAGAAAGAACTCAGATCAGAAATATTTCCTAGTTTTCTGTTTTTCTTTTTCAGAAAATGCTTCTTCAATATAGTGGCCGTTGTCAATATTTTTAAAATAATGTTAAAGAACCATAAGTATTAATCAAAGAGAAGATGTGTTAAATTATAGTATTTACAGCATTCTTATATTTAGTCATATTCAGAAATAACAATGGTTTTTAATACATTTTTATAGTGGAAGCAGATTCTCGCAGCTCTCCTGAAGACAAAATAGAAGAGCAGACTCTTTGCACTTCCTCAGATCCTCCTGCAAGTCATCCATCGTGTTTTAACTGTGTGCTCTATGGTTTACCCAACATAATTCTGATGTAATTTGTGTCAATATTTTCATACTGATCTAAGGAGAGGTGAGATTAAGAAAATGTGCATATTGCTGTTTCAGATGTAGACAGTTTGATATTAGCATGTCAGGAAAATAGCATATATAGCTCAGAAATTTCAGTTAGTGCTCTAAGGTTTTTTTATCTTAGTGAATCCTTCAAAAATTTGGTACGTACCAACATATTTTAAAGAAAAGTGGGCTTGATGCATGAATGGAATTGGAATGTATCAATGTCAGTGCTTCCATTTGGAAAAATATTTCCTTGATGTATTTTATTTTTGCATGGACTATTCATCAGAAACATACCTAGAAAATTTACCAAGTGACCTTATTCTGAATGAGCTGATCTTTTTATGTGGAAGTAGTTGTAGTTTAATTAGAAAACAAATTAGTCTTAAATAAAACGGTTGATAATTTTTGCTTTCTTTATTTTCCTGTGTTTTTCTTTAATAACATTCCCAACATAATTCCTTCCCAATATCCCACCCATCCCTGCCCTCTGGCACTGGGAGCCATTCCCTGTGTCCTGTCCCTCCATCCCTGTCCCCAGTCCCTCTGCAGCTCTCCTGGAGCCCCTTCAGGCCCTGCCAGGGGCTCTGAGCTCTCCCTGGAGCTGCTCCTGCCCAGGTGAGCCCCCCCAGGTGTCCCAGCCTGGCTCCAGAGGGGCTCCAGCCCTTGGAGCATCTCTGTGACCTCCTCTGGACTTGCTCTTATACTGGGGACTCTTGAGCTAGATGCAGTTCTCCATCTGGACTTTCACAAGAGTGAGAAATTATTTTTATTATATGAATCAGTCAATTGTTTTAATGAAATAAAAATATTAAAATATTTTAAAATTTAAAATACTTACCTGATTTTTAAAAATAATTCTAAGGTATTCATTTATTTGACTATGAGCTCTTAATTTTTACAATATTACACAGTGTTTGGCAACCTGGAGGAAAAAAATCCTACCAACTAATGACCCAGAAATAAATTAGAGTAGATACACCTTAGGACGTATGAGTTCTCTTGTCGAATGACATTGGCACAAGCCCAAACAACAAGAATAAGAGCTTCTGAAAATATTTCATCTACGTGGCACTACATCATTCCTATGCACTGTATTCATTCATACAAGAAATATTAAGCAGTTAGTGCTATTCCATGTATCAAGGGCTTTAAAATAACTTTCTGAATTATGTCTCAGCAACATAACAAATCACACTATCAATTAGCTTTTATAACAGAAATGGCATTTCATAATATATTTTAGCATGAAAAGAATTGGTCAGCTGAAATTTATGTAATCTGAAAAATGTGAGGAAGAAAAAAATCATGGTGAGTTTATTGATGATATTCTAGGACAAGAACGTCATTTGAGTTGTACATAGCTGTCCAAGAAAAGTGTGTGGTTCTAAAGAGTCTGCAGTAAAAAGCTGCAGCAAGTTTGCTACAAAATGATAAAACAAACAAAAATAAGAGAATCTCTGTCCTTAGTCCCTGGCTTAACCTCTTTAAAATTATCCTTCCCTAAGCAGTGATTCAAGGATTTCATGGCACATGTGCGTCCCTCTCTGCAGAGCTGCTGTGGCTGGTGCTGCTGTCCCTGCTCTGCCAGGGATGCAGTGGAGCAGGCACCACGACGGAGCAGCTGCTGCTGCTGCTGCAGGTGTTCATGGGCAGGGAAATCAGAGCAGGTTTCAGTGTGGTGTACACATCATTCCCATCATTATTTAAGACCATTCATCTTGAGTTTGAACACTAATTTTGTGGTTTTACAACCTTCTAAGCCTTCCAGCCTGTGCTTTGTTACTGTCTGATCTGGAAGCTCTCCCAAAATAGGGTATCAGAGGGAATTCAACCATCCTATATGAGTATAAATCTTCTCTTGCATGTGGATGAAGGACCAGCTCATCACTGTGAAGTCACCAGGAAGTCTCTCATCCCTTAAAGTCCTTTTTGGGTATTAATTCAGGTCTCCAAATGCAGTGTCTTCATGTGGATATAGTGACAGATAGTTATCAGCATGGGTTTTAAGGATGTGGTCAAGTTAAAATTGAAGGCATGCCTAATGTGCCCTGAAATATTTACTGGTTGGTGGAAGACCCAGATTGGTACTCAGGTGATAAATTGATGGAATACTTCTCAGCCAGTGATAGGGAGCATGTGGGATCTTTCATGAACACGATAGTAGCATTTTCAAAATTAGCAGGCCAACAGTCTTCACTTCAGAATATTAATTGCCTGTCAATACGCCAGTGAAGAGAATTAACTAAGATTACCTGATGGAACAAAGAATGGGTTTCAGAAATATTTGCAGTTCTGTCATGTCCTCAGAATTTACATGAGCCTGGAACTCGAGGTGGGTTACAGAGCAGAAACTGAGTGTGGAGTCCACTGCAGCTGAGGTGTGCAGATGACCACCTGTACTTTGGGTAAACCTGACAGTGGTTTAACCAAAGTTATGCATGGTACTGACATAGAGTTCCTACCTTGTCATTCTGCATCTGAGCCTCTCTGGGGCATTATTTTTTTCTGATGATTAGCAAGTAGTCCTGTCACTGTCGATAAGAACACAGGTGCATGTTTTCTCCTGCACTGCTGCTCAAGAAGCTCAGATAGCCGTGGATACAGAGGTGCCGGCACAGAGTGGGAACAGCTGAGGCAGATTTCACCATGGAGGCAAACTGCCAGCATGCGTTTCTTATGGTGTGTCTGCTGCAGCAAAATATCACTGACATCACTGCCTTCCGAATTTTTATCATATATGGAACAGAAGCTGTTTCTAGCTTTTAAATTATAACAGCATAACTTTAGCTTTTCTTCACATGTTATGTGTGTGGGCACCAGGTAACAGAGAGCTATTTCATCTGTAAGGATTTGTCCCTTGCCACTCCCTGGTGGGCCCACATGTGCACAGGATGCACAGTTTGTGTAAGCAGAAAAAGTCCACACAGTCCTAGTGGCCACCAGAACAGCACAGAAGCCAACACTGAGACATTTGGAACAAGGTATTGCTGTACACTGGTTGTCTTCCTGACACAAAAGCATGTGCTAAATTTTCTGGTCCAGCAGAAACAGAATTTGAGCACTGCTATTCCTGTAAGCAAAGGAGATGTTGGTTTTGCTCCTTTGGTATGGTCACATCTGTGTCCTTGGGCAGTATCTGTGTCTGCACCAGCACACTGGCTTCTTTGCTCGTTTTATAGTTTTCGGTTTTTTCTCCTCTAACAGAGTTCACTGGTATTTCTCCTGAATGACACTGACTTTTATTTCATCTATTTCATCTAAATACCTATTTAGCATTTTTTTGTTATTAGTATTGCAAGATGGCATTAGAATCTGAAGTGGGATCCATGTTGAAATAAATTTGCACTGGAATTCCACAAACCCTTCTGCTTTTTCATCAGTGTGATTCTAGGCACATGGCCTACATCTGTACTCAATCAAACAGGGCTGTGTTGGCCAATATAATCTAATTGTTTGACATTTTTATAGTAATTCATTGAGACTAAAGAGAGATGACTACATTAATATCTTGATGCAGCTAGATAATAGTTAGATAAAACTGGTGTGCCAAATTGCTGAAAGGCCCTTAAATTCTCTTACAGATTTTTAACTATTTGTGACATAGGAAAGGAGACTTCAATATAATGTAATAAAGAGAAAAAATAGTACAATCTATAATACTAAGTATTATAATAAAGAACATTATAATAAATTTTCTAGGAATCTTCTCTTCACCAATCATTTAAAATTATATTTCTTAATAATTGAGATGAGAATTATTGTTAATGTTCATGACTCTGTTTTCTTGGATAATCAGTTTCACTGAGGTCATAATTAAACAGAAATGTTCTAGCCATATAATATGGATATTATTCCTCTAGCTAGACTGTGAAAAAATATGTCAAATATATCTGTCCTGTGTATATCTGTGGGAACACTCAGGTTGGAATAGTGGTGGAGGAACATCATGGACACTCTAAACATCGGCAAATGCTGAGCCTGCTTAAGCTTAGACCTCACCTCACTGTCAAGCCCTTCTCTCCTTTGCAAGGGCATTTGTTGGGGGAAGGAGTCTCCTCTGAGTGGGATTTCAGATCTGCAGGTAAGAGCAACCAGAAGGAGAACATTAGAAGTGTTTTATTTTGGAGGTGTTGTTCTGAACACAGTGAAGAAATGACGGAAGAGAAATCAGGAAACAAAAAAAAAAAAAAAAAAGGCAGGAATTAATATTTCATCCAAAATCAGAAATAGAGAAAAATGTGTTTCTCAAACTTGGTTTGATTGATAGTTGCATTTTTGCTTTTAGAGCCCTTGACAATAAAGGTTCAGTGTGGGTAAGGGCAAGGTCTTATCACTCAAAAGCGAAAGAAACTCAGATATGTGGTTAAGTGCATTTTTCCCAAAACACAAGGCAAAAATATTTGCAAAAGGAGCAATTATAATAGCTTTATCATGTTACATTAATTTATCTGTTTATAATGTGATACAAATAGATGATTTAGAAGCTAATCTGCATCCAGCCTATGATGGAATAATCTGGTTTATGGTGAACTTCTGGTAGAGCAATCTTCAATAACAATCTCCGCCCTTCTCCATGCCATTGCACTTTGAACAAGAACTCCTCCAGCAGTGCTCTGCAGTACATGTGGCTTTAGGACAAACAAAATCTGTATGTCAAGACATTTGTATCTTCCAAAAGCAGTAAGGAATCCCCAGAGAAGCTGTGCTGTTTGTTGTCAAAGCAAGAACAGGAACATTTTGTAAAGTGCACCAACACTACATTCAGTGCCTAAGCTTTCGCCATCATACCTGCAAGTGGATGATGACGTGAGCTGATCTTATGACCTTTATATGTATCCTTTCTTTAAATTTGAGGCTATGAAAAATAGCTTGGACAATGTACTTTCAAACCTCAAACCTTTTATCTCTTACTGAAATGATTTTTGAAAGCTATTTTGAATATTTCCCCCATGCCCAAATCCACTTGTTTTTTCAGGGTTTTTTCTCAAGAATATACAACTTTAACAACAGATTTGTGTGTTAGTTTTTCCACGAGAAAGAGCTGACACAACTATGAATGCAGAGCAGCTCTGGTGAGCCACAGCAGCAGGCACGGAAATGAGGAGATGGTGATTTCAGCAGAGTTTGAACAGAGGCCTCAGCTCCACAGGCCCCTTCATCGGCTTGATGTCAGGATACACTTGCCTTGGAAATGCACCTGTGTGGGCTCACTCCTAGAGAGAGACAACCATGCTGTGCCAACTGGAAAGTGCAGCATTGTGCAGGCACATGATGGGTAACTCTGTTCGCTGGGACGTATTATAAAGATGTCAAGAACAAGGAATACTTCCTCCTGGGTAGCATGTCACGACCTAAAAGGAGAGATTAATTTCATGCTGAAACATGAGCTGTCCAGCACCAGAAGGGTCCTGAGATTGCTGTTATCTTTTCCATAATTTCAGGTTTTTACTCAGTGAGTCATTTAGCTAGACTTCGGTGTCAGTGCCTTTCTTACTGTTATCCCAAAGGAACAAACACGACCTCATAGCACTACAGTAACTCTTTTGGCAACCATCAAATGATATTAAAAAACAAACAAACAAAAAACCAAAACCTATTTCCATTACAAACAAGTAGATTGATGAAGTATTGCTGACATTAAAAAAAAAAACCACAAAGCAATTATCCCCCTATATCATGGAAGATTTGTTGGAAGGGCAATATCTTTCTCCAGGTTACATCATTAAAATGCAATGATCACAAAGCAGAAAGTGGTGTTCTGTTACATTGCTAGTTTTGCAAACAATAGACAATGCTACAAAATTTTTTAAAGAGTGTCATTTCTAGGCACATTCTTGGTGACAAAATGAAAATTCAAGGACACAAGATGCTGTTCATTAGCTCCCAATCAAGTGTAGCAAGCTGACTTTGGCAGTGTTGGCATCTTTTATTAATGAAATCTTAAGGTCTTAAAACCATCCATTGCCTAAATTACTTTTTGTATACAGTAAAATGTTCATGTCGCGCTCCTAACACATACTGCAAAAATGTGTCCCTTTAGTCACTGTGCACAACTCTGGACCCCTAGTTTTGCTTGTAGTTCTAAAAAATGTTTTATTATGTTACATCGAAAGACAGCAGCCAGCTCCTGGGAGCCCTGCAATATTTTGCTCACAGGCTGATGCTGTTCTGGTTGGCCCACCATGACAATGTGTCCACACTTTCTAAAATGTACTTTCTGATCAGTAAGTAGGGAAAAAGGTATCCTCCTCCTCCTGAAAAGCATTACTGAAGACATTTTAAGATGAAAATACCCATTGAGTCTATTATTCCTTGTTTCTATCAGAGATGGCTACATGTCATAGAGACAGCTTGCTGTTTTCTACTGCTTTCCATATATTTTTACATAATTTCAATGCGTTTCTACATTTCTTTTTTCTTTGCGATTACTTAATTTTTGTTGCTTTATTTTGTACTACAGAGCTATACTTTACATATCCTCACCTTCTCCAAAGATAAAATAATTCTGTTGCTTTTAATTAAACGCTAGCACTTCTGCCAATTCTTCATGATTTAATATATGTAATACCATTAACTTGTGATTAACCTAGGCCAATATATCCTTGAAAGAGAAAAATCTGAGTCTTAAATGCAAGAATTTTCACTTTCAAATCATATCTGGCTGTTTTAACGGGCTAATGAGCACAGAAAAGTGCAGAGAATTAATAACGGAATACCGTATTCTTCCTATCTTGCAGTATTTCCAAAGCATTTTAAAAAGGCACACACATCTGTTCATTGCTCTGCTACAGATAACACAGGATTAAAGAATGTGCCTGTCAGAATAAGGATCAACATTTGTGCTTAAGATTGAGGCCTGCAAAAGTTCAAGCCAAAATTACACTCTAAAAGGCAGTCACCTCATGAAATTTTGTGAGATGAATAGGAAAACTGTACAGTCTTTTGCAGTCAGTTCTCACATGTTCAGCTCATTATTTTATTCATAGACTAACTCCTCTCTTTGGCTCTTACCATCCCAAAATGAAATCAGGGCATGCAAGGTACTGCTCAGGGACTAGCTTTGACCCCAGGTATCTCAGGTAGTCCCACTCTTTCAAGGCAATGTAGTTTTTCCAACATTAACTTAACAGAAAGCAGGGAAAAAAAATCTGATAGAAACATAATTTACCTATTCTGTGTAAAATAATTCTATTTTTTGGAAGTAAAACTGAACCATGGATGATTCATTCCATATCACATTTCTTTAGCTAAGGCCTGTAGAGGTGGAACTAGTGTAGCTTCTCTATACCATTATGGAACGACATTTGTTCCAGCTGGCATTGTTCTAATGTCTTCTCTAGAAATAATGGTTTTCCATTCTAAAGCATTTAAATACAGTCAGCCTTTGCCTTTTCTCCTAAAATGCATTCAGTTAAAGATGGATTTTATAAAGGATTAAAATTCCAATGTGCCTTAGCACAAGCTTAGTTCTTAGCAACATTTCATACAATGATCCCAAACACTTTGTAAAACAGAAGTCTGTTTTTATTACACTCATAACCTGGTTTGGCTTTTCATGTGCAAGTGACATTCCACTAAAGCTAAATATATTGCTGCACTTCGTTGTGTGAATTAAATATGAGATGGAATACAGACACAGAAAGCTGGCAACTTCCATTCGTTGTCGCTGTTTGCAGAAGCGGTATTTGTGTAATAGTCCTTGCTTCTGAAAGCAGAGGTGTAGGAACAAGTCAATAATTTATTCTGGAATCAGCAGCCCAATTAAAGCAGTGAGGATGTGACCTGAGCAGAAACAGGCACTCAAGGAGTGCAGGGAGAGACGCAGCAGGTGCCACCACCTGCTGCAAGCTGCTGTGGGCTGGGAGGAGAAATGCAGTGCAGGGGGGACTCACTCACCGCATGGCTGCATGTTTGCCTGCACCCACAGACCAAGCAGCTCCTGTACACACCGAGGAGCCCGGGACCCCAGCAGCTCGTGTCCACAGGAGCACAGTGGGACAACACAGACTTATATCAGGCGATTGTAACCATTAAATACACTGCAGCATTGCATTAATGACCCCATCTCCCCCTCTACATGGGACACATGCTGTTTTCTGAAGCTGCCAACAGAGCCAAAGGTTGTCGGCCTCTGTGACCATCTCCAGTTTTCCTCTTAGAAATGGTGCTGGGGGCTGCCATGGGGGCCATCTCGCTGCCTCTCCTGTCCTGGGTTAGCGCTGCTCTCTCTGAAGTCACATTCATGTTGGACTCTGCAGGTCCTATGGCATTACAGCTGAACAACTGAATCAGACACTGCCTGAACTAAAAAGGTAAAAAAACGGGAGATCAGTCAAAACACATAAGAAATGTAAATACAATTCTACAAATCAATCTGCATATTAGCTAAAAGTCTTGGAAATTCTCTCATGAATCAGTTGGGAATATAAAGAAATAACCCTATAAAATAGATTTGCCTATGCTGCCACAAAGAACTCTAAACCTAAACATTGTGTTCTGAAAAGAGCGAATCTTAATCTAGAAAACAATTTTTCTTTTCTGCTTCTAGGTAATCATATCTAATGGACATGATTGGTCATTTCTCTAGACTCATGCTTTCATATACTAAATTCCTGGCTATTCAAAGATGGGTTTTTGCTGTTCTCATCCACAAACAGGGTAAAGTGTAGCACACATCTACATGGTTTGGGAGATCAGAGTGCTGCCCACAGGATGTGAGATAAGCAATAGTTCTCTCTGCAGGACTGGATAAATAAATTCAACATTTCTTATTCAACAGTCACTTAACTGTTTTTCTTTATTTAATTAATTCCACCACTCTCAGTTGCTGCATTCATTGCAGAAATCTGCCCATGTTTATTATCGTGCCTGTTATCACTGTAAGCACACAGCACTCTGGTTCATCCCCATTCAATTCCTTTTTTCTGCATCCAATCCTCTGCCCTCATTCCTGAGAAAAAAGCTCCCTGTTAAATGGCATGTGCAATGCTTTTCCCCCCTGCACATGAACCACAAATGCCTCATTTTCCCAAGACAAAATCAAGCTTTGAAAATGTGCGCCCCACCTCAAGATCAACTTAATGATGTTGCGTTCTTATTGAAATATATTGGGACAGTCTTGAGAACATAATTTTCATACAGGAAGGTAACTCATGTTCCCTATGGGCTTATTTTCCTTTATAATATTTTTTATATTTTTATATTTCCTTTTTAATATTTATTATATTATAATATATTTTCCTAAACCTAATAATTACCAACATTTATATTTCCATTATGCTCAGAGGTTTACACTTCCACCAGGCAGATTATTTTTTTCATTCTAAATGCTGGATATTGTAATGCTTGTTAGGAAACACATAGGTAGGTAGAAATAATTAATTATAAATCAAGACAAAATAGCAAAATATGAGTGTTAGAGACACTCTGAGAGCATACAGTACCTGTTTGTTCATAAAGACATAAATAATTGGATTATAGACGGTAGCTGTTTTGGAAAAGAAGGCCGGAATTGCTGCCAGACGAGGATCCAGCTCAATGGAGGGATATGCAGTGACTAGGATAGAAAAGGCAGCGTACGGCATCCAGCAGATTAGAAAGGCAATGATCATAAAAACAACCATTCTAGTCACTTGTCTTTCAGGTCTCCTGGTAGCTCCCAGCCTGCCTTGTGCATCCGACACCTTTTAAGAAAAGAGAAAAGATTCTAGCAAAACAGCAGCAAGGTGTCCAAGCAGCGACTTTGGCGAGCTGTGCGGTCGCCGCGCTAGAAGGAGAGACCCGAGTTAGTGCTGAGGGACGCCAATCACCAGCTGCCAGCAGCAGGCAATTTTCCTTTGCTGAAGTATCTGTCTATTTCTACTGTCAAAGTGAAAAAGAAGGACATCACGGTGAGTCACGAGCAGACAGTGAGCTGAGCTCAAGCACTTTCTCTCCCATGCAGCTTTTGCAGACGGCTGGGTCTGGCACGAGCGTCACAGACAGCACCGTGCAGCCGCCTCACCGAGGGGCAGATTCACACCACGGGGGCTCCTCTGGCTCAGTGCTGCTTGATGGCTTTCCCCAGAAGAGCATTTGTGGTCTAATGCTATCTGAATTATGTGGGATTGGGGCGTTTAGTAGGAAGACTCTCCCTCTTGTCCTCAGCAATCATGCAAGAAGCTTAAGCACAGATGTCCATACAGAAATTAGCTGATGTAAAACAGTGTCCTTCTGGAAACATCCCTGTTTGGTTTCTGATGACTTAGCGAAACATAGCGCTGTTATGAAATGTTATTTTACACGAGAAATAATTAATAAGTCTGTATGGCTCCAGAAAAACCTGATGCCAGGTCTTGCAATATTACGTTCTAATAAAATAAGATTTGTTTGCATAACATGGCCTTTTAATTCCTGCAGTAATGTTAGAACTTTATGGTGACATTTTCCCTAATACTTTTGAACTGCACACAGAGAATTCAATGTTTGTGCTTAAAGAGGTAGAGATGCACCTCCTAGGAAGGGCAATGTCCTCACCTCTGTAGAAAGTTGCAATTCACATCAGTTTTTACCAAATATAAACATAACAACAACAGCAACAAAGAATTGCTACAATAACAGCAAGTTATTAGGCATCAAAAAGGCTGTGTTTGGTACTCATAAGATAGACTCTGCCAATACATGAGATTTCTATAGCATTTTTTAATGTATACTGTTCTTCCACAGAGAGCAGCCCAGCCTCCCTTTCAGCAGAATTGCAGTCCCCTGGAAAAGGAACACAATCTCCTGTATTACACTTGCAAAGGTTTCATCTTTGTCTCATATCAGCCTGGTCTTTTTTTCACATATAGCTTTTCCTTTCTCTCTAAATACTGATAAAGAAAAACATGCCGGTGCTTTATCTTCCATACAAAGGAATACTGCCATAATAATTTACTTCTATTGTAAATTGCTAATTTGTTATTTTCCCAAAGATTAATTTCTTTCATCAAGTTTGATGGTGAAGCGAAAGCCACAATTAGCATTGTAAAGCTGGGGTCACTGGGACTAAGGGCAGATTATTCCACTCAGGAACAAGCCTGCACTGTGACAAGTGTGGAACAAAATGCACGAAGAGGGATGGTTGGGAACACCAAGTCACCAGTCCTGGTGCTTGGATCCCTCTCTGTAGTCAGATCTTAGAAATTACCTTAGTTGTGAGATATAATCATATGTCAATTCAGTATAGAGTTGCAGAATGTGTTGCAGGTACTGGCTTTTCAGAGCTTTGCAGTAAATAGAAATATCAATATTGTCCCAAAATCTTGTTCCCAAATCCTGGACCAAATAGGAATTTGCCTGTTGTCTTTGTCACATTTTGCAGCTTCTCCTTTGGATCAGATAAACACAACCATTAAAGAAAATTCAAAAGCATTTCTAAGTCTTTTAAATATTCCTGGACAATCTAATATTTTGTTTATTAAACAGCATTTCATTATTTGCAAAGGCTACATCTTATTTTCAGAATATTACTAAGTAGTAGGCAGCACTCTTAAAATTTACAACTGCAGTCATTTAAAGCAGCATCCTAATTTGCCTGGTTTGAGTCTTATGAAATATCACTGAATGGAAGCATAATTGGGAATAAAGCAGTACTGGATCATTCTACTTATTTATGAGGTAGACATTCTTTCACTTTTATGATGTTTGACTAATGAGATGTACTGACAAGTGATGTGAACTCCACACTTTAAAACATCACTTCTAACCGTAGCATGAATTTCTGTGTGTAAGGGTAATTATATAACAAGGGATGTAATTGACTATGTTTGCTGCCTGCAGATCTGACCTGTTTATGTCTGATCTTTATAGAAAATCAAACACAATAATTCCAAACTTTTGCATGCACATGCATTTTAAAAGGTTACTTGTGGGTGCTTCTTCTTACCTTTTTTAACTTCTGCACCAGTTTTCCATAGGATACCAAAATCACCAATAAGGGTATTATAAAACAGGTGGTGAAGAACGTAATAATGTATGTACGGTCAGCATAAGCTCCTGAGTACCTGTATAAAATAAAAAAAAACCTTTGTGTGTATTATGCGTTCTTATTATTTTCTTGGAACATTAATCTTTCTTTTCAAAGATGTCACCAGCATTTTTGTCAGATGTTTTTACTCAACATGCCCCCTTGCAGCTGTAGTCATACCCCAGATGGAGCCCTGGGCCATCTCCCTGCCCAGGGGCTTGGAGGGGATCCTACAACTGTAGGGACAGTGCCGAGGATCTGTGGGGCTCATTACATGGGAGGGGACACGTAGTCCAACATCCTGCTCCAAGCAGAGCCAGCTATGGGGTCAGACTAGCTGGCTCAGTCTTTGTCCAGTCTTCTAAAAAAAAAATCCATCTCTTTGTCCTTTGACTCCTGACAAAAAGCATAAGGTCTAGAGTGATTATTTTCATTAGATATGGAGGCTCCACCCTTTAGAAATTTTTGTCTTAGAAACTGATCACAGAGAATTTTGATCAGTTTTATTACAACTTCCTTTATATCTGATTTTTTTCAGAGATTTACATAATCTTTAACCCTTTCCTTTAAATTCCTGGCCCTGAGGCATCCTGAACTGCAAGTTTCATTTTTTACCATACTCTGTGAGAGTGGCCTTACCAGTTAGGCTCACAAGTAGTTCCAATCTTACTGGGGGTGTAACTGCTCCAACCAGTTGTAGGTGGAATGGTCCAAATGAAGGAAAAGCTCCACACAAAGACAATTCCTAGAGCTGCGTGCTTCCCGCTCAAGCGCGCGTTTCTCAGGGGGCGGCAGATGACAACGAACCGCTCAAAGGCCAGCAGAGCGAGGGACCAGAGCGCTACAATGCCTGCAGCAAGAGACCGCCGTCAGCATCAAACGTGGGTGCGCCCCTGAACAGCAAACACCATCCCAAACCACAGCATCCCCGAGCTGCTTATTTTGAGAAGCATCTCTGGAGATCATCACGCCCCCTCCACCATCTAGTAGCTTGTTCAGGACCAGGTCCAGCTGGGTTTTGAGTATCTTTGGAGATGGAGACTCTGCAACAACTCTGGGCAGCCAGTTACACTCTTTGGCTACCCACAACATCAGACACCTTTTCTATCAACACAAGTTTTACCGTAAGCCCCACAGCACTGCTATTCTATTGGAAAGCTTTTCCTCCTTCTGTGAAACATATTCAATGATCGCTACACATGCAACGGGCCATGTACATGACAGGGATAGAGAGATATATTTTTCACTCTCCACTACAGAATACATGCAACAGGGGAAAATACCAGTGAATTCAAAGGCATGCAAAGTCAGTGACTTGGGAAGCTACAGTAGAATACATTGAAGGAAGTTGAAAAAAAAGAACATAAAACTACAAACAAAATCAAGCTTACCGAAAAATGTGACAGCAAATCCTTCCAACACGCAAGTCCAGTATCCCATAAAAAAATAACCTTTTAGATTTGTTAAAAAGCTGATGGTACCACCAGTCAGTGAGACCAGGAAATCAGCCACAGACAAATTGACTATAATATAATTGACAGGTTGTCTCAATTGCTTGAACTTACAAGTTACCAGGATTACAGCCAGGTTCTCAGCAAGTGACAGGGAGGTCACCAATAACATTGCTGCTGCCAGAAGCCTGAATTGCCAGGGCTGGATGGAGTCCAAGGGACGGCGGAAGGGATCCCATCTGGCAGGAGCAAAGTAACTGGGCCAGAGCGACCCGTTTTCAAATGCTCTGAATGCATCCATTACTTCGTTCAGTACCAAAAATAATATCATATAATATTGGAGTTTCAAACCTGTAAATAATATTCAGGATTAAAATGAGATGTTTGCTCTTTCCAACAGAAGAGCGAACAAACTCTCTCTCCTTCTGCTCTCCAATAATAACTGAGGAAAAATGATTCAGTTGGAGGAAAGTTTAGTGCTGCAGAGTGAGAGTGGGAAGAGGGATTAGCAAGAATATCTCTCAGAGCAGCTTCTGTCCCTCTCTGCCCACTGCCTCTCTCTCAGTGCAGCTGTGCCTTTATCTGCAGTGAGATTCCTCCTCCTGCAGCAGCCAGCAGTGCTGAAACACCCCTCAGATCAGCCCTACTGCCCTGGAAAAACATCAGTGCTGAAACACCCCCCAGCTCAGCCCCACTGCCCTGGGATAAACATCAGTGCTGAAACACCCCTCAGCTCAGCCCCACTCTGCTGGGATAAACATCAGTGCTGAAACACCCCTCAGCTCAGCCCCACTGCCCTGGGATAAACATCAGTGCTGAAACACCCCTCAGCTCAGCCCCACTCTGCTGGGATAAACATCAGTGCTGAAACACCCCTCAGCTCAGCCCCACTGCCCTGGGTTAAACATCAGTGCTGAAACACCCCTCAGCTCAGCCCCACTGCCCTGGGATAAACATCAGTGCTGAAACACCCCTCAGCTCAGCCCCACTGCCCTGGGATAAACATCAGTGCTGAAACACCCCTCAGCTCAGCCCCACTCTGCTGGGATAAACATCAGTGCTGAAACACCCCTCAGCTCAGCCCTGTTCCCCTGGAAAAACATCAGTGCTGAAACACCCCCCAGCTCAGCCCCACTGCCCTGGGTTAAACATCAGTGTCTGCTTGGAGCCTGCCACACTTCCATCACTTTAAAAAGAAAGGCTGCCTGGTGAGACGGAGTTGTCCTTGGTGAGCCAGAGAGCTTACAGGAATTTGGGAAAGCTGACTGTAAGGGTTGAGATCAAAATAATGGGATGTTTGACATTGTACTGACCCTTTTCATCGGGTGGTTCCCAAAGAATTCTCCATGGATGAACTTTTCTCTACAAAACTTCAGAAACCAACAGATAAGGCCACACATGGAACCAACAGGGAGCAAAACCAGACCTAGGGACATCTTCCCTCCAGCTGCACAAGATTAGATCCCACTGTCTCTTTGCAAAGCAGTTATTTTTTTCTTAATCAATCTAACAATCTCAGATAATCAATGAATGAAAATAAATGTCCTAAATATTTCACTTGCTCAGAGGCCTTTATGATGACTGTTGTAAAGATAACCTGCATCTGGCTGTAGTGATATGTGCAATACACATGGGGTCTCATTATATACATGTCACGTTCAGTGAAGTTCTGCTGCTAATTTCTAGCCCCAAAAGGCATTACTTTTAGCTCAGCTTCTGAGTAGTCTTGTTTTCTTAGATCAGCTGGTGATTGAAAAATTTTCTGAAAACCTTCTAAATATAATTACAGTACTAAAACTGAAATTCGGTATCAACAGAAACAAAAGCAGTGAAGTTTTTTGCTTCATACCAGCAACTGAATTTATCTTTACCCAACGTAATTCCTGTAGCCCAGGCAGGTAGCTGGTGAAAAGACATGACTGCACATTGCTGACAGGAAGACCTGTGTGTGCTGTTTCATTTTGCTGGCAGAATTTGTCCGTTTGTTGCTTAACATGTCATCCAACCTCTGATTAAATTGATGGAATTTAACAGAATAGTAAGAATTGAGGCATTACTGAAAGTTAATTGCAAATATGGATTTTAAGAGCTGACCCTCACTTGATCCTGCATGACTTAATATGTGCTTCTGCTCTAAATAGCAATTTTGGACATTATTAAGAGTATTCAAGAGCCTACATAAAATATTCCTATCTCTTTCTGCTCTCTTTGAAAAAACCAATCTGAAATTTGAAAACTTAAAGGGGCTTTTTTATTTCTTCTCCCCTCGCTGTAAATAATTACTTTCAGTATCTCTGCAGATGGTTTCCCCAAGTAGGGCTGATCTGAACATAAGTTCCATTTCTGCAAACTGAATACACTTGCAGGTGCTTTAATGAACACCGAAATATTTCCAGAGTACTTCCTTTTGAGATGCACCAGAAGTAATCATCCACATTTCTTTCCTTCAGTGTCAATGGAGTTTATAATTGCCTGTGATTGGATTTTTCTGATGGCATAACATCTTTTATCTGCTTTCTTGCCCATCTGAATTAGGTTTTACCAAATAAATTTTATTTTTGTATTTGTACTGAAATGGAACATTTATTGTTGAGAATTTATGGGAAGAAAGTAAAATGTTCTGAGATACTACTCTAAGAGAGTTTTAGGTCCTGTATAAACCAAGCCATACGTCACTTCACCATATACAAAGCTCCATGAAAAAAGAGCAATCACTTCTCAGTTCAGTGACTCTCTTATTCCCAGCTCAAATGCCACAGATTTATGTCCCTGTATGCTTCAGATTGTTCAGGGTTAATTTTTTAAACAAGAGTATCTATTGCAGCCCCAAATAAAAAGTTTCCATATCTTGCAGTCCGATAAATGAAGGGTTATACTGATCCAAATGCCATTAAATTCTATCACTGAAAGTGAGTCCCGTTCAATCAGGGCAAAGAGGGGGTGAAGAGAAGGGGTGAGGATGCCCAGCAGGACCAGGGGTGAAGGGAAGGGGTGAGGAGGCACAGCAGGACCGGGGCCCAGCAGGACCAGGGGGTTAACAGAAGGGGTGAGGATGCCCAGCAGGACCGGGGGGTGAAGAGAAGGGGTGAGGAGGCACAGAAGGACCAGGGGGTGAAGAGAAGGGGTGAGGATGCCCAGCAGGACCAGGGGTTAACAGAAGGGGTGAGGATGCCCAGCAGGACCAGTCCAGCCCCTTTTCCTCGCGCTGTGCCATTGCAGCACTCCCTCCTGGCCCAGCAGAGGGATCAGCCTGGAGGGATGCACACACAGCTGCACACAGCTGCCCACACAGCTGCACACAGCTGCCCACCAGCCTGCAGAGCCAGCACTGCCACGCTGCAGAGAGAAGCTTGCTAAGCAGTCCTTCAGATCCAAACCAGCAGAAATTGCACAGGCTGCTTCAGAGCACAGGCAGAGATCCTGCAGATAAAGTCAGACTGCCTGAGGCAGCCTGTGTGTGAAATCCCACAACACCTCTGTTACTCAGTGCTTTGGAGAGGAAAGCAAAGGAAAGGTGCTGAGAGAGGGAATGAGGCTTTCTCAGGCAAGGATGCAGGGTGGAGTGACTCTGAATTTGCCATAGTGAAGGCAGTGCGCAAAGATAGCTGTCCTGATCTTGTCAACTTCTCTACCAGAAGTAAACATCAGTATATAGTTTTCTTATATAATCATAGGGAAATGCAAAAAGCACAGGCTGAGAAGAAGAGTCAGAACAGTCAGGGTAACACTGAGATCCAGCACAAAGTAAGCTTCTTTATGCAAGGAAAAAATTCACCACTTATGCAACCTGATAAATGACCAGCAAGCAGCTCTCACAGCTCTGAGTTGGCACTAACACAGTCGTGGCTAGAAGCTGGCCAGGGTGGACAGGGGGGCTTGCAACCCTTGGTAAGAGGAACCTTTGACAGCACAGGGCTCTCCCCTCCATTCTGCTGGTTGTGCATACACACACTGAGTAAGGTACTTCTGCATTAACTGCACCAACAGGCAAGCACTAAGCACATCTCCCTCTGCCTTACTATTCTGTGGATAAATTAAGATATATGTACCTCAAGAGAAATATTGTCTGTACAGAAAAAAAAGGGTTTCATCTTCAAAATGCATTATGTTTTCTGCCTTCTTCACATTTACAGATGTCTAATTTGCCGTTCTAATTATCTTTCCTATTGAAGTAGACATTTTCTAAATGTTTGGTTTTGGAAAGAAACAACTATGATATCTTTCCATGATTTTTTCTCCCTTTGAGAAGGTAATTTTGAACCCTTCTTTCCATGACATCTTATAAGTACTGCTTCTTAGTCTTTTAACCCTGTTCCAGTGACAGGTCTTGTTAGTAGTTTTTTTCCTTCCAAATGTGAGTTCATACAGAGTTTTTCTATGTCATCAACAAATAAAAAGTCCTTACATTCTGCATAAGTGGTTACAAGATACATTTAAATTTTGCAATTCAGATTATCTGAGCTAAAATGAATGTTAAACCATTCAAAATTATTTTAATCAGTGTAAAAAAATCCTGTCTTTCATTACCAAAACAAGGGGCACTGGGGAGAAGAAAGACCTCAGAAAACCTGAATACATAGTGTGGAATAAAGTGAAGCAACAGCACAGAAGAAAGGATTACTGTCATAATTAATTTGGCAAATTGGATGTCAAATGAGCAAAGATTAATGCCAGAAAGAAAAAAAAAGAGGTATTCGATCATTTGGCATGTGAGAGGATAGAAAGTCACATTAGAATTTGTGAAAGTAAAGTTAAGCCTTGTGATTCCACATACAGAGTGCACATATGAAAAAAATGTTACATTCCATGCTGATAGAATATCACTAGAAAGTGTTTGCTAATATCACATATAAAAAAAAATCTGTTAGAAATAAAACTGCCTAAACATCTGCTTCATTCATAAACACTTGCTGTGAAACACAGCACATATACTCTCCAGAGTAATTCAGTCTCTCACTAGAGCAAAAACTAACTTCCTGGTCAGATTTCAGGAATACATTTCAAGCATATTTGATATTGATGACCTTAATGTAATAAAGTAATGTATTGGACTGATGAGATTTCAAGGAAGGAAAATCTCACTGCTTCAAGATACTGAAGTATCTATAAAGACAAGTTAAGACATACAAACCAACAGGACTAGTTACAGAGGATGTCCTTGTCTTTTTCTGTTTTATTGGAATTGCTTTATTGGAAGAGCTAAGATCTCTTAAATAACCATATATCTATATATATCTGTCTCCAATACAGGGTACATACCATGCCTTTTAAAGGTAGAGTTGTCTTTAAATGAAGATTTTAAATCCTTTTTTAACTTTCTTTTTTTTTTTTAATATGGGACAATTTCTCAATGAGTTATTCCAGTATATTTTTAAACTACATTATCTGACACAACTTTCTGTTTTGTACTGTGTTCTAAAAAATCCTGTTATGCAAAGCACAGTTGAGCTCATTCACTTCTGTCCTCAACTGCAAAACAAACAGCATCATTCCCTTGTTAATCCAATTAGCATACACAAATTAAAAGTATTATTTATGTCTGTCAAATTGGTCATTATAGAATATATTATCTATAGAACTAATCCTGAATGTACTCCTAGATTGGTGAAATGACCAAACTGAAAAAGTACAGTTTTGAGGCATTTTTCTGGTGGAAACACACTTGGTTATCATTCTAACAAAATTCTAAATACTATCTAGTTTCTGACATGAAGGTTTCACTGTGTTTCACGTTGTATAAAGGGAACAAAAAGGCTCCAAAATGTGATTTCAAGTGAATATAGACCGGGAGGGTTCAGGAGCGAGCAGTGCTAAAAGCTGCGACCTCTGCAAGCACATCTGCCTGCAGAGAAGCTCCTGACCTGCACAGGGGCCTTCCTGTCTAAACTGCACTTGAGACCCTCTTCCTGCACCAGCACGGAAAATAACGAGATGGTGAAATCAAATTAATGGAGACCAGATAGAAAAACAGTAAAGAATAAAGAAAAGAGAGAGATGGCAGCTTAGAGAGCGCTGAAAGAGAACGTCAACTTGGCAAGACAGAGAAAATGAGCCACGCCACGAGTGTCCATGTAGGGAGTTTTTACTGCTCCTATTTCTCACTTTTTTATATTCTCAAATAAACCTCGGTCTAGTGGAAGGTGTCCCTGCCCATGGCACTCCCTGCCATTGGGACTGGGTGATCTTTGAGATCCCTTCCAACCCAAACCAGTCAGGGACTCTATGATTCTAGCTAGGTGGAATAAGCAGTGTAAGTACATGGACACAGCAAAATCATTGGGTGCTTTTACTTCAGCTCTGCACTTTTCTGCACCCAGACAAGAGACAGCAAATGGAAACAGCCACAAGTGCAGCCCAGGAGTGCAGCTCAGTGGAGAATGCAGGGGTGCTTGGACCTGCAGTCCAAATTAGCATTGGGACTCCCTGATCTTGCAAGTCTTTTCCAACCTAAATCCAACCGATTCCACCATTTTATACAGCAATCACTGCCACACCAGTAACACATCATTTAAAATAATAATAGCATTGTATTTCAAATTACCATCATTCTACAGTGGGTACAAGGAAAAAATGTTAGTGACATGAGAAAAGGTTGACCTTCTTTCCAAGATACCTGCCTTCAACAACACGTCTTTATTAATGATATTGATTCATTTCAGTGGTATGCTTGTCCTAGAAGTTGATAGTAATCATAAGAGGAAGAGAAATTGGGACTGTTTCAAACACTACTCTTTAATAGCTGCCCTGTAAATTAAAGCAAATAGTATTACAGTGCCCTCAGGTGGTGTAAATTCAATTCTGTCCTATTGTTCTTCCCTAGAAAGACAGCTCTAAATAATACTAGTTCTAGCAGACTGGGTGAATATGGAAGGCAAATCACAGCATAAGCAGTTTTGTTCCCAAGAAAGGTTATTTTCTTGAGTGTTTTGACAACCCCTGATATTTAAAAAGCATTCCTTAATTTTTAAATACAGTGGAATACCTGTAACAAATCTCCAGAAAACCCTTAAATAACATCATCACTGAATGTAAGAACAAAAAAACAATAGAGGGAAAGACATCTAAAAAAGAAGGTAAAACCTAAGAGAAGACATAATGAATTCTGTAAGAGCTTTTTGGAACAAAATATGAGGTACGTGTTTATAAACCAAAACAGAGTCCAAACCACAATCAATCAACCAACCAAACCCCCCACAGATACCATAGAATTTTCTTAGATATATTTGTGCATGTCTTAATGATGAGGAAAATTACATAAAGAATGCAGTATATGATGCATTTGTAATATAACCTGAAACTTTCTGAATTCATATTGTCATTTTAGTCTGAAGAAATATTAGTCATACAGAATATTCTGAATTCATAGTAATTTTAGTCTGAAGAAATCAGCTTCCTGAATACACAGTATATCTTTAATGTGCATCGGTCTAATAATATTTTTTTGTTGTTACTAAGAGAAACAATAAAAATTGGATATTATTTAGCTGATCTACTGCTCCACAGTCAGGGTAATTCCAATATTTTTTCTTGTATAACTAAATGCTTGATGTTTGCCCATCATTTATCACTGTTTTACGTTTTCTTCAAAAAAAGTGAGGAAGATCAGGACATCACCAGGAGAATCTTCTAACTTACCACATTTAAAAGATTTGTCAAAGCTGAAGTAATAATTTAATTTGTTATTCTTTTGAGATACTCTTAAAGGAATAGCCTGTGAGCTTAAAAATATAAATTACATCCTAGAATATGTGCACTGAAGATGATGGAAATCCTACCACTGAACATGGCTCCACAGAGAACACCACTGTGCCATAGCTTTATCCTGCTGTCCATCCAGTTCTGTCCTGTTACCTGTCTTGGAAAACAGCTATGTATATAATATTTATTTCTAGCAAGCTCTGTGAATATGGAAGAACACACAAGACAGTGCAAGCATCATAAATTTGAGTAATCCACAGGTTTTCCAACTTCCAGTAAATGGACTCTGCTGTCCTACAGCTCAGAACCACACTGCTCCTCTTCTTACTTGCTCCTGAATTGGCTCCTCATAGCTGCCCAACAGCATATGCTGAAATATTCCCCAAACAGCTCAGAGAAGCATTTTCAAACTGTTGCTAAACCCAGACAGGACAAAAGGAATTTGAATCGCACCAGTCTTTCATTTCCTATGCAAATGATACTTTCATTTTCTTTCAGGATGATTTGGGGAACTCTCTGATCACTCTGAAATCATGTGCCATAGGAAGTGCTGTGCTAGCCCTTCAGTTTTCTAAGGATTGCCTTTGAGATTGCTGAGGATGGCCAGAGAAATTGCTGTCACATTTTGGTCACCTGTCTTTACAGACTGTACCCTTCAAAGAAAAACAACATAAGGTTCTCATCCCAAGTCGTACCCCAGTCCTCTCTGCTTTCAGTAATCCTTGTCTTTTTTCTTATTCTCCCATATTCAGGAAGAGTTTTACTAACAAAACAATTCTCTGTGGCTCACAGAGAATCAATAGTGCTTGTAAGCACACTCTTTATTTGTTGGCAACTTCTGAGTTCCCCCATCAATAGGAAGGCAGTCTCTTTATAGCACTAATGACTTGCGGTAAAGTACATACATCTGTTTAATACAAATAAGGGCAAATGACTTCCCAGTCTCGGTTAGATAAAATAGAGCTCACAAGGGCTTATCTTACTTAGAAAGAATAATTTGTAGCCTTCTCTCATTAAAAGGACAAACTATTAGAGTGGAGACAAGCAGGACAGCATTGGAGGAACAAGGGAAGTGGGAAAGGGTTGGTGGGTGGACACTAAGTTTAACACAATCTAAAAGCTTAATGCTCTTAATACTAACAACCATCTAAGCCACTGGCAGAAGAGAAGGGACAGGTAAACCAGGGTTTCCCCAGAAAGAGGGGTAAAAAAATCAAAGTCCTGGGAATCTCAGTAATACCAGTGATCTGCTGAAAACTGCACCAAAAATTCAGTCCACCATAAACTGACTCCTAGGTCAACTGGGGTAAGAAAAGCCCTACATTTTGATAAGGACGTTAAGCCAAAAAACCATCCCCACCCTGCTCACCATATGGTTGTTAAGTGTGCCTGTCAAGATACACAACAGAGAACAAAACTAATGCTAATAACTGCTTATCTTAGATATCTCAGAAGTTTCACCTACAAAAATACTGTTTCATTTTTTGCCCTAAAAATATGTATAAAACTATATTCATGCTACTTTCTATCAATATTTACAGTAATGATTGGTGATTATAGCATCAGAAGCTTTCCTTAAACCTAATTCATGTTTGCCAGAGCTTCAAAACTTGTGGCTTAAAATCCAAAGTATACCAATTCACACAGAGGCACTGAAAACTTCCTCATAATACTTCTAAAATCTCACTCTAGTCTTCAGCAGGAATAAGTTATTTTGAAACGATCTATACATATAGCTTTCCCTCCACCCCAATAAAGAGATTAAAACCTTAGGGAGTCACAAGATACAACACATACTGAGCCTTTTGTTTTTGTTCTTTCTAGAAAGCACTAAAAAGCAGTCTCATCTTTGTGCTTGGTAGCTGAAGTTAACTGGCTTCCCAGAAAGACATCAGTTAGAAATAAAATTTTTACATTTCTTCACATTTCTGTCACACTGTTCTCAAGGTCACCCAGTTTCTCTTGCTCCTGCTCTAGACTATGAACACTCAGCTCTGCACCATTAGCAGATTCCTACCCTTCGTACTAAGGTTCATAATGGAAAATATTAAATATGGCCTTTCTCAGAACATACATCATCCCATGTAGATGTTTCAACAGAGATAATTTAGTCTAAAATGACTTTGTTTTCTAATGACTACATTATTAGGCAAAAATACTCCCTATTTTTAAACACAAGGATGTCTTTTAGATAAGCATCCTTACTGCCAGGAACACGGGCAGAGAGCATCATACACAGGCCCAGTACATGGATTTTCCTCTTGTTCCTACTATTGCTCTATGTAACTCCGTGCAACAGTAAAATTTCCCTTGCTCCTCCTGGCACCTCCATTAGCCGCAGAATAACTCAGGAAAGGAAACCTGTGAGGCGAGCTGCTCTGAGCTCTGGCTTCCTCAATCATTCTGTTTCTACATGGACTTTACAGCTGCACTTTGGAATAATATATAATACAGTGGGGGGATCTATTAGTGACTTATTTTCTTCTAGTCCACAAGCTCTCAGACATTTTCAGCTGCACAGAAACTACAAGAAAAGGCACATTGGCTGTATGCATAACAACAAAAACAAAAACAAAAAACCAAACGCAAAAAAACCACCAAAAAAGCAGGTTAAACAAAACTTTTCTGAAGCTATTTGTACAGTAGAATTTAATTCTGGTTCACTTCCTGCAATACTCCTCTTTTCGTATGCTGGAATGCGTAAGTCCCAGACGAATTTGATGTCACTGATGTCAGTTTTGTTTCTACGTCATTTCCAAGAAATGTTACTGATGTCGGGCACAGCAAAACGATCGTTAACATCAGACGGCGGCAATTCGTGCTTTGCCCTGCCCGTAACCACGCGCCGAGCGCCAGTGCCGCGGCTCTCGCCGCCACGGCTCCGGGGCTGCGCCGGGACACCGGGACAGCGCCGCAGCCCCCGCGCGAGCTCCCCGAGCCCCGGCGCCGGTGTCGGTCCGGGAGCCTCACCCCGGCCCGCCCCGCCACAGCACACCCGGCACGGAGAGCAGCGGCGGCAGCGGGCCCGGCGGGAAACGGGACCGGCGGGGGGAACGGGACCGGGCCCGGCGGGGAAACGGGACCGGGCCCGGCGGGGGGAAAGGGACCGGGCCCGGCGGGGGGAACGGGACCGGGCCCGGCGGGGGGAACGGGACCGGGCCCAGCGGGGAAACGGGACCGGCGGGGAAACGGGCCCGGCGGGGGGAACGGGACCGGGCCCGGCGGGGGGAAACGAGGCGGGGTCCGGCGGGGGGAACGGGACCGGGCCCGCTCGGTGCAGCGGCCCGCTGCCGGCAGGGGGCGCCGGCGGGGCGCGGCGGCGGAGGCCGGGCCCGGGGCGCGGGGCAGCGCGCGGGGGCCCGGACCGGTGACCGCGCTGCCCGGGGCCCGGCCCTGCTCTCCTCCGCCGAAATGAACGTTCCGAAAGCGGCGACACGAGCGGTGCCGGTGGCGTGTCCACCCGACGGGACGAGCTGCAGCGCTGCCGGACTAACCCGGGAACGCGCCCGCACTGGCCGTCACAAATGCCTCGAGCTGGTTTATATCTGCTCGGGTAAGCCCTCCATCAGTAACTTCTGCTCGGCCACAGGAAGCACCGGAGAAAGCGAGGGCTCCGGCAGCCGACGAGCCGCTGACTCTTCGGAACCGTATGCCCGACTTATTTTACCGGGACCACCACTCCGAGAGGCTGCCGGGCGTGACTGCGGGCGCTGCGCCGAGCCCGGGGGCGAGCGGTCAGATGTCCGGGGCCTGGGCCGGGGCCAGGGCGCGCGTAGCGGCCGGTGCAGCCTCCCCGAGGACTGCCCGGCCACTGCGACGTCTCCGAGGGGAACGAGCTTTGCACCCGGAGCGGGGTTTGCTTAAGGGGGAGTCCTTGGCCCCGGAGCAGCCTGGCAGAGCCTGGGACCCAACAGCACCGGGGAGAGGAAGCGGCGGGGCGGAAAGAGGATTCGCGGGCAGCCCGCGAGTGGGGAGCGGAGACACCAAGGGATGCCTACCCGTGGTCTCCTCTTTCGGTGCCACACCTCATCGGAAGAACAGGCGCAAAAGTAGATTTATCACTCTTTATCACTCCACGGGGTCTACAGAAATAAACCTCACATATTTTCACGTGGAAAAACGAGGGTATGAGATTTCAGGAAAGTCAGTGAAATGGACAAACGCACCACAAATATGCAACAAGTGTCGCTGATAACACACAAACTGGCTACCGGACTCCGAGGGCGGCTTTAGATGGAGCGGGAGGCTTTGGCTCTGCCCCGGGACCCGTACGCCGATGGGCGAGGGTCCCGAGGTAGCAGCCCCCTGCAGGGCCACCGTCCACCGCGGTCTGGAGGCCGCGAGTTTTGCGCGCTCCTGGCGGCGGGACACGGACACGGACACTCTCGGATGTCCCGGGGAGCAGGCGGCAGCGGCGCGGGAGGACGCTGCGCTGCGCTGCGCCACGGCCCTCGGCTCCCGGCGGCACGGCAGCCCGGCGGCGAGCGTACCCGTCAGGGGCGGACGGGGGTCGGTCTCGCCCGGGCGCAGCGTGGATGGCGGAGGCCCCACGCTTACCTTGCTCCATCGGTCCCACGCAAGAAAGCGGCCTCTCGGCGCGGCAGCGGCTGCCGGCTGCCCGTGTCTCCCTCAGCCGAAGGTGCCCCTCTCGTTAGCCGAGCCGAGCCGAGCCGCCCAGCGCCGCGGGGTCGGCACTCAGAGTCGCAAGATCTGCGGGCCCGGCGGGCAGAGGCGCTGCCGGCCCCCAGCACCGCGCTGGGGCAGGCAGAGCGGCGGGACGCGAGCAAACCCGGCGGTCCGCGCCCCGGAGAGACGCGGGCCGGCAGAGCCCGAGCCGAGCCGCGGGCTGGCGGCGCGCCCGCACCTGCTGCCCGGGACGGGCGGTCCCCGATCCCCGGCCGAAGCCACGACTCTCCGGAAGGGCCGATCAGCCCCGTCTGCGGCCACCTGGAGCAGCTTCCAACGCCGCCGTGAGCCGGGGCCGCGCGGAGGCGGAGGGAGCAGGTGGCATCGCCAGCCCCTTCCCAACGCACGCAGGCGTCGCGGGAACGAGCCTGCACGGAGCTGATGAGGCTCTCCTCACAAAGCCCGGTACACCGTGACTGTTCCCGCCGCTGCCAATGTTTGCAATGGACAGAGGGAAAAGCAACGAAATAATTTATTAAACCTTCTTTAGCGCAGCGTCGTTTTAAATCTCACGTTTGCACGTAAAGCTTTTTACAAGGATGCACAAAACGAGACGCAGGGACTGTTACATCCCCTAACTCCAGCCATTGAAAACAAAGACCATGGACGAGCCCATTACTTCACAAAGTTGACCTACATTGCCATTACGGTCTTGTTAGAGGTTAAACGAAATCCTGTTCATCTGCAAACGATTCTGACGACAGACATGACCACATCCCAAGGACCACGCTTTTAGTAATTGTTCTGATATAATCAAGTTGATTCGTGTTTACTTTATGAACACTTTGAAAATATTTAGTTCCCCGCTTGTTGTGGTTTATGTTTTCCTCGGATAACAATGTATCAAACCCGTAGGAGAAAGCAGCTGCAAGGCGGAAAACATGCTGTAAACCCAGTTTCCGGAATTATTTTCTGTATAAGCCTCAAATCCGAATTCTTCTTTTCTTGTCAGTGAATTGTGCTTTCGATTAGGAATATCTCTGGTCATTTTATTTATTCGAACGAGCTTGGTTCCGCGATGATCCAACCGCAGTTTTTCTCCCTTTAAAGACCAAGGGCTCTACCCGTACGTCGGGTCGGGAGGGAGGAAGGGAGGAAGGGAGGAAGGGAGGAAGGGAGGAAGGAAGGAAGGAAGGAAGGAAGGAAGGAAGGAAGGAAGGAAGGAAGGAAGGAAGGAAGCCTTTGCGACGCCAGCGGGTTTCAGAATAGTCAACAAAGTTGAGCTAAACAGTTATTCGCAGGGCTTAAGATAATTTTTTAACAGGTTAAAAAACGTTGGGCTCTAACGCGAGGGAGCGGTCGCTGAGCAGCTGAAGACGGAGCCGATTACCCGAAAGAGCAGCGATCGGGGCGGGCGTTACCGCTCAGTGCTGCGGGGCAGCGCAGCCGCCGGGGCCCCGCGGTCATTGCCCGGCTGTTCGATGAGGCGCCCGCGGTTTCCGCACCGGGACCCCGCCCGGCGGGAGGGGCCCGACGCGGCGAGTGAGGGGGGGGGGGGCCGCCGCCTCCGGGGTAGCTGCCGGTGGGAGCGCAGCTACCGGTGGGGCGGGCCGGGTGGTGGGGCCCGGCAGGGAGGCTCGGGGCGGTGGGGCTCGGGGCAGTGGGATCCGGCGGGCGGACCCGGTGGTGGGGCCCGGCAGGGAGGCTCGGGGTGGTGGGGCCCGGCGGTGGGATCCGGCAGTGGGGCCCGGGGCAGTGGGGCCCGGCGCGGTGGGATCCGGCAGTGGGGCTCGGGGCAGTGGGGCCCGGGGCGGGCGGACCCGGCAGTGGGGCCCGGGGCAGTGGGGCCCGGCGCGGTGGGGCCCGGCAGGGAGGCTCGGGGCAGTGGGGCCCGGGGCAGTGGGGCCCGGCAGGGAGGCTCGGGGCGGTGGGGCTCGGGGCAGTGGGATCCGGCGGGCGGACCCGGTGGTGGGGCCCGGCAGTGGGGCCCGGGGCAGTGGGGCCCGGCAGTGGGGCTCGGGGCAGTGGGATCCGGCGGGCGGACCCGGTGGTGGGGCCCGGCAGTGGGGCTCGGGGCAGTGGGGCCCGGGGCAGTGGGGTCGCGGTCCCGTCGGGCGCGGCGCGGCCACGTGCAGCCCCGCGCGCTCCCACGGCTCGGTCCGGCTGTGACGTATCGGGGTGGAGGCGCGCGCCGCCCGCCGATTGGGCGGTGTTGGCGGCGCGGGGCGGTGGCCGCCCAATGGGCGCGGGGCGCGCAGGTGCCCGCGCGGTTATCTGCGCGCGGGGCGCGGCGCGGAGCGTCCCCGCGGCCGCCGGACACGCGGCCGGGGCGACGCGTGGAGCTGCCGGTGCCGCGTCCCCTGCCCGCCGGATCGCGCGTGGAGCGCATTGCCCGTAGCCCGCCAGGACGCGCCGCCGGTGGGGGCTCCTTCTCCCGGGACTCCCAGTCTGCTGTTTCGCCGCTCTGCCCGGCTCGGCTTTCGCTGCTCTTCAGCCCGGACTTCGGAGGTGCACGCCGCGGGAGCGGGCGGGCAAGCGCCGGGATTTTCCTGTTCCCAGCAAAGTTCGGCACTTGCTGTCGCTGAGATCCCGCGAGCGGCGAGGAGCCCGTCCCGCCCGCCGCCACGGTCCCGGCGAGGGTCCCCAGCGGAGCGGCCGCGGCGCGGTTGGGAAGGAGCCACGCTCGCTGATGCCCGCAGATGTTAGCGGTGGGACAGATGGATGCTAATCGCCAGAGCGCATTCGTCCTTAGCAGTGCGCCGCTAGCCGCGCTGCACAACATGGCCGAGATGAAGACCTCCCTGTTCCCCTACGCCCTGCAGAACCCCTCCGGTTTCAAGGCACCGGCCCTGGGCGGACTCAACACGCAGCTCCCCTTGGGGACACCGCACGGAATAAGCGACATCCTGGGGCGGCCCGTGGGCAGTGCCAGCAACCTTCTGGGCGGGCTGCCCCGCATCAACGGGCTGGCAGCCTCGGCCGGGATGTACTTCAGCCCCGCTGCCGTCTCCCGCTACCCGAAGCCTCTGGCGGAGCTGCCGGGACGGCCGCCCATTTTCTGGCCGGGAGTGGTGCAAGGCTCTCCCTGGAGAGATCCTCGGCTCGCCTGTCCCGGTAAGTGCGGCCGGTTCCTGCGGGGAGCAGGCGGCCTGGGCTCCAGAGCCGGGGCGGCCCCGAGCCGGCGGACGGGGCGGGCGGCAGGCAGGCCCGTGCGGGTCACTCGGTCTTCACGGTCCCGGCTCTGTCCCGAACCGAGCCTTGCTTTAGAGCCGGCGGACGCCCGAAGCGGCTCCGCAGGGCCTGGCGGGGCCCGGCTGCGGGCCGGGGGCAGTGCAGAGTTCATCTCTGACGCAGCTCTTTCTCCGCTTCCAGCTCAGACGGGGATGGTTTTGGACAAGGACGGCAAGAAGAAACATTCTCGACCGACTTTCTCTGGGCAGCAAATATTCGCTTTAGAGAAAACCTTCGAACAGACGAAATACTTGGCGGGACCGGAGCGCGCCCGGCTCGCCTACTCCCTGGGGATGACTGAGAGCCAGGTGAAGGTAGGTCCGTCCTGCGGGCTCCCTCCTCTCCCGCTCCCTGCCGCGGCCGATTTCTGCCATGTCGGTAATGACTAGCAGCCACGAACCCGCGCAATTATGTCGGGATTTTTTTTTTCTTTGGGAGTCAGTTAGAATTTAAGTTACATTTCGATTTTGGATGGATCTTAGGGTAATTTCTAACTATTTTGTGCTTAGAGCTCTCTGTGCTGCAAACGGTTTAAAATAAATAGACATATTATATTTAATATAAACCCCCATCACAACAACGACATAAAGCCCCCCGCAGGTAATTTTTTTAAAGGGCTACTTTTCCACGATGGTCATGTCCAGTGGTACAACTTTACCTTGTGTAACCCCGCAAATTTTTTAGCAAAGACTGCAGGTGCATCTGAATGCTGGGGTGCACTGTAAGCCAAAACCACTTTTTTTTTCCTGGCTATCGTATTCTGTTTTCAACAAACGACTGTTCCGGGAAGCTGCTGAGCTAAGCGTCGTGCAGCCCCGCAGAGCCAGGCAGGTGTCCCCAACGGGGCGCCCCTTTCCCGGAGCCGTCCGGGGCTCCGAGCGCCCGCGCCGCGCGTGGGACGGGGACGGCGGGGGCGGACGCGGCGGCGGGGCCGAGGCCGTGGCTGAGCTGTGCCCGGTGCCGGTGTCCAGGTTTGGTTCCAGAACAGACGGACCAAGTGGCGGAAGAGACACGCGGCAGAAATGGCCTCGGCAAAGAAGAAGCACGACTCGGAGACGGAGAAGCTGAAGGAGAGCTCGGACAATGAGGACGATGACGAATACAACAAGCCCCTGGACCCCAACTCAGACGATGAAAAAATCACGAGGCTATTGAAAAAGCACAAATCCACGAACCTGTCCCTCGTCAGCCCCTGCAGCACCAGCTCGGATACGCTGTGAGGGCACGGGGCCGACGGCCGCACCGGGCAGCGCGGCAGGGGTGAGTGTAACTGGGTGTTTGAAGTGGTGTGTTGTACAGCATAAAATGTATGTGAAATGTATATATTTTTTACAGAATAAGTTATGAATTTATTTTGTTTCTCATTGATGTAAATTTCAGAGAAAATTTTTCAACTTTTTGGGTTTTGTGTCCCTGTAAGGTTTCCCGCTCTTTCCTTTAGGCTTCCTGTTAATTTCCTGCTCCTAACAATCAGGTTTTGTTATGTTTTCTATGGGTCCCAAGTCCGAGCTCAGCCACTTTGTATATAGTAAATTTCAGATTTTGTGATGTATATTTCTAGTGTAAAAACGGCAGTTTTCTTTCACTCCGTCCCTCAGTGTTTTGGCAGTTGCATTTCTCCTGCCTCTGGATTTTATGCTTAATAATACCAAAAAAACCAAACCAATGCCCCAAAAAAGCACGAGAGGAAAATGGACGCGATTTTACATTAGAATGTCTCCACACGTGTTGGAAAGACTTTGTATAAATCAATAAATTATTTAACAACCTTCTTTAGTGAGTTTCTTCCCGCATTTCTGTGCCAGGGGCCGGGGACACTAGAGCTTCTGCAGGGTGCCCGATGCTGCCCCTCAAGGGAAGAGGAGCCGCTGGCCCGGGGGGCTGAACCGGGAGAGCCGCGGTTCCCTCGGCAGGGCCGGGCCGCGGTCACGGCCCGCGCTGTGGGACTGCCCGGAGAGGAGCGAGACCCGGCGCTGAACGTGCGGCCCCACTGCCCGTGCAGCGTCTCGTCGGCCTCGGGCGGGGGATAGGGTCCGCTCCGGAGAGGGGCGAGAGGGGCCGGACACGGCCCATTGCGCTGCCCGAGTACCGGCCTCTGTCAAAACCCGGGGGCGAAGTTGCTGAGATCGGCCGCGGCGGCTGCGAGCCCCACCGCCCTCCCGTGCCTTCCCGCCGGGCTCCCAGGCCGTGCTTGGCCCCGCACCTGCGGCCGTGCCCGAACCGGGCTCCGCGCGGTTCCGCGGCCGCCAAGGCGCTCCCGGCCGCCCGAGACTCCACAATCTCCCCCTCGGCACACGCGAGTTCGGGTGGCTGTGAGCCGCCCGCGTTGTTAAGATGCCTTTGTTTTTTTGGCTGCTTTTGTTTATTTTTTTTTTAAAGGAACGCGAGCATCTCTTTTCTCCGTGTCTCAGCTACGGCTTCGCAGCCCGAGCAAAGGCCGGGAGCGGCTGCACGGCAGGCGCTCCTGCTGCCCCTGACCAGCAGCCAGCGGCCGGTGCGGGCCCCGGCAGCGCAGGCCCCCCGCTCTACAGCACCTTCCGCAGGGCCTGGGGCCCCCGCTCTACAGCACCTTCCGCAGGGCCTGGGCCCCCCGCTCTACAGCACCTTCCGCAGGGCCTGGGGCCCCCGCTCTACAGCACCTTCCGCAGCGCCCGGGCCTCACCCAGCGCGGCACGGCACGGGCCCGCGTCGGCGCGGTTCCGCTGCGGAAGGGGGCCCGGACCTCTCCCCCTGGAGCCCCCCTCGGGCCCCGGCCTCCCCGCTCACTGTGACCGATTCCCTTCGCTCCCGCCAGGGCAGCTCCGCGTCCCGGGGAGGGTGTGGAGGCCCGGAAGGTCCCTGCTCACTGAACGGGGCCGCGCCCAGTTAAGCCGCGATTACAGAGGGAATAAATCAAATTTAGGGTCCTGGCCTGGCTGTGAGCACGCTGAGACCGGCCGTTGTTCGGGCTCCTGAGGGGGAGTGTCTGGATAAAAGCACCTGCGCTCGGGGCTAGTCATTCCCACCCAAAGTTCTTAAACGAAATGAGGGGGCGTTATGGAGAAGGGGGCTCCGAGACGCCGCAGGACCGACAGCCGGAGACACGGCCCCGGGCAGAGGCGAGCTGACAGGACCCGTCCCCATCCTGGGCCGGAGCCCGTCGCTCCTCGGCTGTCCCGGGGCTGCGGCAGGGTGTCCGCCAGCACCGGCCCGGCCCGGCTCGGCTCACCCCGCGCCTCCACATTCGCCTTCGGGGCTGTTAAAATGCCAAAGTTGCGTTTCGTGAGTTTCTGAGGGCTCAGTTCCGGGGCATTCTCAGCAGCTCGCCCCCGAGGAGTGCGGGCCCGGACCCCCGCGTTGGAGGCTACAGCGAGCTCTTGTCCCTGCTGGAAAAGGCTGCAGAGGCTTCTTCTGAAACTCGGGATAACCACGAAGGAGTTTATGGTGGCACATTTACTGACCTGCTGAGGACTAGCATCTTGAGAACGGCTCGTAAAGCTGCGTCACCCTCCTCTCCTCAGGGCTCCCGTGCCAGCTCCTCAGTGGCTTTTACTCGGTTTGTATTGTGTTTTGATTAACACCAGAACTGCGTCCTATCGTAGAAGTTTTAATGTGAAAAATACCCTTATTGCTTGGCGGGGTCAAACGTATCTCAATAAGAAATATAATTTAGTAATTTCCCTGTAATCACCAAATTAAAGGGGCAGACACAGCCATGTTCACCATGATTAGTTTTATTGCTTGAGAACCAGAGTACTCATTTCTAAAGGCCTTCAGAGTTATGAGTTGAGTTCGCTTAAATAGAATTACTGTGTGGTTATAATGCAACATGGCACAGTAACAATACAGAGCTGCAAACACCCTTTGGGCAACAATACTTGCTATAAACTGGGCTGTACTGTTGAGAAAACTCTGCAAGCGGACATCAAATCATTTCCAATGGTAGTGATTTATACCAAAATCAAGCATCAATCTAATGCCATCGCGCAGTCCATGAACTCTGTAGTGTTCTAAATTAAATCAATAAAACATACATTTGTGTTTCATCAACAGACTCCCTAATCACCTTTTAATGTTGTATTTAGTGGTGGGAGGAAAATGTCTGTAACAAGACTATATTGTAGGCTGCACTGAGCTACTAACCGGGAAAATTTACAGTTGGGTTGATGATTGTGTTTTTTTTTTTTTTTCTTTAATACTGTATAAATACAGTCTGTGTCCAATACAGTTGCTACTTGAAGCAGACTATTATTTTCTTCTCCCGTGTTGTTATTGTTTTAATATAGAATATGGCACCATAAAACAGTAACAAAAGACGGACAAAAACAGTTTACAAAATTCTGGAAAGTTACACCCAAACCTAGCTAAGAACTTCACATTCAATCCTTAATATTACATAGAAAGAAGAGATTATAGGAGTAACAAAGTGAAACTGCTAATATATGTGCTATATAGTATGCTATATATCTGTATCAAGGATGGCACTGCTATATATTATTTATTATATAAATGTTGGTTGTTGATGTACACTTAACTAAACCTGCTAAGACTCCAATACTTACTGCTGATATGGCACTCTCAAGCATTCATATTGGAAAGTATATTTAGCATAAGTTTTGGTCAGGTTTATAAATTATTTATATATCTGTGTATATATACACATACATACATATATATACACACACATATATATGTATGTATAGAAAGCAGCTGCTGTGTGATTCAAAAACCATGTAACATGGCAGTATAGTAAATAAAATGAGAAAAAAAATTAAAAAATGAAAACCAAAATACTAAAACTAAAACAAAAACCATAAGCCTTGGTCAAAAAAGAAAATACCATTTAAAACCATCAATATCTCTATCTATACAATCCAATGTACAAAATCCCAAAGTGGTAAAGATATATAATGGGTATGATACCTTTAAAACTTTATAATATGCTGAAATAGCTTTTCCACATTGACAAACACTTATTAAAAATTGAAAGTTGTGAAATCTAGAATACATAACATCTCTGCTGTCTATTTAGAGTTTTGGCAACAGAACTGTGACATATATATAAAAAATAATTCCACATTTCTACTTGATGTCACATGAACATACAAGACAGTGAGGTATGTGAGGCGTCTCTTGAACAGAGTCCAGATGCTGAAGCATAGTGTACGATCAGCAGTCTAAAAATGTGGCACTCAGGACTGGATTTATCAATACAGCTGTTAGGATTACAGATTTCAGTGTGCTGCCTTCCCTCCTGGCTACAGTGTGGTTTCACGGAAAATCTTCTCACTTCGTAGGCATCTTTTTCCTGTTGCAGAATTGGCATTTTTTTAAAAAGAAAGATAAACACAGGGGAAATGATGTAGAAAATGTAATAGAAACGTAAAGAAAAAAGATGATATTTACCACCACATCACTGCACGACACAACACTTGTGCACATTTGCAATAGGTTTACCTGCCCCAGCAGCTATTCGAAAGGACAGGAACACAGGCTGCAGCAAGTTAGGGAAAAATAGAAGTTACATGTTTGAAACATACGTGTTTTGATTTTTTTTTTCTTTACAGTCAGTAGTAAATACAACAAAAAATTCTCTATGACTGGAAACAAAATATTGCAACAAGTTTTTGAATTAATCTAATTACAAAATGCATAAGGGAACAACATTATCTCCTCACAGATTTCTGCTCCCACTGAAACCTAAAGGAAAAATTTCCAGAGATTTCTGTGGGAAGAGGTTCAGGTCCCATACACAACTCCCTTTTGTAACAGTGCTGCACCACTTTCGTGATGAAGGAAACAAAAACTGCTGTTTCTGAACTGGCTGACCCAGACCTTTTTGTTTACTGGATAAATTAGTAAGTTGCTCTGTTTTAAAACCTTGGATGATTCTGGACCAAATGCCCTAAGTGCATTTTTCCTTAGAGAATAATCCTCTGTCTCACAAGAACTCTGACCATGGAATTAAATAGGGGTATACATTTGTGAGCTCAGATTTGCAAGTACACATGCATCCACACATACAATTACCCACTATCCCTCTGAATTATCATTCAAGAGCCTCAGTGCTGGTTTTAGATAGGCTTTCAGAAGTTACCTCCTACTCCTCAATTGGCTTTTTTCAAAGAAAGCAAATACTCTGTTTTATTGTATTTCAAACTTAGGTTTCCATCTGGTATCTTCAGCAAAGAAGACCATAGAATTCAGGTATTTTACTAATTTAAACAACTGGTATTTATTTATTTATTTATAATTCTTTATCCTTCTTCTATATTCTTTTTATCACTTGTTGTTTGAATATGGAACTGCCAATATATTCTTTTACTGTTAAGCACCTGTGCATCAACCTGGTTGAAGCTATGCTTTGAAAGCATAGTTGATAACCCAATGAAATCACTTGTGTGCTGCTAGAAGAGCTTTAAGTGTACACATGGCTGCTCCTCTTGGCTTGCATGGTATCCTGCTTTCATTCTAGCACCCATCCTGTTCTTTGATTTCATACAAGCAGCCATTCTGATAAACAGACTGACTGCAGCTGAATTCAACTTTGAAACATTTTCAAGGTATTACTTAAAAATAGGGCAGAGACATAGCTGACTTACAATTAGTAGAACCTAGTGCATGCATTCTCATTCCTAATGAAAACACTAGAAGATAAAAGACTAAAATTTTTAATTTAATTACCTTGTGATCCCCCATGCAGACATTTGGCCCAATGTGGTCATATATTACCATCTTCTCATCATTTTCTGACTAGTTTAAAAAAAAACAAACAGAAAACAACAAAACACTGGTCAGTCCAAGAATTGTCCAGATTACACACACAGAAAGGAACATTGGAAATATTGTGCAAATAGGTGAAACCGATTTCTGAATGCAGTGATATTAACACATCTTGGCTTGGCTTCTCCAGAGAAAGAATGTGTAAAATGAACTTTTATGCCCAGTACTGCTTGCAGTAATTTGTGCCTTTTTCCTGCATAAAAACCCCCTGAGATCTCTATGCCTCCTCCCTGCTGATGGGACCCAGGGAAATATTCGTGGCTAACGCTGCACTAAGTGAAATGAGTGACTCGTAGTTGCATTCCAGGCTTCTGCTGCAAAATGCAGCAAGCACATTTGGCCAGTCCTTTCTTAAGAACAACACAATTTTTATTGAATTAGGTGAGACAAATGTTCTTTGAATTAAATGCAATCCATGTTGCCTTATAACAGCATTTGATTTCATCATATAGGGGATTTTAAATGTTCAGAGAGATGAATGATTATTTTCAGGTTATGAGCATAATCTTTAACCATTTCTCTGAGATAAATTTCTTCATCTGAAAAAAAGCATTCAGGGATTTTAAGAAAAGCAGCAAATGACGGATGACATTCCTCTGGTCTCCATTATGAATTGCTTTCATTTTGTTCCATGTTGAACTTTACCCTTCTACACTGACTTCTTTAGCATTTTTATCTTAATGAATAATAAAATGTACTCATCTTTCTGCTGTTTGCAATAAACGTGATTTGGAGGAGCTGTTTTGATTCTTTAGCACAGTACTTCAGGAATAAATACAAATACATTGCCATACAAAATGATTTCCTATTGTGCTAAACAATTTCTATAAGCTAATTAAATCAGTAATCTGCACACTCTCCAGTCTCTAATGCAATCGTAGATGTGCTTTAAACTAGTTGGCGATACTAATTTATTTTGTAGGAAACAGCCAAGACTTTCTCATCTGTAATCAGTCAAGTTTGACTGGGCAATAACTTTATATAAACAGTAGCATTTAGGACTATAAAGTTAAAGCTGAATTATCTTTAATGCAGTAAGGAAGCTTAAGGTCAGATTTACTTTACAGCACGGTTGTCTGCCAAAAATATAAAAACATAACCTTCTGCATTGTATGCATGAGCACTTTCCAATATTTCAAGATCATAATGCCACCAGCACGGAAGTGGGGATACATTCATCAAAAGCGACTTGATAATTTACAAAGGCAGCATAAAATTGTGGATTTTCAACTGCATAATCTTTAGACAGATAAACAAATTACAGCAGTGCACAAGCAGAAACAATATACACTTGGCTGAGCATTCATTACTTCATGCGATCAGGCATCAGCGCAGCTCCCGAGCAGTGGGCAACCTTTGGTGGTTTAGGGCTCAGGAAGCATAAAATAACATGATGGTGAGGTAACCGACCATGGCATGATAGATGATGTTGCATGAAAGCTGTTTACAGCCCCATGTCAGTACAATCTGTAATGCCTACTGTGTAGCTGAACACACTGTACAGCGGCAATTTGTGCACCCTATCCTTTCTTTACCTAGGATTTAAATGCAGATTAGCTACAATTTTTGTTTAAATAAAATACAGAATTGCCTAGGCAGAAAAATAAACTCTTTAATTGCTTATAAGAAAAAGTAATACAGCAAAATAATTAGACAAATAAGAATATTCAATAGTCATGATTGAAAAAATTCTTTAAAAGTTCATATACATTTTTATTTTCAGGATTTGTTACAGCATAATCAGTTAATTAAAATTTGCTTTTACTTTCTACAGAGTTCCTTTTAAAGCTTTAAGGTATAGGTCTCTGCAGTGGAGTAAATTCTCAGTCAAGGCCAACACTGCTTCTGGCGTAGAACCACAGAAACCTGTGGTTTTGCCCTTTCCTCTATCAGTTTGGCTATTTTCACTAGGTTCTATGGGCCAGAATGCTGGTTTGGCTTTGGGCTGGATAAGCAAACCCCTCTGCTGGTTACAGACTCAGTGAGCCACAGCCCAGCCTGGCCTCAGCAGCACCCGTCACTTCGCATGCGAGCTGCTGGAGATGCCCCAAACTGCCCGACCACAATTTGCAAACGCTCCAGAGACAGAGTGTGTGTGCTTTTAAAGGTGAGCCTTGAAGGATCCAACTGATGCAGTTTCTGTTACACGGAGACTGGAAATTGCTACTGACCTCACAGCTACAAACTTCTTCAGGACTGTAACTTTGTTTTCCCTTGTTGAATTTTCTCCCATTATATCCAAGTTATAGCCCTCTAGATAATCAGAAAGAATTCCTTTCCCTCTGTACTGTTTACACTCTTCAAGCTTTTGTGTACACATTTATCTCCTTATTCATAGCTTTAAAAAAAAAAATCCTCCCTCACTGGCCACTCTTTTCATGGTTTTAATCCTTTGTTCTTCAGGAATTTCATGGTCGCCAAGCACTATCGGTAACATTTTGGGTAAAGTCTCACTTTTTCACATGACATTTTCGTGTAACGAGAATAAATAACACTGATTTTGATGTTACTATTTGACTATAAAGACTGTATTGCCCTTAGGCTTCACTTTTTTTTTTACTGAATACTGCAGTACATGCATTGTCTAAAATTTTGGGTGAAATTTCATGATGTCACACAGACACTTTTTACACATTAAAACATGCAAGGAAGTGCATTGACTTGAAATTTGAGCAGCTGTGGAAAACACGTTCCCAGCCTTTCAGTGAGTTATATACTGCAAAGCAAACAGTCCAATCACGAGATAAATAACCCCGATGAGAGAGAAAAAGAAGGTTATAAACTTCAGGAGAGCAAGTTTCAAGGGTGTAATTAATTTAAACTGGAAAAAAAGAAGCTAAGAAGCTATAGAACACTGATTTACTTAGAAGATTATTTTCTGTAATTCACTCCCACTAAACTGCATTAATTACATAGGAGCACACAGACAGACACATGACTTTTGGCAATTTTAGGTTCAGTAAGTCTGTTAGAGTCATACAGTCTGGTCAGCCAAGACAACCTCACTGCAGCACATCCATTTATGCTGCCAGCTGGCCAGCTCAGAACAGAGAGAAGTGGGAGAGATCTCCTACCACGTCCCCATTTCCTGATCTGGTCTTGGCGCTCTAGAGCAGCTGGCAACCAGCGTCAGCAGCACGGGGGTCGAGGTGCCAGGAGCACACACACAGGGACAGAGGCAGGGGAGGCTGGCACAGGTAACCAGCTGAGCCAGTCCAGGGCTCCCAAGAAAAGAAGGAGGGCAGAGTGGAACAAGAAGGAGAGAGCAAATGACAGGAAAGAAAACTGCAAGGCTCCTGAACCATATTTAGATCATTTAACCTTGGACAGAACATCACCAAATAACCCTAACCCTATCTACAAGCACTAAATCCCAAGAGGAATTGTATGTTCTAAAAACATTGCAGAATCTTATCTCTAAAGCCTCAATGGAATGTCTAAATTTAGGCACCTAGTTGGTGTACCACAGTTTGGAGCCTACCTGCTGGAGACCATCCTCATTCGGGGGACAGCCTGAATAGATTTGGCCTACGTAGCATTTGTCATGTTCTTGGGAGTACCTTAGGAAATCTACCACTCTGGTGAGTCAGATGCATTGTGTCTGTTGCTGTACAGGCTTTTCTCTCAATTGTGTGACTCCTCAGCCAGTAGCCACTTGTACCTGCTCCTGTTTGCATCCCTGCTGAATCCCTGGAAGGGGCAATATTGCTGCTTATATCACTGCAGGGTGGACTGGGCTGGGGGACTAACGGAGACTTTTCATAGGGTTTTTATAGGGCCTTTTTTATTTTCTGTTACTCTCTTTAAAGCAAGCAGTCAGTGTCCCAGGGCTGTGCATCCTTGCACAGAAGAGGCACAGGACAGAAGACAGTCAGTCATCATTGGCAGCTCAGATACCAAAAGAAGAGCTTGTGAAAGCTCATCTTTTAGTCACTGTCAGCAGGTTTATGGGGACAAATCCCCCTTCTTGGGTGCAAATCACTGGAGGCAGACCCCTCCATTTACTACCATGGTGTGCTGTCTCCAGTTTGGCAAACTCAAGGGCAGAGCCCTCCAGCCATACCTGCCTTTGGTGCAGATAATGCAGTGTGGAGGCATCAGGGGGTGCGGGTCTGTACTTACCTTCAGAATGAGCTCCTTGGCCGAGTGGGACATCAGGATTCTGTCGCACCAGGCTGGACATCTCGTGTTCATGTACTGCCTTCCCTGGCTGGAGTCCTCGCTGTAGGGATAACTGCAAACAAACCCCATCCACAACCATCAGTGACTCTTGGCAGAGCAGTCTGAAACCTCTGGCTCAAAGGGCCACATTACTTACAAAATGTCATTGTTAAAAAGCAGCTCTTCAGACACTTTTTTTTTCTCCTCCCTCTTTCCTTTTCATGTGCTCTTTTTCTACATCTCTTCTCAGATCTACAACTCTACTGCATGGTTAAGAAGTTAAGACATACACAGTTTAAACACTCTCACCTCCTACCTTGTGCTTTTGTGAGAATGTTTAAAGACAGCAAACTGTTTATCTGTGTGAAGTACAAAAAATCAGTTCAACAACAACTTGAAATTAGACAAGAGACTACAGAAAATGTACATGCAGAAGTTGAAAAATGAAACCTAGGGGAAAAAGGTTCATCTTATGTGATTTCTTCACAGGATTCTCTCAAGGGGAGTTATAATAATTTAACAGAAATAATTATATATATAATATATATATAATTATCCATTAATAATTTAACAGAAAACAGAGTTCAGAGTGCTGGGACCACTGCAGCAGTACACAAACCTCTCCTGTATGGATTCTTTAAGGGTGACAGAAAGGAAGACAGGACAAGATAGCAGGGTTTGCAGGAGATTTCTTCTGAACCAAGGAATCAGGAATGTGGTTTAAAGAAAGTGATGCTGACTACATAAGATCCCATACCTATGAAACTGTGTTAAGGAAAAGCATATTATTTTGTAAAAACATCTCAAATAGAAGCAGATTAAATGGTAGTTACACTCTGGGGCCATCATTAAAATGCTATGACATCACCAGTGCATCCTGACTTAGCTTTAAAGGGCAACAGAAAGTATTTATTTTAATCTACAGAATATAACTAAAGGTAACACACCAGCGTGAGCCCACGGGCTGCGATCATCTGAAGCACCTGAAGGGCAACCTCTGGCTCAACCTCAATAAGCTGAGGCCAGAATTTTTCATGTCTCATCCAAATCTTCTCATCAGTTTACTAAGACAGAACTTTGCATTTGATGATGGCTCACCACACTGTAAGGCCCACTGTTTTTTAGACCATTTCCAAAATGGCATGTGGGAGTAGCTAAGAAGGGGTTTTGGAGAAATCCAGAGGGTTTGTGACAGGCTCAACTTCTTGAATACTGGGCCTGAATTAACTGAAGTCTGCCCTTGATAAAACTCTTAAAACCCCCAAACATCTACATATGTATGTGTGAGAGTACTTGAAATGACATTTGCATTTTATTCTGCTCCTCGCTGAATTTATAAAGGAAATACTGAGATTTTTCAGTGTCTTAAAATAAAATTTCTAGTATTGTACAAAAAAGGTTTGCACGCTTGAAGAGAAACTTATTTACCATCCTGTTTGGTGTGATACTCAAACGGAGACATCCAGCTCTCTACCAAATGGGTTTACAAGCTACACTGCCGTTAAAAAGATTAGCCATGGCAAACATCCAAGAAAAGCGTACTGAATGTATTGGAACAAACCAGTGATCTCAGTACGTTTTCCACCTCATCAAACCTAACAAGACTCATTTTCAAAACATATTATGAGAATTCAATTTGCTGCTTCACTGACATACAGAAGTACAGCTTATTTCTGAGTGTCTGTGAAATATTTTGATGATGTAATACTATATTGGTAGCAGAAGCTCTTTGTCTGCAACTTAAGGGTTGACTTTTTCTCGTAACCTCTTACTTTACTGATTCCAGAACCCCACATAACTGAAGCTACTTTTTATGACATAAAGGTATAAGAATCAATCACATTTCATATAATCCTTCCTTTTACAGCATTAACTGTATGGCTTTTGAAATATGATGTTCCATACCTGGAATGATCTGTTACTGCTATGTGTTAAAGCATTAAATCCTAGAGCCTATATTCTATTAAATGGTATTTATCAATTTGCTTTATGTATCTTAATGTTTTCACAGGGTGAAAACTTCTGCCAATTTTTCAAGGTCCATAGCACTGATCACCCAGTCAAAAAGTTACTGTAGTTTACAAGTATCTTTGACAAATCAGATTTCTAATGGCTGGGACAGAGATGAAAATAAATGCTGCAAAATTGTCCAGACAAAATGGCCTGTAGGTAATAGTTTAATATAATAAAGAGAGGCAAACTCTTATTTTTATAAGAAAGAATCCTTCAAAGGAAGCAAGAAGCATGGAATGTTGTGTCTCACTGCACTCCAATGAATAAAACTCCCTCCCTGCATCCACTCTGCCGTGTGGAAGTCCTAATCTCAGTGAAATACTGACACTAACATAATAAAATATCCTAAGATGCCTCCAAAACTGGGAGAACTATTAGCACTCCTTCATGCTCTAGAGGGGTCACAAACACTTTGGAATAAGCAAAATTCTTTTGTAGATAGGCTCAAATAGTGGCCATAGCTAAATATGACTCAAAATTCCCATGAGGGATCCTTTTTTTTGTGACTTCTGGGGTTGTAGGGCTATTTTAGTTTATTATATGCCATTGATCTAAAATAGATTTTAGCAAATAAAAGTTCTGTTAGAGGTTTCTGGAATATAACTGTCACTGAAGAAGACTTTGTTAAACATGCTGCTGAATGTATACTATTCCAGAACAGAACTTTTCAAATACCATACGCCTCAGAAGTTGTGGCCATCATCCTGCTCCACAGCTAAGCGAACAGCGGCACGAAAATTGTGTGACTGCTTCCAGAGTCATCTGCATGTGAACTCCGAAGCTTTTGCTTGTTTGCTGTGTTTCTAAGAGTCCTGTCCCCAAGGATACTCTGGTGTCTTACATAATGTTACTTCCTTTGGATGTAGCCGATCAGATTTAAACCCAGTCACGAGCAGCAATGGAAGGAGAAGCCCACAGACGCACAGGCGTTTTAGGAAGGATGACGGCTCTGATGCAGCCAAAACAGACAGATGTCGCAGAATCGAAGCCTTAGGGAAAACGCCCAAAGGCTCAGAAGCAGCTGCTGAGGCAGCACTGGTTCCACACGGAGCCCCTGGGTGCCCCACGCTCGGGGATGGTGTGCACGGCGGGCACCACGGGCTGCGGGAACCACGGCGAGAGGCACCGCAACGTGCCAGCTGCCTGCTCCCCACAGCCAGAGCCTGAGAGCAATGATCCATGCCACAGCCACTGCCTGAGAGCACCAACCCATCCCACAGCCACTGCCTGAGAGCAATGATCCATCCCACAGCCACTGCCTGAGTACCAACCCATCCCACACCTGCCAGAGAGCACCAACCCATCCCACACCTGCCAGAGAGCACCGACCCATCCCACACCTGCCTGAGAGCACCAACCCATCCCACACCTGCCTGAGAGCACCAACCCATCCCACACCTGTCTGAGAGCACCAACCCATCCCACACCTGCCTGAGAGCACCGACCCATCCCACACCTGCCTGAGAGCACCGACCCATCCCACACCTGCCTGAGAGCACCAACCCATCCCACACCTGCCTGAGAGCACCAACCCATCCCACACCTGTCTGAGAGCACCAACCCATCCCACAGGCACTGCCTGTCAGCACTGGCCCATCCCAGGTGGCTCTCAGGAAACTGGAAAATACTGCCACTTGCTGCAGTGGCCAACGAGACACACGAGTGTGCCAATCCACGCTTCCACTCGACCGTTCACTTTTTGCTCTTTCTAAGCTGGCTTCATGGTTTCCCTTCTCTTTTCCTTCCTCTCAACCCCACTTCTTGACCGCTTCTTTGCCTTTAGGCATAAATAATCTCATAAAATTACTGTAAATTTAAGGTTGTGTACATGCAAAAAAGCAGAACTATTCTTGTAATACCCATCTTCCAAAAGACGTTAGGAATAAGACTGTCTGTGATCAAGGGCAGTAAGTTAGATTTGTTTTGCTGACATCTCCAGCCTCTTTTTTACACACACTATATCATGTCTATTTAAAAATACAATGAGGAAATGGGGAATTCCCTGTGGAACAAATTTGATGCCCTATTTAAAACAGTGGCAAAGTTCTAGGAATTTAGGACCTTAGCCACTCATGTTAGCAGGGTAATAAATACAAAAAGAGACTGTTATTCTCGGTGTATTCCAGCCAGCAGAATTATACAAAATACACTTTGACTCTGCATGCCCCTGGACATGCAGACAGGTAGTTCTGGAGCATCCACGTGAAAAGCTTGCATAATTTATTTCCACTTGTTTAGGACTTACTCCTTCTGAAGATGCAGCTTGTAGCTGCTTTTCCATCCGATTACACAAACTTCTGTTTCAGTTGCACTCATTTAATCAGGATTACTGTCAGGTGGGTTTTCTGAATAAAACTTCCAGCAACATCATTAATATAATGTTCAATACTGTTGAAATTTAACCAAACACTTTGATGAATTGCTAACTTACTCTGTTAATAAGGAGCAGGCTGTCCAATGAACTACTGTTGTCACAGTCAATAAGGATGAGAACTACTTGGCAATTGTTTGGGGAAAATAAACCATTAAGAGGGTCAGTAATATCAGAGCACTACTACTGTTGACAGGTATTGTCAGAGATGATTAGACACCTTTACAAAAATGCTTACTGCAGGGTGAAAAGTTGTCCGACATCATAAACCATCCTGTCAGCAGTGCCTTAACTCAAAACACAAGCCAACAATGCTGTGTATATAAATGTCTCCTTAACTGGCATTTCCAGCTAGGAAAAATGCTCCTAATGAACTCTTCTCGTGTGCAAGCATGGATAAAATCTGCTAGTGAGATGGGTGAAATGTACTTTCTAACAGGAAACAATTAATTCCCTCTGGAGGGCTCCTACCTGTAGCTGCCACAGGCAGTGTCCTCTGCTCGTGCAGTGCCACCGTGGGATGTGCTGGGACACCCTGTGATGGGGACAAACTGTGATGGGGACACCCTGTGCGGGGACACCCTGTGCTGGGACAAACAGTGCTGGGACACCCTGTGATGGGACACCCTGTGATGGGACACCCTGTGATGGGACAAACAGTGCTGGGACACCCTGTGCTGGGACACCCTGTGCTGGGACACCCTGTGCTGGGGACAAACAGTGCTGGGGACACCCTGTGATGGGGACACCCTGTGCTGGGGACAAACTGTGATGGGATACTCTGTGATGGGACACCCTGTGCTGGGACACCCTGTGCTGGGGACACCCTGTGATGGGACACCCTGTGATGGGACACTCTGTGATGGGGACACTCTGTGCTGGGGACACCCTGTGATGGGACACCCTGTGCTGGGGACACTCTGTGCTGGGGACATCTGGTGCTGCTCTGGGACCCTGCCTTCTACAGACCACGCTGCCAGTGCTGCTCTGGGAAGTGTGGCAGCACTCACCAGGCAACAGTGGGGAAAATTCAGCTATTTGATATTTTTTATTCCAGTAAAAGGTCATTCTGAACAACTGCAGCCTATATCTAGGTTCAAATGCAGATCATTTAGCAAACTTTATCATGTTTCAGGGAGTGGAAATGCCTCCTGTTCAAAAACTCCTTGTGCTTGCTCATCTGTCAATTGTCCCCACATTTTATATCACCAATTTTTTTATAATACAAAGTATTTGAGATGGGATGAAACTATAAAGCATCAATGAAAACTGAGCTCTTTCTGGGAAGAGCTGAGACAATTTTGATTTGGCTCATTATATTTTTGAACTTAGGTATGAGTCCTCACATTTACTAAACCTTTTCTCACTTTTAACTTCAAAAGGGGAAAAATCTCAACCACTCTTCATCAGGAAATTATTTACTATTTTCTTATTTTCTGAGAAAATGTTGGATCAATTTACCTTCAGCTCTGATGTGCTTTCAGATTGTCTAAGATACTTTTATCTGAAGAAAGGATGGTGAACGTGGACTGCCAATACAACCTTTGGGTGTTCTGAAAGTTTTAAGACCAAATATGTAAATAAAAATATTTTGATATTTTTATTTTGCAGTCAGCACTAGTGTGAGCTGGTACGTAAGTGTGATTTCAACAAAATGCCATTCAACCAATCAAAGGGTGACATCTAACTTTTGTCAGCTACCAGAGTGTTAGTTTCTTCCTCAAAATCGAATTAACACTTTTTATTTCCCTGAACCTGAAAGGGAGAGTTGGAGCTGGGTTCCCTAGATCTCTTCCTAACAAATTACCCCATGTAATTTATCTTCATATGCACATCTTAGGCAGCAGATCTAAGCTAAGCAGTAAGACACGCTGGTGTTTGAATTAGATTATCTGCTTCACAGGTACCAGAACACTAACAAGCCTCGGTGATGCTGTGCGAGCCAACTGGCCACGTATGTGTCTCACTCCAGCCAAATCAGGAGGGCAAACAGAGCCCTGCAAACACAGCAGTTACGGAGCACTGTGTTAACCAGCTGCTGCTTGCACAGGCTGCGCTGACACCATGGTGACAGCACCAACAATTGGAGTCAAAGGTGACAATGGGACAGGGGGTCACCCGGGCAAAGCAGCAGCACAGGGCAGGATGGGTAAACAGGACTTGAGCCCTGAGTCTGGGCACAACACAAAACAGGAGGTTAATGGCATGGTATTTTTATCAGAACCTTTTAAATAGATTTATGCTGGGCATATTGCTTTTTGGCTTAACAGTCTTCTTTAGAAAATACTGGTCTGTAATATGCCTCAGAGTGAGCATTCCTGTATCACCAGCATTGCAGGACCTTTTTCAATTTAAAATATAAATAAACCCAGAGCCCATTTTTTTTCCATAAAGCACAATGCACTTTCTGTGAAGAACAGCCACCCAGCAGTATGGTGTCCATACCACCCTGTGGCCAGACCCTGGTGACAGGAGGACACGTGCTGGCACTCGCTCCGTGCCAGGACCTGCCCAGGACCAGAGGCTGGCACACGGCTGATGGCAAGGGGCACACTGTGCTCTGCTCTGGCCCCAGAGCCCTGGGGAGGCCCAGCTGGCAAAAACCGATTATTTGGCAATGCCAGTGCCTCAGCAAGCGAACACCGAGTGAGGAACCCTACTGCTTCAATAACAGTAATGCTGTACCTCACGCAGTGTATGCAATACTGCTACTATTACAAGTGGATAAATGGAATCATGAATAATGTTGGCTTGTTGGGAAGGACCCCGTGCTGACTTGTACAGCCTGATGTTACTACCTATGCCTGTGATTGAGCTCGATGTCTTTTCTGGGAATATGCCTCCCTGGGAACCTGAGGGAAGAAATGGGTCAGGATTCAAGCTCCAAACTCCTGGGCTTTTCAGCACTACATTCACACAGGACAGCCTGGCTGGCAGCAAGGACCATGAGCTCTTTAGAATACTTTATTTATTTTCTGCTGGCAGTGTGGTCTGTAGTCCTTACCTTACACATGGTGTAGAGTAATTCTTTGAAATTTTTTAAATTCATTTGTGGTCCTTTCTTTTCCCCTTTGCCACAATTCCTTAAACCAGACCTTGGGTAATGCTGTCTGGTTCCTCACAAATTAAAGAAACACTCTGTTTCAATTTGAAAATTGAGAATTGGTGAGAGTGGCACTGGTTTAATGTGAGTGGAACCATGGAGGCAAGATCTGTCTGAAAAATCATTGTAATAATTAAATTCATATTGCTTTGGAGGAAATGACAGCTGTCTCTCTGTTTCCAGCTGGGAAATTGTGCTTCAGCCTTAGATGCTGGAAGCACCCAGACAACTGCATCATGTCAGGTGGGAATTTGTTTGTTGGGGGGCTGAGAGATCCATGGATGATTTCAGACACCTCACTAATACCTGGAAGGAGTTTTACAGTGCATGAGTGAGTCTGAAGTATTTCTGTTCAGTAGAAAATACTTAGTTTCCAAAAAAAAAAAAAAGTGTTATAAAAGTAACTGATAATGCAAGCACAAAAATAACCTAGGGCTTTTTCATCTGTGTGCCTAACTCCCCTTTTGTGAGACAACAGGACCAGCAGCACTACTGAGCAGGCATTCTAGGAAATGAGAATCCCATTTTCTTCAGGAGTGCTGTGCTGCCCCATCAGCAGGCAGTCTGTGTGACCTGAGAACATGCAGAGAGGCAGTGAGAACACTGGAAAGGAAGAGCAGCCTGCTGACACCTAAACCATCATCTTGGCCTTCCATTTCATACCCAAGGGTGACACTGGGGCTCTGTGCATTGGCACCCACAGTCTCTGCAGAAGGGAAGGAACAAGGGAGCACTCTGGGCAATGTTTCCTGCAGAGCTGGCTGGCTCAGTGTAAATCAGAGCACAAAAATACACTTGTCGTTGGGCAACCTCCTAGAACAGAGAAGGGTGATGGGACAAAATACAAGGTAGAGAAAAAATATTTTATGGACTAAATAAGATTTTTGCAGAACAATGAGCCAGTGTTAGAGAGAATTCCAAATGAGGAACTCTGCCTAGAGTAAATGAGATTCAGCCTGTCTTCTGCTCAGAGGCGTCAAAAGCCAAGACACTGCCAGTGCAGAGGGTCTGCTTGAGACAAATATCACACAGAGGGTATCTAAGACACAAACATATGTCCAACCAGTAAATTACATGACAGCCTAATTCAACAACAAACAAGAATAGGTCACTTTAAGAGAATGATTAATACATGAGATTGCTGTGCATGCAGCCTTATCTGAGAGCAAACCTTGTATGTGGGTGTGAACTCTTGCTAAAGTCAGCTCCTATCTTTGTTATACAACAGCTACAAGAATAATTATAATAATTAATGGAGAGCAGTGATAAAGGTAACAATTGCCCACCTGTATATTGACACACTGCAATGTTTTTACTTCTTTTTTTCACACCTCCTGCCTTTTGCAGTGATTGTTGACTACCACGAAGCCCTTTGCAGCCTCGCGCTGGGCTGTTTGCTCACAGCCAGACTCTTCAGCCTGTGAGTGACAGAGCTTACAGAGTTTAAAATTCTAACTTGTATTATTCTCCAGTGGCTTGGGCTGCTATATGCTACACTAGATCACAGAGGATAACAAGATGAAAACATGAACATTCACTGTATAAAATAAAAGACTGCAAAATATAGGAGTGGGTGAACAATGTCTGAGGAATATTCTGTTGGAATGATTTTGTACAGGTTGTCTAACACAGCAGAGCTGCCACGTGGTCTCTTGTTGAGCTGTGGCTGCCTCACCTTTGGCAGGTGTCGGCAGGACAGAGCAAGGGTTTGTGAGGGAAGGGTGGGCTCTGACAGGGCCCCAGGAATGCCCGGCCCCGGCTGTCCTCCTGCCCTGCCCTGCAGGCTCCAAGGGCCTGGGCAGAATGTGTGGGAGGCCCTGTGGACGCAGCACCGGCAGACCGGGTCCAGAACAGGCAGGATGAGCCTCTTTCCCCTGCAAGTTCATTCACTGCATCCCTGGCATGCTCCTCGGGGCACAGGCATGCAGGGCGGTGAGCGGGCAGGGGTTATGCACATACATTAAAGAACTGAAAGGAACTCAGAATTGAAGATGAGTTTGGAAAATGCTTTAGGGATGCTGAACAGAGAGGAGATAACTGACAGGCCTGCAGATGCTGTCAGTGCTATAAAATCACAACAAAATGAAGGAATGGTTTGGGTTGGAGGAACCCTTGAGCTCAGTCAAGGCTTTGTCCTAGATGGTTCTAAGGGATGACTGCCTGAGAACCCCTCCCTCTGCACTGCATCATGATGGTCACCCACATCAGGAAGAAGAATTCACAGCAGATCAAGCAGACATTTGGTCTTAAATTACAGTATTGCACTGGGGAAGAACAACAGATTAGTTTTGAGTTCCTTAAGTATGCCTGCAGAAATGCTAGGTTTAGATGTGGCTGTAGGAGAGCTCAGAAGTGGCTCTCTAATCCTTCCTACATTCAAAGTTAACTAAAAAGTCCTGAAGATAATGTGCAGTAACACAGAGTCTGTCAAGACTCTGAGGAAACACCTTTGTATGTGCAGAAACCCTTATTTGCTGTGCTGCCTTAATACCATTCCATTTACAGATTCAAATTCAATTTGTAACTATAAATCTCATAGAAGTATTATATAAGTAATTATTTATACACACCAAAAATTATGTATGATTAAAAATATTTCTGATAAAGATACATTACTGGGCCTGTGGCCATGCAAGGACCACAGGATGGGCAATAGAATGCCCATGCCTTATGACACAGAAAGCAAGGAGGGATGGGTGAAAAAACATCCTAATAAAAAGCCAGTTTGCTCTTTATATATACATGCCATCTCTCAGTATATAATTTTTTTAACAGTTTATTATTATTATTATTATTACTATTACCTAGTTGTTGAGAAGGAAACAGAGTGAGCAGAACTAAAACACACAGAGACTATTTACACCTAATTTCTGATCTCTGCTTGAGGGGAACATGACACTGAAAAGCTCTTACGGAGTCTGAAGAAGCTGAAAACTATTCATGGAACAATGTGTTTTTGGTAAGCCTTGCTCTGGCCGAAAGCACTAGTGCTGGAGAAATGAAAAAGAAGAGTACGTATGGTATAAAAATTGTCTCACTGCCCCTCACCTTCACCTACCCTGCCCAGACACATGACGAGTGAGACACGCTCAGGGACGTACACACCCTGCTGGTCTGCTGTCATACTCAATCAATAAGGACAATTTAGAGTGGTGGTAACTCCGTGCATACTTCCAGTGTCCCAGGGGATCAATACAAATCAGTATCGCAGCTGGCTGGTAAGAAGCAATGAGATTATGATCACAAAAGGCAAGCTTCCCAAATTTTTTTAGTGTATGCCAAAACATCATACTTTTCTATCTGTCCACGAAGCATAAAATAGTAGTATTTAAACATATTAAATCTATTAACAAGAAAGTATATAAAAAGCATAGTTTTATCTGCCTCTTTTCTACTATTTTTTGAACTTTTTCTTTGTGAATGCAGTATTTCTTTCCCTTGAAAGCAACTGTGAGCTTTGACTTGCTCACTCTTGGAAAGGGACCATACATGTATAGAATGGCACCAAATCTTCCACAGATTTCTCCCAAACAGAACTGCCATTTGCAAAATGCTTGGTTTTGTACGATAGCAATAGCTGTCCATTCATGGCTAAAACACCTCAGGGACACTCTGACTAAAATCATGCATGTGTATTAAACCAGCCAATTTATTCTAACAGTCTTAAGTAGTTATGTGATGTTTAGTGAAACAGAAAAAGCAGAATCTAAGTTCCTGCCCTCACTCCTGATACCCCTCTTGGATTTCCCTGAGTGGGGGCAGTAGGCTCTACACCCCCAGCTGACTGCAGTCATCCAACAGCTTGAGGCAAAGACTGTCTTTATGGTGCAAAAACGTGATTTAACAGGTGGTCTGGGCCCAGTGCTTAGAAGTCCTTCCACATCTCTGAGCACACATTCCTGCCAGGTCTGTTTTAAGAGCAGCTATAAAAGACAGAATCAGCGGAACCCACATGATGAGCTATGGAGCACTACTGGCATGTGGTTTATTAGTGATGGAGGGGATGTGGGGAGAATAAACAATCATAAAAGGAACAGACATCATTATAATTTCTGCAATAAATATGGGAACATTCACATTTTACCAACAGTGCAAGTAATAATTATGTTGTAGCTAGTTAAATAAATGGATTATATATGAATCTTACCTGGGAGGAAATGAGATGTCCAGTTCATACAATCTGTCTTTAAAGACTGACAGCTCTCTGTCAAATTCTAAAAGCTATAAAAGATAGAAATAAATGCTTTCACTCTTTAATGTTGAACTGAAGCAATTTAAAAATACTATGTTATATAAAAGGAAATAAAAGAAAACTATGATCACACACAGCTTGAGGTATATCCTTCGTAGAATAGTTTTTATAACACAGTGCAAAACTGTCTGGACTATTTTGATACATAAACAGTGCCTTGAGAAAAGTGTTGAAAACATTCATTTTCCGCAGTGAAAGTTGTAACACTAGCTCTTCACAGCACTGCCCTATAAGGGCACTTACACCACAGGAAGGCTACATTTCTTGAAATTTCCTTAGTAGTCTCTTCAGAGATAAACTAGACTAGCATTAAAAAAGAACAGCAAACTGATATGCTAAACCAGCCCATGAGAATGTCAGTGAAATGCATCATATCAGTCTGTATTGTCTTTAGTGCAGATAACAGGTGCAACAATCACAGTGTGCACATCACTCTTCCCAAGCAAAGCCGAGTTCCTGTACGCCTGCTCTGGATGGTGCACGGCAGAGAGCAGACAGAGGGATATGAGACAGCAGGTAAAGGGTGCTCCCAGGCAGAGCACACAAGCAGGTGCTTAACAGATTTAATGTCTTGTATAAATATTAGTCCCAGCCACGAGCTCTACAGAAAGAATAAATATCCAGAGTCTCTGTTCATAAACACAAACCCAACTCAGTGATAACCGTCCCCATGAATCCCGTGGCTGTTCTGACGGACACAAAGGATCTCACTCCAGCCCCACGTCCCGGGGAGCTGCAGGCTGAAGGAAAAGCTCCTCATGCCCACGGTGCTGGCCCTGGCTCTGAGCGCCGCTCGCTGTCCCGCGCCACGGCGGCGTTTGCCCGCCCATCATTAATCATGTCCCATCTCACAGCTGTGCTGATACCATTGTATGAATGGCAGAGGTTCCCAAAGAAATTAGATCGTGTCCCCCTTTCCCCTCTGTCACCTCATAAATCATTCCTGAAATGTGCAATTAGCAGCTACTTGTACACATTAATTATCTGTGTGAAAAGCAGCTACCTGAACCACCTGCACTGCTGATTAGCTCCCTCTCCACGGCTCACCCAGCTCTCTCCAGGCTCTCCTGCCATATGCAGGTATCTTTACATGAAGATGCCAGGTGATGGGCAGCTTTCCCTGCTTTATTTCATTTGACACCAAACTCTGTGAGACAGTATGCTGGAAAGATTCTGCAATACCAATAACTGTGACAATCTGTGCTTGTTTTAACATCTGATTGAAAGCCTGAGAATTCAATATGCTTAGATAAATATTTTGAAATATCTATGTGGGAACTTACAGTATGTATCTAATAATAAAAGTGTTGGGCTGGTCCAGCACTCACTGGTCTAACTGAAGCAGTCTCAATGCACTTGAAGAATAAATGGATGTTTCCATCATCATGAATGTTTCCAGGCTCTGATTCTGTATTTCAGTAAGCAGAACAGATTGGCAGCCACAATACATAGACGATAGCTATGGAAACAAATGTCACCATCCCTTTCCTGCTCCGTGTGTCCCCATTTTAGAGCTATCAGCCATCCTGTGTGAATCTGGGATAGGAAAACAAGCTGCCATCCCCAGTTAAAACTATTAATTGAAATGTAAGTCTATACATTTTTCCTACTGGTCCAAGTAAACTGCTCAGAGTAGGGAAGGGGAGGTGTCAGGACAAAGGCTGTTTCTGAAGTGTTAAACTGTGAGGACTGAATGAAAGAACAATGCTCCACAGAACACAATGGTATAAATTACTCATGGGCATCCCAAGGGTTGGCAAAGTTCAATAGATGCATTGTCCTCTCATACCAATTCACATTTTCAAAATTTTATGCATTCAGATTGTTCTAGCTATGATGATATTTGCAAACTCAGTGAGGCCTGGGGTTTAAAGGACTAAGCATTTGGAGGTGCATTATCATCCACAGAAGTTTCTGCTGTGTTTGTTTGCTGCAGTTGTGTACGCAGTGTCTGTGCCACGCAGATGAGCTGCTGACACTGGTGGCAGATAACAGGAACAAGACAGCATTGTGTTCTGTGCTGCCAGTTTCCCAAGTGTCCCCAGGTAAAGCGACAGCTTCAACCTGAAGCCAAAGCCCAGCTAGGTGCCTAGAAGGATTTAGGGAATGCTCATGGTGAAGAATTCATCATGACATGTAAAACAACCAAATATTTTTACTGGATTATTTGCAAAAGCCTTTACTTCCTGCCATATATTAAATAATAATGCACTTTTATAAATTATTTTTTCCTAGTTATTAAGTGACTGTTACAGCATGTGTAACCTTCTGTCCAAACACGCCCAGGAGTGTGCAGACAGACACCTGCTGGCTCCTGCAAGGGCAAGTACAGGTTATCTGTGTGCTCAGGGCTGAGCACTGGGAACCCCTTGCAACTCTCTGCGTTTACCTGGCAGCACTGCAGGCAGCCAGGAGAGCAACAGAAGAGATGATGAAAACCTGAACGGTGCACTTTGAGAAAACTGCAGTTATTCTTTTCAGCAGAAGACCGTGTTTTAAGTATTATTTCTTGGTGTGAAAAGCATTTGCAGCATTCTCATTTAAGCCTGTAATCTCAAAATGCAAGATTTTTGTTGCAAAGGCAAGGTGTTCACTAAGCCTTGTCACAATGAATTACAAATGCCATTTGCCCTAAAAGCAACTTTAGTTAAAAGAAGGCACAGGGCCTGACATGGGCATCAGTCAATTCTATCTGCTTTACAGGTGCGTGGGTGCCTGGAGCAACCTGGCGTGACAGAAAATTAATGAAAATTAACATGGGCAAGATGATACTGAGGAGCAGTCAGAATTTCACAGGGTATTGCCTTTACTTTTAAAGCATCTAACATTGTCTCTAAAAAACCCCACCTGGAACATACTCCTTTCATGGCAATTTCACCACAAGCTGCTCACTCATTTCCATACTGTACACCAATCACCACTGTGAATAATGTCATTGCTGGAACAGGAAACATGAGTATGTCTGTCACTCTAAATGCCTTAAAAATAAATGCCAGAAAGCAATATATTGTTCTATTTAATTTATTCATAATAAGATCATCTTTAGGAACCAATCTTTAAGGTGTTACATGACATGCTGTGGTAATTTGAGCAATTACACAGAGATTTTAAAATGCTGTGACTGGCAGACCATTCCAGAATTATATATCTGCTCCAACACCAAGTTGATGATATTACATCAAGATATTTGCTCTACAATGTCCAGTGACCAGCCCAACGGGAATGTCTGATGAGCACCTGAATGAAAACACCATCCATCCATCCATCCATCCATCCATCCATCCATCCATCCATCCATCCATCCATCCATCCATCCAGTGTATCAACAGTTAGCCACTACAGCTACTCCCTGCAAGCCACTGTGACCCTCCCTGCTGGGAATGCAGCCACACAGTATGTGTAGGAATGACTGCATTTGCAGTAAAGGATATTTCCTATTTATTTTGAGGAGAATTAAAAGCTTTCAGGACTGATAGCTGTGTCAGATGCAGTGCCCATCACCTCCTAGAGGGATTATCAGAACTGCAGGCTTTCCAGGGTGCTGTGTATTCTGCAAAACCTGCTGAAGGGAGTCTCACTTTTTGGTCCTTTTTTCTTGGCAGTGCTGAAACATGCATTTATGTGCTGGGGTGGAAGAGAAAGCAAAGCACAAAATTCTAAATTCCTACATTATGCAGCTTCACAGTAATCAAAGGGTTATAAGAGAGTCTAGGCAGTTGCAGCAACCAAGGTTCTGCTTACTTCAATTTAAAGCACTGGTAAAAGGTCAGCATCTATTGGGTACACTGCAATGGGCCACCTTGGCTAAAATCATACACGTATGAACCCCTTCAAACAGGGCAACTTAATTCAGTCATTGGAGTAGAACAACGGCAATTACTCATCAAGACCTACAGACCAAAGTCAGAGCACTGGTAGATCAGGAGGTGATATTAGCAGCATTTATCAAATCCATCCGCAGGGCCCACAAGAGAATTCACAGCTGTGAAAGGGAAATGAAGTTTCAGACCAAAAAGAGGAGATGAGCATACAGAAGTGACCTCAGAGAATTAAAACATGTGGACCCTGGTCACTGTAACCTCCTTTGCCAGTCTTGTGGAGCACACATTTTTTTCCGAGAGACTTTGGAAAGACAGTAATTTTATCCATCTTTCCAGTCCAAGTAAATTATTTAGAAACTGATTCAGCAGTCTACTGACTTCAGGTAAAAGCCTGTGGAAACGCTGATCCTTCCCACTTACCCATGAAAATGCTGTACATAACTCTGCCTGATATAAAGCTACTTCTTTCTCTAACAAAGACTATCTAAAATTATCTATATTACTACATATTTTGAATCTGAATCTTCTTTCTCTCATTGTCAGTCTTTAAAATCATGTTTCACAGAAAAAAACCCCAAATCACTGAATATAAATTTACCATTTATGCTGGTTTTGTATAATATTGTATTTCTGCAGATATCCACGTATCCTGAATGGCAGTGCTGTCAAATCACAAACACCCACACAGATGTGGGTCCATGGCACACAGAGGAATGTGGATCTGTGGCCACAGAGAAACGGCACCAAGAATTGTTCTCAGCATTGGGGGGAGGCACAGCACGGTGCTGGTGGCACCGAGGGCTGGCACGACTGGTGTGGACAAGCTGCCAAACACCCTGCTAACAGCTTCCAGGGCTCAGCCACCCCCTGTTCTGCAACCTGCAGCAGAGAATCCAGGTCCCACCCTGTGAGACTTCTGTTACTTGAAAAAAAACACATCAGAAATCAGAACCTGCTGTGCTACTTAGGAATTAGCTCTCAATGAGAAGACTGGAGCATATGTAAAGATAAACTAGCCAAGAAGCCAAAAGCACTGACACAGATGAAGCCTGGGCTTCCACACCTTTCCATGCTCTGATGGGAAAACTGCATTTTGCTGCTCACTCTCCTGGGATTCCAGTGCTTATGCCAAATTAAAAGAAAGTTGACTCTGGAAAATGTATTCATGCAAATTGACTTTTCACAACTTTTCTGGGACAGACACTAAATATTATTGCAATAATTCATACACTGTGCATAACAGCTTGTGACAAAGCTCCTTCAAAACGTCAGGAATGACTGAGTGGATGCGGTCTTTAAAACTGAAAGACTTTAATTAGTAATATCCTACTTGCAAATATGACACACTCCATGGATTATTTCATTAAACTTAATATATCTGTTACTGTGAAACATTAGTTTGTCCCACTTGGGAGTCCAAACCCCCATGCACCATCCTGTTACACAGTTACTTGTGAGCTGCAATTTGGCAAAAGCATGAAATATGGAGAATACAGTTTTAGTATTACTTGTAGAGTGGTTAAAAATGGAATTTTCTTGAGGAACAACTATGAAATTTTTCTTACTCGGGCCCCAGAGAGGGACCAGAGCCCACCTCTCCATCCTTGCAGCTGGGTACCCCACTCCCATCTCCAGCTGTGCCTTTTGAATGAGTGTCCTCAATAACTTCTCAAGTTAAACTTGCTTTTCTGTGTGCAATCTTTTGTGCATGCAGACATTCATCTGGGAGGTTATCAGGGGTACCTGGAGCGCACAAGAGGATTGAGCTACTGTACAGAGATGGTGAGAAAACAACTAAACACCTTTCTATTCTTATTTGGCTTGCCACAGACTTCGGGCAAGATGTGGCAGTTTTGGTATGGTGCTTGTGTGCACAAATATTAACTGTAAGGGATGATGGTGAGATCCACAAACTTGGGGACTGGAATGCGGGTGCAAACGTTGCTTCCCTGGATATTCTCTTCCATGTCACACAGGTTAAAAAGGGCCAAAACACATTAGCAGATCATACTACAGGCTGGATCACAGAGTGCAAATACAGATGCTGTACGTACTCTTAGGGCCAGACTTAAACAAGAGCCAATGCCTAAAAAAATAAATATATCACAGTACACTTGAATTATCCAGCAGCTGTATAGAACAGGGTGGGAGAAAAGGTCATGAAATAATATTTGTAACTTTGTGCTATGCACAAATTTTACACCAGAATAATTAATCTATTTGAAGCTTGCAGTAAACAGCTAACCCAACACATCTGGATTGACTTGTTTGTGCAATCTGGATTTGCATTTATGTTTTGCTAGTGAGAACAATTTATTTGTAGTATTTCCTATCTCTGTCATTTCTCATTTTGCAGTTTATCCAGTGGCATATCAATTACTCACTCATTTAAGCAAATGCAATTCTAAACACAAGAATGCTGCTTCTGAATAAAGATGCAGAGCATGAAGCCATTTTCCTATTAATACTTTATGAAAATCAGGCATCTCAGAAGACTATGTTAAATAAAAGAAGCAGTTCCAGGATAGACAGGATTTCCTTATGACCAGTCTGAGGAAGCAATGGTCCTAAGCAATCAATTTCCTTTCTCTATCCTAATTTGCCCTTATACATCATATTCAAGATTTTATCTGGACAGGGGCTGGTTGGCTCAGTGGATAAACCTCTGCCTTTTCACCTCTGGGATCATGGTTCAAGTCATACCCTGATGAAATGCACTTGATCGTCCTAATCTAGTTCCTAGTGGACAGTATTCCCATTATCTTTAAAAGGGTCAGAGCCAAGGCCATTGGGAAGAGTGCATTGTGCTATATCTTGTCTGTTGATTAATACATTTTCAGTGACGCCAGATCCTTAATCTTCATAAGCATACATATTCTCACAAAAATCTTAATAGAGGTCCCTTGTGGACTATATATTTCTGCTCAATTTGTGTATCATTTCGGGATTTCCTGGGAATACACGCAAACCCCCCCCAAATATATTGCTTAAAATGTAAAAGTATGTTTGCCTGTACTGTTTGCAATAACATCTCTGAGTTAACTAGCATGATAACACCTCACCTTAAATCACTACTTCTCAGAGGGAAAACAAGACCTTTAACTCAATCTGCACTTAGAGCACATTATAATTTTCTCTCGAGGCTGAACAGACACAGAATAAAGGGAATTTATTCTGTGAAGGGAAACTGAGTCAGAACATAATCTCCATAAGAGTTCACTGTTTGTCCTCTGCACCAGAAGAGCTGCTGCACAATTAAAATAAGAAATAGAATCACTTCCATTCCAAGAAAATCCAGGCTTGGAATCACTGGGTCTTTCAGCATAACACTCTTGGCTCTGGTTGGAATGAAGGCTGGTACCCCACCAGGGCCCCCTGAACCCTCTGGCAATGCTGGAGCTGCACGCAGCACCCCTGGGCCAATCCTTCTGCCCCCGAGCAGCCCAAACCCCAGAGGGACACAGGGACAGGTGCCTGTGGGGCTGGGGCAGCAGGGGCAGCAGGGGCAGCAGGGACAGCAGGGACAGCAGGGGCAGCAGGACCCAGGGACAGCAGGGACAGCAGGGGCAGCAGGGACAGCAGGGGCAGCAGGGACAGCAGGGACAGCAGGGACAGCAGGACCCAGGGACAGCAGGGACAGCAGGGGCAGCAGGGACAGCAGGACCCAGGGACAGCAGGGGCAGCAGGGGCAGCAGGGACAGCAGGGGCAGCAGGGACAGCAGGGACAGCAGGGGCAGCAGGGACAGCAGGGACAGTAGGACCCAGGGGCAGCAGGACCCAGGGGCAGCAGGGGCAGCAGGGGCAGCAGGGACAGCAGGACCCAGGGACAGCAGGGGCAGCAGGGACAGCAGGACCCAGGGACAGCAGGGACAGCAGGGACAGCAGGGGCAGCAGGGACAGCAGGGGCAGCAGGGGCAGCAGGGACAGCAGGGGCAGCAGGGGCAGCAGGGGCAGCAGGACCCAAGGGCAGCAGGACCCAGGGACAGCAGGGGCAGCAGGGACAGCAGGGACAGCAGCTGCGGGACCACCAGGGCAAGCACAGCTTCACTACCAGCCACCCTTCCACAAAGATCAATAGAAAAAAGAGATCATGATTTTAGCAGGAATATCAGCAGGTTCCACTCTTAAGACAATTAATTCACTGATCACTTTTACTACACAGTTGTGGCCCAAATCCTAAGGACAGTGCAATAGCTTCTGCCTGGACTGATTCTTTAATATAGATCATAGGAAAGACAGGAACGTAGGTACTATTCCTCACTTTTAACTGCAGTTAAAGATTATAAAATGATTCCTGATGATTAAATCGTTCCTCTGTAGTCATTACAGGTTTTTACATTCTGACTACATATTTATTTAATGGACTACTGAAGAAATACAATTTAGTTTGTGGTTCTTTGATATAAGTCAATAACCTGATTATATTTTTTCATTACATAATTACACTTGGCTTTCTTTTCTTTTGATTGTTTTGAAATTACCAGAGAACTCCTTTTGAAAAAACCACACTTATAGCCTGATCTATCACAAACAATTAAAGCATCTCCAAATATCTGGTAAAAGTGTAGGCTTATTCAAGAAGCCCCTGCCCCTCTTCGGGAAGCACCAGCGTGGCTGATTTTTACCCCGTAAGGGCTGCAAATGCAAAGCTACAGCTGTGTTTTGTGTGAGTGACGTGCTGGTGAGCCAGAGCCCCCTGAGAGCCCGCAGGAATCCGCGCAGGGCTCCAGGGCACCCTCTGCCCCTGCCGGGCCCCGGAGCAGGGACGGGGCGCGGTGGCGGCTGCTGGCCGGGGCCGCTGCCTCTGGGAAGGTGTGGGAACCCTCATTTGTCACCACTCCAGAACGAGAAGCCCCATTTGTGCTTTGCCACCACTCATGGACAAGCCCAGGATGACACCGTGGAACCCATCAGCACAGCCTGGCTGCGTCCTGCCCTCCAGGGCAGAAATGCTGAGCTTTTGCTCACTGAAAAACAACCTGACTGTGACCTGTCTGGTGCCAAAGGGGAACCGTGCACGCTGCAGCCCCTCCTGCCCACGTCTCTCAGTGCCCACCCTGCCCACACGCCCGCAGCACAGCTCGTGTGCTACGGACTCGCACCCTGCTCTGCTGGACGCACCACAACCCCAACGCACAATTCAGAATATAATCAAATAATAAACCAGTTCTGCATTGCTGCAACACCTGCTTTCAAACAGGCTTTATCTTTTTTCCTATCACCACGCAACTGGGTAAATCTGGGTGTTTCTTTCTGAAACACAATGATACAGAACGGTCATTGTACTCTGGGTAATCAATATTGGTAATTGCTAAGCCAATTTTGGAATAAGCTACAGCTAAGTCTGAATAAACTACAGATTAGTTTGGGAAAATTACACCCGACAGATTACAGTATGCATTTCAAACTGAATTTCTGTTAAATAGGTGATTTGTATCTATATCAGATTTTTCATTAAAAATAATCATTTTTATAAATATATATTATGATTTTTTTTGTTGATTACAACGTAAAAAGGAAAGAATAACTGTGTATGGACAATGAAAAAGTAGCCTGTTGATAATAAATATTTGTCAGGCCTTGTCACATCCGTAAACATTCCTATGTAACTGAAGAGACACAGCACTGATAAAAAAATACCCTCTGAAAAATCAATGGATTTTGAGCTAAAGCAGTTGCTAAACACACAGAAAACATCTTTATCCAACAGCCCCAGTGCTGTGAAAATTCCCAAGCCTTGCATTGGTACAGCTAAGGAAAATTTAATCTTCCCAAATACTCATCAGGGCACTCCATCCTGCAGACCTGACAGCCCCACTTATAATTAATTATACAATTTCGATGGGAATATCGACTGCACAAAGCTATAAATCATAGAAAAAGTCAATAGGCATGGACACATTCAATCATGTCCCGACCAATGATTACTACTCTTAAAATACAATAATTATTTTCAGGAGCCAGCTTGAATTAAATTTCTGTCAGGCCGGTACAAGACCGGCGGTTGATGAAGGATGCGATGGATTTTTTGGGTTGAATTCGGCACAGAGACATTTATCGTTTTAGATAGGTAGTTTGTTTTTAGTGATCATGGCGCTGCGTGTTTAACTAGACCATGAAGATTAGATTATCTCCAATGGCTCATTATATCGTTTATCTCTTTCCTCCATGTTTGATCTGGAAGATTTCCCACTTCTTGACGCATGGAAGAAATGACTAGTGATTTTGAAATGGAATGTGTTTAAGTGGGATTCTGCCTGTACCTTCACACCCCACAGCCCTGTATGCAAATCAAGCAGCAGCCATCCAAAATACCACTAGGACAAGCCAAACAAGCACCAAGAACAGCTTTACACAGCTTCAGGAATGCACCGGGGGAAAACACAAATGACAAATACCTGAGTTGTTTAAAAAAAACTGGAAAAGTTATAATAATTATATACACAGAGGAAAAATTTGAGACAGGAATGTGATTAATATGGGAAAAGGAATTGGGAAGAGACTTACTGCTTTGAATTAAATGTCCCCAAAACTGCAAAACATCAGTGAAAGAAACATTAGGCATTTCCTGAGGATGCATTCACCTTGTAAATGAAACCAAAGCACCCAAGCTGCTCTGACAGTAACTGCATTTGAAGGTACCACAGAGGTACCTCTGGAGTGAGCACACAGGCCACACGAGCCACGCTGTGGGACAGCAGCAAAGACCAGAAGGGGAATCAGATCTTCTTCACCCCTCATGGGTCTTACTCATCAAACTCTTCTGACCTCAACAAATGAGTGAAATCTCAGATTCTCACATGGAATCAATCTCTCAGGTGAAGCCAACTTAAAATCAGAGAGGCTTCAGCTGCCCTCCATATCCTAGAGCCCTGCAGACAGCCCTCCAACAGCCTAGCTCTCTGTGAGCAGTGAGAGAATGAGCTGCAGGCAGGGGAAAAGAGGAGAGAGGTGGAGAACCAGGGATCCTCTGCTCAACCCATCCCTGGGCACCAAGCAGCCATGTGCCCTGTGAGTGGGCACAGAGTGCAGCTAAACTGGGAGGTGGGGATGAGGGCCCTCTCTGTCTTCCCTTGGACACATAACCCCTAGGAACCCTGCATGAAATGGAGAAAGCTGCAAGCAGTGATACACAGCTTTTCCAAAATGAAGTGGTTACCATTTGAAATAAAATCACATTAAAGAAACTGTGATGCCCCTCTCCACATAAAAATCAGATTCCTTATTACAAATCAGAGTGTTAGTGTCCCCTGTCTGCTTAATCCTCTTGGGAAGTCCTGCATGCTTGTCCAAATGGTGACAGTCTGCTTCAGAGCTTGAGATTGCTATTCTACTTACTCTTGTGTTTCTAGTATATTTTTGTAGACTTAGAAGAGCCAGGTATTTTCAGATGGGCTTTGCATTTAAGGGCTTTTCCTAAGTTACTGTGTGATGCACAATGAGGAGCTAGGAAGAAAAACAGGATGCTTGAAGAAATGCAGACTAGAGGACAGACAAGAAAAGTGAATTGTTGTGTACATTTAATTTACAATATATTTGTATAAAAAAGAAGGTAAACATGCCAAAGTTAGGAATCTGTACACAAAAGAACTGGCTAAGTGGTGAGGAAATCTAGAGCAGTTATTGTGTTGGCTGAATTATCTCTTCCCATTCTGCAGACAGGAGGGGTGATAAGGATAAAGGGCTGGTTAGAGAAATGCAATTTGTATGTGAGTTCCCAACTTACTCCTTTGAATGGGTTTAGCAACGAACTTACCGCAGTGCCATTGTTGTCTCTAAATACGTCTTGATTAAAATAGTCAAAGAGCTTCTTTTCTAATTGCAGCATAACCTAAATAAAAAATAGGGAGAAAGGTCAGCAAAGCTCTTGGACTCAGTAACTCAACACCAGCTGCTGGCAGTGACCCTTTCAGAGACATGCGGCCCTTTAAAACCACACATTTCCACATGTCCAAAGCCCCTTGTCAGCTTGCCCATTTGCCTGGCTGGCAATCACTTAAACAGATCCAATTAACTGAGCATTAGGTGTGACAATCTATATCCTCCCCTCCCTTTACATTATCAGTTTGGAACAACTATATTCATGCTTTGTAGAAAAGAAAATGAACATTCAACACTGTTTCTATTTACACTGGGGTGCCAAGGGCATTAAGTTGTTTACCTTTCGGTCATTATCAGATTCACGAAATATTAGCTTGACTACTTCATTTGTGTCAGCTGCCCGGATGGTCTGCATCGTGGCCTTTGCACACAGTGTCTAAGAAAAACATAAGGGGAGAAAGGGAAACAAGCTTATATGCAACAGAAGACCAGATTTAACCGAACATTATCAACAGATGTATCTTCAATGCCCCCCATCAAATATAACTTGCTGTAGGTCAAAATACAAAGCATTGCTAATTTAAGTCACTTCCACTAATAATGGACTTGAAACAATAAACTGAATTACCACTTGAAGAGAAACAGGCAATATTAAGAAAATATCAATCAGGAAAGGCAAATAGTCATTCAGCTTGTACTATGTAGACAGGTTCTTTCACAGGTATCACTGTATGCTGTATCACACATTACTTGCAAACATCCTCCAAACCACTGCTTACAGATAATGACCAGGTTTTGTGCTGATTCTTAAGAGCTGATAACCACATTGACACTACAGTTCTGCGAGTTAACCCTTGTTTGAAAAAACATCTGCCTATAAATTCATGTTACAAGTACACTTTGCAAGTCCGAGAAATGCTTACACAATCTGACAGCAATTTTCACAATTTACTTTGCATAGCAATTTCCCTCTTTTAAATAAGAGACATCATGTCCCTGGATATTTTGAGGACTGGTGCCTAAAACATGTTATGAACCAACATTTTATCAGGCACAGATGAACACAGATGAACAACTTTATATCAGGCACAGTATGAATTTCCACGGAAGTGTTGGGCCTTGATCCATTGGCCGCTGGCCTGGCTGGGACCCGGTTCCACAGGCAGTGGGGAATAACATGAAATGGACTGCTCAAAGGGTTGGCTCCACCGCATGGCAACAGGTAAAAATCCAGAGCTTTTAGCAAAGCAGTTAGCAAAGCTTTAAGTATGTCAAGTGCTTTGAAATGGAGGCATCTCCATCTTACTGGGCACATTTTGTGAAGTGCTCTGCAGCCTCCGTGCCTGGGCAAGAGAGTGCTGGCTGTTGTGCAGAGCCACCCGTGCCCTCTGCCTGGCTGCTGGGAACCACAAGGAAAGTCAGAAAGCAGAACTGAGGAAATTGTTCAAGCTGGGCACTGTTCAAAGACAGATGTGTCCCCACACCTGGAGGCAACCCAACATCCATGGCTGCTGTTGAGGCACACGCTGCTGACAGGATCTGTGCACAGACATGGATGCACATACTGGCAAAGACCTTCCTGAATCATTTTGCTAGAGGTTGCTAAGAAAAGTGTTTTCTGTTAAAGAAAGTTAATGAGTCAAGGAGAAGTAACGAGGTAAAGAGGTAACAAGGAATGAGGCGCTCACCCCATTCCTTTTCATAATAACCAGACAAAAGGTTTTCATTTCGCATAATGTTAATTTGTAAAATAAATATGTTCTGTGGTATAGACCTTATGTTCTGTGGTACAGACTTTCACATCCTACTACATGCTTCTATCTCTCACAGACAGAAACACTTATATTTGGACTCATTATCAGAGGTGCAGTGTATACCAGACACAACACTATGAAGTACAGCTCACTTCTGCTTTCCCCATTCTCGCCTTCTCCTGAAGGCAGGAATTCATGCCAAACATGTATTTAAACAAAAATCCATCTGCTTCCAAATAATTAAGATCTCAGCTGAGGATCTCAGTGCCAGAATGGGAACAATCTGCCAATGGACATTTTGCTCCCATTTGATAAAAATTTGATCCTTGATGAAGGCCCTTGTCTATGGGCACAGTACAGATAAAAAGCATCAAGTTGAGTGCTTTCATTTTTAACGAGTAACTTAAACGGGATTTGGTAAAAACCCACAAATCTTGTTATTTTTCTTACAAGTTTGTGAATTAAACAGGTGTTGATTCCCCATCTCACTGAAAAAATGACGTCCATTTCTGATAAACTTTTCCTGACTGTTTCCTCCGTCCCCAAAAGCAGTGCCACGTGTGTCTAGGGTTTACCCTAGAACACAGCACGCCCGAAGTGCCAGAGCAGCTGCAGGTGCTGCCATCACCGGTTTCACGGGCACAGGAGCGCTGGCCCCACGGGCACAGGCGGGGCTGCTCCGAGCGCGGCATCTCCTCCGCAGGACGCCGGGAGGCTTTTCTGCAGCCTGGGGAGAAGCGCGCTAACGCGCTGGCTAAACGCCGCCCTGCCCGGCAGGAGGAGCGCCGTGCCGGGCCACCGAGGGAGCTGCACCTCCTTACCTTGCCCCTTTCAGCACCGACTCTACCTGCTCCCTGCAGCCAGGCAGGCACCGTCCCTTTGTCTGCTCGCACACGCAGCGGCCTTGGCCATCTGCGTCCGCAGAAGCCAGGGAGGTGACCCAGCAGCGAGCCGTTCCCCTCCTCGCTCCCGCCCGCCCGTGATTGAAATTCAGAGCACAGAGCACATAATCGGGTCAAGCCCAAAAAAAGAGGCTTTGGGCTCATGTGTCACAAATCAGTCTGGTCCCTTCAAACAGCACACCAGATTAGAACAAGCACCCGAACAAACCAGAGCGGAAAACCCGAAGCTCTCTAAAGCTGGTTTCAAAAGCTCTAACAAATCGCTCCATCTTTCACTCATTTAAACTTTCCAAATGAGGGTCAATACGGTCCCCGAGCATCCAAATGCTAATGCGCTTAAGTGCGCTTAAGCAGCTTTCCAGAGTGAATGGGCCAAAGAAGGGCTCGAAAAGACACGGCAGAGTTACTGTCACTGTCAAAAAGTCATTGTAGCCACCCCCAGAGTGGTTGCAATTCAACAAATTCATGATTTCTGTCTCTTAAAGGCATCTGCTTGAGAACATTTTTTTCCCTGAGCTGCTTTATCTCACAACGTCAGGCCGGCTCCAAAAGAAAAACCCTGCGATCGACTCTTGAGAACCAATACAGAGAAAGGACCCACATACCTTATTGCTTTCAAATTTCACACACACAAAAAGTTACCTTATTCACAGACAAAAGTGATTGGGCAAAGGTTCATTTCTTATACAAGCTGGAGGCACTCCTTTTTTTCTCCTCCTTTCAATTTCTGCACAGTCGTAGTCACCCAAGCAGAAAACTTTCAGGATCATGTGCCTTTTTAGGCAAGCCTGCTTATGAAGGGATTTTTTGTTGCTAGCAAAGAAAATCAAAATGCTATGAAAACTCACTGTTCTTGCTGGGTATTGCCTCAAGGTATATTTTTACAAGGGCAGCAAAAGTGAAATCAGATATCATAACTCGACATAACTTCTTTCTAAAAAAACATCTTTTTTTTCCTTTGGAAACAAGACTTGGTTAAAAAGCTTGCAGGAGGGCCGTATTCAGAGCTGAGAGAGAGCTCAGTAGCCAGCCTTTCCCGAGCAAACACAGCCATATCTTATTCCTGTTTTCCCATACTACACACAGGTAGATGCTTTGTAGCACTTCTGAAATAGCCCTCTGCGATAACTTATGTGTACTGAACTGCAAAACACAGTAACAACTTTCCTGACAACGGCCTTGGAATGTAATAACAACATCCTGTTACACAAAGCTAGGAGGAAATGGTTTTTATATTTACAAGAGACAAATCTGAAACTACTTCTAAACTCGGCAATTCTCAGAATCACACTGTTGATTTACAGCATAACACACCTTCTGCTCTCCCATACACACCACAAATCATAGTGTGTAAGACTGCATTTCTTCATACTTAAAGTAAATGGGATCCAGGCATTAAAACGATTGTTATATAGATAAAACACACAGCAGTCTATAACATACACTTTATATGGTGTGTACATGGGAACACTGTGAGCAGCTGTGGTCTGCACTGCTGCCTCCTGCTTGGCTGGAAACTGCAGCTCATTTTTCATTGATTCCACACCTTAGACTCTGAGTCCACCTCCTGATGTGTGAGCTATTACATGCTTGTGAGTCCCTCAATAATTTTTGGGGGGTGGGAGGGAAACCCCCCAAAAGGGGATATTTAAACACCCACAGACTCAACCTGTCCTGCTGCATCTGTCCACTGATGCTAAAGATGTGCATTATTGTTCTCTGTTATTTGAATACTCAGGACTTATTATCATTTTGAATTCTTCTTAAAAAACAGAAGAGAAAACAGAATATATACATTGCTCCTTTACAATAAAAGAGTTCAGCAATAGCTGCCGCTGGAATTTGCAGCAAGCTGCACAGATTGACACAGATGTGCTCATGGCTGTGAATGCTAGGAGAGAAGTTCAGAGTGAAGATTCCTGACAGGAGCTAATTGAAATAAGGTCCTGAGCACATGAGCAACCAAATCAACTAGATTTAAGATATTTAACTTTTTTCAGTTAAATACTCTGTGGATTCTGAAATGACAGAAAAGACAGACATACATGTATCATCTAATTATGAAAGTGAAATACTACTGAAATGCTGCTCAAGACCCAAAATCAATCTGACACTTATTAAACCAGGATAATATTTTTAAAAAATTATTATAATCTGGATGCAAATTGTATTTGAAATAATCAGCAAGGTAAAAAATTTGCTACTTTGAGAATAACTGAAGCATCTGTCTTGTTTGGGCTCCTCCTTAGCTTTGAGGAGATGACATGATTTCCTGGATATTGGGAATATAACAGCAGCAAATTCCCAAAGTCAAATGATGTCAGAGAATTAAAATTTGCAAGTGAGAAAAACAAAGTTACACAAAACTTTCTGAGTCAATGAGAGTTGTGCATTTAGCTATGAGACAGGTAACACCATGCTTTTTAAACTGCACCTTCCCATTGAAATGGAGGCTTATTATAGCAAATTTTTCACAGCCACAGAGGTTTTTGGCTTCACAGCTGCTGCAAAAATCAAGGGCATCCCAGGGCTCAATCTGCAGGGTACAGCAACCAAACCCTGTCTGAGAGGACATACGCTTCTATTGAAAAAAATATCCTTTAGACTATATATTACCTTGTGTTAACTTTAACTGTGTGCAAATAGCAATAATATCCCAGAACAGCTACTACACTTTCCAGCAGCAGGAACTGAACTCAGCAGTGACGTAAGTGTTAGCTGAATAAAGAACAAACACAAACAAGTATTAATGAGAATCCACGTGAAGTACCAATGAAATGCCCCGTGTAGGGCCCCTCTGCCGAGGGCACCGCACTACCACCGACATGGCCCTGCTGCCAGTGCCCGTGTCGGGACTGATTCAACCTCACGGGCAGGTTAGAGAGGCACCAATGCCACCCCTGTGGGCGCCTGGCTCAGGAGCTGACCAGGACCTATGGGAGCTCTGGTCCCTTCCATGCAACTCCCCTACTCAACTGTGGCACAGGGATATTCTGGGCTATTTTAAAATGCTTCTTTGGGTGGTGTCTGTGACCGAAAAGTCAGCACCAAAACACTATCCTCATGCTCCCATTGTCCCAGAGATCTCCTGTCTCCCTAAAACAGATGATCCCTGCTGGAAACAACCTGCCTTACTTTGGTCTCTATTTCACAGCAACACTAGGTTAATTATAAGATGCATCTTCTTGTCCAGAAACTGAGATAATTCACGACAAGGTTACCACGGCATGTCACCAGGCAATGCTAAACCTTTCCTGTTTGCTTTCCAGGCACCGTGCTGAGTGACCCGAGAGCCCGGGTGGCAGCCGCCCGCGGGCAGGGTGGCCTCCCTGCCCTGGCACCACCCAGCTCCTGCAGAGTCATCCCTGGCAGCACGGTGGCCCCTGTGCCTGTTTGCTCGGCAGGCAGCAGGCCAGGCTCAGCACAGCATGCTGCTGCAGACCCTGGCCCGGGCAGGGATGGGCACTGGAATGGCCGGCTCACAGCTGGAACAGCTGGCCCGGTGCCAGAGCGGCCGGCTCAGTGTCCTGTGTCAGGGGCACAGCCTGCCCTTCTCCAGCTCTGGAGAGAGCCCTGAGGTCCCCGACTGTGGCTCTGCCTCAGCAGCTTTGCCCTGTGCCAACAGCTGGTGGCAATTATGGCTCTTTTAAATTCTCTTCTTCAGAAAAGAATCTGAATTAATTGCAAAAAGCCTCTGCCTCTCAGATTCTCCAAGTTTACAGATCAGGCTAGAACTCCTTTGCCATATTCCCCCGCATGCTGTTTACCTTCTTATTTTCTCTCTGTCTCTCTGGTCTTGCACATCTTTTTGTACTCTCCTGTTTCATTTTCCTGACTAGGATCTCAAGCCAGAGTTCAGCAAAGCATCTACATGGTGATTCACAAACAATTTACCTGGAGCTGTCTGGCACCTGTGTGAATCAGGACACAGAACTGCGCAGGGTCTCTGTGGACAAAGGTAAAGGGCTCCCCATTCACTTTCCTAGGCCTCAGTCTAAATTCACTTGCTGACATCAGACATCAATAATATGGATTCAGGACTTTGATCAGATCCAGGTAAGTCCACAGCACTACAAGATCGGAACTTGGAAACAATCTGCCAGAAAAATCCCTTCCCTCCTCCTGTCCATCCATCTAAGTAATTTTGTATTACCACTTGATGTCAAGTAGTCCTGAGGGAGTATTCTAAGAGAAATATTTGGTTTTTCTTAATTACAGAAACTGGGACAGTCCAACTGTTCCTAAGGAAATTCTCTGCATAAATGTAATATATATGTCTTGTTCCATAAGGCGTGATCCTCTTCAGACCTAGTCAGATGTTCTGTTACTTATCTTCCATTATTTTTTCTGCTTTGGCTGTGCAGTAATGCCAACTTGAGAAATTCTTTGTTGGAATCCTTCAGAGCACTATTCTCCTTGATGAAAGCTAAGATGGACTGACAGATCAGCATGTGTATACACCTAAAGAAGACTGGCATCACATAAAACCAGCTGTGGGGTAGAACAGTCAGTGTGGAGAGAGGAAACAGGGTGGCAGGTTCTATGTACTGCCTCCACTGAGCAGCCTGGTAATGCAGCTCTGAGTTCCTTCTGGCTGGGCTGTGATGGTGTGAGAGTCAAGTGCTGAGCAGCACAGCAATGTTCAGGACGTGGTCTCCACTGGCAGGTTCAAGGCTTGGGACCAACAGCCCTTGGCCAGCTAGGGGCACAGCTGATCAGAGAGAGAACACCTTGGAGGCACAGCAACTTCACAGCCCTGGCTGGGGATTCAATGGGATCTAACCCCGCAGTGAATGCTGATCCCTGGCTCATTCGACTCCATCACTGAGGGCACCACTGAGTGAGGACAGAAAGCTCTGCAAGAAATGAGACAACCAGGGTCCTCCTGCTTGTAACAACCAAAGATCCCCCCAGAGGGGATGGGACCTGACTGGCTCAAACAACCAGAAAGTGTATTCTTCAGAGTTTCTGAAACTGAAATGAATTTCTTTTCGTTACACAAACCAAGATTCAAATATGTGAGACACGTGAGTACAGAAGAGTTAATGCAGCATCATTTTAGAGCTCGCAGCTGGGGCTGGCTTGTGAAGTGCTATTCTTTCCGCTGTATCTTTAAGTGCTGTTAAATTCATTTGTCACTTGATCAAAAGCCAACAGGCTACAAATCTCCCAAGCCCCTCTGGTGCTGAATAGTGACAGGAGGATTCTGTTCTGCCATCAGAAAACATTTGTGCGCAGCTCTGTCCGCAGTCATACACGCTACTTTAACTCATCTGCCTCCCCATTCTCCCCAGCCCGCGAGGACAAATTGCTCACTGTGGCTCCCTTTCAGAGGCAGCGCAGCGCGCAAAGAATCATGACTGAGCAGAAACACAAGGAACAGGCACATAAAAATTCATCACTTTGGCCTACTGACCTCTTGCCACTGGATTTGGCAAACCCCATCTCAAAAAGTAGCACCGAGGGAGAGCTAAGCAGAGCGGCTGAGTGAAATTACTGACAAAAAATATCCTGGACACAGGAAAACCCCACCAGATGCTTCATTGTCTTTGCAGAGAAGTGGTGCTGAAAAAGGGGGTGATCTACCACATGGCATATTGGGTGGAATAAGTAGTGCCATTGTTTCAGGGCAGCTCTGTCACTTTACTGACCGCAATACAAAGAGGTGTAAAGCAAGATTTAATCCTGACTTTTTAGTCAGCAGATTAAAACCAATCATGCCAGATGTCCACAAGACTGTTTAACATACAGAAAGCTTTTTCATACTCTACAAAATAGTAGAAGTTGTAATAACTTCTTTATTTCCTCTAGAGAGGCCTTTTTCACTCACTTTTAGGCAGAAAAAAGGGAGACGTTGTAACAGATTTTAAGATGTGCTATTAATTTTTACTCTAGCCTTTCTTCTCCCTTTTGAGACAAAGCTAAACAAAGTAAATTCTTTAATCCATCCAAAATTAGACAACTATGCCAAAGAAAACTGCTGGTATAAGAAAGTTGTGATTTTAAAAAGAATTTATACCCATTAATACCAGTAATGGATGCTAACCGCACTGTTTAAATTCTTCACGTAGTACTTGAGGTGGTGAAAGACATTAAAACATGGTGGTCGGCATGCTGAGAAAGGAACAGATTATCCTTTTCCCCTCAGAACTGGCATTGTGCTGGTTTCTTCCTGGTGGAGCACACCTGGTGTGAGATGTGTGTGCTCTGCTGCCTGCCTGGGGCTGGGGGCTGCAGGACCCTCGGGAGCCCTGCCAACAGGAACCTGCCAGGACCTGGCCTGGCACTCAGAGCCCTCTGTGCCAGCAGGGGATGGCACCTGCACAGCCCTTCCTGCCGTGGCACCCAGAGCCCTGACCACAGCCACTGCAGGCTACAGCACAAGAGCTAATACTCACTGAGCGGTCTTCTTTAAACTCACCTACACAACTGTTACACACTTTGGAATGTTGCTGCTTTCTTCCATATCTACTTATGAACAAATTAATATCCAAAATACTACCATAAAGGATATAAATTCAACAATAATCAAAGCATATTTAGTAATTTTTTCTACTATATTAGCAAAATGGAAAAAAGTGTGGCATAATAGTGTTTCCCTGCTGAATTTCCAAAGTCAAAAATGCTGCTAAATTCAGCAGAACTCAGAATGTATATTTACTTTGTCATATTAAATTGCAAATAGTTTATGTATTTAAGAAAAAATAATTAACTTCTCTTTGGAAAAAAATGATAGAAAAAAAATCTCCTTGAAATCCCAGTATTGGGCTGATTTGTATCACATTTATCATTTAGTAATTCAGAAACCATATGGCAACAAGATAACACCTTGTTTGGCATCCCTTATCTATCAGCTGCCGTGGAAAAAATACAACTTACATATTTCATTTGTTTTCTCATCATGTGCTTTAACAAAATCTTCAGTACAAACTTCTAAAACAAAGGTAACCATCTTAGTGAATCCCTGACCTAAACCAGTACTGTTAAACCATTCTCTTCAATTCATACCTGGTGGAGATCTAAGCGAAGAGTTGAAATCATAAACCAAACAAATTAGCAAGGCACTGCTTTAGTTGTGCTGACACCAAGCTAGGGATGGGCACAACGCTTTCCTGGCTGTTGAGTGCTTTCAGAGGAGCACCTGTGAGACACCTGCAAGCTCTTCCTGCTGGTTCCTGCAGGTGGGGAAGGGGCTCAGCTGTGTGTGCCTGCAGCTCCTCTGCCCTCCTGCCACCACATGAACCTCTCTGCATTTTTCCAAAGCAGGGCGCCACTTCTGGAACTCACGTCAGACAAAAGAGTGTGTTTTGGTAGACCATGGTTTGCTGCATTATAAACCACGGCCACAGGTACAAGGATAGCAGCCTGCTTCCTTACTGGAAGATGTGTTTCATTAGGTTAATTAAGATGCACAATTTTGCTTTCTTTCATCATCCTCATCCTTACGGTACCTCTTGCAGGTCTTGTATCATACAAGCTAATGATTCTGTACTGAAAATTTTGGACAGGTAGAACCTCCAGTCCAGTGCACTCTGACGGCTGAAAAGCCACTGTAACTCAGTGGCTTTAAATCCTCTGGCCTCTCCCTGTCATACTGAGGGGATGTGGGCAGGCACTGCAGTGAAGATGATGCTATTTTCTTTGTGACTAAGTCCAACTAGAGGCTCTCAAGCTACCTAACGGGAATAAGTCAACCAAGTGTAAATCTGACTAAGAGATTTCTGCCAGTTAAACACTTACTTCATTACTGCTTATTCCACCCTGGAATTTGCACAAAATTACAATTCTACTCTCCACTTCTGAATTTCTTCAGGCAATCTTGTGGGTGGCCCTCAAGATACATTTTACCAATTTTTCATGCCCATCCCTCGAAATGTGACCCTGCTCCTGTGCTTTTATCTCTCTGACAACTTCACACAGGAAAACATGCAGCCCCTCTGATAGCATGAAATCGGAAACAATAGCCTCTGGAAACAAAGGGGAGGAGGGAGGCAGGGTACAGTTCAGGTCCTGGCTGATTTTAGGCACAAACAGATGTTCATAGGGCCCAATACCCTGAGCAAGCTGAAAGGAAAAGCTTGTAAAAGAAATGGACCTTAAAAACAATGTATTGAAGAGCTTTAAAATAAAGGCAAAGGGAAAGCAATATGGCTTTCACTGATAAATCTCAGCTAAGAAAACCAAAGTGGCACCATGAATTTAAATGATGCATTTTTCTTTCTCAATGAACTCTACAGCTCATTTTGAAATCTACAAATTGCTTAAATCTCAACTTAGTTTACAAGTCTCCCACAGCCATTAAAAGGTTACAATACAGGCATTTCTATTTCTTGTAACTAATCACCAGAGCTGGAAACACCCAGCGAAGCCCTGAAATATAGGCTAATGCCATTATTTTAAAAGCTGCTTACAGCTCAACAAAGAGGAATATGCTGAAAGAATCTTGATTGGAAAAAATCTTAGACTAGCTGTTGGAACAAATTATGTTCAATCTCCTGTTCTTTTCATGTGCACTATTTCAGACTCAAAAAGCCCCATGGAAAGAATCCTTGAAGCGCTGTCCTGAATTGGACTTGGGCTGTGTTTCACAAAAGCCAAAACGCAGCATTTACAAATGAAACAAAGTGTGGAATCATTCCTCTGACTGAAGTTTCTGCTTTTGTGATTAAAACTCTCTTCCTCTCTCTTGAAGAGCCTGCCATCCAAAAGCCCTGTGCCATGCTCCAATGCACAAAATACATGTATTCATTACAGGAGAAAAAACCCTGAAAAATTTGGCACAAAGGCGGGTGCATAGCTTAAGTCCTGTGTAGGGTAGCCCTCACTTGAACTCTGCTCATTTGCATAGATTTTACCTATTGATTGTCTCTATCAGGGATACAGTGGATGGCTAAAAGGATTGTTCCATCAGCTGCTTGTGGTCAGGTGCAGATTTAATGTGATAGTTATTAGCATCAATGAGACTCACACAGTAAAGAAATAAACAAGTGGAATCTTTTGCCACCAGCATCACAATCAGTAGGAATTATTTTCATGACAAACAAAGCTGAGACTGAAGGTATCTAAGCCTGCTTAGGAAGCTTAAGAAATTACAGCTTGAAACTCCATCCAGAAGTGACTGTGCATTTGTCTACTCCAACCATGCATACCGGATCCTGCGTGGCACTGATTTAATCTCAACCGAAGCAAATGGCACCTCTTTGACTAAAACAAACCTTCAGAAAGGCATGACCTCTTGATAACACACAGGACACTCACTAATTCTTCTGGCAGCCACTCCAGGAACAGAACTACTTATTGATCACTCTTATGGCTGATTTCTCACACATGATTTTTCATTTTAAATTGTCTGTTAGCAGCTTTTAAACATCACTTAGAACCAAAAGGAAGGGGGACACTGCTGTGAACACCGCAAAGTGTGAAAACTCCTGGGAAACCCTCTGACCTGCTGGCAAGGGGTGTCTGAGTGAACTGCAGTGGAGCTCTAAGGAAGCTCGGCTCAGCCAAGCTGGCCCTACAAGCTCTGAAAACAACTCCTCCTTGGCACTCGGATCTGGCCCAGAGTCTGGGTAAGAGGATGGAGAGCCTGCTCTCCTCTCACACCAAACTGTGACACCTGGAGAGGAGGTGTGCGACGGATTTCAACACACAGGCTCAGCAGCCACATGTAAAGTCAAATATGCAATTACAATAAATTTATCTAAAGATGCCTGAATGATTATGCCATGGTATTGCTGTGGGAGCTGGGGTTCAGCTGTTGGCAGGTGCTTGCCTTTGGAGTCTCCCATCACTCTGCCACTGACCCCTTGGTGCTCCTGCATGTGCAACACAGACAAACGCAAAGTTAAACACTGATGTTTCCAACAAACTCCTCTTGCCATAGGATCACTTGATTTCACTTCCTCACTTTCATCCAAATTGTTAATCTCAGGATAAACTGCCTTGATCAAGCATGTTTTGTGACTGCATTTTCTCTCTCAATTTTCTTCTCATTACTAACTCTTGCATTAGGTTGCCTGAAATGAATGTCAAGCTAATGAGCCTTCAGCTATTGAGAACCTTGCCTGGTGTCTCTCTCCTTTCTTCCCCTTAACTACAAGAACAAATTTATTCTTCTTCTAAAATTCTGTAATGTCCCAGGTACACCAACTTGTTCCAAACCAACTTGCAAACATGTTGGTTACAGATGGGCAATTACAAATGGCAATTCCTACTCTTTAAATTCCTGACTCCCAGGAATTCCAGCTCCTCCTGACTGATCTGTCAGGAAACATCACTCAGGCACTGGTGGCCCAAAGCTTTCCTTCATTTTTAAATTGTACATAAATATGTCAAGTTTAGGAAATTTCCAGTACATTCAGGGAAAAACCTAATGATTTTTTTACTTCCAGATGTGAACAGAACTCTTGAACCTTTTATGGCTACAATACTGACATTCTTGTGAAATTCAGCACTTGTTAAAACTGCAAAAATAAAGGATAGAAATGAAAATAAGTCTTGCTAACTCTTTCTATGACATCTACAAGTCGGGTAATACTGTAAAGAGCTACCCTTCATAAGCCTTCCACCTCTAAGGGAGAGAGACTTTATATTCATCTGAATTTTTGGACTGTCGTCAGAGATTTCTGCACGAGTGCTAATAATGTGGTATTATTTACAGCTGCAGTGCTGAACCATCTAGAGCAATGTGATTTCAGAACTGCTATCAACTGAGTAACCAGTGCAGTTTGCACTAAGTTGGCACGTCTTACTCCATCAGGGACTTTAACTTCTGAGAGCTATACTCAGTGTGCAGGAAATTGAGCTGCCCATTTGTAGGATTTTAAAATTACCATTACAAAACCCCACTGTGAACTAGTACACAGATATGATCAGTTAAAAATCTGTAATTCACCAGCTTCAGTGCAAATTCCATTTAGTTCTAGAGAAATTACCAAAGGTAGGAACAATGTTAATGCTAACAGTCTATATATACCCTTCTGTATCTCCCCAGTGCACACACATGGCTGAAAGAAATCTGTGTGAGTTACTGGAAAAACATCAGGTGAAACAGCCATCTGTATAGGAATCATGGGCGGAAACCTGTTTCTATTTCAGTGCCCACAGGTTGCACCAGAAATTCTGACAGCAAAGAGCCAGTGTCAGCTGTTTGCTGAAGCACGTATAATATGCAGCATCAGGCAGCAGTTTGAGCCCTCTGCACAGCCTAACAACAGAAGAATTGCAGCCTTCATTTTGTCTAACCCTGCTTTTATTGTTTGTCATTGTTTCTTAGAGTTATTCTGCTGTCAATATTTGAAGAACAGAATCCTGTCTGGGTATTGATTTCCTAAAGACTTTGAATCACTGCCTTCATAATGCATATATTTTAAGGCAAGTGCATGCAAAAGGTGGAGGTGAAGTTGCTTATTGAATTAAATCAATACAAGATACTGCACTGGCAATTATCATCTAGTATTCATTTTACATAATGTAAAATACCCAGTAGACAGAAGAAAAACAAATTTCCATCCCACTTTGGCAATCTTAATTTAAATCTCTTGTATTCTGGACTTTGGGCGTGCTTAAGTTCAGCTGTTGTCATTCAAGCATTTAGCACACTCTACTCAGAAGCAGGTGCTGAGGGGGTGGCACAGTGCCACCTCCCGTGGCCCTCCCTTGGCTCCCACCGAAGGGAAGAGCCAGACAGCAGCGCAGCTGGAGTCTGGAGATGCTTCTCCAAGAGCAGCTCAGGGGCTGCACTGCAGCCTCCAGGACTAAAAAACCCAAATGACTCTGACGGGGAAACTTGGGACCCACACTAAAACCCGACTCAATTCAGCTTATGTTTGTGTTCTGCAAGCTTAATGGCAGTACTATAGTTACACTGCATTCAGCTGAAAAGAAACAAAAAATTACATCTGGTTTAATCTTCAGGGAACCATTAGGGTTATACGACTAAAAATAATCTAGAAGCAGCATTTCAGAGGCACAACATGATCTCCATAGGGAGTTCCGCCAGTATATGCATTTCTTTGCTGTCTCTAAGGGAGCAAGGGGATCTGAGTGCCACGCAGCAGGCTGGCCAGAACACCGTGAGGCCCAGAGCTGGATGCAACAAGCAGCAGTGCACCCTGATCCAGCCCAGGCTTCCTGTGGCTGGAGAGCCACGAGCAGCCCTTGCCTGTCAGAGAGCTGCCTGCTGTGCTCAGAGCCGGACAGGAGACGATGGGAATCATCTACAGCTGCTCAACAGCCCCCGCACTGAACCACGAGGCAGAACCGAGTGTGGGCCTCAGTGTGTGCTCCCGGCCGGCAAGGGCTGGGCAGCTGCGCTGCACTAGGAGCCCAGGAAGATGTTTCCCCCAGGAAGCTGATGGGCTCCCTTTTGTGACAGGAAAGCAGCCCAGGACGAGCACATCTCTCTGGACACCCACTGCCTGGGCTGGCCATGGGGGAATCCCCCCGAGGCTTTCTGCGCCCCGCTCCACAGCCTTTCCCCCACCTTGTGCAGGAGCACAAGGAGCACAAGGAAGCTGACTTGTCAAACACTTTTTATATGGGACCCCAGGAGTGCCACCACACAGGCTGAACTCAGAGTCTGCTCCTACCAGGGGCCTGCTTCACACACACTGTTTCTTTTCATACCTCCACCAGAAAGCGCTATTAATTGTTAGCGTTTATTTGCATGAAAGTGTGGAAAGTCAGCTGCAAAGAAAACAACAAAAACCAGCAGAAGCCAGAGGAAACATGACTTCACAGAAAGGCCTATGTCGTAACATACCTTGTTCTTCCAGACGAAGATGCCATGAAGAAATATGATAATTTTCAAGGATTTTATTGGCATACTCTTCACTCATTAAAAAAAAAAATCTATTCCATGATCGTTGAGAATAACATCAGACTGTATAGGTCAAAAATTGACTGACATCACTCTGGACAGGCATTATTGAGACACACAAAGAAGCTGTTGTGCCTTTAAGCTTATGGTACATTGCAACGCAGTAAATGAAAAGCCACTATTATGAGGGGATGTTTATGTCAGTATCTGAAACAAATCTTCTTTTTACTAGGATAATACTGTCTTAAATTGTTAACTGTTGATCAGATAAACAACATGTGATAAAGATCCTATAATCTCTTTTCATACAATTGGTTTTAACCCTTTAGAAGCTTTACATATTAAAATATTACACATTGATGACCCTTGTGAAAGCTTGAAATAGCTGTAAATTACATCCTAACACACTTCTTGTGTAAGCAGCAAGGAGAGAATTCAGGATTAGATTTTAATAAGGTGGAGATAGGAGATAAAATTTTCACAGGAGGTTATGTCCCAGTCACTGCTGGAACTTGCATCCTGCCCCCTTCCCACTCTTCTGACCTCTGTGTGAGAAGAAAGGAGTTTGATCTCCCTGGTAAGGGTGCAGATTGAAGAGGTATTTCATGCAGTGCAGGACACAGAGAACCTCTCTTGCCATGTGGTACCAAGCAAAGGTGACCCATTTCTGCATGACTACATAAAGGGCCAGGAAGCTTTATCTTTCTTTCCTTGGAGGAGGAGCAACCTAAATGTTACAGCCATTATTACAGCTGATTTGAGATTCCTAGATTGCCACTTTGCATATTTTGCTTTGAAATGTCAAATTCTCATCTCAAATTTGGACTGGGAAAAAATGATACATTATGGGAAATCCTATTCTGACAAAGGTAAAATTGCTGTCTGAATTATCAATACTAATAAAGTCAGATTTGTGGACACATCATGTAGATCAGAAAGTCAAAGCTTCCTTGAATAATGTACATGACAAAATACAGTGGAGACCAGCATCCAATATAATTTTTTTCAAAATTACCACTGTGTGAGCTCTCCTCAGAGGGGCTGAGGAACAGAAGCTGCTGTCCTGTTTCTTTTACCTTTCTGCTACAGAACTGTGAGAGGAAGAACCATGAAAGAGAGAAAAGTAACAGGCTGCAAGTGCTTATTCCATGGTGCTAAGCAGTTCAGGGTGTGTTTCCTGAACTTTCTTAAAATTCATACTGATGTCTGTGCTAATTTACAGTGAAAGGACAACCAGGTCCATTTGCCTGTGTTAGGGCAGAGAGGACTGGAGAAGCTGGAAGAAAGAGAAACAAACAGAAAATCTGCATGCCAAAGAGGAATAGATGTATGTACGTGTATGCCTGCATTGTAAGGCACAGCCCAAGAATATTCTGAACACCTCTGTCCTGCCAGCTCCACGGCAGAGATGCCACTGCCCGAGCCCAGGGAAGGACAGCAGCGCTGTCCCTGAGGGGCTGTGCCACTGTGCCAGGCACAGACCCCAGCTGGGAGCTGAGGGGCTCCACCTGCCAGGGCAGCTCACACAATCACAGTCTGGAAAAGGCGGCTTGCACTGCAACGGACACAGGTGTGACCAAGATTTCAATTACAAGCCAAATGATCTGATGCAGCAGCAACTGGTGTCTCTCACCACCATCATTTGCTGCCTGGCCCATGCAATATCCTACTGCAAATGAGCTTTACATACTTTAGGCATCACCTCTGTCGATTCTCCCTGAGGCTGACCACATTTACCACTGGTGAAATCTAAATAAAAATAAAGGGTTTTTTTTAAAACAAAATATCCATCTTGGTTTCTTAGTGCTCTTTTCTACAACTTTTGAGACTTAGTATTTTCAGGTAAAATATTTTTTAATGTTTTAACATAGCTGCACACACATCCAGAGATTTTGTGCATTCAGTTCACCAACTCTCACTATATTTCTGACTCCTACTGAAGAATAAAATTTGCCATCACAACAGGAGTTACTGATGATAAAGGTAAATACAATCGTGTTCCTTGATTTTCAGACAGCTACAGAATTCTTTCTACCCAATTTTGTTTCTGATAAGCAAGCAAAATATTGTTCTTTAATACACAGTGTAATTTTTTGGAAAAAAAACTCCCTCTAGGCTTCCATTTATGGCAATGAAAATAGGTATTCACAGGCTTTTAATACACTGCAAATATGCAGAGTGTAAACCTTTCCTTCCCCCTGCCCTTTGCTTTAGATCATCATTGGGTGATCTAAACACTAGTGCACAATTCATACATAGATGTGAAAAATTTGTATTGCAGTAACACCCAGGAATAAACTGAAATGTAGAAAGAATGCACTTTTTGTAGGTAAATCTATTCCTTCTAAAATGAAATAATTCTTAAAAAGGGGGATTTTATAGCATCTTCCCAGGTGATATTCTGCCCCAGTTGAGCTAAGTTTCTAGTCTAGAAATAAACAAAACAAAACAAAACAAAAACAAACAAACAAAAAAAAATTAACAGGTGGCTTTATTAAAGTACTTATTACAGATTTGCATTATGCATCGCAATACTCCACTAAATTATTCAGACTACAACTTTAAAGTCCAGATATTGTTACTGGTTAGTTATATGCGTGTTTTTCCAGCCCCAGTCCCTGCTGCACCCCCTTGCCCTGCCTGAGAAGGGCTGGCTGCCGGTGCTCGAAGGTAAGCACGGGATGAACTGCTTCCCATACTGTGACTCCAACCCCAGGGGCACAACCCGGGCACGTCAGACAGTGACAGAGACAGCTCGGTGTGTGTGCAGCAAACACCGGCCCGCCTCCTGCAGACAGACAGACAGGCACCGCCACACCCGGGCAGGCTGCAGTGCCTGCCTGCCCCTGGCACTGGGACCGCACCACCTGCGAGCCATGGCCGAGCCCGTCTGCCCACGGGCACGAACCGCCAGCGCGGGGAAAGCTCCCGAAGCCCCGCAGAGCCCGGAGCCGGAGCTCACGGGCACCCCAGGCCCGGAGCCCCGCAGAGCCCGGAGCCGGAGCTCACGGGCACCCCAGGCCCGGTGTCCCTCAGATCCCGGAGCCGGAGCTCACGGGCACCCCAGGCCCGGAGCCCCGCAGAGCCCGGAGCCGGAGCTCACGGGAACCCCAGGCCCGGTGTCCCTCAGATCCCGGTGCCACAGCTCACGGGCACCCCAGGCCCGGAGCTCCGCAGAGCCCGGTGCCACAGCTCACGGGCACCCCAGGCCCGGTGTCCCTCAGATCCCGGTGCCACAGCTCACGGGCACCCCAGGCCCGGTGCCAGCGGCTGGCCCGCAGCAGCCTGGCGGCTCCGTCCCCTCCCGCCCGACCCGAGGCTGCCCGTGCCCGCGGCCCCGCGCTGCCGGCAGGTGACGGTGATGGTGACGGATGGCAGGTGCGGGGCGGGCGCTGCTATCCCCGCCGTCCCTGCCAGCTGAGGGCACAGCTGCCGCCACAGCGAGCGGGGCCGCGGCACAGGCCGCGGGATTCATTAGCTTAATGATGCCCAGCCCTATCACAAAGCACGAGATAATTGTATTTAATTTGTGTACGTTTTAATTACGGAGCACGCAGTGCCAAGTTTGATGAACGCATCATCTTCTCCGTTCTGCTTTGTCACCGCGTTTGCGTTAATTTGCATTGAGGCTGGAGGAGCCCCGTTTTTACCGTGTCACCCTTCCCAGGATGACGCCGTGCGGGACCTCTGCCTGCTGATATAGCAGGCACAAATTAAAAGCAGGTTTATGACCACATGCTCCGAGACCCTCTGGGGCCCTGGAGGAGGCGGCCAGAGAACAATCCATTCACTCATCTCTCCCCTTATCTATGATGGAAGTAGAAACAATTGCATCATTTAATTTACTGTTGCAACGGGGATATGGCTCATTGGCCCCTCGTTGTTTTGAAGATGGATTTAATTAACCTCCTATGAATCTTGCCAATACGTGTGGCAGCATCAGTATGGAATGAAAGATGTCAAAAAATCAGCTGCAGGGTAATGAGCATTTCTCAAGCTTGCTCTGCTGAGAGGACTCGTGGCTATAGAGCTTGGCCCCAGCAGAAAGCTGCGGAGCAGACTGAGTTAATACACTGCTGTCTGGCCTCTGGGAATCCATGCTCGGGTTTGCCTTAGACTACTAAGAAGAGAGGTAATTGAATAATTCCTAGTAGCCACATGTACCTTTAACGCAGAGGCCATTTGCAATCACTGGAAAATAAATAATTGCAATTAACTACACTGTTAAGTAAATATATCCAGTCCCTCAGGGAAGTAATCTGCATGCCTTTCTAAGTCTGGCTACAATATAAAACTCATCACAATGTCTATGAGAGTAATTTATAATGAACATTTAGCAGGTGCCTCAGATGTGTTGCTGCAATTTACCTACATTAATAAAGCTCTCCTTATTAGAACTGAAGTTGTATGCATTTTAATTTAACAAATCTTTATTACACTTTCCTTTTACAAAGGATGCTATTTCCAGCATTTCCTAGAAACATTTGAGCTTGTAAAAAAGTTAAAGTCTTTATGAGAGGAAGGTATTTACAGCAAACTGTTTGAGATTATAAAACCAATCCAGGACTTTACATGCTTTCCTAACTGGAGTGAAAACATGATGCGAAAATTGTAAGCTATTGATTTATTCCGTGATGTGCTGGTTTATCTCAGAAATAAAGCAACGTGTTTTTTCTCTTACAATAACGGTTTAGTATCACTTTAGTGCAGGAGGAAGGGGACCCTATTTCAGTTTTAAACTACCAGCCACAATGGAGCAGGACCTCCCGGAGCTCAGCACCTGGCCATGAATTCAGTGGTTGCCCCTGATATCCCAAATGGACACGTGGGCACCTGCACGTTATCACTGCCCAGGAAGGGCAGCAGTCTGGTTTGGAATAGGGAGGCACGATTGACTATGCCCACAACTACATACGCTTGCTTTATATGCCATGTCAGTATTTTTAATGCAAAGGAACTTTACTGTTTTCTCAAAGCAAAATTAGTCAGAATTAAAAGAAATAAAATATTGCTGTCTTTGTAACAACAAGACTGTGCAATTCTTTCATGCCCTTTTCCTGATGTATTCAAAACATCTTCTGCAGATATTACTTAGACTAAAAAATATACACACACACAAATATTTGCACCTGACCAGACAGCCAGATGGGTTGGTTGGTGGTGTCTCCTGAATGCATGAGGACAGCAAGAGCCTCATGCTGACAGGTGACCTGTTTCTGTCCAGGGAAGCACATCTGTACCAAGGAGGAGATAATTAAGTCTCCGCATCCATCCATCACCTGACTATCTCACTTGAATCAGCTTTTCAAATCACTGATAATTGTGTAATTAACTATTAATCTTTTTCATGACAATTACTAATGGGTCATTTGTTGGCTGGAGTTTGCAAGGATCCTTGTTAGTGTCCAATGCATAGGATGAAACAATTTCAACTTAAAATATTTCTTCAGATTTGAGTAAGATCTAAATCAATTATTCAGAGGTGAAAAGGTGTTAATCAGCTTTTATTTTGAACAAGAGATGTTTGTTCAACACAGAGCGAGTGATGTCTCAGAGGAGAGGTCCCCATTTTGCAGGCACACACGGTGGCAGTGCCAGAGCGCTCCTCCAAGTCCTGCTGGCACGAGCACGCTGCATAAAGGGACACCATGCCCCCACTGGCTTGCTCAGAATTAAAGACCACATTGTGCCAAGACAGCGTGATCAAATGGAAATTACGTGATTCACTGCAGCATCAGCAATATAGTGGCAGCTAAAAAGTCATGCCAGAATGAAGTCGTTCCTGTTTTATCAGATAATATAAAATCACATGGTCAGAGGTGGCAGAGAGGCACACTGCAAGTGAATGATGGAGTCAGACGTGTAAATTTTTATGAGCAGTTATTAGCTTTTAAAAAACATTTAATCAGCAATTCCAGTCCTGGCTTATCAAAGGGCTGCTTGGCAGAAGTCTAGAAAGGAAATATTCTGGTTGACTGTAACCCACAGAGCATACAGAGTGAACAGACACGGTTAATTCTAAGATGAGGACATAACTTTTTTTTTTCTGCAGGCAGAGCTTGAAAGCTTTTTGTAGGCCAAAATATCTGGAATCCTGAAACACCACTTCTATTGCTACCTTTATAAATTTTCATATATGATACACTTAATCCCTCTCCAGCTTACCAAGCTGCCACCAACCCTAACAAGGCTTTAGTAATGAAAAAAAAAAAGGTTTTTTCCCATTTTTTCCTGGATACAAGGCAAGGCTATGGTTTACCTTAAGCAAATGGATTTTGCGATTAATGTGACTTTCTCCTAAAGCCTGACAAACTGAACTCGTTACTGAGCTGCCATTCTTGGGACTGAGGAGCACACAATTTAAAATTCTTTCTTGGAACTACAAGGTACTTTTCTAAGAAACTCCTGAATCAGCAGTCTCAGAAAGAGGGTTTTACTCCCAAAACAGTCAAAATAAGCTCAGTTTCTTAAGCCTGTTTATACCTTCCTAAAATGGACATATTGCATGAGGAAGACTTCTAGTATGGAAATTCAACAAATAACTTCTTTAAATATTAAAGTAAAGTAATTCTCAGAGATTAATACAGATTGTTACTATGGCCAGCTGACTGAAAAAATACTCTTTCTTGGTCTATACCCACCTAAAATACTTGAATGGTAATTAAAACAGAGGAAGAGTGGTAAACTGGCCCACAGACAGAAGGAGAAATATTCCTCTGGACAAGCACAGCCACAGCTGGGAGCTGAGATGCTTTGGGCTGGGGCAGGGTACAGGAGAGAAGCAGCTCCAAGATCCAGCATAGTGCCTGGGCACGCTTGAGTTTGTGAATTTTTAATATGTTAATATTTTTTTTAATATTATGTTGCAAACACTTCCATATGTGCTGGGAATAGAGGTGCTGGAAGGTATCTGAAAGCAGTGGGCAAATAATCAGAATGCTGTAACACCCAAAAAAGTCTAGTATTTAAAAAAAAATTCAGTAGGCAAAACTTTGAATTGAAACATCAGCAAATCCTCAGCCAGCTTTGCCAATATAAGATTAAGTGAATTTACCTGGCTGTCAGGCTGTCAGATAGAAGATTCAGGTCTTACAGCACATCTCAGAGTGATCAAAACCCAAGGAAATGCAGATCTTTCTTCTGCAGTTACTGCCTTACTAAACACATTCTGTAAGTACAAGGGTTATTTTTGCTGGCTGGAGCAGGGTGGTGTCCTTCAGAAGGCTGGACTCTTATGGAAGATCTTCTGGATGTTCTACAGTGATAAAGCAGTGGCATTCCCGCTCCTCAAAGCGAGAGCCTGGCCCCGCTGGGCTGCACAGCCCTGGTGGGATGTGCTGGGACCTGCCCCAGTGAAGTGCCCAGCAAACACACCTGGAAAATTCACTGGGGCTCCCTCAGCAACAGCACCTGGCATTGCCCCCGTGCCAGCAACCACCTCCCCCGCATGACTCCAACACAGGAAAGCAGATTTTCCTAGCAAGGAAATCAATGTGACTTTAAATTAAGGCTCCCATAAGTGTTCAATAAATTACATATTAATGATTTATAGTCTATTAATTATGAATTAATATACGTAACATTTTTTGCATCTGATTTAGGACACTGCACATCAGGGTCTGGACTCTACATTCTGAACAGCTCTCAGATTCTCCCTTTAAATGGCTTAATTGGGAAGTTATTTACCAACACACTTTATTCTTTATGTTTGATATAAGCACAGTCTACATTTACACAAGTATTGCTTGTAGCATCTCAGTGTTCAAACGTTCAGCAGCTGTGGTCTTAAGAGGGAATTCAAAAGGTCACCAAGAAAAGCAGAGATAAATTTAGTAACGTACACAAAGATGACAGGTCAATGGATTAACCCTTACAATTCCCAGTATTAACTCCGCTGCTGAATAGTCCAAGAGTGGTGAATATCAATTTGCATGGGCACACGGTTAATAGCAGAAGGGACTGGGCCAGCCTCTGGAGTGGGGGGCTCCAGCTGAGCAAGGCTCTCGCTGGGGCTGGCACTGATTGTCTGGGACAGAAGCACCTCTGCCTGCTGCTGCTGCTGCTCTGCCAGCTGCACACGTGGGTCACACCCTTCACAGCTGCTCCGGCAGGGGATTTGGGCCTGGATCTCAAACACAATCAGACCCCGAGTCCTATCCAGTGCAATTCCCTCTGGAGGTGGCCTATGGCTCTGTCCTTCCAAATGACACTTTAGGAATGGATCTGTCCCCGAGGAGCCAGCCCTTACTGCCAGTGCTGTACTCTGGCTATTAACTCCCTCAGGACTGTCCAGAGGCAGTCCCAGACACATCAGACAACTGTTTCTTACAGCTCTGGGGTCTGCTGACATACAGATTTATAAACTACACCAAGAACAAAACACTACAAAACAAACTTACTGTGACTTTAGCTGTCCATGTATAAACTGGAAGTTTCTGAATCAGCTTCAATTATGCTCAATTAACATTGCAGAGTAGCTGGGTGAAGTTCTGATTACTGGGGTATGCTACTTCTCAAAAAAAACCCAATAGAAAATCTGTATAATTCTAATGCTTTGTAGACTCACACAGGCTTGCATCTTAGGTAGGAAGAATGTGAAAATGAATTTGATTCATCTTCCAATTACACCTTTTGTGCTCACGTGCAGCAACGTAAACCAGTAGGGGTAAAACACTCCCAACATGCAGAGTACTGTGTCAGCCTCAGAAACCTCTGGGCTCACCCTACTTGCTCTGCAGCTCACTCGGTTTCCATCACTTGGGGCTAGTGATACTATTTTGTTTGATGTGGATGATTTTGAAACTGACAGATATAAACATAGAAATCTTAATCTATTGGTACTAAAGCAAACAGCCTGTGCAGTTTCAGTCCTGCAGGCTGCTGGCAGTATGTGAGTCAGGAAAAGCTTGGAGCACCCTCATGAGCACTGAGTGCAGGGGTAACTCTGCTGCAGTGTGACTGACAGGGGTTCTCACACAGCAGCATCCTCCGTAACACCACCACACCACCAGTGAAGAGGAAACGTGTAACAGTTCTCTGAAGTGATCACCAACAAGTGATCTCTGAGCATTGACAAGAGCTATGGCAGCCACAGGGCAGCAGAGCTTGTGACCCTTAGCATATGCAGTATGAAGCTGCATATTCTGAATTGGTGACCTGACTTTCATTTCAACTATGCTTTAAGCTTCTTGGCTGGCTGACTGCACTACAGAAAGGATTGCAAGAAGAAGTTATTAGCTCCATATGAAATGCTGTAACATCAAACTCCAGTTTTTCAACGGATGGACTACTGATCATGTAAGGAAGGAGAACAGCACTGCACCTGAATGGGGGGATGCCAGCCTTTGGCACACAGGACATTTCCCGCAGTTAGATTTACAAAATAAAAACTTTTGGCTCAAAAGATGCATGCCCACCCTCAAGGACACCAAAAAGACATTGCAGTACCTCAGAGAATTAAAGTGTGAAAACCGTAAGATTAAATACCCATTTCAATCTGGGTATTATTTCTTACACCACCTTACCTGGAGCTTCAGCATTCAGGTCAAGGTTATCTCAACTTATAATGAAAAAAGTTGAGTAAGTTATTTTCACTTTATGCAAATTTCCTAGTCACCCTTCCACATCAAGATGCTACAGACACAAAGGTCTGTACTGATGACTGCCTGTACTTTTAAGGTGTGGAGTTCTACCACAGACATTGAGGAAATGCCTCTTGTTTTTCCTCAGAGTAGGAAGGTAGTGCAACACTTCCTCTGTTTGCAGGCAATCATTCTGATTCACTGCGAGCTATAAGGGGATGGCAAGAGTCACAACCACACAATGTTAGTTACTTGCTGGATGTTCCTGTTAGAAGCAGTGCTGGGCAAGTCTGATGTCAATATTAACATTACTTTGTCACGTCACCTTTAGGTTTTCTACAGGAAAAAAAAAAAAGATAAATCCAACCTGGTAGGGTCTACAACAGAAGAAAAAGAGAAGTCCTACCTCTACTACTGCTTTGGCATCCAGTCTGAAGTTGAAATCTCCAAAGACAAAATATGAAACTTTCTCAAATCGCTGATCGATAATTCTGGAAAAAAAATAAAAACAGAACAAACCCGTCATTTGGCTTTACAAACACGCAAGAATATACAAGGACACACATGTTATCCTTTAGCACAGTCTCAGAAATAATTATTGGAACCATCAAAACTACCAGTTTATACTGGACCAATATATTGACCATATTTTTCAGTTGATTTTCTTTGCTTAGGTAATTTTATCTCCAGCTCCTGTACAACAGTGCATCTAATTTCCCATGCCTGGCTGACAGAGCAAGCTGGGGAAAGCAACAGTTCATACAAATCTTGCAGAAGTGCCATTTGGGGACCATGGAAATCTTGAGGGTATCATGGAGGTCCTTCACACTTTGGAAAGTTTAAGGATATGGCTTTGGTCTGGGCAGGTAAGAATTAGGAATGCTGAATTAGCAGCGAGTTCAGAGTACATTTGAGCTTACTGATATATAAGCAATGTCACCTGTGTTTTGGGGTACTTTGTGAACAACACAAGAAGTGACAGGGCTGGGCTGGACATCAATCATCCCATCTGACAGACTGAGCATCCCTGAGGTTCCCAGAGCAGCCACAGCTCTCTCAAGGCAGCTCTCTGTTGTTCACAGCAGATTTCTGCTGAGGCTGTAGCTAACACCTAACAAGTAATTGCTCCAGCTGTGAAGATTGACTTTTCCTCAAGCCTTTGCTCAGTCTTACCCAGGGAGATATGGCATTACTATCCGTCTTTCAAATCTCATATTATTAAAAGCTGTCATATTATTAGCTAATCTATCATTGGCAACAGTTGTAAGGTACTCTCAACAATACACAATTTTACAGCTTCTAGAGATCTTGGCATTTAGAAATCCACCAAGTCACACTTATTTTCAAACCAGGAATCAATGCAATTCATCTCCTATCAGTGGCTGAGGAAGGCACGAGACACCCAAAACTCAACTGCCACAGCCACCAAGAATTTATACAGACAAAACGCCCAGAACACAGAACCCCCCTGGGCGTGCAAGGTGAGAGAACTAAGGAAGGAATGCAGGCAATGCCCTGTGAACGTTCTGGGAATACACCAATAGGTAAGCATTACTGTCAGAAACTCCAGGTGAGCCCGGCAGGGCCCCCACGGGCAGGTGAAGCACTGTCCAGCAGGCTGCTCAGGAAGCAATTGTTTCACGTGGCTTCACAAGTTCTAATGCTCCACACCCATTCATTCTCAAAGCCATAAGGAAAGATGTAACATTGGATCTGCAATGAGATACTGCTTCTCCTCTGAAAACATCTCACAGTTTTCGTCAACAGTAATCTATTACATAAGGAATATTATTCTATGGAAAAAATTATGTGCATTGGGCCTAAGACACTGATCATTTGAGGAAATTCTCTTGCAAAGACTTATCTGTTTCCGCTATGAAAATCTCCAATCCTCCATTTAGCTGACAGATTATTGCAGGCACTGTTAATAAATACTGCCCACTGTCAGCTCCCAGCAAGCCCTGAGAAAAACCTGTCACTCCTGACCTGCACAAAACATTAGTTTGATTAGTGTCCTCATGGAAAATTGAAGGAAAATGAGAACTTAAAAGTTAAACCATTTACATTGCCACAGTTTGCTAAAAGTTAAACTATTTACATTGCCACAGTTTGCTAACACTATCATTGCAAAATCACATCAACAACTTACACATCAGAACAAGACTTTGCTTTGCCAACTGTCCTGATTCAAGGATCAGCTTTGGCTCTGCTCACTGCCATTTACTGCTGACAGAGGAATGACAGATATTGCAGGAATGACATCAAGGTCCACTGAAGGCCTCTTGAAACAAATTTGGATTATGAGTACCATGCCTGTGATTGAATTATGCAAAGACAGATTTTCCAAATAAATAGACTATTAAAAAAATAGTCTGTGAAAATGTCTCCAAACTGATGACTGAAACAGCAAATTAGTCTTCTTCTGATCAATTAATGAAAACTCAGTCATTTCGTAGTCCTGCATATTACCTGATTAAAATGTGATTTGTATACAAATCATTGTCAGCTCTACAACTGATAATTTTTGTCCAGTTTCTCCTAGCTTATCTTGTCGGACATTTTAGAAGGAGTGTCTCATGATAGGTTAGAGTCCAAATGTTACCTCAGAATGATGCTCCAAGTGGCTTCTGACACATCTCTTTCCACAGGTGGTGAAATTACTTCAGGTGTACAAGAAAATTCGCAACGGTGGCACAGCAAAGGATGCACACATTTATGTACTTACTAAGTGATGTGGGGTGCCCAACAATGAAAATTCCTTTAAGCGACTCAACTTAATACACGTATGCAACCTATTGTCCTTGCCATTACTTACTATTAATAAGTGGAACTTGTTGTTAGTTCAAGGGTTCCCAAATCTTAGACCTCTTTCAGCAGTTTGGAACTCTGATATCTTTGTGCTGAAATGCCTCTTGGTACCTAAAACAGCCCTGAGTCAATGGCACAAGAACCAGTTTTCCTGACTGTGGTTTCAGAGTCTGACCTCAAGCCTGCAAAGGAGGTGGCAATAAAGAGGAGTACAGCAATGTCCCCTCCCCTGGGACCACGCAGAAAAGCTGCCTGTCACTGAGGGCACTGGGACAGAACTGGGACACTGCAAACACAGCCACTCTGGCCAGGGACACAGGCAAGGTGTAGGACTGGGCTGAGAGCTAAACAAAAGTCCTCTGTTCCTCGTGTTTCCATGTTCTAAGCCATAAAAATGTACAGATCAACATGTGTACAGGCCACTGAGAATTCAGAAGACAAATTTTTAAAAAAAGAATGAGTGCTTGCAGAAAAACTGGGAAGGCTTCCAAATCTATGCCATTCTCCTTTGCTTTTTGTTTCTAAAAAATATCCTTCCTTTAACTACGAGTCAAATAGTCTTTTAAAACTGCCACCATGAATCACTCAATGAAGTGATAAATCTGAACCATATAAAAAGAAAGCAGCCAGCCCGTGTCACCAGTATAAATCCAATGGTTTTAGTGGGAGGACCCAGTGCCATTTCCTTTAACAACTTTTACCAGCTCATCCCAAAGGGTTTCAAGCACACCTGAAGGCTCTATTCCTGTACAACTTTAGATAGCTTATGACAAAACAGGTGACTCAAGTTATTCATGACTGTACAGAGGGCACAATTCTACATGCCAGCACACACAATCATCAATGCCTTCAATGGCCACACTGCTTCTTGTGACCTATGCAAGGCCATCAGGAGGGGACAGGGGTTCAGAGTGGATCCAAAACTCAAATGCAAATGAAACAGGAACCTTTTCCAACAGATGACAGACAGCCCTTCCATTCCAGAAAGAGAAATCTTCATTTTGAAAAAGGTGGAAGAACACATTCACCCTCCTCATCCTCTGCTCTTGCTCCAGAAGGAATCACTCATTGGAAAAGAATTTTTCGACATTTTAAAACATACAAAGAAAGATTTTTACTTCCACACGTTTTGGAAATCAATATAACAAACTGGCAAATCAATCAATATAACGAACTGGAAAAATCAGCTGCACTGGGAAAAAGCATGCTCCCATCTGGGCTTACTGCTGTCCCTGGTAAACTTTAGAGCACACAACTATAAACACCACAGATGCTTTCACCTCTTCCAAAGCCACAGAATTTGTAACTGCACAGAGAGTTCTTGATAACAGACTCTTCATACCTGGAACACATTTCTTGAATTATTTTGCCAGTTTCAAATGCATTATACATTTTTAATTGATGGCACTACACTGAAAGTTTTCTGCACTGAATGGGTTAGTGTCTGTCTTCACATCTTGTTTTATTTTGAGAAGTAGCAGGGACTGTTTTAGCCACAACAGGGGAGTAAGAGAAGGAAACATTCAAGCAATTGTTACTTTCAAGTGGAGTTTACAGTCCAAATTATCCCCATGCTGAAATGTTTTGATGAGTTAAATACGTGATTTGTACTTTTTTAAGGAGTAAACTTGACTGTCACTGCAAATTAACACTAAATTACAATTTACTTGCTGCAAAAAAAAAACATGTAATTCTTATTTTGGTCTAATAACTGCAATTTGGCACACTCTGGGTATCAGCAAGAGCTTTACAGGCCCAGAAAGAAGCCCCTGTGTTGCACAGAGACATCCATGCCCTGCAGTGTCAGCCAGGCTTTGAGCAAAGCTCGTTCCCTCAGCAGAGCCTGTGGCCTGGCGGACCCTGACCCATCTGTTATTGTGGGGCACCAGGTGAATGGTGAGGAGCCTCTGGCCTCCCAAGCCGTGCGGCTGGGATGGAGTGGGGCTCGAGGAGGGGTCACTCCCATGCCGGGGCAGGAGCCCGTGCTCAGGGCTGCTCTGGGTGCCCCCAGCTCCCTCTCAGCCTGGGGGGCAGTGCCAGCCATGCCCACTGCGACGGTAAAGTTTTCTCAAAGCCACTTAGGAAATGTCACATCCCTACCAAGACTAAAACAAGGAAGAGAGAGCAGTTCATCTTCTCAATACTACTTGAAATCTGGGCCTATTTATTAATTTCAGTTGCTACACACAGCAGGGTTCAGTGCAGTCCTAAAGTGAACAATTCTGTGTTATTAGAATCCCTGAAATCCTTTTGCAATATATTTTAAAGTACTCCTTGTAGCAGCTAAAAATAAAGTTACTTGGTTAAATGCACCTCTTTTTATAAATGCTGTATGGAACACTGTATACATACTTCAAAGCACTGAAATTCAGCCAGAAAATTAGAGAATCAGCTTCCCCTTGCTTTCATATTTTCCCTCTCCTATACTGAATCCCCTTCACAGAACAGAGAAGACAAGGAAGCAGTTAAATATCAGCAATCTGGTCATGGAAGAGAGCAGCTGAACATGATTCAGTGTGACAAGAGGCACTGTGATTTGGCTAAACCATTTCTCAGGGCACTTTGTAAGGAGGATCAGCAGCATTATTCCTTTAATAGCCATGTCGAATGCAATAGCCAGCTGGGTTTTGTCCCAGACCAAGGTATCAGCATCAGGTCAGAAGGTAACATTCTGTTTACACGATTATTTCCTAAAGCACTTATCTTCTCCTCGGTGTGAAAGTTGACTTTTCTGTTTGTAAGGAGGCCTAAAGAATTGAGGGAATGGGAAAAATTAGCTACACTGAGCTGGAGCTGAATGGCATTAGGTGGGAGGTCTGAGAAAGGCTGCGGCGGCGCTCAGCAGGACACCTTATTAGCCGCGTCATCGCAGTTCATTCAGGCAAGCCATACCAGTGTCACCAGCATTCCCACACAAAGACAAAGTTCTTCACACAGTCTATAAACATGCCTCCCTGGCCAATTCATCCTAACTTGACACTGCTGAAAAGAGGGGCTTGAGGGTTTTGGTTTTTTTTAAACACAACAATAACATAACAAAACAAAACAAAAACCGTGCAGCTCTGCCAAGCAGGCTGAATGGGGGAGAAGGAGGGACACCGTCACATTTCTTGGGAAGAAACAATCCAAAGGTCAAGCCATATTTTATTCGGTGAGCAAATTTTTCTAATAACTAAATATTTAAGATAAATACCAGCTAATATGAGCCATTGTATCTTTCTCACACAACCTCTGGGGTGAGATACTATCTCTCCACAATCAATTTATTTCTGTGCATTATCTGCACATGGGAGCTACAGACACAAAAGCTTTTACAAAGGGCAGAGAACCACAGAATGGTTTGGGTTGCAGGGGACCTTAGCATATGACTGCCTATATAAAAAGTCCTCTACTAAGTGAAGGAATATGAAGATCACAACTAACACACTGAGACAAGAGGATCAGCTCACTCCTGGTGCGACCATCATTCCTCAGGACAAATGCTCACTCAGTTTACTGCTGACCTGCGCAGAGCTTGGAGCTGCAGGCTCTGTGTGGAGTTGCTGCAGCAGAAGCAGGGCTGGGCTGAGTCCCCAGAGGGCTCTGGAAATGCTCTCTCCCCTGGGTGCAAGCAGGGCTGGGCTGAGTCCCCAGAGGGCTCCGAAATGCTCTCTCCCCTGGGTGCAGCGTTCAGGGCACCCGTGGGGCACTCGCTGGGCACAGCACGGCCACCAGACCCCAGCCCTGCCCGTGGCAGGATGACTGTGCCAAAGGCATCGCCAACTCACCTTCCCTGCCCAGGCAGAACCTCACTCCAACACGGAACGCTTCCAGAAGTGGCTTGGCCATCGTGTTGGCAGAAGCCAAGAGCTGGCTGGAAGGTGGCAGGTGATCTATGGATAACAAGGTTATACAACACCTTCTTCTCCACGGGTCTGTAGTGCCAGAGGCAGTGACAGCTCCTGCACTGACTTTTGCTGGAAAGTTAGGGAACGACAACACTGTCTCCTGCCACAGCCACGTCAAGGCACTGAAGATCAAGAGGATGGAAACACGAGGTTTTGGCTTACAGCAACCCAGACCGTTCAGATTTCTGTTTTTCCTATCTGCATTGCTTTTTCTTTTTAAGTTTTCATCAGAGAGCAGCCCAAACACCTGCACCTTGAGAATCCGTCCCCTCCCCAGCAGAGGTTTCAGAGACAGCTTTGAAAGAGAACCCTGTCTTCTCCTGTACACAACCTCCCTTCTGCAGCTCTGATAGTGCTCAGCTTGCACACTTTTGCAATTTCAAATACACATTTGGGGGCAAATAAAAAAAAAAAATTCCCATCAATTCCAAGTACAAGCTACCTGCTGACTGATAGTTTAAGTGTGCCTCAAAAGCCATAACGGAAGTGCCTTCATTGGCATGCCCAAGGTGGTGTAGTGCTGTCATTAAAAAGATAAAGTTTATAATATGTTTGTGCCTTGTTCTTTCTGATAAAATGGCTAAAACCTATTAATAACACCAAAATATCTCAAAAGGTCAAGCACCATACAGCAAGATGAAGGGAATTGTCAAGAAGCTTAGGCAATCATCTTAGCACTCAAGACATTTGCCAGGGCTGTTTAACTAATATGTGATGTTCACTTTTAATTTCAATATAGTGCCATTTGGGCAAAAATGTTGCATTTTTTAATTAATTACAATGTCAGCAGCTATTAAGATTAAAAGAAAGACCACATCAATAATAAATACTTAATCCAAAGAAAGGATTACAAGAAGAGCAATAAAAATCAATTTTTAGAGCTGGAAAATTGTGATTTTTTTCCTCACTTGACTGGTATTTTCATTATATCGACAAACCCATGATCTTACCTGACACTGACATTCGCCTAATGAAATAGCAGCCCTGGATAATGATGTAAGGAATTGTCAATTCTGCTACAGGACAACACAGCACTACAACACTGGCATTACCATGCAAAGAAATTTTCATGCTCTTCAACTGATACAAGAGAAAACTACATGAAGAAACCAGAGAGAGGGGATGTCTTTTTGGATCTCTGCTTTATCATGGAATATTAACATCCTCCCACACAGTTTCTGAGCTCTTCAGTGCTGGTGACACTTGGTGCTCAGCAGACAGCAGGTAACTGCCCAATCTTTCTGCATGAAGCCCAAGACATCCCAATTCTTGCTGTTTCTTCTGCAGGGCTTAAACGTGGGGAGCAAAGCCAAAGTCCTGCAGTCACTTAGTGTCAAAAGCACAAACGAGACAGAAATAACCAGGACATGTGGCAACAGGATACTGATTATTGTTAAGCTTATAAAAGTATTTTTTGTGACATATTTAGAGCAACTCAGACTAAAGACACTGTCTGTCCTAAACAGCTCAGTGATAGGAACAACAGTGCAAGGGTCAAGGAATTGCGTCAGATTTGGGTCTTGCCAGGCCTACAAGAAGCATCTTTTCCAGCTCCATCTCCTGTGTGGGCAGCAGAGCCTCCGCATCCACAGCGAGCTGCCAGAAATGGGGACCTGCAGGCTCCACCATGGGGCTGGCTAACAGCTGGGCTCAGGGCAACTGTGAATTTAAAATAAACCCAAGTGCTTCTAGAAAAGGGCAATGCAAATGGCTCAGACCCAGAGAGAATTCACTAACAAAGGATTAAACAATGCTCGATGCTGTGAACAGCTCATGAGCAACCCATTTTACATTATCCCTTTGAAAATCACACTACAGTGGAGCACCAGGAGCTAAGAGAGGGAACAAAAAAGGGGTGAGGACAGAAACGTTTGAAGTGCTAAAGAGAAGGGAACAACCCATTTTCCAAACAGCACGGTGATCAAGAAAGTTAAGAGCGGTCAACATTAGGCTTGAACAATGAAAATTCTAGTGGATATAACAGCAGCAGGACCCATTTCCTTGTTGGAGCAAAACTGACTCATCTTGGCTGCATCTTAAACCCAGCATGGATGAAATGAAGATAAAGCAGCTCCTCAGCAGCTGAGGCAGCCGCATCAACCGAGCTACGCAGGCCTGAGCAGGGTCTGCCCAGGCAGCCAGAGCCTCTCCAGCTCCGGCACAGCTCCTCAAACGCTGCCCTGCCGCCCGAGCATCCTCCTGGTGGGCATGAGCCGAACCTCTCCAGGACACGGCCCACAGCGGGCACGGCCCACAGCGGGCACGGCCCACAGCGGGCACGGCCCACAGCGGGCACGGCCCACAGCGGGCACGGCCCACAGCGGGCACGGCCCGCAGCCTCCTCCCACGGCGCTCCCACCTCGTGGGAGTCAATCTCCAAGGCGGCTGTTTGGCCCGGGGCCCACAGGCTCCAATGGCAGCAGAACGGGGCTCTTTCAACCATTCTCCATTTTATCAGCTCACAGCCAGCATTGTAAATAAAATCACAAGAGCGATTTATTTTCATTTCTCTGCAAATGAGTAAAAATTGGATCAACAGCCCATATAGATTCTCCTTAATTGAATCACAGTTATTCTAGAAGATATGGCCATAGGATAGGAGATTTGAAAAGGCGCAGACCACAATGGATGCTGATGTCAGTGTCACCTTTAGCTGGACACTAATGACTTATCTTCTTCCAGCTCCAGGCTCTCTAAGGAACAAATTACAGTAAAGAGAGAAATATAACCCAATGAGAATGTGACACTCTGCACATTCTCATAGAAAGCCACTTTCTGAGCAGAATCAAGCAGCCAACAAGTTACTTGCAGTAATTTCTTTTTTAAGAGGCATTATCTTTTCTTGCATCACATGTTTAATTACACAGGCCCTCCTGGGAGAGGGACTGTTGCAGTAAACCCAACCTTGCCCTGCTTACAGCACTTACATTCTACTAGAGAAACTCAGCAGCCAACAGGGCAGCCCCAGGAGATCCTGTTAATGGAAACCAGGCAAAAAGGAGTAAAGCCTTTAGGGAAGATGAGTGCCACAAAACTGCCATGATCCACACCCACACTGCTGGACAGGGACTGTGTGGGCAAACAACTGACTAAAACATCTCCAGGAATCCCCAGAGCTTTAACTGCAGCATTTCTTCTGAAAGAGCCACAGTACCATTCACACTGGCCAGGTACAGCAAAAACTGGCTTAGTGCATCTACTCCATTTTTTCCTTCAGTGACACCTTTCTCTGTGATACCTGCAAGTATCTAAAGTTCTGGATTTCAGATTTTAGATCTTCGCTTCCAAACCCGGTACTGTTCACACAGATTAATCACAAGAGAAACATTAGATATTTACCATTTGAATAATGAATACTGAAAATTTATTATAACCTGTTCAGTTTGTAATGCCAAAAAGAAAAGAAGAAGAAAAAAAGAGCTCCAAATGCTGAAAACAACAGAATAAGGACAAAATTAGTGATTAGGATGACCAAAAATTATCATTCACTTAATATGGAACTGCAATTATTGTGTTCCCTTCAAATTATACTAGTGTATGCTTTCCATTACAATACATACCAGCACAAAAACATTTTGCTGCTAAAAATACAATCTAAGTAAAATTCACAATGTGTCTGAGCAGAGAGGGAGGACACACGGGTTGAATTTTTGACAACTGCATCAAGGATGCCAAAGCTCAAGCCAGCAGAAAAACAAGGAGCAAGGAAAAGTGACTTTGGCTGTATTTGACAGGCTGAAAGTAACAAGACAATTTTGCTGGATTTACTCTTTAAAGAGCATATTATCCAAACACGCTAATTTTGAGAGCACTTAACCTTCCTCTAAGGGGGAGAATGACTGAATATTAATGAGCTGAGCTTGGGGTGTTTAATGAAAAGCTGTCGATTTGAATGTGATCCAGGGGTTTAAACCTTTGTTAGAAGACATTTGGCTGGAAGGTTTATTTGCCTTGAGAGTGCTTTTTATCTGAATACACAGAAATTTCACTATGCATTTGAAGGCTCATGTTAAAATCACTGCGGCAAAAAAACAAATAAAGTAAAAACGAAACCAAACCAAACCAAAAAAATCCCAAGCCCTCCTAAAGCAAGCTGCTTTGAGGCTCTTCCCAAATGACCCAGATCTTTAGAGCAAAGTTTTCCTTTGCCTAGAAACTAAGTGGCTTTTCTTTTGCTCATTCAGCTGCTAGTTCTGGGAAAAGCCCAAAGAGAAACATTTAGATTGGAGGGGTCTTTGAGAAGAGGTGACAGTTGACTGATGAGCATCCATAAAATGACAAAGAATAGTTGTGTGGAGCCGGTGCATCACATCGCCTCTCCCTGGGAAACTAATTGCTCTGAATTGTTAATAGTAACATTATTTTTCTGGCAATCATTTCTTTTCAATACTCAAAATCAGCATGAAACAGCTCCTTTGACCGGACATAAAAGTTAAATGTCCCAATGTTGATCAAATTAACTTCAGCTATGTGACAATGGACTATATTTGTGAGAAAATAATGAAGGGTACAAAGGGAAGCTTTATGCTAAGATTTCACAGTTGTAATGTAAAAATGTTTCTGTTGAACTAGGCCAGGGAACATTTCAATAGGAAAACAGAAGAGCACTGTCACTTTCATTTAAAAAAAACCACACTCATTTTATGGATCTCAATGCTTGAGATAATTTCAGGAAGTTTAGATGGCTGGCACATCCCAAGAGCCAGGGATCAGGCTAACACCTCACGTTCTGTCCTTCCCAAACTCTTGAAGGGCCCCATCCTGCAGCTTTTTCCTCATTCTCCAGCCTGGGTATTGCATTCATACACTTTTCCCCATCAAGTAGCTACAGGACACAACTAATATGTCAATATGGTTAATTAGTATGAAATATGCACAAGCATTAGTTATAACAGATGCATGAAAAATTAAACCAAAATGTAAACTATTTTCCTCTCTTACTCACATGTGTAGATTACACCCTCCAACTTCAGAAAACACAAAAAACCAAGTATCATGCAAATAGGGCTAACTGTACGTGGCAATTATCCAAAATGTGCTTTGAAGAACTTTGTTTCCTCCACAAAATAGAAAGCAGATGTTCTTATCTCATTTTAAAGCAGACTCAGTTTTGACTGTAGACCTGTGCCTACCTGGAATAACATAACTGACTTCTGGGGGCTCAGCTTGGGTTTACACTGGTGCTGACAGAGACTCATTACACACCTCAATTTTCTACATACACACTGTATGTGTATTTGTAAAGTTACAACAAATATTTGTTCAACAACAGCGTGATTCCAATCCTCTTGGTCTTTAAAGCAACAATCTGACACCACATCTTCTCTCTTGCAAAATGGCAAATATTAAACACAATCTGGCTCAGCACATACCAGTGAGCTGCCTTTAAAAGTGTTCTTTCTATTTAACTAATTTTAATGCTATTAAAGTTAAATCACTTCAGGATTAACTTTATTAAAGCAGAAGCTTTATTAAAGCTAGAAGAACAAACCCCTGTACTCCTCAAACGTGCTATTAGGATTACTAACACATTTCCCCAGGAGAAAACTTTTAGCATAACTTGGTATCATTCCGTGGTTTTCCCCAACCTCCCCCGCTCACCAATGCTGTCACGTTGCACAGCTTTTTTCTTATGCGTTAAAACTTTGTGGCTAAAATAATTTTAGAGATAGCAACTTCGCTGGCAATCTGAACAGTTAAACTGATCCATTTAAGCTTTATTTGCAAATCCTCTTCTGGTTTGCATCCCCAACTCCTATGGTAGCTGTTGCCCAGATAAAAGGCTGTACATAACTCATGTTTATGAAGATGCAGCACGAACACAACTGAGCTTTCACTGACTCCCACAGTGACCTAAATCAACTGTGAGAAGGTGTTTCTGTTTCATTCAGTGAAGGTTTAGCTCAATAAACTGTTTTCCTTCTCAGCATTGTTCATTGGGTTTGAACTGCATCGCTGTTAAATGCTCTTTAGCAGTTTAAAGGCTTTAAAGGAAAAGACTTATCAGTCTCTGTTTTTAACAGCACTAAATCTGCATTATTAGTTCATGCAGATAAGGCGATTTGAAAGCTCAGCTTGAAACCTCTCTCTTTCTGTATTTATCTGACACTGCATAGTTCCAGTAGCTCAGCTGGAAATGTAGATCTATGAAACTTTAAAGAGAGATTAAAGCCAAGAAAAGAAGTACTTTTCCCCCTATAGCTGCTCTCACTTTCCCTTTTCCTGCTGTCTGAGGAGCGCTGGGGGACAATGGCCAAAGATGGTTCCCAAAGCCCCTGAATGGGGACACTGTTGGTGGCAGCATTCATTCAAAGTAAGCTTCAGTGTATTGTCCTCCCCAATCAGCAGATCAGAATAGAGTGCGCTGGTGGCTGCCAAAAGGTTAGTCCCGCCGATGAAAGGGGCTTCCCATTATTCACTGGCTGCAGAACTCCCCCTTTGTGCCCGCAGCCCCCGGCCGCACTGCGGAGGTCCGGATCTGCGGCTGGCTGCTCCCTCAGAATGAACAATGCATCCTCGGCCAGCTCGCTGTGCCACCGCGCAACCCGACATCCAAGGGCTCCTTTTCTAAGGACAGCGGAGTCGGGGCAGTTTTTGGCAGTGTCACATTTTAATGATATACCATCGTGACATCCCTGACCCACAGCTGACACTAATACTACAGTCTCATTACCTTCCCCTTGCCAGGGCATCGTGGGAGGTCCAAAGCCAAAATTAGCTAATGAAGCACACTGTACGCTGCAAACAAGCGTGCAATAAATAATGCAGAAGGTTTGCACAGGTTTCCCTCATGCAAAGCATTAGAAAAGGAAAAGATACCAATGGAGCCAAGAAAAATGAAAAGAAAAAACCACACTGCTCTATGCAACAGAACTCAAGAATGTGCACCCAGACTGCGCCGAGATCCTAATCTTCCTGAGCCCGTTCTGTAAATCACGGACCTTTTATATATATGCTGTCTATGCAAACCTTCCAATTGCCTCCAGCATTTTCAAGCGATTTGAGCAGGTTTTGCAAGTGATACAAGAGAAAGGCAATAGTGGCTTTTTCCTGTTCACCCCTGGGTCATCCCAAAGGTGATGGTAAATTCCTGCTTGGAAAAATCCCTGCTTAGCCCCCTGCTGGGGGAAAGGCAGTCTCGACTATCCCACCTACCGCCCTACAGGACACAAAACCCACGGAGAGGAAGGAAAGCTGAGAAAGAACACTACTGGAAAGGCATTTACACACCACTGCAACATTTCCAAACATTTTCAGTGAAAAGCTACACAGGGAAAAATGGCAACGAGATATTTTACAGCACATAAACTGCTTTGTTCACGAGTGTCTGTAACTTCCAGGCTGCTGCCAGAGAGAGGCAGAAGGGCAGACAGGTGCCTGTGGGCAGGGATGCCCCATGGCTGTGCCAGGCACGCAGCAGAGGAGCAGAGCAGACAGGTGCCTGTGGGCAGGGATGCCCCATGGCTGTGCCAGGCACGCAGCAGAGGAGCAGAGCAGACAGGTGCCTGTGGGCAGGGATGCCCCATGGCTGTGCCAGGCACGCAGCAGAGGAGCAGAGCAGACAGGTGCCTGTGGGCAGGGATGCCCCATGGCTGTGCCAGGCAGCAGAGGAGCAGAGCAGACAGGTGCCGGTGGGCAGGGATGCCCCATGGCTGTGCCAGGCACGCAGCAGAGGAGCAGAGCAGACAGGTGCCTGTGGGCAGGGATGCCCCATGGCTGTGCCAGGCACGCAGCAGAGGAGCAGAGCAGACAGGTGCCTGTGGGCAGGGATGCCCCATGGCTGTGCCAGGCAGCAGAGGAGCAGAGCAGACAGGTGCCGGTGGGCAGGGATGCCCCATGGCTGTGCCAGGCACGCAGCAGAGGAGCAGAGCAGACAGGTGCCTGTGGGCAGGGATGCCCCAGGGCTGTGCCAGGCACGCAGCAGAGGAGCAGAGGCTGCCCACGAGGCCAGGCACAGGCTGGCCCTGGCCAGTGGTGTGGCCTCAGCCAAAGCCTGCCTGGGGCAGCAGCACGGGGCTCAGCACCCTGCCTGGCACAGCCATTCCTTGCCCTGGGGAAGGACAGAGGTGACGCTGAGCAGGTGACACTGGCCAGGGAACAGCAGCAGTGCTCCCATGCTCACTGGGGCCCTGGTAAACAGGCTCATGGCCAGGGCTGCTGGGCAGCAGCGCTCGGGGCAGGAACAGCACACAAAGTGCTCTGGTTCTGTACTCCTTCCAGGCTCAGCAGTTTGTTTTAAGCCCCCCATTAGGCCACGGATTGCAGTGTGTGCCATGCTGCTCTGAAGGGACACGTTAAAGCTCTGTTTCTCAGGCAAACATGAAGCTGGCTGGCACCTCTTAGTAGAAATACCTGCTTACTCTGCCAACACACTGATGCCCACACAGAAACATTGTTTTCTTACTCAAGAGAAAGCTGTCTTCTTCCTGGCTTTATAATTAGGGTAGCTGTAAATTTCTGGGTATTTTTGGGGACTCCTCTGTATTGTATCACTCATTAGATGAACCAGCTCTGCAGTACCACCAGAACCCACAGGGCTCCTAACACCAGCAGCGACTGTACACAAGTGCTGTGTTGCTGCAGAGATGAGCTGCCTGCTGTACCCAGCTGCTGTGGAGACTAAAGAACACCAGCTCTGTGTGGAGGGACTCGCAAGGAGAGGCTGAAAGACCTGGGCTTGCTCAGGTTGCAGCAGAGTTGTCTACATGAGGACTCTGTTACTGGCTTTACCTGTTTGGTAGTTACAGAGAGAAAAAAGCCAGACTTTGCTCAGCAGTGCATGCCAAAAGATCCAGGTGATGGACACAAACCACTTTGAGGAAAACTCTGGCTGGATAATAGGGACAGAAACCTTCACAGTGAGGGCAGTAGAACACAGCAATGTGTGGCTCAGAAGAGCTACAAACCATCATGCTGGAGCTGCTCCAAGCTCAGCTGGACAAGCTGTTGAAATCAGCCCTGCTCTGAACAGAGGGATGGGTAAGGGACTTCCAGAGGTCACTTCCAACTGGAATTATTCTGTTATTCTGTAACTGAAGATGCACTTGAATGCACTTTATAAGAGCTCACATAGTCTAAAAATAAGCTGGTCTACCTAACACATTTAGAAAATAAGTGTGGTTCCTACTCTGCAATTCTGGTGACTTCAGAGTGGTTTCTGAGATCAGTTATTTGGCTTTAAAGAATAAGTGTCATAAAGTGATCTGTAACCTGCACTGTCTAGCAAACTCTGGCAAGCAGTAACCACTTTCAGGTGACAGAATAAAACCCTCCACATTTCTGAGTGTGCCATTTGAAACATCCTTCATTCGCTGCCCATGAACACAGAGATTGAAAGAGGCCAGGAAAGGCTAATACATACCTATCAAGTACATAGCCAAGAGCCTTATGCCGTATTCCTGAGTAAACCGATGGGCTTGTTTCCCAAGCAATTAAATTGGAAGCATCATGGAAAAGATGAATGTTTACCAAGTCAAAGGCACTATGACAAAAAAAGGAAAAAAATAAAATGATTCAGGAGAAAAGAAAAAAAAAAACATTTGTTGCATCAGCAAAGCATTCAACACAGCACTTACTGTATTCACTCTTATGTTACCTTAATATTTACTCACAAGAACCGTGCAGATTAAGCTATCACAATCAGAAAATTGTCAGACTGCCATCAAGCTTACAGCTCATCCACAGATAAGACTCCATCAAATCTTTTGCATAAAGGATGTATAACATGAAAATGAAAAGCTATTTGCCAGTTACAATTCCAGAAATCAGGCAGTACTCTTTCACTAAAATATTTTTAAAACAAAATTAAATGTGTAAACAAAAAACTTTCAGTTTCAAAGCTGCAGCTAAGTGTCAAGTACAACTGTGGGTGTGCAGTAAACAACATGAAAAGCTCCTGAGCGGAGAACGTTACTGTCATTAAGGACTAGATCATATCACTGTGACTCCTTATCTGTGCCTGTGCAGAGAATGAGACAGCAGCAGCCAGCACATGCAGCTGGGAAGGCACCTGCTGCTTCTCTCAGTGCACGCCCGTGAGGCCGCACAGATTTGCTGAGGCCACAAAGGCCCCAAGCTGCCAGCAGCACACGGACAGACACCGAGCAGAAACCCAGGCTCCGCTCAGGGAGCTGGGAACGGGCCCGGACACAGCAACAGCGGCAGAGAGCACAGCGAGAGCACGGCCAGACACACAGCCCACAGCACAAAGAGATCCTGGGGACAATCTGGCTCCAGGGAGCAGCACATCCTGTCAGTGAGCCCACGCTGATGGAGAGCAGTCCCACTGGCCTCCTTATAAAGAGACAATGATCACAGAACTACAAAACATGACAGCTTGAGATATCCAGTCCTGCCTGTCTGAAGGACAAACAGAAAGAATCCCTGTAGGACAGGGAGGGCCCCGAGTCACCAGCTCACCCGATGTGTAAAGCTGTCTATAACCCACCCTCAAGTGTCTAAAACATGCTTGCTCTTAAAATTTACTGATGATGGACCTTCCACCTGCAACTTTCTTGTCCGTAAACTCAGATTTTCAACATATTAGCTATTTTCCTGCAAATTAAACTGATTTCTGCCCCTTCTGCAGGGCTGACAGCAACCAGTTTCCCTTGCTGTGGTCAGCCCAAGTTTCTCACCCCTAGCCAAACCCACCCTTCCTGACTCTGCTGTCCTCTTTCCAGCATACCTAGAGCACAGCACTGAAAGCCAAACACAACACTCTATCACAGCCTTGGCAGCACTCACATAATTACTGTACCTTCTCCCTTCGTGTCCTTCACAGCACCTACCTATTAACACATCTCACTAAGATAATAATGATCCGTATTCGATTCCTTCTCCCTTGATCCTTTTCTACAGCAGGGGTAATGAGTCAGTTATTCCCAAAAATAGTATTGGTGCTTTTAACTTCTCCTCTCAAAGTGCAACGCTCTGCATTTCCCTGACTGTCATCTTCCAATACTACTTCCTTGAGAATATCAAAATTATTCTGGTTGCTGATTCTGACCACTGATACCCTTGCAAACATCCCCAAGCTTGGTGCCTTGCCTAAATGCTGTAAGCACATTCTCTGCTCCATTTTCACTAGCAAATATGAACTACATATGTAAACTATATTTAAGACTGTAATGCATCCAGTGCACTATCTTGCACCTGCTAAAACACTGAGAACTATTTGAGTAGAAACAAACACCTTCACCTTATAGTCAAGACACTAAAAAACCCCCACAAAATGAAAGTGCATGAATTATATAGTTCTCTTTCATTTTTGCATAATGTGAAAATTCATGAGTGCCCCAGGATTCTTTAATTCTTTGTCTACACTAAAAGGTAAGGTAATGAAGAATAATGGATTTGAAAAATCTGGATTCGCAGAGAAACTCAACTGGGGCAGACCACTGATCAGAAAGGAAGAAAAAGGACAGTTCTCTGAAGTCTGTTAAGGTCACTTTTCTGGTTTTTGGCATGAGATACATTCTGTAACAATGTGTTCCTAAGTAGGGAAAATGAATAGTTCCCCTCAAGGTCTCACACAGAAGTACTAACTGGGCTCTATTTTTATTGACCTATTAGACTGCAGAAATGCATTGATCAAAAGTCACGATTTATGGAAATGGTTTTCATGACTATGGGCAGAACTTTGTTCATATGCACAGAGACTGGGTGCAAGCACTCATCACACCCTGAAAAGTCACATTAGGCACTGAGACCTCCTTAGGTGTATTTTGTAATAACCTGCATTTCCCATAGTATTTCACTTTCATTCTGCAGAAATTGTACATAGTAACTCACCCCTTCAGTTTCCCATTAGAAACATCTGAGACCTTGCTAGATCATGTGGATCAAAACTGCAAATTACACCAGACAGAACCAGCACCATGGCTCAGCTCATTACAGACCAGGAGAAGCTGTGAGGTTCCTCATCCTCGCTGCCCAACACACCCAAACATCCCCTGCAGCCACAGACTGTGTTTTTTTAATACCCCCACAGGAAAACATTACATTTAAATCTGTCTCTGAAGAACCTTTTTTTTTCTTGGAAAGGTCTAAAAATAAATTCATGTTGTTTTTTCAGCAGAGAGGAAATCCCAGAGAACAGAAGAGACAGAACCTAGGGAAGTCATGATGCAAGAGCAAAGTCCAGATTAACATCTGATGTTAGCACCCACTTCTGCAATTATCTAGCGCTGGAATCGCACCCCACACATACGGATCTGGAAAAATTAACATGAAGCTACAGTATCACACAACTGCCTGCCCAATTTCTGGGTCAGAAGCCCATAAAAGGAATAAACCTGGTGCCTTTTCTGTTTTCACAAGCTGTCTAATTAAATAAACGTGCTTATGCCAACAAAGCCAGAACACTGTTCAGTACTCAGAAGTCAACCTATGTGAACATTCATGAGATTTCAAAATCAAGCTTTCAATTGTAAGATGTGAAACAACCACACGAGGAGGGGAAAAGTGTTGAATGCTCGTGTACACATACATGACTACAATATAAGTAAGCAGCAAAGACCAAAGCTGTGAGTACATGATAAAAAAGCAAGGCCAGATTTCCAGGCAGGCTTAGAGAAATCTGAAGAAGACTTCTTCAGATTTCCACAGAACATGTTCTTTTTGCAGAAGCCCCAGAGGTGAGGGCTGTGGTGCCTGACCCAGGTGAGATGCTGCCAAGCCCCAGCAGCACCAGGCGTGGTGCAGCAGCAGGGGGACAGTGTCAGCTCCATGCTGTGCCTGACTCAGTGATCCCTGTGCCCCTCTGACTGCACGGGGTCACACCGACGCCACAGTGCAGCAGGGACAGCAGCAGGGACAGTGTCAGCTCCACACTGTGCCTGATGCCCATGCCCTGAGCCCCTCTGACTGCACGGGGTCACACCAACTGAGCCCCTCTGACTGCACGGGGTCACACCAACCCCACAGTGTAGCAGGGACAGTGTCAGCTCCACACTGTGCCTGATCCTGACCCTGAGCCCCTCTGACTGCATGGGATCACACCAACCCCACAGTGCAGCAGGGACAGTGTCAGCTCCACACTGTGCCTGTCCCTGACCCTGAGCCCCTCTGACTGCACAGGGTCACACCGACCCCACAGTGCAGCAGGGACAGTGTCAGCTCCACGCTGTGCCTGTCCCTGTGCCCTGAGCTGTCCCAGGGACAGTGTCAGCTCCACACTGTGCCTGATCCTGACCCTGAGCCCCTCTGACTGCATGGGATCACACCAACTGAGCCCCTCTGACTGCACAGGGTCACACCGACCCCACAGTGCAGCAGGGACAGCAGCAGGGACAGTGTCAGCTCCACACTGTGCCTGTCCCTGACCCTGAGCCCCTCTGACTGCACAGGGTCACACCGACCCCACAGTGCAGCAGGGACAGTGTCAGCTCCACACTGTGCCTGTCCCTGACCCTGAGCTGTCCCAGGGACAGTGTCAGCTCCACACTGTGCCTGATCCTGACCCTGAGCCCCTCTGACTGCATGGGGTCACCAACACCACAGTGCAGCAGGGACAGCAGCAGGGACAGTGTCAGCTCCACACTGTGCCTGTCCCTGTGCCCTGAGCTGTCCCAGGGACAGTGTCAGCTCCACACTGTGCCTGTCCCTGCCCCAGAGCCCCTCTGACTGCATGGGGTCACACCAACACCACAACTGCTCATGCACCATCACAATTCACTGAGCACCCCGTGCTCAACAGACAATAAAGCAGGTGGGGAACCTACCTGCTCTATGAACAGGCCAATCTACACATGAAAATACCTGCTTGAAATTGTTGTTAACAAACGTAATCAGAAACAACATCAAGATGCAACTTACCAATCAGTAATACACCACCTTGTGCGAATGAAACCTTTTCTGGACCACTTGCACTGAAAAATAAATGAATAAGAACCAATCACCTTAGGTAAAGAATACTGTGAAAGTGAAATGTACTGACACAAAGAACAAAATGAAGCAGAGTTCATCCATACATTATAACCAAGAAGCACTGAACACAAACTGAGGTACCTTTAAAACAGATATTTTGTCTTTTATAAATCCTGGAATTAATTATATTTTTGATCCTGCAGCAGTTACAAAATTATATGTAAAATTAATAAAAGCCCTGGCAGTTGTTTACAAATGAAAGATAACCAAATAGGAAAGCTTTCCAGCTATATTTATGCTTAGCTTAAACCAGCAAATTCTTATTGCCTATGCACAAATGTTTTCTTTGTAATTTTACCTGAACTGTAAGATGTCATCAGAGATTTACATCAAATTAAAATGAATGAGATCTGTTAGAAAGCTATTTCTCTCGCTGAGCCAAGTCACCCAATATTTCTATAAAAGGTAAGAATTTAAATGGCGTTAAAAGATTCCATTCATCACAGCCACACCAGTGGTGAGAAAGCCACAATTCAGCTCGGGCCCGTGCATGTCACTCACACACAAGAAGAGGTTGTTCAGCGCCACTTCCAAGCCACTGCCACAATCCACAACCTCCCATAAAAATACATGATTCTGCATCCTATTTATTCCTTGTTAACAACGCATGTGTGTCTGGGCTAATCTGCTCTGGGAATGAATATTGCACCACACAGGCCTAGATAACGATGCCAATGATTTTGCAGCTAAAGAATGGGAGCACTTATTGTGAATAAATTGCCAGTCCCAGCAGAGCATCCCCAGTCAGAGGTACCACTCCCCCAGACCTCTCCTGAGGCACTGGCCAGGTGTATTTATTCTCTCTAAAAACAGACAGGTCTCAATCCTAAACTCTACTGAGATAGGGAAGGGCCTCCACAAACCAAACCAGGCTGACTTCAAATGAATTACAGAATCACAGACTGTTTGGGTTGCAAGGGACCCACACCCTGTTCCAGCTTCCGTGCTGTGGTCAGGGACACCTTCCAGTAGACAATGCTGCTCCAACCCTGTCCAACCCAGTCTGCACCTTCTGACCATCCCTCAGGGAAAAGGGACCCATCTCCCTGCCCTTCTCCTCAGGCACTAGCACAGTGACTGCAGCCCAGACCAACCACAAACAACACCATAATAACTATATTTCAAATAATAATCTATTTATTGCAAATTTTTTTTTAACAGTGAAAAATCAGCCTCTTCTGCAGGTCCAGCAAGCACTGAGGGGATGGCTGGCTGGAAAGCAAACACTCTACCCCTTCCCAACAGGATCCATGGCTGGAGCACAAATCCCACAGCCCAGTAATGTTGTTATTATAGTGCAAAGGCTCCATGTTGCTAGAGTTTCATACCACCTTGATGTGCCTCACAGGCAGCTCCTCTAGCACTGCCTCCTCCTTGTCCTCACAGCACCCACCTGATCCAGCTGCCCTCAGCCGCCCACCCCGCTCTTTTATAACACTCCTCTCACTGGCTACAGGTGCAGCCTGATAAAGTCAGGCCTGCTCCCAGTCTCTAATAATTGGCTCAGCTGCAACGCCTTAAGGGTAAGATGACTTTCTATACTACCTTTATTTTCTTATATTGTATCCCCCTACACAGTTAGGTCTCTTCTGTGATGCTCATGGGGGCACAGTTACAACTAGAGATGTCAACACTTATTGAGAAGGAAATCAATGAAAAAAATTGAATGCTAAAAGCATTCAAAATTGGCTCAAGTTTAATCTTGATTAAAAAAGGGAACTTTGTCATTTCCTTCTTAAAAACAACTACACAGAACTTAAAATCAAGTAGTCCAAGCCTATGATGTGGTCCAAGATAATGTTTTCAATCAGGCTGCCATTTCTCATTTGCTATTTTCCTCTGTGGCAAAATAGCAAAAGTACTTCAAAAGATGCAACACCAGAACAGGCCCAACCAGATCATCTTGCTTAGAGCCATACTCAGCTGGGTTTTGAGCACCCCCAAGAACGGCCATTCCAGAACCCGTCTGGGCCCATCTCCTGCTGTTTAACCTCATGGTGAAAGCTTTAGCCAGATTAATCAGATTTTCCCTCGGTGCATCTGCTGCCCCTCGTGCTGCTCCTGCAGAGCCCCAGGGCAGCTGTGCTCTGAGCCTGTCCCTCCCTCTCTGCCGTGTCCTGCCACAGCTCTGGGCCAGCCCCAGGCTGCAGCTCTGACACCTCACCAGCAGAAATCCTCACCAAAAAAACACAGTTTCTAAAATCACAATTTGAAAACTGGTAGTTACATTCTGCCAGCTTTTCCTTTGTGAATAGAGTCCCTGAAGAGATTGTGCTGACCTTTTAAAACCCCCCAGCACCACCACCTACATAAATAACCCCTGCTACATCAGGGGAAAGGACCTCCAGGCAGCATTAACATGAAGAGAGAGGTTAGAGAGGGCTAATGTCAAAAAGCACTGGGAGCAATAAGTAATGCACACAAACCATGATTGATAATGACCAGCACAGAGCCTTAATTCATCTTTTCTCCATCATTTTACTGAGGGGGACCATATCAAATTAAATAGTGACCCAGAAAGGGTTTATTCAACCATACAAAGCAGGGCATGAAGGAAAGACATATTAAAGTGGTGATGACTGCAGTGTAATTGCAGCTCCTTAAAGGAACACCACAGCTCAGAGGGAAACCTGAAACAGGAATCGGCCAAATACTGGCAGCAAGAGCACCCAAGGCACTGAGCAATACCCAGCACTGACAAGGCTTCCCTGCCCTGCTGAGAACTCCTCCTCCTCAGAGCCTTACACAGGAGCCCAGGTCCCCCTGCTCATGGCACACTCAGGCTTTCACTGGACACGAAACAGAGCTGTACTACGGCAACTTGCCATGAAAACCACCTAGAATGCAGTTCCTACCTCAAAATACTGCCCTTCTTCCCTCAGAAGTCAGCAGCTCCGTAACACTCCAGACTGAGTCACTGCCAAAAAGCAACAACTGGTGCACAGAGCCACGAGGGCTTGGGGCTTTTACCTGGCCCAGGAGAGGCCAGGAGACCAGGGAGGAGTTAAGCTCACAGTGGAAAAGGTCACACAGGGAGGCTGAACAAAGCAGGAACACTGCGCTCTGTACTGTAAAATAGCACTTGTTTCACTCTGTACTGTAAAATGGCACTTGTTTCACTGTGCAAACTACCTCTAGCTACTCATAACTTGAACATACCTAATTCCTTTAACTTCAGGAAATAATTCACTTTTCAATAACCTGTCTATTTAACATTAGGAACGCAGAAGTTAGCAGGCTTCAGGCCTCCCAGTGCAGCCCAGGAGCTGGAGCTCCACAGCTCTGATATGGAGAGTCATCCTCAGCCTCGGGAACACACTGCAGCTCAACAACATGCCTCGTGTACTTTTGGATCATGCATGTGCTTTAGTATTTCTAAATGAAGTATTTGGAATGCAGAAAGTTTTGGAAACAGAATTAAAAAAGAGTTATAGCTTGGGAAGGAGGAAAGGGAAATTTGCTTTTTATTGCAGATTTCAAAGCAACAATCTTTATTTTTACTTTAACAAATAGTCACTAGCTGCTGTACCATCTGTAAGCCCACATAACACCAGGTGTAGATGACATAGGTCATCTTATGCTCTCAGAGAGTGATCTACATTTTAAAATAGGAAAAAAAATCCTACTTCATGTCCCAGAAAGGGGATAGCACATCTTTCACCTTATATTATTAAGTCTCTTCTCAGATCCTCTGTTAATAGGATTCCTTTAGCCAGCAGATGGATTGTGAATACAGGCAGTTTCATCTACTAAAAGACAACATAAATCATAATTGAGAAAGGAGAGACCGCAGTAAGGTTATCACCATACAGCCTCCTCCATGAAAGGTTTGCATTAAAGCATTAGTGAAATTAATTCATCTTTCATAAGAGCTTTGAGCAGTATCTGTGATCTATGATAACAACCAATTTCTCACTATGAGAAAAAAAAATTACTCAGGCCTGATAGACTACACAAATCTGCTTTTTTTTAAAATGGTCTAACATTATCTAGAGTGTTGTTCCCAGAGGCATCATTTGAGGTTTATGTCTTGCCAAGAGGACCCATAAATCAAAGCAGAAAGTTTTGTTAGTTTTATATGCAGTGGGCTGTAATTATTTTGAATTGCATTATGCCTCAATCACTGTAATTACTTTTAGATCATCCTTAAACAGCTGCAATAAAAGAAATCAGTCTTAAACCATTTCTCACACAAAAAATTGCAGATGTGATATGAAACGTCTGGCTAAAACACACAAGAGCATGTCAATGCGATGTTTGGGTAAATATGCTGCTCGTGCTTTCTGCTGGGTAAACCCAAATTTCCAAAATACACATTATTTTGTGGCCTTTTAATTGCTGTTACTAACATTTGTCCAGCGAGAAAACGTGATAGCAAATTAATTTTAGCTTTACACATAGAAACACGCATCTGAGAACCAAAACCATCTCCCTGTTGATTTTTGCTCTTGCTGCATCTGTGTGTTCGAGACACTTGTCTCCAGTTCCAAAGGAAAACAGCATGGTCTAAGAATCATTGCAATTACTTTCTAACTTTTCAAGTGACATGGAGATATCCTGGGCTGGCACAGGCCAGGGTGCAGAGCTGCAGCAGGATGCTGCTGTTCCTCACGCCGCTGCAGAGCTGCAGAGCTGCAGAGCCCGTGTCCCTTTGCCCTCCTTCTGTGCCGAGCTCTGCGTGGCCCCAGCTGCCCCACGGCTCTGGCTGCAGCAGCGTTCCCAGGGATTCTGCTGGGGGCAGGAACGGAACCCAACCTTCAGCGCGCCTCACAGATTCGTTCATTACTTAATTGCGTATCTTTGCACATTTTCTCTTTTCCTGTCTGTTCCTCCTCCAGGTAAACAAACACTATCCCTGACAACCAAAACACAGAGGGTTCTGCTCAGAACAGTTGTTCAAGGCACTGGGAGCAGTGTGAGCAGTGTGAGGGTGCTATTTAAGGCAGTGTGAGCAGTGGGAGCAGTGTGAGGGTGTTATTTAAGGCAGTGTGAGCAGTGTGAGGGTGTTATTTAAGGCAGTGTGAGCAGTGGGAGCAGTGTGAGGGTGTTATTTAAGGCAGTGTGAGGGTGTTATTTAAGGCACTGGGAGCAGTGTGAGGGTGTTATTCAGGGCACTGGGAGCAGTGTGAGCAGTGTGAGGGTGTTATTCAGGGCACTGGGAGCAGTGTGAACAGTGTGAGGGTGTTATTCAGGGCAGTGTGAGCAGTGTGAGCAGTGTGAGGGTGTTATTCAAGGCAGTGTGAGCAGTGTGAGGGTGTTATTCAAGGCAGTGTGAGCAGTGTGAGGGTGTTATTCAGGGCACTGGGAGCAGTGTGAGCAGTGTGAGGGTGTTATTCAAGGCAGTGTGAGCAGTGTGAGGGTGTTATTCAAGGCAGTGTGAGCAGTGTGAGGGTGTTATTCAGGGCACTGGGAGCAGTGTGAGCAGTGTGAGGGTGTTATTCAGGGCAGTGTGAGCAGTGTGAGCAGTGTGAGGGTGTTATTCAAGGCAGTGTGAGCAGTGTGAGGGTGTTATTTAAGGCACTGGGAGCAGCGGGAGCAGTGTGGGGTGTCACAGCCTCCAGCTGCCCCTCGGGTTCCCGTGCCCACGGTCCCCGGTCCCGTCCCAAAAGCAGCACAGGAGGGTGTACTGAGCAGGAGCTGCAGCTGCTCATGAAGTGGGAACACCTGATCCCTGAGCACCACTCCTGCCCCACAAAGCCGTGTGGGAGAGCCCCAAGAGACCGTGAGGAATTGTTGATGCAAGAGGGGCAATAAACAGCGCTGCACAAGTTACAGCTTTGCCAGCATCACAATGAAGCAATAGCAGTGAAGTAAATAAAGGAGGAAATAGTTCTCCCGGTGTCAGTGGGCACGGCACAGCCTGTCCTGGGGCTGTGAGGCAGCTGGCAGCACTCAGCCCTGGCACAGCACTGCCACAGCTCACTGCCACCCAGGGGAACACAAATCCTGAGGAAGGGCTCCAGCTCCCTCAGAGGGATCCAACACTTAGCTTCAAACTACTTGACATGCTTATTCACAGGAAGTGAATGCTTTGCAAAATTATGTCAAAGGCACTTTTCCTTCCAGTACTGAGGTATAAAAATAAATAATTTAGTATCCAAGTCAAGAAAAAGAACAGCCTTCATCCTATCAATCCCATAACTATTTATGCAATGCTCTGCCAAACACAGCACTGTGTAAATATCTCTAAGTGTGTACATTTACAAATTCTAAATTAATTTTAGGAGTTTATTTAGTTCTTCCTTTTATTGAAGTAGTAACATGCCTGTTTGATCCACAAATGTTATAGCAGTTCAACAAATTTATTCACTTGGTTTGAGGAGAACATTAACCATTAAACACCCATGTTCTAGATACTCTTAAGAAATTAAAATTGAGAACATTAAAGGAAATATCAAAGAAGTGAGAGTCTGCACCTTCAGATGCAGTGCAGAAACCCCTCAGTTCTGCTTGTGTTTCTGGTTTTGGCAAGACCAGCAATCCCAGAGGTGCAGCAGTTCTGCTGAAACAAGTGCAGAGGGGTGTGAGGGCAGCCGTGGGGCACAGTGCCAGTGTGTGCCCGGGCCGGGTGTCCCTGGCAGCAGGCACAGGTGTCCCTGTGCTGGCCGGGCTGGCAGAACCCAGCAGCACAGAGCTCCCGAGACAGCCCTGCCACAGTGCCACAGTGCCACAGTGCCACAGTGCCACAATGCCACGCTGCCACACTGCCACAGTGCCACAGTGCCACGCTGCCACAGTGCCACGCTGCCACAGTGCCACGCTGCCACAGTGCCACAATGCCACAGTGCCACGCTGCCACAGTGCCACGCTGCCACAGTGCCACAATGCCACAGTGCCACGCTGCCACAGTGCCACGCTGCCACAGTGCCACAGTGCCACGCTGCCATGCTGCCACAGTGCCACGCTGCCACAGTGCCACAGTGCCACGCTGCCACAGTGCCACGCTGCCACAGTGCCACAGTGCCACGCTGCCACAGTGCCACAGTGCCACAGTGCCACAGTGCCACGCTGCCACAGTGCCACGCTGCCACGCTGCCACAATGCCACAGTGCCACGCTGCCACAGTGCCACGCTGCCACAGTGCCACAGTGCCACGCTGCCACGCTGCCACAATGCCACAGTGCCACGCTGCCACGCTGCCACAGTGCCACGCTGCCACGCTGCCACAGTGCCACAGTGCCACGCTGCCACAGTGCCACAATGCCACGCTGCCACAGTGCCACACTGCCACAGTGCCACAGTGCCACGCTGCCACAGTGCCACACTGCCACAGTGCCACACTGCCACAGTGCCACAATGCCACAGTGCCACGCTGCCACAGTGCCACAGTGCCACAGTGCCACGCTGCCACAGTGCCACACTGCCACAGTGCCACAATGCCACAGTGCCACGCTGCCACAGTGCCACAGTGCCACAGTGCCACACTGCCTGGGCTTACTGCACAAACCAGTCTCTGCATCACTGTCCTCATCCTTCACAAGGACCTCTCACTGGATTTTGGTACATCATGCCATGACTTAAAACATGTATTACTGGTGTCAAGAAACAGACAAAATTCCAAGAGTCCATTCCACCCTTATCACTGAGAGGAGCTGCTCAAGAGTAGTCAGAGGAAATCAGAATCAAACCTGGTATTTGGGAATGCTTCACAGTTCTGTACATACCTCAGGGAAATAATCCTGTGGAAACTTCTCTTTTTCCAGCATGGGTGTGCTTTCTAAAGTGTCAGAGTAGATTTCTTTCCCAGTAACCTTTTTATACTTCTTAGCTAGGAAGAGAGAGAAACCAAAATTAACACACATAACTTCAACATTACGAGCATCTTCTCATACTTATTGGAAAAACAGCTGGCAAATCAACAGGATCTTACAAAAAGTGTGCAAGCACTGAACTGTTCTGGGGGAAAACAAACACCCCTGTTTATATCAGACACAGCTGAAGTTGCACAGTTGTGATGTTGTCATTTCTACTACCCAGAGCCCCATGAAGTGTTGGAACTCTAATCGTGAGCCTGATCTCTGCACACCCTTGCACTCAAATCCCATCTCAGCTGCTCTGAGACCCTGCAGCCCCCAGGCTTCATCTGATCAACCCTTTGTGGCCATCAGCACATGAGCATGGATTTTTACAGCTGGAATGGGTGTTGGACTAGCACAAGAGACTCAGTGGTGGTGCACATCACTTTCCAAAATCTCTAATTTCATCATAGACAGAAACAACACAGACTCCTATGGATCTACTCAGCTCATGAATGAGAGGTTCTTCTTCTTGATCCACTTTATACTTGGTTTCTCACCTGATGAGAACAATGCACATCTAAGGTGAGAACCTGACTTAATTTAACTCCTCTGCCACAGGAGCTCGGGCAGCTAATGTTCACCTGCCATTATCCTGGACCTACAACACTGGAGTCACTTTCAGCCGGGAATGTGTAAGAGGAAAACTCCCAATATTATCAAGTTTCCTAAACTGTTCAGTCCTACTGCATATCTGAGGAAGCATTTACTGTAATGCAGCCCAATGTCTTTGGGGAAAAAAAAGTATTATTCCTTATGTGCCAACCCCTCTGAGGCCTGGCTCCCACGGGACAACTGAACAAATATCCTGATAAACTGATCTGGTATCATTCTAAGTAGACTGTGGATGGATGTGACTCTTTCAGCAAGTTTAACAGAGTAAGCAAAGAGATCCTGAAGCCTGCTGGGTTACAGAAAAGAGCTGGCAGAAGTGCAAGGACTGAAGGCATCTGCTGGGAGAACTGCACTGGCAGGCAGCAGCTGGCACAGGGAGGCACCAGAGGCTCATTGTGACAGGACTGCAGAGCAGAGCATGCAGGGCACATGCACAGCACAGCCTGGCTGCACCAACAGCAGCTCCACTCCACTGCTGACTGCACACCTGAGAGCAAGGTTCGTTCTGTAAATACAGGGGGTCAACTGGAACGTGCCTAAACCCCCTCTCTTAGAGGACATCCCTTCAGAACGGTCAGCTTGGCACTAGTTTGAATTGTAAGCAAATTTTTGGGCTTCTGATCACTGTGAAAACAGCTCAACAGACCTACACTATAGCATATAATACGTGAGGTTGCAAGAGAAAACTATTCCTTTTTCAGAATGGAGATATGTCTTCCTGAGATCTGAAAAACAGCAACAATCTTTTTTTTTCCAGTCTGTATTCAGTCACATCCAACTGTGCAGTGAATTTTGAAAAGCAACAGTGATGTTCCAGGAATACTGAATTGTGTATAAGCATCTATTTTTTGCACACTTTTGAGTAGAACCAGAATTTCATAATGATTTTTGTGCAGAGAATTTTTGTATCCATCTGGATTTTTCTTCTGATTTAAGAGCTTAATACACTGTGAAAATGTCAATAGTCATGAGAGAAGAGGCAAGTTTTACATTTCCCCTGAAAGATGGGAGCCTTTGGGGTGATATTTTACAAACCCTATGCTGGGAGACGGATTCTGCTATGACAAGAACAGAGTGTGACTTACAACACTCATTCACCCATTTCCTTGATTTTTATTCAGAGTCTTTTCCTTCTAAATGATGTTTGGGCCAAACCCATCTCTATGAGCATGGTTCACATTGGCAAGTTGGCTCTGCTACGGTTTTGCCATGCATAATGATGCCAATTAGCTCAGTCCATAGTCACTCCCATTTCAACAGTGTCTCACATTAATGGGATGCTAGACACAGTATTAATGTGAGTCAGCTCAGTAAGCTAAATGAAGCTCAGGATATTTTTGTATTAAATAGATACAATTCTCAACTGAAATAACATAAATTCTATATAATCTTTTCTATATTCACCTCAGGAAGCATTCAATAATTTTCTATGTTATTCCTAATATATAACATATATAGCCCAGCTATACTTTGAAACTTGTGAGGCACAACAAGACCTCCAACCTGAAGGATCACTGTGGGTTAAACAGTGCCACCCTCCTATTCACCTGCTCTGCTCCCAAGTAATTTAAGCCCTAAATCTACCTCAGCTGCTTTGCAAAATGGCCATCGCTGTTGGACAGTTAAGGTCTTGGTCCTGTATCTGATCTACATGGAAGAACCTTGTGGCCATTCAGAGTTCTGAAATCCTCAGGGATCACTATGGACCTAAAGGTGCATGGGAATGACTAATGCTCTGGCTTGCAGCCTGTGGCTGGTCCATTGACTCCTTCTAAAAGGTCTGTAAAAGGTAAGAAAAGCAACACCTGTCACCAAGGGACCTGCCTGCATTTTACAGGAGCCCGCATGACACGAAAACATTGCTAGGTACCACCATCAGAAAAAGCATGGAAAAGCTGCCTTGATGTATAAAGCCAACTAACCATTAAAAACATTTAATGCCTTTGCTTACCTTTAAAATCAAACTGGTAGATGTTTTTCAAAGATTCATGAAGAAAGTAAAAACTTCCTAGAGCCTGTAAAAAAAACCCCAATAAACATGGAATTATAATAATATGTACTTTGGCTAACAAAACTCAAAAGAGCATCAGGTTTTACAACCACAAAAAAACCCAAAGTCAAGAAATTAAATACTAATAAATAAACCAATGTTTACACTTTCTAAGATCTATAAAAAATTTAATTTCTTTTGTTGCTTCTCTGAGATTTCTTTAGTCAGTATAAAGATGACCACTGACTGTGGTAAGGGCACTGCCAGGTGTGCACTGAAGCACCAGACAGATGGATGTGACAGGTGACACAGACACATGCCTTTCTGAGCACCCAAAACAGACCCTCAATTCTGTTATAAAAACCTGACCATTTCTTCTTCACTTGCAAAGCAAAACCAAAGCTTCTAGAGCATGCGGTACAGGAAACAAGGGCAATTTTGAAGTTTTCTAACTTGCAGCTAAAGCCTCTGCAGAAGAGGCTCCACGACCTCTCAGCCTGATGTGGTTTTCCCTACCCTGAAACTTGGATAATTCCTCAACAGGGACAGCCCCCCTTTGCCTTCCTGCAGCAGCCCCTCTCCACGTGCCCCTTCCCCAGGGCTGCCCACCCACCCAGGGGCTCACAGTTCCCCCTGGTGCCATGCAGCTGTGCCATGGTGACACACAGGGACCCTGAGCTCGCTGCTTGCTGTGACTTCTCCACAGACATGCCATTTACTGCTTTTCCCCAGGTAATGAGAGGAAAATTACATATTAGAAGAGAGCAAATGAAAATCAAGTAAGTAAAAAAAACCAAACCAGAGCAAATAGATTTTATGTTGGAATATTTAAAACAAAACAAAACAACAAAAAAAAATTAAAAGGACAACTTGATGAGCCTTTAGATACATCTGACGCACCCAAAAGAAACTGAAAAAACCCCAGCCTGTTACTGGATAAACTCTTACTAAGAAGAATAAAGGATGATTTAGTTTCATTGCATCCTTTCCTGTCCAACAACAAAGCCCCTCCCAGCACAGTGCTTGGTCCGGCGACTGCTGCATTATTTATGAGATGCTGCACATCCAGAGATTAGACACGGGCTGATTTGTCAAAAGCACAAACACGAGGTGCTGCCCATCTCCTTGACATATTAGTCCACCCAACAGAAAGCAGTGCCACATGTTTCATTGATGAGTACACATCCCTGCGACCCAGGCAGGTTCCTTCAGGCCTTTGAGTGTCCATTTTATAACACAGAGGAGGTGAACAAGGAACTGCAGGAGACATCCCTGCGAAGGACTCAAGGTGAGGTGTGCTGCAACAAGGACGCACTGCCAGGAGAAAATAAATCCTCAGACAAGACAAAAACACTGCCACCTGATATTCCCTTCTGGCCCACCTCTTTCTTCAATGCGTAGGGCAAAATCTGACATATATAAAGGTAACATTTACTATATAATAATACTCTTTAAGAACTCAGTATAAGGATAAAGCTTTTTTTCTTACATGGCCTCCAGAAGAAAAAGAAAGGACACTTGGCAAGCATCTGGAAAGTACCATCCCAAATGCATCCTGTCTGAAAAACTTAAAAGCAAATGAAAAAGGGATCCTGGAATGGGAAATCCTAGGCTATGTCAGTAACACATGGCAATCCAGCCTAGCTGTAACATCTAAGGGATGTTTTTCAGTGAGCCTTTCCTTTTCCCCACAGTGCAGGACAGCAGGGCCCTGCTGTGAAGGACTCTGGGGTCTCAGTGCCAGCCCTGCCAGCGTGGCGGCTCAGGGCACTGCTGAGGTGGGGGCTCCTGCCCTCCCTCTGAGCTCCTGCTCCTGTGTCTGACCACCCTCTTGGTAACCTTCTCCCTTCATTTGCACTGGAACTCACCATGCCTCAGCTGAGATGGAAATTTATGACTGAACAAAAAAAAGTAATTGGAAATAGTGACCGATCCAAGTCAGGTATAAATAATACTAAAAGCAGGTGACCATTTAAATCTAGGTGACAGGATTGTGAACTCCAAAGCTTCTCCATGTAGCATAACAAGAAGTAAACCAAGAAAAAACCAGATGCTCTAAAGCCTGTTTCACTTAGGGTGTCATAACTCTATTAAAAACAGTACTGCCACTCATGCTTAAGCCACAACTTCATTTCTGAGTGTCACAATTTGTTCATTGCTTGACTTTGTACAGTTTTAATCTCATTTTTAAAAATTATTTTTTAAGACTTACGCCACAGAAGTTTAGTTTGATAGTCTACACTTGTGGACTGAGTATGAACTACTCGTGTACAATGAATCTGTGACAGTGATGAAGTAACTCTGTCAAGTTTCAGGAGCTGATACCACTAACATTCAGACTGGCTTGGACTGTGCAATTCCAAACACCCCACTAAAAAGAATCAAACCTATCATGGAATGGAAATTACAGCTATCACTATTTTCCGCATTATTATAGACTTAATCAGGCTTAGGTACATAAATGTGAACTTGCACAAATGATGGAGTGCACTTATAATTCTGTGCCCTAACACAATGAAATATATTAAAAAAACTTTCCAGGGCCTACTGCTTAGGCCCTTTTGTTGAGGCGATTATGTTAATTCCATTTACTTCTCATAAAATGTCAGTTTAACAATAAAGTTAAATGAGATTAATTTAAAGTTGAAGAGCTTTGCTTTATTTTCTTATTTACAATTTCAGTATCCTTTGGAAAAAGCAGACCTGGTGCATAAAGTATTTTATGTGCAGCAGCACATAAAATATCTAAGTGATACAACACAGGAACACATTAAAGATTATAAACCACCCAAACATCTTAACTTTTAAATATCTCAAAGATAAAGAAAGAAAGCTATTATTTGTTCCATTTGAAAGGTTGCTGAGATGGATGACCTCTGCAGTCAGCAGAAATTCCACACCACCTGCAAATAGGAGCTTGTACTGAAATGGAAGCTCAGCGGCCATGCTGTGCCCTGTCCCTCGCTTCCTCACTGGCAGGGACATCAGTGGCTGCCCCAGAGCACCCAGCAGAGCCAGGAACACTGCAGCCTCTCTAGAGCAGAAACCCGACCACAACACCAGGGGCCACTGGGGCTGATCTACCCACCTCCTGCAGCTGTGCCGCATGCTGCACCACCCTGAGCAGCCCAGCTCTGAGCTCAGGGCTCAGACACAGCCCACCTGTCTGAACGGACAGGTGACCCTGCAGCTGTGCCCCCATGCTGCACCACGCTGAGCAGCCCAGCCTGCAGCCCATCCCCAGCACCGCTCACCTGAACACACAGGTGACCCTGCAGCTGTGCCCCCATGCTGCACCACCCTGAGCAGCCCAGCCTGTGGTCATCCCCAGCACCTCTCACCTGAACAGACAGGTGACCCTGCAGCTGTGCCGCATGCTGCACCACCCTGAGCAGCCCAGCCTGCAGCCCATCCCCAGCACCGCTCACCTGAACGGACAGGTGACCCTGCAGCTGTGCCCCTATGCTGCATCACCCTGAGCAGCCCAGCCTGTGGTCATCCCCAGCACTGCTCACCTGAACACACAGGTGACCCTGCAGCTGTGCCGCATGCTGCACCACCCTGAGCAGCCCAGCTCTGAGCTCAGGGCTCAGACACAGCCCACCTGTCTGAACGGACAGGTGACCCTGCAGCTGTGCCCCCATGCTGCACCACCCTGAGCAGCCCAGCCTGCAGCCCATCCCCAGCACCGCTCACCTGAACACACAGGTGACCCTGCAGCTGTGCCCCTATGCTGCATCACCCTGAGCAGCCCAGCCTGTGGTCATCCCCAGCACCTCTCACCTGAACGGACAGGTGACCCTGCAGCCCCAAGGCTGGCCCAGGGGATGGCACACGCTCTGCTCACCACGTGTCTCACTGGCATGGAGTGCAGGCAGCAGCCACAGGTTCTCTGCTTGATTTTCCAAGCAGTCTGCAAACACAGACCAGTTGTGAATTCTACTTCAGCAGCCTTAGGGCAGAGCAATGAAGGGATGGCTCACACCTAGGCTCAGATCAGAAAGTCCCCAGCTCATCAGGCCAACGTGGCAGCCCATGGGTCTGTAACCATATCAAGGTCATGGTACTCAGTACCACCAGAAGCTTCTAGACCAGCCCAGCCTGCTGGCCTCAGAGATACAGGGACTGCACATGTCATTGCCAGGACTGACCAGCCAGCTGAACTGGGAAGGAATCCTTCCCTGGCAGGGTGGCCAGTGCCCAAGGCCAGGCTGGGCATTGGGGCTGGGGTGGCACTGGGTGGGATGTGAGCTCCCTTCCAACCCAAACCATGATTATATGAATCCTTGATTTATACCTTACTAATAAAGTCAGGAGCTGACAAGACAGAAAGGACTTCATCACAGTCTGAGGTGCCCAGTTACACCCAGAAGTACATGGGCACTTGAGAGCAACACCCGTGGCCATGAGGGAGTACCACACATTCACCACCAGTAACTCAGTGCCAAAACAGAAAGTCAGGTGGCACAGTCATGAATACTCATTTGTAGCTTGGCCAAGTTCTTAAGAAACACACAAGACAGTAGAACTGATTCTTCTGCTGTCCCCTGTTCACTACAACCAACAGCTTGGCTTTAACAGCCCTAAAATCAGTCAGAGCAGCACCCAAGATCCTGTAGGCACAGCAGGGAAAATTTCCTTTGTAAACTCCCAGGACCTCTTTTGATATCACGGTCACTAACTGCAGAGTACACAGGCAAACACATCCTGGCTTTTGTGAGAATGGCCCTCATGGAAACGCTCAGGACTCAGGGAAAGGCCAGACATTTTATCTCAGGCAATGCTGCTGTTAAGAGAATGCTTTTTCCGGACTGACAGAAGTACCTGACCATTCCTACCACACCTGCGTGCACACCTGTACTGCAGCTGGGGACACAGAGAGCACACTGAATCTAAGGCGAGCACATTCATTACAAGAGCTTCACATCTCCCCAGAAAAGTATTGTGGAGAAAAAAACAGGCATCTTCTCCCTGTTAGCACACTGAAGCTGAATATTCACTGCATTTAATTAAGTTCTAGAATGATACTCATTATGGTATTAGAGATTTCTTTCATTAATCCATACAGAAAGACTCATCTGGGAAAACTAGTGCTGATGGCAAGAGAAACAATTGGTTCTGATGGATTACACATCCAGCATTATTAAAAGCACTATTCCTTTAATTATACAGGAATTTTGCCACAAAAATGTGAAGATTTTAATAGCTATAGGGTTTTTTTAAACAGTTAATTGGCATAATTTGTTTTTAAAGTCGACCATTTCAACTGTGGATATTTAATGCAAAAAGGAAATAGATGAATAAAAGTCTAATTACTGTACAGAGTAAACATTTACTGCATTACCTCACTAAATGTGACAGTTAATATATAAAGATTGCTTTAAATATATTTAAAATAAATTGCCAATGATGACACAAAAACTGTAATTCATGTAGTCATAAAATCCATAATTAGCTTTAATGCATATTTAAAGTCAAAGTTCAGCCCAACTTTTTCAATGTTTAACCTCCTATATCAATATAGTTCAAGGAATTCATTTATCATTGAACATGACAATGTCTGAATATGAATTAGCGCGAGCACTGCTGACAGGAAGCCCTTATCTCCTACCAGCCTTTTTGGCTCTGCTGAATGTCAACAGTGAGTTTGGCACGCCTGACTCTATTGATTGTGTGCCTGCTTTGCTACCAACAATTAAAAAAGTATTTCACACGTTTATAAACCCGAACATGAAGCGCAGGCATCGGTTTCCCATTAGCGAGATGGAGTCTGCGCGCGGCCACTCTCACCGGTGGGGCTGCCACCCCCGACAGGCTGGCAGCAATGTCACCCGGGGCTGCCACGGACACTCCCAGTCCGGGCTCGCTCCTGGCACGGCGACGTTCCAGAGACTCAGACAGAAAATCCTGCATGGGAGACGGGGGGCCCTGGACCAGCCCGGGGCTGCCTGCCCTGGCTGGGCTGCGGGCGCTCTCCTGCCCCAGGCCCGACCCTGCTTCCCTTCCCAGGGACTGCGGGCACCTGAGCACGGCCTCAGCTGACGGGCACCTGGTCTGCAGGTACCCTGAGAGGGCACAGCCACAGCAAAACAGCTCCACAATTCTGCTCCGAAACAGGCCGTGGCTACCTCGGGGTTTTGTGGCAGCTTGGAAACACTTTGTAAAAACACCTGCCCTTAGTTTGCCATAAAATGTCGTTTTGATACAACTGCCACTTTCCCAAAAACAAAGGAAGGGCAGGCTGTGGTACAGGCTGGATCCAGCACACCTGAACAGTGAATGACGAAGTACACACGAGGGATGGTGCAGTTTTTGTCTGTGGTTCTGTGCACACTCAATCCACTACAGCCAAATTAACACCAACCGTCTAATACCCATTCAAGGTTAAAAAACCAGGCTGGGTACACTGATCAAGTCATTATAAAATACTCTATCACTTCTTATTTGCAAACAAAATTAGGTGTCCAGCAATCTATCATTTCCTGAATTAGAGTTATCAGCTAAAGCACATACAATTAAAGTGCCATTGAGGCTGCCTGAACAGCCCTGCTCCACCTGAAGCGCAGACAGACGGAGCCCGATCCGACCATTCCAAACAATTACACCCCACTCCTGCAGCTCTGCACTGCAAACAGAGCTATCAGCTGCATTTCAACAGCCTGTGAATAATTACACCTTTAATAAAGTGTCACAGTGAGTGGGCTCCAAATACTCACTGACAAACTTTAAAAACTCTCTTGAAACAGACCTTGGGCTGTATTCAAAACACCTGTTCAGTTAAACGTGATATTTCCATTAAACCAAATGGAACTGTCCACTCAGAAGGAATAAAACCAGTGGCAGGACTGGCACTGCAGATTCTCTTATTTCATAAAGCCTAAACCAATATTATGCATCATAATCTAAACGTACAGTGTCCATAAATAAATAATACATTTATTTTATTTGCAATACCCATGTTGTGAAGAAGCCATCTGCAGCTGTATTTTAGCAGTGTCTCCAGTGCCCACTTCCCAGTTAAGACAATTTTGCTGGAGTATTAGATTCTAGAAGCAGCACATGCAGCTGGTAGGGATAAAAAGGGTGTCCAGCTCTAGGAGTCCCTAAATCCTGGGAATTTCTTGACTATAATTGTACTAGATCCATACTGCCAAATATCCTTCTGCATTTCTAAAATAATTGCCACATACTGGTTTTATCTTTAGAAGTTCTTGTGCCTTAAAGAATTCTAATTTATTTATACCCATTTATTTAATGGATCTGCCCATTTTTCAGACCGACTCGTCCAGCTGCACATCTGCACGAGGCTGGCAAGTTCCCCTCGGAGTGCCCTGTGCCAGGTGAATCTCCTCTCACTGCCCGTGCTCCCACTTCAGGGAGCTGCCAGAGCACCCACTGTGGTTTCCAGACCTCCCTGACTCATTGGAATGCCACAACTTTGCTGTGCAGTCGTTGGGCATCAGCACACATACCTGCAACATCTAGCACTGCTTCCTCACTCCTCCTGCTTTGCTTCACAGCAGCCCTGGCAAGTGTGAGGCCAATAACAGTGGAACTAACAAGAGGGATAGTCACAACAAATTTACCGCTAAAAAAATACAAATAACGAAAAAGAATTCTAAATTTTTTTGTTTGGTTTTATAATAGTCAAATTAAATGTAATTGAGGAAAGAACTGATCCGTAAGTGTTCATACATAGCCTTATATCTTGTACTGTTTATTTCTAGTCTCTTTCACAAGATTTTGGTATATTCAGATGGGTTTATCCATTTAGCTTTAATTCAAGGTTGAGACTTGTCTACACCACAGATTGGAGTAACTATTCTAAAAATTCTAAGATACTTAAATCCCAAGTCATTTGAACGCTTAATCAAGAGATCAACATAAAAAAGAACTTGCTTGCAGTCCTGATCATTACAGATATCAGAGAGGTCTCTGCTAACTGCAACCAGCATGGCACATTTTCTGGAACAAAAACTTAGCCCCAGGAGTTTTAATTTTCCTATTCTGAAGACTAACAGAAAAATGAGGGATCTTCAGCTAACATAATCCACCTCTATTACCTTCCCTTAATAATTTTGTTACAGCAAATGAAAAGTCATACTCAATTTAAAAACATTATTTGGGACCAGTTAATTTAAGAAGAGAAAAATTAACATACAAAACCCCTGAGCTTTATATAAACATGTCCAGTGAGTAAATGAATAACCTATATGCAACCTAATGCATGGACAAAGATTATTTAATGTCACTTTTGATACTGACATATTTCACAAAAAGATTTAATATTTTAGTTACAAATCAATTAAATTAAAAAAGTATCAGACAGAGGTTCTTTTCTGAAAACCGAGATTAGTGCCAGCCCAAGGAACCAACCCAAGCTAAAGGAAGTGTATGTGTGCTGAGCACTTATAAAAAGCGCCACTTATCAATATTCCTGAAGGCAAAGTAGAGCCTTCACAAAGTCATTAATCACGTTGTTATTTAATATTTCTATTACTCAAGCACTCTGGAGGCCCCAATCAGGATAAGAGGCTCCCAGCCTGGCGGAGCCCCAGTGCAGGGGGAGCTGCAGGAATACAGGATCAGAGCCGCAGCCCAGGGCCGTGCTCTGCATGCTCTGCATGCTCTGCATGCGGCCCGGCCGCTGCATGGGGGCTGAGTGTGCCAGAGAGACAAAACCTCTGCCCAGCAGCCCAGGGCCGTGCTCTGCATGCTCTGCATGCTCTGCATGCTCTGCATGCTGTGCATGCGGCCCGGCCGCTGCACAGGGGCTGAGTGTGCCAGAGAGACAAAACCTCTGCCCAGGATGCCCTGAGGGCTTCAGAGCCAGCGCCAGACCCCTGCCATGCTCAGAATATTCATCAGAGTGGGAAGGGACAGAAAGAAAGTCTAATTTCTAACTGTAAGCACAGCAGAGGATAAGCAACAATTCTCCTCAAAAGATACCCAGGTAAATGCTCACAGTTATTTCAATGTTGAATCTTATGGAGAATCAAAACTATTCCCCAGGAAGTTAAAAATTCTTGACAAGCTCAAAAAATTATCCAAATATCCAGATTTATCATGTGGATAGTGGCAACACTTGTTGAATTTCAAGAAACGGAGCCTGAATCTCCGGTTGCAGAAGGTAATGTGCAAGTGCAGAATATTATTTCTCATGGGTATTGTAGCTGCTGTTTCCCGTTTATTTCTGCAGCCAGGGCCAGCTGGCACGAGGAGCAGCACCAGCAGGAGCCCAGGCTGCTGTGCAGGGACAGCGCTGGCACTGCCACACGGACAGGGCGTGCCCTCAGCGGTGCCACGGCACGGACCCAGCCCGCACGGATTCTGAGCACACGGGAACACTGACGGATGGATGCTCAACACGTCACCACAGCTTTCTCCTAGTAAAAAAAAGGCACATTATTTTGGGTAAAACTGGTAAGCTGTGGGACTCCTACTACATTGAGTTGATGCTAAATAATTTTAATTTTGAGAACTTTAAATCAATACAGCATTTCATTGATATGTTCTTACATAATACACTCAAGATGACAAATTCAATTTGATGAGGAGGCATTAATGCCCATTTCATTTAGCATTATACAGGTCATGTACAAATAGGAAAGTACCATGTGGTAAAAGGTTGTATTTAGCGTGTCACGGTCACTGGTGGTTGTTTTGTATCTCAGAGAACCTTTGTAGCTGCTTCAAAATAAGAGATGATTGATTTACAAAGTACCAAATTTCAAATTTCATATTCTAGGACTAAACATCAAATAATTGGACAAAGCTGTCCCCTTGTCTGACCCATCACAATCAAGCCCCTTTCAAGGTTGACTGCCTGCATAAGAAATATGTGCATAATTTCATTTTGTCTCCTGTCCAACATCCAATGTTAGAAGTTAATTAAATTGCTTGTCCATTGTATTCATCCACTTACAAAGTTAATGATATTCTGTTCTTGAATTAAAGAGAATTTTATAAAGCCTGCACTATGGAACCTGGCATGCTGTACACCGAGGAGCTGAACCCTGTCATGGTTCCTGATTGCAGCTCTCCTAATTAGGAAACAAAATGAATGTTTCTGTGTCTGCCAATGCAGAGGACAAGTCATTCCAACAGCAAAGGTAAATGCTCTGTACAATAGCAACTTAATAATATCTCATGTTTGACTATAATAAATTCTGCAGGATTAATAAACCTGTTAAATTTTTAAATTAACATAACAAAGATGAACTGCAGAAGAACAAGGCAGCCTCAAAAGAGGGTCACAAATTTGAGTAGCAGAAGAGCTTCTTGCAAGGGCATCAACCTTGAGGACACTGAAATCATCGTTTCTCATTCTTGCACAGATGAAGAAGGAAAACACAGCGCTATGGCAATCTGCTGGAGAAACTGAGATCATTAATAATTTCAGCTGTGCCCCTCTGGTGCCTTTGGCTTAGCTACCCTGACCTGGTACTCCTGCAACAGTCCTCCTGGGCAGCCACACAGCCAGGAGTGTAACACAGCTGCAAATCCAGTGCCTACAGCAGCAAGCTTGCTGCGCAGGAACGCTGCTGGGGACAGCACTGACCACCATGAGCCACAGCCAGAACCCAGCAAAAGGCTACATGCCGTGTGAGAAAAAATAACCACAAGGTTACCACTTTTTCTACTCTCTACTATTTTTGTGCATGGTTTGTGGCATGTACACACAGCAGTGTGTGGCTTAGGATTCCACAATGGTTATTATTCCACTCAACCATGAGGTCGAGTTTCAGTACACTCTTTTCTGTATCCAGAACGAAGGTGCCTTCCAAGGCTGATGCCCTTGGAGACCCAGTCCTCCCCAGCTCAGTCCTTCTCTGGGCAGCCTGCACTAGCCCGTCTGTGGCAGGGGGCTGGAACAGGACCTTTCCAACACAGACTGTCGTGGGATCCCGTGATCCCACCTGGCACTGCCCAGGTGCCAGGGCTGGAGCTGGGAGCGCCCGCCAGCAGCACAGGGCTGGCTCTGCTGCAGGGCTGAGCCCGAGCTGGGGCTGGCTGCGTGGCCCTGGTGGCACAGCCATGCCAGAGGCTGTCCATGGTGACACAGAGGCTGTCCCTGGTGGCACAGCCATGCCAGAGGCTGTCTATGGTGGCACAGCCATGCCAGAGGCTGTCCCTGGTGGCACAGCCAGGCCAGAGGCTGTCCATGGTGACACAGAGGCTGTCCCTGGTGACACAGCCATGCCAGAGGCTGTCTCTGCACAGTCCCTCCAGCTCCAGCCCCATCTCCAGCTCCAGCCCCATCTCCAGCTCCAGCCCCAGCCCCAGCCCCAGCCCCAGCTCCAGCCCCAGCCCCAGCCCCAGCCCCAGCCCCAGCCCCATCTCCAGCCCCATCTCCAGCTCCAGCCCCAGCCCCATCTCCAGCCCCATCTCCAGCCCCATCTCCAGCTCCAGCCCCAGCCCCATCTCCAGCCCCATCTCCAGCCCCAGCTCCAGCCCCAGCTCCAGCCCCAGCCCCAGCCCCAGCCCCAGCCCCATCTCCAGCCCCATCTCCAGCTCCAGCCCCAGCCCCAGCCCCAGCCAGGCTCCGGACGTGCTGGCTCAGGTGTGCACAGCACCCACAGCTCCTGCAGACTCGAGCTGGGGACAGTGGCACAGGGACCTGACACACACAGGGAAACCTGGAGTGCCCCAGCACAGGGCATGCCAGGGGCTGTGCTTGTAAGCCCTTGGGAACCCCTCCCCACACCTGCCTTCTCAGCCCTCTGTGCAGCGTGCAGAAGTGTGAAAGCTCTGAAAACACCACCAAACACCATCAAAACACCACCAAACACCACCCAAACACTACCAAACACTACCAAAACACTATCAAACACTACCAAACACCACCAAAACACTACCTAATACTACCAAACACCACCAAAGCACTACACAACGCTATCAAAACCTCAGGCTTTCAGTGCCTACTCGTGTCACCATCATTACATACTGAGTGACAAATACAACGAGAATTGCCCATATTTGAAAAGCAATCTCTACTAACTTTTTCCAATTTAATACAAAATATTTGACAGTAAAAATTGGAAAGTCTCTCTCCCAGCTTTTGTCTTTTACTTGACGCTGCTAATACAGAGACTTTGTGTTAAACCTTGTACATGTCACTGGACTGACTGAGCAAACAAAACTGACCCAGTGACTGTACTGCCCTGCTCTGTATGCTGCCAGTTCAGCTAGAGACAAAGATGCAGATTATATGCTTAAAAAATTATTATTATTATTATTGCTAACAAGGAGCCAAACCTGGTATTTCTTGACAGGCTTCACTTCACTGAAATGAAGAGCAATGTGATTTATGTGATTAGATATTTTAAGCCCTTGTGCCCTTTGTACCAGTTACTGCACTGATTCCATAAAGGAATAGCAATATAAACAAAAGCACCAATAGTAGAACAATTCAAGCTTACTCTGTCACGGTTCAGTAAAAATACTAAAAACTGAGTTATGAACAATCTGAAAAAAAAATTCAGTGTATGTAAACTAAAAATAAAAGCATAAATGAATGTGTGCAGCATGTTTGGTTTAGCAAACATAAGAAAATACCAGGATTACTGAAAAGAAATTAATTTTCCTGGAATTATACAGAATAACTGGATTCTGCAGAATAATTGAATGCATGCTGCCATTTTGCATTTCTTCATGTACACTTCAGAGTAATATTTTATTGTAATTAACTTTAAATTATGCTCAGCATTTTCTTCAAGTGGTTGCATTTCCAAAATAAAACTACATGGAACAAACCCAAAGATGTATTTCAACTAATGTAACTTTTGTGAACTGACACTCATTAAATGGTATTGGCAAATCAATAAGGACATAAAGATGTAAAGCCTTTCTTTATTAAATAAACCAGATTATACTCTTCTAATCTAAATACTCAGTTAAGTCTATTGGTAATTAAATCACATGGAAAACCTGCCTTGTTATTAAAGTCTCTTCAGAATGTCCATGCAAGTTGGAGTATGTACATATATAACATATATTATTTATATTTCTACCTTTCAGAACTTTTCAATTTCAATTAAAATTCTGTAATTTTTATTGGGAATCACATTACATGCATGATAGAGATAAGTTAATTAAAGGACAATCAATTCTAAGAGATGGCCAACAATGAACCTAACCAGTTTACAAATTACCTACTGCCATTCAACCAGAGCATGCAATATCTGTGGGCAATTACAAAAAAGCTTTAATTGATTTTTAGAATTTCAATAATACTGTACATTTGGTACATTCATAAGTACTTTGCCTGAGCTGTGATTTTTAGCATTAGAGGAACTGCTGGGACCACCACTGCAAACTCCTGGGCAGAGCAGAGCCCGGATTTAAAGCTCAAAGCAAAGCTGACATGCCTCGTGCACCCCAAGCCAGCCGTGCCTGCATCTCAACTTGAACAAATACCCAGTTTATGTGGTGTAATGCTTTAAGATAGTAATATTTTAAACAAACTCATTCTTGAATAATTACAATTAGAAGGCATTTAGCACACTCCCTTGAAGTTTGTTACAGACAGGTAGGTTCCACTGCTCTGATGGCAGACAAGAAGATTATTCTCTGAAAATTGGCAATCCAACCAAATTGCTCAAAAACAAACTGTCACTCTCTGACTCACGTCTAATGCATCAAACAGGACTCCTTAATGCTCTTTTGCCTCAACATCCTACAAAGTCTGAATGAAAGGCTTGTATGACCTGTTTCCACTGCCTGCTCCTTGCTCCTCTGCGGGAAGGTCTGACAAGCCCCAGAGCACCAGCTGTGAGACGCAGGAACAAGCAAAGCCTGGGTCTCCAGCAAAGGCATCTTCTCACTTTGGAAATCCCAAAAAACCCCTACATCCTGCTAGGAAAAGTAGCTCCAGCGATTCTGTGGCTGCAGACAGGACACTTGCAATGTGCACGGAACTCATTGTGCGAGGCTGTCCCTGTACAACAGACATCAATGAACAGTGAGCAGAAAGCAAATGCTGGCTCACTTCCTGATCTGCTTGTCCTGCTGAGAGCCTGGAGATGAACAGGCCACTAGGATGGAAGTGCCCATATCTGCCAGCTGCCCAGGCACGCCAGCTCAGATTTATCCTGAAGCAGAAATCCAGCTTCAAGGTGGGGAACTTGGAAGGGTGCCACTCTCCCTGGCGCACAAGCTCATTTCACAAACCAAACATCATTTACAGTTTAGGAAGAACCTGCTAGAAATGTTTGCCATGTTTTGCTTGGAAGTGTAATTCATCATTTCCATTAATGCTTTACCTTTGGAAGTCTCAGATAAACTTCAGCTGTTGAACTGCAACAAGTGAATTCAAGGTGTTGAACTAGAAACAATACAACTGTGCCCAAAGGCTTTACCAGCTTCAGGTGGGGGCCCAGCTTACAAAAGCAGCATTTCAATGTGCATTCCTGATTTCTAAAAAATAAATTAAAAAAGAAAAACAAAACCAAAGCGCTATACAGGCCATATGAAAAGTGAATTAAGATTATTTCATTTACTAGTCCTGTCACCACTGCCTTGCTCAAGGTTTTTGCTTGTCTGTTTTTGGCCTTGCTAGTATCACCATATTGCCATTGTTTTCTAGCTTTGAGCTAGAAAACAGCAAAGAAAATATACTTTAAGCATTTCAAGAACATGTAACATACTTTGTGAAGCTGATCCATCAATAACAGGAAGCTCACTGCACAAATAAGGCTCACGGCTCTGTAATGCTTTTTGATCACATGGACGTTGAGAAAAGGGAGCTCTGGTGATGCGGGCTGCAAGCCTCCAAACCTGCAGCTGAGGCCTGACTTTATTACAGTTTGCAAGGGCACTACCTGCAGATCTGCTCCTGCTCAGGATGATGCCAACAGCTCTGAGAACCCTGCAGAGGGAGGCACGTGCTCAGGAGCTGGGCTACAGGAGCCACCCTGTGCTGCTGCACTGCCACGATTACTGTGCTTTTACACATCGATCTGAGCACAACTGAATGGAAACAAATTTCTACTTTTAAACTGGAATATGCTTTCTTACAGAAAACAGATGAATTAAAAGGCCTAACAAAAAAAAAAAAGGGGGCTCTTCCAAAGGAGTGCAAGATATTAGCCAGTTTTGCTGTTAGCACAGCCACAAGATGGGCTTCTTGTCCTACAGGCTCATACCTGGATGATGAAGCAGCCACCATCTGAAAGGAATGTTTCAGTAATAGTGGGAGTGAGAAAGAAAACCTCTATATAAATAGAAGTAATAACTTGAATTTTATTTTAAAACCGAGAAGATAAAAATAGTCTAAATAAATCAAGCAAGTTGTCTCTTCATGTCACTTTTATGATGGACATTAATCTTAGTTTCTAGACAGAACTGCTGTCTGATGTAACCACGCTTATTGACTTAATGGGAAGAAATTTATATTAGTCTAGGAAGCTGTGATGAATGCAGTCTTAAAGTTCAATGACTCAAACACTTAGTAACCTCAAACATTGACCCAGATAGACAGAAACTTAAATCTTAATCCCGGAGCATAAGTTTGTGCTTCATTCACATTTTGTTGTCAAGGCATTGAGAATCTTCACGTGTTTTACACGTCCTCATGCACACAGTGTGAGCACAAAGCGCGTGTGCGGGGCACACCGCTGCCACTCCGGGGCTCAGGGTCCCCCTGGCTGTGCCCAGCCCTGAGACCCCGGCAGGCTCTGCCAGCACAGGCACCAGGGCACGAGGCTCAGCCACAGCCTGGCCTCTGCTGGGCACCAACCGGCCCTGTCCTCAAACGTTTCCATGCCTTCTGGATCTAGGACTAAGATCTGATAAACAGCCCTCGTGCCTAAATATGTTATTACACATGCGCTCAATGAAAAGAAACATTCCTTAATCTGAGGTCAGATAATATCACTGCAGCAAAAGCTGTTCAGCTGCCGGGATGTCAGCAATTTAATGCAGCCAACAGTTTACACATCACAAATGTGATTTAGCACACAATTGAAAACCTGTAATACTGACTCTTGCAAAGAACAAGGCTCAGGCTTTTGTGTAATTTGGTTTGGTTTAGAAAATTTGACAAAAAATAAACCAAACCATTAATGTCTTATGGCTCACACATTCAAAATTGGAGGTCCTTGATGTGAAAGATATGTATGGACACCAGATGTTTGATTTGTTACAGGAACTATAGTGAAAACACCCAATTCCAGCCTCCCTCCACTATCTGAACTTAGAAGATAGTAGTTAGCTAACTTATAAAATACATTTTTATAGCAACACCCATTCCATACATCAGGAGAGATTCCCAGCTGGATATATCCTGAAACACTGGAATTAACAAAATGCACCAATCTACATGGGACCTTTGTGAGAAGATGGTGCATGGAAATAGGAATGTTCCAAGTCAGAAGGAACGAGGCAACCTAGTTTAATCTGATTATTCTGAGGTTGAGGCAACATATTAATCAAGTGGACAAAACAATTCTGTTAATGACATTCAAAAGGTACAGTACAATAATCAATCATTTACTATATTGCAAATGATAAAACAAGCATCCAGAAGGGTTATGCTAATTACATGTTTCAAGTCAAATGAACCCATTCCATGCTTTGTCTTGTTTAGACAAATAGAGCATTCCTGCCATTTAATTGCATTTCAGATGTCTATACCAGTGTCTGCAGCGATACGTTAGCCTGCACACAGCTGCGCACGGACTGGGCCCTCCTGGACGGGAGCGCCGGCTCCGCCGAGCCACCTGGACACAGGACACGGGACACACGGACACGGGACACATGGACACGGGACACGCGGACACGGGACACACGGACATGGGACATGGGACACGCGGACACGGGACACACAGACACACGCCCCGGCAGCGCCGCCGGACATGCGGACACGGGACACACGGACATGGGACACACGGACACGGGACACACGGACATGGGACACGGGACACACAGACACACGCCCCGGCAGCGCTGCCGGACACGCGGACACGGGACACACGGACACGGGACACACAGACACGGGACACACAGACACACGCCCCGGCAGCGCCGCCGGACATGCGGACACGGGACACGCGGACACGGGACACACGGACACGGGACACACGGACACGGGACACGCGGACATGCGCCCCGGCAGCGCCACCGGACACACGGACACGGTATATAGGACATGGGACACACGGACACGGGACATGGGACACATGGACATGGGACACACGAACAGAGGACACGGGACACGGGGCACACGGACATGGGACACACAGACATGAGGACACATGGACACACGGACATGAGGACACACAGACAGACATGAGGGCAGTCAGACCCACAGACACTTGGACATAGGGACACAGACACAGGGACATTCAGACACGGGACACGAAGACACGGGACATGAGGACATGCGGACACAAGGATATGCGGACATGCGGACACTCAGACACTCAGACACAGGGACATTCAGACACACAGACACTCGGACATGCAGACAGACGGACACGCGGACACTCGGACGTGCAGACAGACGGACACACAGACACAGGGACATGCAGACAGACGGACACACAGACACAGGGACGTGCAGACTGACGGACACACAGACACTCGCACATGCAGACAGATGGACACGTGGACACTCGGACATGCAGACAGATGGACACACAGACACAGGGACACGCAGACAGACATGAGGGCAGTCAGACCCACAGACACTTGGACATAGGGACACAGACACAGGGACATTCAGACACGGGACACGAAGACACGGGACATGAGGACATGCGGACACAAGGATATGCGGACATGCGGACACTCAGACACTCAGACACAGGGACATTCAGACACACAGACACGCGGACACATACACGTGGACAGGGACATGCAGACATTCAGACACAGGCACACAGATACATGAACACTTGGACGTACAGACACACAGACACGTGGACACTCGGACATGCAGACAGACGGACACACAGACACAGGGACATGCAGACACACAGACACTCGCACATGCAGACAGATGGACACGTGGACACTCGGACATGCAGACAGATGGACACACAGACACAGGGACATGCAGACAGACGGACACGTGGACACTCGGACATGCAGACAGATGGACACACAGACACAGGGACATGCAGACTGACGGACACACAGACACAGGGACATGCAGACACACAGACACTCGGACATGCAGACAGACGGACACGCGGACACTCGGACGTGCAGACAGACGGACACACAGACACAGGGACATGCAGACAGACGGACACACAGACACAGGGACATGCAGACTGACGGACACACGCCAGGCAGGGAGCTCTTGCAGGCGCCCTGGAGGGAGCGAGCGCCGGGCCGCTCGTGCCGGGGCAGCTCTGTGCCTGCACATCCCCCTCACTTGCACTGCAGGATTCAAGGGAAACGGGAACATCGTAAAGCAAAAGCTACTAAACCTAAAAAATCAGCCACACCCACAGAAAACCGACAGCAACCAACTATGTTCCTAAGTCTGTAATTAAAAAAAATCCCCAAACCAAAGGTCTTCCCCCAAATCCCAACCAAAACATCCTTTCCAATAAAAAAATAAGCACAAATCATTGCTATGTGTTTCAGAACCCTTTTTCTGACTAGCAACAGATTACAGTTTCATTAAAAGTATTTTCCAGGGAAAGCAAAAAATGTAAGCCATGAGAAAATTCAACTTCCTACATGGCATCACCTTCCTCACTTTTAAGGACCAGTCCCTTGGTTACAGGCAAGAGAAGTGACCTCCTAAGGAAGCCACACTAACAAGTGCACGGATGCTATTGACTTCAATAGGCTTCCTTGGGAATTTACATATTTACCAAATTTAAAAAAACCCTGCACTCAGTGGGGTGATCTGGCCCTGCTGTTCTCCTAAGTAAGAAAAATGTCCATTTTCAGAAAGAAGACTCTTGATTTTGAATTGCAATGACTGGAAGTACACCCTGACTCACACGGTATCCTGTCTGGTTACACTACTGTTTCTGGTTTTCCCTGACAAAAATAAAACGTAAGGCATAAGGAAAAGTAGCCTACTAGCTCAGGTCAGGGAAAAAAAAAATTGCTGCCATGTATAAAAACACAAAATCGATTTTGTGCAATTTAGTACTCACATTTAGTTCTGAATTTTTAAACTGTAAATTATCAAAACAGAAATACTTGTTTCCTAGCAACATTTCAATAAATTAGTAGACAAATCCAAATCACTGAAATAAAGTTTTTAGCCTTAAAATACTGCATATATACCTGCCTGGTCTTTTAAAACATGCTCCCTACCAGAGTGGTGACATTTTCTGTTTGGAGGTTTTACAAGGATTAGTCATAATTTTTGCTATTATATGCTGTATAATCACCCACGTAAACTCATGTCAGCTTGCCTTAAATTAACTTTAATTCAGGTTTGCCAAAGAAGAAAATCAGACTGTAACTAAATGAGGTCAAGGACTTTGAGGACCTCATCGAGTCCCACAATACCTGGATCTCTTTATGAAGTCGGTCTGCTCATCATGAGTCACACAAATGGGTGCAAGTATGGATGGCAGATTAAATAACTCTGTTTAATATTAGTCAGAAATAAGAAACAATAACTAATATTTGTAAAAAGTTACACCTGAAATATTCCACTCTGTCTTATGTTAAATGTACTTAGCAGAAAGGTCAGAGCTCCTGAATTTGCTAGATAAATAAATGTTGGTGAGGTGGATGAATCACTGGAGAATTGGTGCATGGCAGCGAATGAATAACCTGCAAATGCTTCCCAAACCCCATTATTTCCCCTTTTCCAGTAGGCCAAAGATTCATGTCCCTGCATGCCGCCAGTTCATTACAGAGAAATATCATTCCTCTCCTGGCACTCTCTGGGCGGCCTCTCAGCCCCACGAGGACCCTTTAATGTTTAATTCCCCATCATCTGCTCCACTGAACAGCTTAATCTCTGCTTGTATGATCAATACTATATCAGTGTAAATTAAAATGACAATTTTAAAGTAATTAAGCCTGTTAATGCTCGATTCAAATGTCATTATTTGCACAAGGGATTGAGGAGAAATTACATCGTGTCCAGGGTGACAGGAAAATGTTTGAGCCTTCTCAATCCTGTTGCCGCTGTGCCACTGGAGGCTTTAGCAAAGCAGATTAACTTCTAGCTCCCACTGCCAGGATACCTATCCAATTTCAAAAGAGGATAACACAATTTGATAAATTTAATTCCAGCTACAAACTCAATTATTGTGATAATGGATGAAAACTGGGAGGAGACACTAAACAAGACTCACATAAAAAATACACTTAACTTCAGAATGAGATACAACAGTAATTGTTTTATTTGATTTGCTCTATCCCTTTTGAAAACCCTTTAAATAATTGTGATTGTTAGAAGAATGGCCAGCATTTATTAAATAGCATGAGCTCTAAGATCAAAGTGGCTGCAGTTTAAAGGATTTTGGTCACAATGGAAATGTTTGCTATCCTTCGTTGTACAGCTACATTTATTAGACAAGTAAAATTACATCATTACAGTATTGGATCTCATAAATAGATCTATAAAACTCAACTACACTCAGATGAAATCTCAGCCCATTCTACATGCTGGCCTTTCCAGACCCTACCTTGACAGCATGTAGTCATTTATTATTTCAAAGGAAGATTTTAATAGTAGAAAACGCTAAACTTTAAGAGACAGCCATAGGAGTGGGTTTGGTTTGCAGGCCTGACCAGTGGAAAGTACAGTCAAGCTATTGTTACCTGAGCTCTTCTTTAACCTCGGGATACAGAAACCCACAGCAATTTAGGCAAAACACTGGACAGGGCCATCAACATTTTATATTTTGAGGCAGAGAGCAAAAGTGAAACACTCAATGTCATGGTTTTAACTCATTGGTAAGGAAAAGTCAAAAACCTCTCATGCAAAGAAGTTTCAACAGCATCACACTCCTACTGCAAAGGTACCACCAGCCTGAGAGGTCCATCAGCATTCCTGTCACTGGACATTGTTTAATAAATTCCGTTTATCTGACCGTTTGCATTTCCCGAAGTTCTCTGAAATAATTATATTGAATTTTTATTAGTGCACACGAAACATTTTTGGCTTTCACTTCTTTGAATAATAAATGGCATATATTAAAGTGCCTTACAGGTCTAATAACTTGCATCAGATCCATGTAGGCCTGTCTTATTAACTTTTACTTTAAATTACAGCAGAATTCATCAATCAGTGTTTCTAAAAAGCAGACTGCACATTGCCACAGACTCTCAAGAAAAATGGATCTCAGGACAATTAAAACATCTACTGTGTCTCAAGTATTTAATCAGAAAATCTATCAACCCGCCGATTTTCTTAGATGAACTGTCTAACAAAGAACCCTGAAAGAGTAACCAAAGGCTATTAAAAATTTTTCATAGTGATGAAGAAAATGGAAAGAAAGAACCAGGCTTTAAAAACAAGCTTAAGTTTTTAAATGAAATTCATTAGCTCCAGCACAGAGTTCTGAAATGAAAATGAAGTCGAGCTGCACTAGGCTCGGTGCTCCCTCGCTCGCTCCTTACGCGCAGCAGCTGCTGCCGTGGCACAGCTCACACCCAGGCCCCGAGGGCTGTTTGAGGTCATGAGAAAGATCCAACTCCTGCAGGAAGAGCTGCACATTCAAAACTGGCAGGCTACAGGAATGCCACTGATGTCAGTTAATTACATTTTGCTCTGATAATGAAACCTTTAAATGCTAAAGCTTCTGCACCACAACAGAACCAAACTGCTATCTTAAAAAATGACCAGAAAGCACACCAAATGAGTGAGGCCATTGTTATTCTGGGATTCCCCAGCTCCTTCAAACTCTGCTTTACCCTCTCTCTTCTCACATCAGTGACAGGCCTAAGGACCTGGCTGCTGCATGCAAGCATGTATGGAAGCATGCATGTGTTGGGCAGGGGTTACTCTTCTTCAGGAAACTTAAAAGAGGAAATTAAACATACATCTTTTGGAGAGTTTTTTAAATTAAATTAGGAAATATGAAGTAACACTGTTTTCACACCACAGTGAAATTATCAGCCTTAACAATATTATGCAGTATCTGCACTGACAGCTTGAAATATTTCCCCTGTTAGGCCATACAAAAAATTAATCCAGACATGACTCCACATAAGTATTCCACAACTAGCTAGTTGAATTCATAGAATATATATTGAAAAGGAGTAATGTGCTAAGAGTACTGAACAAGGCACTTCTCCTCAAGCATTCAGCTCACTCCCACAAGGCAAAGCAGGGAGCATGGTTCACCAAGGGTACAGATGAGGACAGTTGCCTAACCCCACTGTTCAGAGCAGAGTTCATTGCCTGCTGGCTGGAAGGAAAAAAAGAAAAAAAGAAAAATACAGCTTTCAAATTAGTGCCTGAATAGACTATTAGAATATTTCCCTTTGTACCTCGCCTAAAACCTGGGCACACGCTACTGCAGCTTTTCTGGCTTGCATTACTGGTAGGGCGTGTTAATGGACATCCACCGTATGGAGCAACATATTAATTGTTTCCCTATGTACAATAACAGCTCCATTTATAATGCACCTGTTGACCCATGTTGGCTTTGCAAAGCTTAATAATCATCACTGATCTCAGTGCCTGAAGAATGAAGGAAGCATTGGTAAAATTTTCCCCAAGTGACAGATTCATTCAGAATTATTGAACAAACCTTTGATGTTGAAGATAGAACAAGTGTCCAACCTCACTTTGCTTTTCAAATTGCACTGGCAGGCTTTTAAAGAAATAACACAGGTCAGTAGAAACAAACCAATCATTACTGGGAGTCCATCAGATTTATTTATTGTCATCACTGTTCTACTTGAAAACAACTCTTTTCTTTTAATACTGTATCTAGTATGAGCTGATTTTTTTCTACTAGGCCTTTATTAACCTGTGAGAAGATAAGGAACAGCAAGTGCTTTAACAGATTACGAATCTAACTTGATCTTCATTCCTCCTGTGCATATTTGGTTCATTTAGTACCTGCAGTAATGAGGGGCTACACCTGGCTCATGGAGGTCTCTGTCGTATGCTGGCAGCTCGACAAGAAGCTGTTCACATCAGGTATCCATCTTGGGCAAAGTAAACCCAAATAAACCCTTTTTGGTGAGGCAGCAGATGGCCATGTTAGATCCAAACACTGAGTTCAGCCACTTCAGCAGAATCCACCCAAACACACAAAGGACAGCAGCATTTTATAAGAAATTACAAAGACTTTTCTACAGTTTGACAAAAAGGAACTTGAATTCCCTGAACACAGGTGACAGCTGTTCAGTCGCAGGGGTCTCAAACCATGGAGTGAAGAGGCTGCCAGGTGCCACCCTGGTCCCAGCCCCAGCACAGGACATGAGTGCCTGTACGGAGCAGGATCTTGAACAGAACTGAAGATCTGAGTTCCGAATCAGCCATCGTGACTCTTTCTGTTCGCTGCTTCACTGGGCTTCTGTCAGGAAATGCTAACAAGCCTTTAAGCTCTTCAAGAGCTTAACAAATTTTCAGTTTGCTCCTATAGATTTCATGTGGAATATTTGTTTCCCACAGGTGGTGCCATGACACAGCAGTCAATCACATTTGTCTTTTGCCCTGATATATGGTCCAACCACAGTACACTTGGTCAAACCTTTGCCAGCCTGTCAGTTACAAAGTTTTTGTACTCTTTAGGAAAGTACAATGACAAGTGATTGAATTAAAAGACAACCTGGGCATAACACTGATCTTATCATAAACCAACAAACTAAACATAACCAGCAAGACCAAACAGCTACTAACTTCTTTTTTTTTATATCACAGACAAAGGAAGGCTGCTAAGGACAACGTGGCATGACCAGGGTAATGCCATAGTGCTGCAGTAGCTGAGGATGCTCCTGCCATGTGATTTCTTAACCCTGGCACCAGTATTTCCAGGTGTCAGAACAATGACAACGTTCAAAGTTCTCCTTTTTGCCAATGAAATAGAAACATTTTTGAAAATAGAGAAAAATACCCAAATAGATAGTGGGTCTGTATTCTCTTTAGTTGCCAAAGTAAAACAGAATCTAATATTGCTTTTCCACATGGAAATATTTCTAAGTAGGAAAGGAGAAAAGTTTTAGTGCTGCTGTGTTAGACCCAGCTGTCAAAGATGCCCACAGGACAATGACTGCAAAGCTATGAAGGAGGGAGACAACATCTAAAGACTCTTAGGAATTCTTTCTTTCTTTCTTTCCATCTTTATGTCGCTGCATGTAAACCTGTGGTTTTTTGCTCTTTTACTGGTAGCTTGGCCTACACTCTTAAAGACTTATTCCCTTCCCATTTTTTGGATAACCGAACTGGATCTTTTATGAACAAACTCTAAGAATATCCATTAACCTGCAGTCAAAAAATGTCCCTGAAAATAAACACAGGATCTTTGCTATTTAGCACAAATAAAGGAGTATCAGGTTTACAAACTGCATTTACAATACTCACTTTAGTAAAAAAAATCATATTTCTTTTTTTTCCCTTTGCTCTTACCACAAGTCACCTGAAAGGGCATGAAACATACTGCCAGATTTCCCAGGACATGGGGAACCCCACCTGTGAGATTCCTATGTGTAAGCCTTACAGCCCTGGGAGCACACTTATGTGCCATGTCACAGGAATACCAGAAAAACAGATACAGGTTTAAAAAAAACCGAATAGGATGAACCCCAGGAATTTTAATCAAACTCCTGCACACTAACAATGTCTGATGAATAACCTGGCTGAAGAAATGCAGTTATGCAGGGAAGTGGACAATGACCAAAACTGCCATTAGCTCCAACAAGTAATTTACAGAGACCCAGTTTTATTCCTCTTAACTGATGATGTCGCCTTCAATTCAACAGCATAAACACATGACCCAGGATGTGGTTCCAGGAAAGGAACGCTGCAAAATGGGAACTTGTGCCTATGGAAACACATGAAGGTGTGAACAGTGACTCGGGGACAGCTGGGGGGCAGTGAGGGCGCCTCAGGACAGACCCAACAGTTTAAGGGTGTTTTTAAACACTGACCAAACTCCTCTCTGCTCATGCAAGAGGCCCCTCCCATGCCCACTGCAGCTCTCCTTTCCTGCTACGTTTCAGCACCGAGCCGGTGCTCTGCCACTGCTGCAACAGCTGCCAGAGAACAGCAACATCAATAAACCTGTTCAGAAGAACATTCTGATATCTGAAACTCAACTGGCTGCTTTTTAAGAGAAAATGACTTTTTGAAAATGCAGGTGACTGTATTTTATCCTTTCCACTAACCAGCAAGGCCTAAATACCTCCACCCCCAGAGTACACAATGCTGCAGTGCCAGGGCCCGAGCAAGTCCCACTTAAAGAGCTCATTACACTGCCGCATACCTATTGCTGGTTGGATGTAAAATGAAGTTAAACCAATGAAGCAAAAATAATCCATTTAATGCTTATGCTCTGTGATGCATTTCTATGGGGTTTCTATTGTTGTTGCTACAGTGCTTCTGTTCATTCTTATGCTTTAGTGGTTCAACTGCAATTTATCAGCCTGGAGTGGAAAATACCTGGCACCTACTTAAAATGCATGGAGCTAGCAATAAAATTAACCTTGTGGCAATTGTTTTCCCACATGTTTGATAGACCAATGTCAGCTCATCTGTTAGAAGGAAATAAAAAAGTCAAGCCTAAATGTACAAAAAATTATGATGGAAGCCTTAAATAAAGCAAGGGTAATGCAAGTTTATTGAGTCAAAAATCAATCAATCAATGACCGAGTGGATTAGGAGCACCTCATAAGCCCCAAAGAAATAATTTGCCCAAACACTGAGATTTAACGGTAGAGGACCAAATTCCAACACTTTAGGAAGTAAGTAATGAAAAATCAATTTGAAAGGAAAAACAGATCAAGAACCCTGGATTCTGACATGCCGACACATTTATTGCTGAATACCATTTCTTGGCTGACCCGAAAACTTCGGAAGGTGTTTATTTACTTTCAACACCTTCGAGAGATCAATATTTTTAATTTGGATCCGAGTTATTATTTTTCACATCACAGCATCGGGGAGTGGAGTAAAGTGGCTCATATTTTAGTGCTAAAAAGATCGATATGACAGTTTCACCTTCACTGCAGCCCCCCGCAGCCGCACGGGTGCACATCATCGCGTCCCGCAGGGGGGTGCAGTGCCGCGGCACGGGGAGCAGGTCATCACCCAGCCCCAGCTCCAGACAGCCCATGATTTACCTGGTCATGAAGGGCCTGGTGCCCTTAGAAAACCAATCTTGCTTCTCCCACTTTATCAGGCCTGTCTCTTACCCGGTGTACGGGAAGGGGGAGGGGGCTGGATGAGAGAGAAGGGAAAGAGAGGGAGGGCAGGAGCAGAGCTGAAGACATTCAGTTTCACAAAGCGGATTACGTCCTTCATCGTAAATGCATCCATTAGTTTTTACCTTCCTTGAACCAGGGCACATCTGTAATCGATAATTAATTTTCCATAAATTTCAAAATATTGTTCTGGTGGCTGGAAGAAGCGGAGCGCACCGGGGAGGCGGGAGGGAGGATCCCTGTGGCACGAGGGGCTGCTCGTGGGCCCCGGTGGCTCCATCGATCGGCGCTGCAGGGCTGGGGAGAGCCACGGAGCCGGCAGGCGCTGCCCACAGCTCCTGCCCACAGCTCCTGCCCACAGCTCCTGCCCCGCTCCAGGAGCCACGGCCAGCCCCGAGCGCTCCGGCCCGGGCCTGGGCCCGCCTGCCCTCCCCGGGACACGGCGGCTGCAGAGGCACCTTTCACACACGGGCTCGGGGCTCCAAACCTCCCCTCCTCAACAGCATCGCCCTTCCAGGCTAGGAGACTGCACAAACACCAACACAGCGCTCCAGAGAAAGGACGAGTGTTTCTAAATACTGACAAGAGCACTAACTGCAGGCTTTACTGTCCACAGGTCAGTGACATGGAGGTCAGGGATGGGATGTGTGTGCCATGAGAACAGGCCTGTGGGACTTGTGGCTGGCAGAGCTTGGAAGACTCAGGCTTACCTGGGCATGCATACACTGCACAGGTAACTGCTGCAGGCTGACTATGCTGTGTGGACAAAATACTCTCCATGATCACAGAACCACAACTCAAACCCAAGCACTAACTGGACACCCCAAGTGATTTTGTAACAAAATGGTGATGTCCAGCCCTGAGAAGTCACTGGTGATACAATAATATAGCTGTTACTTGTTATTTAGTGCAGTTATCAGCTCCTCGTAAGCACAGCTCACTTGAAACCAGGTGGATACCAAAATTGGAAAAGCATCTACCAGTAAGAAGCATTTATGAGGAAATCTCACACTTTCTTCTTACTGGGTCTTAGAAAACAAGCAGCAGAGACAAGGAAGAAATGTGTCTCTGCAAGATGGGCTGCTCCAAGGAACACATTCTTTTCTCAGCATAATTAATAACTCACACTCTTTAAAAAATTGCCTTCATGAAGTCCTGTGCTTGGAAGAGTGATAAATGACAGTCATCCTCCTGGGGTGTGTTCCAGAATACTAACTGAAAAGTAAATGCAGGACTATTTCTCCAAATTATGTATCCGAGGTAAAGGTCATATTAAAGGAGCAGCTTTATGTAATGACATTAACTGAAAGCCAGCAGCTTCTGGCTTACTGACAGCAGCACTGCAAAGTCAGGGTAAGGAGACTTCCTCAGACTCACAGGGACATGCACAGTACCCAAGCATGCTGTCCCTGATACGCCTCTTCTGTATGGAGAGGGACTGATACCCATTTCTAAATTCCAGTCAATAAGTCCTTCTAGATTCAAGAAGGGGAGAACTGCAGTGACTAACAAATAACCCAAACATGTGGACTGTCACCTGTGTTTTTGTGACACTGCTTAAAAGGAACAGTCCTTGGATTTCACTGCAAAGCATCCAATTTCCCAATTAAATCTTGCAACTCAGTAAGAATTCTTGGTTTGCTGATCTCTGTCAGTCAGAAACCAAGGCAGTCCAGGCTGACAAATGACATTTTTTACTCTTATGTTAGTAGTAGGAGATCAGAAAACAAACACTAAAACCTGGCTGACACTAGCCCTGGGATCCTGGTGTTCCCAGGGGCTACTTGGAAGCCTCGCAGGGACCAAGTCTGTGAGTTGGTTTCTCTCACCTGGGAGAAAGGCTGGGAATGGAGGACATGTCCAAGGCCCCTGGAAAAACATCCATCACTGGATGTGCTTTGATGCAGACACACACCTTGGATAATGCTCTCCAGACTTGTCCACTCTACCATGCTTGCTAAGGAACACATCCTTCCTGCTCAGCCAGTATAGGCATACGGCATTTTACTGGCCTGTTAATATCCCCAGCATCTCTGGAGAAGACTTACAAACTCCATGCAAGTGGTATTTTGTTGGCTTATAGTTAAAGACACAAAAATGAAGCAGAGCCGTGGTGCACTGGAAATCCTAAGAAATGACTGCCAAGTAACTGTCTTGTTTCACAGCCTAGTTTAGGATTGGTTCATCAAAGTTTTTTAAGTTTGTATTTTCCAAGTGTTCTAATTTTTTTAGCTCAGATTTTTCTCACTCTTTCAGGACCACTGGAGATATTTTTTTTTGTCCATCAAAAAATAATTTCCATATACAGAACAACAACCCTTGTCTACATGGAGAAATTACCAGTCAATACAGATTTATAGCAAAGAAGCCATTTTGCACATCCACAGAAAACAGCAGCTTCCAGATTATATTTTCATCCCTTCCCTCCCCATTTACCTCTGGCGTCTCTGGCCCACAGGCAAGTGTTCTCCCACTGCCGCCCAAAAGCTAAATGGAGGTACCACCAGAAGGAGTCCTTGCCCCTGCCAAGGGGGTGAGTCTGGAGAGAGGACACAGCCAACGAGTGAAGGTCCAGAGTGTGTGCAACAGATAAGCTCTGGTGCGGCCTAAGCGTCCCAATGCAGAGATTTGCACTCTCTTTGTTCCACAAAAAAATGAGTCAGTGCGGAAATACTCCATCTTTTTTGGAGACCTTTTCAGGAATGCAAGGCATATAAGACTGCAGCCTTCTGAGCCTAGGTTTAGTAAGCCATTACTGTAATTAGCTGAGAGAGACAAAAATTCTTGCGAAATGAGTTAGAGGATTTGTGTTTTGTTGTGAGTTTTTGGTATTTGTGTGTGTGTGTGTGTGTGTGTTTTGGTTTCATTGGGTTTTTTAGATTAACGTTATTATTTACTTTGTCTTCTTCTACCCCCCCCCCCCAGTGTACATGCATTTAATGATCATTAGGACTTTGTTCCCAACATTCTCACACATTACCCACCCATGCAGACTTCCCTTGCTTACATGATTCCTTACTCCATGGTCCGAACCCCCAAAACTGCTCTACTGTAAGTGGTCAAACCATCAACTATGAATTTTAATATGAGGGCCACACGAATTCTGGCCCAGTTTCTGGGCAGCCCTATTTCCCACAATTTCCATGACCATGAGCTATACCTATAGGCACGTGCTGTCCCAGCCTGCTTCCAGGGACATGGACTGGCTCATCCCTGGCACATCTGCTGACTTCCACAGACATTAAAGATCAGCTCTAACACTGCACGAGACAGATTTCCACTTTCCATGGTATTTATATTATTTGGTGTTCCCACTTGGACAGGCTGATTCCCCTTGCTGCTCCAAATAAAACTCTGCTCCTTTACTGACCTTGTTATTTAGAAGAAACAGAATCCACTTTTCAGATGCCAATTCCTGTTTATAGCACAATTTTTCCTATGCTTATTACAGAGCAGGTGTAAGAGAAACCTTCTAGTTTGAGGAAAAATAACACAGATGTCTCAGAAGCCTGGTACAGCAACAACGTCTTCAGCAAAGAAAAACATGTCTCCTTATGAGAGATGGAGCCTTTTCCAAATGTTAGGATGAGTGCTTCTCCACTAAACCTAAGAGACGAAAGATGCACAAGGTGAACAGTCTGACTGGAAGGACAGCGAGCCCACTGGTGGCACAAGCACACCCAAACCTGCCCTCCCCACCAGCCAAGGGCACCTGGCCCATCACCCCTGCCAGGGAGGGACCCCTCACAGGACACACCAGCTGGGAAGGCCTTGTGGGTAACCCAGGAGTAATGGCCATCACTCCCAGAAGCAATGTTCACAGCGACTTTACTTCATTCAAAAATCTGATTTTATGTTTTTCTCCAACAACAACTTTTTTTGCCTAGAAAAGATGGAATAGAATGGAACCAATCCTAAACTCCTTTACACTTTTGGTATGCACAACTAAAAGAAGGAAACAGATAACAACCCTTCCCAACTACAACTCCACCTCTGGAGACCTGGTATTTATCCTGTTTATTCAAAAAAAAAAGTATGATCAGTTGCTTTTGTTTTGCTACATTTATTTATGTTAATAAATTACTGCCAATGTGGCAATCTGTGTCCAGTGTAAAGGCCAGAACTGAGACACAAAGCCACTCCTGTACAGTGAGCCACTCAGTAAAAAGCAATATTTGGAACTGTTTGGACAGAGGCAGCAGTGTCTCAGCCAGAATTCATGAGCAAAAATCACTAAATTTGTCAAAATGACTAAACCCCACATTTCTACCTTTTCCTCTTTTGTTTCACACACTTTGCATGTCAGACAAATTATCAGGAAAATACTCCTTGTTTGACATTTCATTGCTTAATGCTTTACTGGTGCAGTAAAACAAGACAACTGCTGAAATTATAGGAAAATAAATTTGTAATTTCTTCCTCATTTAGCCATTTTTGAAGCTTGTGTATAGGAAAGTCATTAATGTTATGTCCTCCTATCGACGTTCCAAGCCTTTCAAGGGATAACTAATGTTTTTTCTATACTCTTCCATGTGGCCAGTTAAATTAGACACATTATTTCTGTGCTGTTAGGGAACACTGATCAATAGATACTTGGAAAGCCCTCTAAAACGAAGTGGAAACACTTCCTCAGTGTCAGAGGGTTCTGGTTTGGGTCTGTATGCTGCAAACACTGCTAAATGTAACGGAGCAGCGAGAGCGTGTCTGAGGTATTTCAACACTCATGTCCTAAGCTCTGAGCACTCTTGCTCTGCTGGGCCTTTGTCACCGGCTTCTGTCCCTGGGCAAGGCTCCAGAGCCGAAACCCAGCGGCCAGACCAGCACAGCCGGCAGGCGTCAGCTCACGCAGCACCGCCAGAACCGCACCACCTTTCCCTTGGCTGCTCAGTGCCCTCCACAGCAACAGCCATACCCTGAGGTACCATCAGGTGACACAACACAACTCCATCTTTCTGCTCCCGGTAATTTTTATTGCAGTCTGAAACAACAGCTGCATTCCCAGCCTTTCTGCACGGTATGGTGGGTGAGCAGTGCAGTGAAACCCGACTGCCATAGGATGTCCACAGTCAGGGTGTGAGCAGTCTCATGGATTGCTTTCTCTTTGGCTACAAATGCTGCATTATAACATTATTTCAAACACTAATAAACCCATTAATTTCTGTCAGTAAACACCATACATCTGATTTTTCTACAGTCACACTGATCTTATTTAAGTATTAATTTAGTGCCTCAGACAAACACATTAGCAAGTGCCTTAAGCAGCATTTCATAATTTCTCAAGCAATTATTTTCATATTTTCCAATCTCACGCCTTTTCTTAAAAGCCAGAGCTGTTCCACATCAAACATTTTGCCACACAAACCAAATTCCACAGATGCATTACCTGAAAAGAGCTGCTAATAACATGAAGGCTCTGTATAACTGGCCCTGCCCTTCACCTTACCACACACAAATGCAAACAGGATTTCTGACTGCTCCATACCTTAGACTTTTTTTTTTCCATAAAAAGACAAAGCTTGGGAACTAGGTGCCCAAATTTCTAAAGAGGACCCCCACGTGGTGCTTTGAAAATTTAAAGTATTTCCTGTATTGTTTGTGTCAGATCCTCAATTACATGAGCAGATAACACTGTTTTCCATTACCATGCCTTCTGTTCTATTAAACACACCACATTCTCCTGAGCACTTACCAAGCCTTTAGTGAAAATGTCCTTGTGAGGAGCCTGGTCAGTGGGGAGCAGTGGGCAGCGAGGGGCCGGGGACAAGGGCAGGGCTGCTGAGCACCGCCCCGCAGCCCGAGTGGAAGGCGGGGAGGATCCCCGTGCCCTAGAAGGGAACACACTGCACAACACTTCAGAATCCAACACGTGCTCCCCAGTGTGCCGAACGCAGCAGAGCCGAAACACTCGCTGTCGCCAGGGCAGCGCTGGGGGAAGAGACTGCTCAGGGATGAGCTGCAGGGACACCGAGCAACCCTCTGCTCTCCTTTCCACTCCTGGGAAGCTCCCTTGCCCAGCCTAGTCCGGCCCGGAGATGTTCGCAGTGAACACACGGCTGGAGAATGTCAGCTCCTGTGCCCACAGCGGCCGCTGGGGAGCCAAGCTCGCACTTGAGCACCGGGTTCGCACTGAGCACCGGGCCCGCGCTGAGTCCGGTCCGCCGCTGAGCACTGGGCCCCCACTGAGCCCCGGGCCCGCACTGAGCCCGGCCCGCAATGAGCATTGGGCCCGCCCCGAGCCCCGGACCCGGGCCCGCACTGAGCACCGGGCCCGCAATGAGCATTGGGCCCGCCCCGAGCCCCGGACCCGGCCCGCACTGAGCACCGGGCCCGCAATGAGCATTGGGCCCGCCCCGAGCCCCGGACCCGGCCCGCACTGAGCACCGGGCCCGCAATGAGCATTGGGCCCGCCCCGAGCCCCGGACCCGGGCCCGCACTGAGCCCGGCCCGCAATGAGCATTGGGCCCGCCCCGAGCCCCGGACCCGGCCCGCACTGAGCACCGGGCCCGCAATGAGCATTGGGCCCGCGCTGAGCCCCAGGCCCGGCCCGCACTGAGCCCGGCCCGCACTGAGCCCCGGGCCCGCACTGAGCCCGGCCCGCACTGAGCATTGGCCCCCCGCTGAGCACTGGGCCCGCCCCGAGCCCGGCCCGCAATGAGCATTGGGCCCGCAATGAGCATTGGGCCCGCAATGAGCCCCGGGCCCGGTCCGCACACAGCGGGGCAGCTCCAGCGTCTCCGGGCTGGTGCTGCTCCGCTGCACCCTGGGCCACACAGCAGGATCCTGCAGACAGGCAGAGACACACAGGGCACAGCAGTGTCAGCCCCTGCACTGGGGAGGGGATGGATGCCACAAAGCCGTGAGCCTTGTGCCTGTACCGAGACAGCCTTTAACCCTGCAAAGCCTGCTCCCAGCTCCCCTGCCGCCGAAATTTCCTTCCCTTCACCTCCAGAAGATTTGCTGTGTTCTTGGACTGCAAAGATACTGTATTAAAATAACAGGTGAGAAAACAAAATTTTTATTCCATTCACAGTAAGTGAGAATCTCTACTAGTCATGCTTTGGCTCAATATTTTTTACTGTTTGAATAGAACAAATTTATCAAACTGAATTATTCTTCAAGAGACATGTACTTCCTAAAGTTGTATGTTCTTCAAGTACTATGTACTATAACAAAAGGGAAAAAGCTAAGTAAAAGTGGAGAACTCTCATGCAAAAAGCAGGCAACAAGTCTTAAGCTGCCACGGACTCCAAGCCAAAGCCTTGGAAATATGTAAGCAATATCACTGGACTGTCAAAAGCAGAGTTGTCAAACACATGGTAGATGATTGAGAAGATTTACCGTTTGAGGTATGTGTTGAGCCAACCAATAACTCTTTCCATAAATCTTTGGTCAAATTACTTAAAGAACATGCAGTAATTAAATATGCAGCAAGGCAGAAGCAAACAAAAATGCCAGCTGCTCGTGCACTGAAACGAGAGCAGGTGGCCCCACAACAGTGCCACAGGTGACCCACTGCCGGCGGCGCGGGGCGAGGAACGGCCCCGGCACTCAGCGCTTTCTGCTGCTCCTACCGCAACACACAGCAAACAAAACAAGCGGAACAAAACCCCAAACACTGTCCGTCCCGAAACATCCCCGGTGCCGTCCTGCCCGCGGCACCCTGCCGGCCCGTGGGCCCCCTCCAGCAGCCGCGGGCAGGGCTGGCCGGGGACAGGGCCCGCCGGAGCGGGGACAGGGCCAGCCGGAGCGGGGACAGGCCCGCCGGAGACAGACCAGCCGGAGCGGGGATAGCGGCACGCTGGAGCGGGGACAGGGCCCGTCGGAGCGGGGATAGCTGCCCGCCGGAGCGGGGACAGGGATAGCGGCCCGCCGGAGCGGGGACAGGGATAGCTGCCCGCCGGAGCGGGGACAGGGATAGCGGCCCGTCGGAGCGGGGACAGGGATAGCGGCCGCCTCGCTGCCCTCAGCCGCTCCCCGGCAGCTGCTCCTCCTCGGCCGGGCGCTCCCAGCCCAGCCCAGCCCAGCCCCGCTGTGGGGACACGGTGGCGGGGACACCACGCTCGGGGCTGCCCGTGTGCGGCGAGCGCCAGCTAAGGACGGCCAGCCACAGCAGTCTCTGCCAGAAAGGAAAGCTAGGCTTGCTTGAGCCTCATCTCTGCAGCAGCAATTAGAAAAGTCTCTTTTTTTAACCTTTAAAGCTTAAAATAGTTGATTTCTTCTTGTGTAAAGACACTATAATCTACAATTTAATTTCAAGTATTGCAGCTGTTTTTTAGATAGATGTACTCCTACAAAAACAGGTTGTAATTATTCTTTACAAATAATTTTTTCCCCTAATCATGCAGTCTGTTGCACAACTGCAGGATGTTGCAGGATGAATATAGAATCCACAGCCATAGAAAATTCAATTATATATAGGAATTCCATAGCTGATACAAAACAGTAAAACAATTTTGTGGATAAAGAAGCCGCTTTATCACCAATTTCCTCAGCACCTGCACATCTGTAAGCAACAGAGATGCACACATGGCTGTATTACTGGGCTACTGATCTGTGAAATCCCTCACTGTTTTGTAATTATTCCTCCTCTCACAATTACATAAAAGTGTCAGAAAATAGGTGGAAGATGAGCCATGCCCTCTCAACAAGAATTCTGTTGATGGGTTAAGAGATATATTTCAAAAATGCATGGGAAAAAAGACAACTCAAAACCAGAGGAAGGTTCTTGCTTGTGGCAACACCTTTCAAATTCCATTTGTCACCCAGAAGAGATTGGAAGATACTACCTGACAGACAACTTAGTTCCCTAAGAAATTAAGTGGGAAGTTTCATTTCAGGTGCTTGTAAGTAAATGTCCACATCACAAAATGACAATACTTCTACAACCATTCTTCTAGGATTTTGTTAGAAGCTGCTGTACTATTAACTTTGACATCCACTGGCTTTCTTCACAAACTCATTTTTGTTAAATTACAAGAAGATAGAAGCTAATGAAGAGGTCAAACGTTGTGACGCACATTTCAAGAAGCTCCCAACCGTGTATTTCACTAAAACTCCTGAAAAAGCAGGAGGCTGTAAAAGAAAAGGATTCTGAGTTACAATGAAAAGGATGAACATGAGGAGGATGGACACAGCGAGGTAAGAACTGCTGGAACATGTGCAGAACCAGTCTCCACCAAGTGCAGTACCAGCCCTGATCACTGGCAGGCACTGCCACCACGAGGCTCCATCCTGCTTTGCATTTTCCCTACAGATGGTTAAAATTCTCATTTTTCCATTTCCATGTTTCTACCACACACACCTCACTAGAAGCACTCCTGTGCATGCAAGCACATGGCTGGAGATTTGCTTCTGGCATTTTAGGTCCTTTTTAAGGAATACTAACATGTTTTTCAAATGGCTTTATTCCTTTTATTCTGCCAAGTAAGTGGAGCTAGGAAAAAGTAAAGATCACACAAATATCCAAGTAGCCAGCATTCACACACAACCAGTGAGTGCTCTGCTGCCAGCTCTTGCCCAAGACAGCCTGCAGCTGGGCACCCTCTCACTGCCACTAGCCTTACACATGCTTCCATGTGCTTAAATACCAACCAAAAAATCCCAAAGGACTGGCAGAGTAAGATTCGTTTAAAAATATTTATACTAACCTATCACTTAAGAAAACAAAACAACAGGGAGACAGAGGGGAGCATTTGCTCAGGAGTGATGTAGGAGACTGATGATGACAGAACACTTGCAGGTTTCTCATATGTGCCTCTCAGAGAAGAGTCTGGACTTTCCTCCATCCCAGAAGATGTTCTGTGGATGAACCTCATAGGAGTTAATTTGAGAAGAGAGTCTGAATGGCACTCATGGCTCCTGTGGCATCACCTGCACTTACACAATAGCCCGGTCTCCAACCCTCCCTCCAGAGATCATCACATCTTGCCAAGCAGTGCTGCTGCCACCCACTCAGACAAATTCCTCCTACTCTGGGTTGGCATAATTTTTACAGATACCAGTAAAAAATAAACACTGGTATACAAATTATCTTTCTACGGAAAGGAGAGGGAGGAAGAAAGGATAAGATGGAAACAGGCTCATGTGAGTAGTAAAAGAAAATTCACTTCAAGACTCTAGTAATCGAGAAGCAAGAAAACTCTAAAGTCTCCTGTTCAGCAGCAGTTTACAGTGACAAATCTGGGACTGTGATCGACATCCCAGCAGCAGCAGCAGAGCCCCTTCTCCAGCCTCCCCAGGGCCAGAGCGCTGCCCCCGAAAGACACCCTCTGTGTGTGTGCCCAGCGTGTCCCCAGCCCGGTGGCCCTGTGTCCCCAGCGTGTCCCCAGCCCGGTGGCCCTGTGTCCCCAGCGTGCCCTCCCAGCCCTGTGTCCCCAGCGTGTCCCCAGCCCGGTGGCCCTGTGTCCCCAGCGTGTCCCCAGCGTGTCCCCAGCCCCGTGTCCCCAGGCGCAGTGCGGGGCTCCGGGGCTCCTGCAGGGTGTCCAGTGCCCGCAGCTGGGCACTGCAGCCTGGAGCTCCAGCTCCATCTCCTGGGGAAATCCTGCCTTTCTGCCAAGCCTCAACATTCCTGTAACACTGCTAATGAAGAAGTGGGCTGAGAACTCATCACCATGTGAATTCCCTCAATATTCAATTCAATTACAGCTCTCTTCCTAAATCATCTTTTTTACTTAACCAAACTCTAAATTGACAGAGCTAATAAGCTCAGGAGAATCAGTGTACACCATCCATTTCTGGGAACAGGACGATATTTTCTAAGATGCATTAATAACTACGACAGGATTTATGTGTAAAATAAATTAATTTCAATTTCCTTTTTCAATTAATGGCCAATTATTTGAACTCAGCTCAACCAAAAATATTACTCAAGTATCATTAATCTAACAAAAATTAACTTTACTATTCTCTCAGTAACGAGCAGATATAATTTTAAGGCACAATAACACACTTGAATAACATGTTGCCCATCTGTATTCTCAGGACCACTGCTCCCCACTGGAGCCCCCCGTCATGCTGGCTCAGGTTATTGCTCTTAAGGATAGTGACTGGAGCAAAGGTCTGCCCTGGATGCTGCTGCAGGCTACCAGTGCATTACCCACCCTGGAGTAAGAGCCATTTTACATTAAAAAAAATACTGCTACAGAGTGTGTGAACTAAAAACAATCCGGGGAAAAAAAAGAAAGCACAACCTTTTCCTGCACACCCTAGCAATGCCTGGACTTGCTTTATCCTCAGTGTTCCCACAGTCTGGTGCCAGCCAGCGCCGGCGAGGAGCAGCGGGTGCTGCATGGCCCGGGGCCACCACTGAGCCCGTGTGCCCCACGGGTGCAGGGGCACCCGGCAGGGACAGCCAGAGGGACAGTCAGCTCCCCACACGCCCCAGGATCCGTGCCCGTGGAGAGGGGTGCCATGGCAGGGCACCACACGGGCACTGGCTGACTGCTGCCTCTGCCACCTCCAGCACCCCAACCCGCTCTGCCTCAGGAACGGACATGCAGGGGTGTGGGGAGAAAGCTTGTCAGGAAAATGCCTGTTACCGCTGTATCCTTCATTTATAACTTACTTTGTCCACCCGCCAGGACGTTATTGCAGGGATGTTTCGTTTCAACCATTATCTCACAAACATGGGGAGCTGTGCAAGCACAGCAACTTCTCTCCCTTCAATCCATTGGTATTAATAAAATTCTGCTTGCAGCTTGAGGCTCCAGTGTTGTTTAAACACATCACTCTAATGTCAGAAACACCGGTTTTGAAAGGATGGGTTTTGTTCTGTTTTTTTAATTTGAATGAAACCTTGCTATACAATGAACTAATTGCAGTGCACTGCGCTGTTACCAGGAGGAGGCTGGCACTTCAGCACATCACATGTAGAGCCCAGTGGCTATTTGTTCTATTTGTTCATTGCAAGGTCACCTGTGGGCCTGGGCAGGCACACAGACAATGGAAGACTCTGTTTATTTTTTTAAAATAAACCTATACTGGGAAGTAGACCAATTACCCCACTGTGCAGATGCTTCTGCCCATCAGCTAAGGGCTGTGCCAACCACACAGCTCTCAAAATGCTCCTTGAACACTCCAGGCAGGAGCTGGTGGTCACCTCACCCTTGGAGATCTGGTTTGCCTGATGTACTCCAGCAAAGATTCTCGCCCAGCCTACAGAAACCGCATGTTCAATGCAGCAAGAAGGCTTTAAGATACACAGGAGTTTCCTCTGCCTTCTCTGAACAATGAAAAGGAAACCAAGGATTTGCTAAGCAATGCAAGACATTAACTGAGTACTCCAGAAATCAATAAATACACGGCACAAAACAAAACTAGACTTGATCTCATTACAATAAAAATGTCACTGATTATACTGATGTGTTTTCATATAAAAGTAGTTATGGATTTGATGAAAACATCAATGTATTTCTGACTGATATTTACCTTCAGTACATTTTCTTATTCCAGAAAAAACCACCTTATTTACCATTAACTTGGGTTATTCAAGAAGTATTGACATGCAAAAGTTCAATGCACCCAACTATTTTTAAGCAATTCTTCACATAGAAAAATGACAAGATTTATAATTTACCCCGTACATGAAATACACGAAGTACAATAAAATTAACAGAGAATGTAAATAATGGGATGTTTGGTAAAATCAATGGAACTGCAAAGACTTGTTTTGCTACAAGTGAAGTCCATTCAGTATAGTCACAAATAAAAAACGCAATGTACTGAATTTTTCAGCTTCCCAGATTTTTACCTATTTCAGTCTTCTTATATCTGTCTTTTCTAATTGTAAATTCTTCAACAGCAATCAAGATCTATCCCCTTTATAACATTTTATACAACAAAAGAAAGCACCATGCTTTCAAGCAGGGATTTACAGGAGGCTCTGTTTCACAAAGATTTGCCAAGTTATTTGAGTTCTGAAATTTAGCACATGAGCCAGTTTATCCACCCTTGACTGCTATTGGTATTTCCAGTCAGAACTGAAACAGCCGCACAGCTGCCAGTTTAGTTAGCCTGAAATTTCTGGGAAGCCACTGTCAGCCCTGCAGAGCTGTCACCCACCATCCTCATCCATAACTGCTGGGAGCTCTGAGCTCCAGCACTGCCCCTTCCCAGCGCTGACAGGCATCAGCTCCCTGCCAACAGATTCATCTTCGGGTCACTTCATCATGGTTAGATCTGAGAGAGCTGTGCCTCTCCCAGGTGTGACAGGACCCGCTTCGTCCCCGTGCACCTGTGAGAGCCCTGCTGCCCCCATGAACGCCGTGGGCCGGGAGTCACCGCCCCACGCTGCACTGCCAGCCTGAGCCTGCGGGCTGACCCCTTCCCTGGGACAGGACCTGCTGCCCAGCACCTTCCCAGCCCTGCACTCGCTGCTCTGGCCTTATTCTGTGCATGTGTTTAATAAACTCTGAGTGCGAGAAAACCCCACACAGTCTCATCCCACCATCCTTCCTAGCAGAACAAACACAATCCACTGAACCACAGCTCTCTCCCTCATCACAGCACCTACCCCACTCCCCAGACCTAAAAACCAGCTGCTCGTACACCAGATTTGATATATGTGACCATAAATGACAAATTCTGGTATTAAGATTTATGTCTGGGATGATGCAAAGTGATCCATTTCGATCCTTCATACAATGTGGATTATTAGTTTTTAAAACCAAGTGGTTCCACTAGAGACACCTCATTATCACACTGGTTTCTCATTTCTCATGTGGAATTTGCACCTGTGCTGCTGTGAGCTGGAGACAGAGGCTGCTGACAGTGTTGTCTCGGATCTTGCTGCCAGTCCCATCACAGCCAAGCTGAGTAACTGTGGCCAGCAAAATCTGGTTTAGTTCTGCAGGAGCCAAGCCAAGGAAAGCCTTACAGAGGAAGTGATGCCAAAAAAGGGGATGTGAGAGCAGCAGGAATAAAGGTTAGCCAAACTGTAACTGCTTGGGCTTCTCCCTTTCTAAAGCAAATAGCATTATACAGCAATATATGATAAACATTTCTATTTCAGAGAGGTAATAATATAACGCCAAAGCCACCATCTGCTGCCAAGTCTGTGCCTTAGAAGGGATGGAAAAAAGCCCACAGAAGTTACAGAACTTTGCAATCAAATAGAACTAACAAGAAACACGGAGACCCGTGACATCGTACAAGGCAAACCACACTGGAGATAAGAGCAAAACTTTACCCTAAATGGACAGACCACATGTGAAACCCCTGCTCGCACAGTCACACATACACACACACCGAGCAGAGGAGCTGGAGGTCTGCCTCTTCAAATCAAGCGTGAAAAGCCATTTCTGTGAATCTTTGATTCCTGACACCAGTGCCAGGATCTGTGAATGCACACTGGGAGCATTCAGTGCCAAAAAACAGACTCTAACAAGTCAGAAGGTTAAGGAGCTCAACGTGAAAGTGCACCCTCTCTCCTTTCTAGGTTTTTGGGTTTTGCTTCCAAGCCACTACTACTACAGTCTAACAATGAAGGTATAAAACACTCCTCCAGCACGCAGCATTTCCTCCCAGTGATAGTAACACAAAACATCGTTGAATAATTGCTCTTCCTTTGGGTTCTGCCTTTTCCACACTAAGCAGATTCAGCTCTAAAAGGTTCTTAAAGTTACAAACAGCCTCTCATGTGGAGTACACATCAAACACTTCAGTAAACCCATTTTCTATCTTTACAGTCACCACTTCAGTAGAGGGTAATTTAACCAAATAGTAAGAACATGTTTTTGGTTACACAATTTCCATGGAAAACAACATTGGTACTAGCTGTCTTTTTCTTCTTTTCCCATTTATTGAATCAATATGTTGACAGAACCTTTCCCCCCCCCCCCCCCCCAGAAGGCCCAGCTTTAGTAAATGAAGGATTAGGAAAAAAAATGCAAAGTAATATTTATGAAAAGAAAAGGAGAAATACAAAGGTTGTTGGGGAATACTGCAAGAAACACAGTGCCTAGAAAATAATGCTGGTATGTGAAACAAGAAACCACATTAGTTCTTGAACTGGGGGCATTGCAAAATACAAGATTCTTCACAGAGACACAAACAGCACATGCTCTGACTGGGATTGCTTTCAACCTCTCTAAGAGCCTTTTTATCCACCATAGGAATGCCATCAAATCCAATCCATGTACCTCACGCTACATAAAGTAATTTCAATACTATGAGGTATGTGACTACTCTTAAACACAAAAAAGTTGTATTTTGTTATGGATTGCATTAGTCTTCTATGATGTTTTCCAAATTAAGATCACAGATAATTATCCCTTTTTCCTGTATCACAGAAAAGTCTTGGCTGGAAGGGAGCTCTGGAGCTCACCTGGCTGAAGGCAGATCAGGTAAATGCAGAGCCCCTTGCAGCTGCCCTGCCCACATCAGGAGATCTGTGCTGCAGGAGCCCCACAGGGTCCCCACCAGTGTGTGGGATCACCTAGATGCAGTTCACACCTGTGAGTGACTCCAAAACATGCAGCTCTGTCCCACTGCTTTTACCTACCAGCACCTTCTGAATATCTGCAGAGTACGGTTTCAACATTAGTGACCCACTAATGGTTTGTCCCTCTAAGTCTCAGTAAAGCTGATAGTCTTGTTTTTATCTTCTCCAATGAGCAAGAGAAAAAATCCTGCTGAATCCTCTCCTCTGGTTTCCTCTTAGCTGGGCTTCTAGCCAGAGTTATTAAAAAAATGAAGAAAGAAAAACCTTTCCAGGTTCTTATTCCCTGAGCTTATATGCCTCCAAGCTGGGGTTTGTGTGTGTGCTGGGCAGCGGTTTCTTTATTGTCTGGATGGTCCCAGGTGCTGTCTTTGGCTGCTGGGCAGCACCAGGTGTGCAGCTGGGCTCCTCTGAGCCCCCCTGCCTCTCAGCAGCATCCTGGGGCACAAGGAAGCTTCTGCCCTGGCAAGAAGGGACACGTCCAAGGGGGTGTTTTTTCCTGTACAACCCAGCAGTGATCACTTGGACACACGGCAGACGTGCTGGCACAATGCACAGCACCGGCAACAAGCACAAAGCCTTTCTGCTCTGCAGGAAAGGCAGCCCCGCACACCTCACTTCACACGGACCTGAACACCACTCGTGTGCTAATGCCAACTTGTGCTCTGGCTGCTGCCACCATGCCTCAGGCCGGGGAGGCTGTGAGCCAGCTCTGCAGATCCCTACACAAGCCCTGAACCCTTGCCAAGCTCGTCACCAGCTCATCACACTCAGTGCTGGCGCCACCTCACACTGCCAGGCTCTGAAATGGAAGGTGATTCTGAGCCACCAAAGTTAGTGTTGGAGGAAAAAAGACCTCAGACAACCCTTTTGAACAAGAGACACTGCACACTGATATTCTGCTCCTTTCACATGGATGTACCTCTGTGAAATCAGCAGGTACACATGCCACAGAATAAACACTCTTAGTAGTAAAACACAGTAGTAGTAAAAACATAATCATCATCAGGATGAAAACAGCTCACAGGCCCACATGGGTCAAAAATCCCAAACAGAAGACATTCACCTTTGGTTAAACTACACTCAAGAAATAAAGAAATTTACCGTGAAATGTTCCTGTGATTTATAGTTCTCATCCAGGTAAACTCGAGCTCTATTGTAGTCTTTCATTGCATCACTTGATAACAGTTCTCTGAAAGAGAAAGAAAAGACTGAACATGTAAAGGCAGTTACAAATGTACTGCCTTGCCTCAGCACTGCTCTGTGCTGTGACATCCCCAGCACCACCCAAAGGAACCCAGGGCCTCCCTTGTCCTCTGGGGGGAATTTCAGGGACACAGCTGTCCCCAACAGCTGCCCGCACGCTCCAGATCTGCCTCAGCAGCTGCACCTTCAGCGTGGATCGTGAGCTTCCCAGTGCCATTTGGACACGACTGGCAAGGGCGCGGGTCTGCGGCACCGACAACACTCGGGAATTTGGGGGATTTGTGCTGCCCGGGCGCGGCCCCGAGCGCGGCCCCGAGCGCGCAGCTCCCGCCGCCGCCAGCAGAGGGCGCGCGCGGCCGCGGCTCGGGGCGCTGCCCGCGCTCCCTCCCAGCCCGATCAATTAAACCGGGATAAATTAAACCGGGGTAAATTAAACCGGGATAAATAATCCCGGCACGTTCCACCGCTGACTGACCGCTCCTGCCCTTGTCGCCGGCTCGAGGGGCCAGGATATAGCCCCCGCCACTTACTTCACGAACTTGTCCACGTGAGACATTGAAGCTTCATAGTTTTTCCCTCCGAATTCTTGACAGTGTAAAGCCATGAAATGGGGTTTGTGTGCATGGACAACCTGGAACAGAGAGAAAAGCGAGTTTTGACGCTCAGCACACAGCAAGAACGACACGGACCTGGGTGCTCAGGGAGGACTGGCAGCTACCACCTGAGAGGTCATTGGCACAGCAATCTGCAAGGAGAGCAACATCTGCTATCCACATTAAAGATGCATAATACACAATTATGATCTCAAATATTCTTAACTAATATTTCCTTTTTAAAACTATGATTTAGTTCCTGGGCTGTATATATATTTAGAATATATTTTAGTATTTATATTTAAAATGTAAATATGTTTTTCCAACTCCCCTCAAAGATGACTTGACGTGATTGAGACGAGCCAAACCTTTCCTCGTCTGGGAGGTACAAGAGTTCAAACAATTCATTTGCTAGAGTGGATTTTTTTTCAACTTTTACAAAACTCAGTGCTGCTTAGCAGCACTTACACAGTTGTGTTTGATATTTTTATTTATTTACAAAAGTATTTAAATAACAGATGCACATACACACCTGTTAACACTGGAGACATGGAAAGCCATCATGCTATTCCAGGTGTTAGTCTTGAACACTGCAAGTATCTTAGATACTACATAGTCAGCACTAGGATGCAATTACCATACCAAAACCCTAGAATGTCTGTCTTTCCTCATACCTCAAATCAAACACAGTTTATAAATTTGCTGCTGTTTTGAACACGCATTCAGTGTTACTCTGTCCTGAGGAATTTTCTCTGCATTGCCTCTATTCAGAACTGAAAACAACCCATCCAAAATATCTCTGTTAATACTGAGTCTCTATACCTTGCATTCCATGTCTTATTGTGAATTAATGGACAAAAGCTCCAGAACAACTTCCATTTTAAAGGGAACAGTCCAAAGCAATCAACAAGGTGCCCGTGCAAGCATACAGGGAGCGAAGTGTTAAACCCCAAATGGGATTCACTCGTTTCTCACGGGTGGCACGGGGCTGCCTCGGCCACAGAGGCCACGCTGCCCATGCAGCCTCGGCAGGAAGGGTGGGGGCTGCTGGCAGCCCCTGCAGCACCATCAGCAGCACAAACCAGCTCCGGGGCAGGGCTCGGGGTGCCCTGCCCGCGGGGTGCCCTGCTCACGGGGTGCTCTGCCCGCGGGGTGCCCTGCTCACGGGGTGCCCTGCTCACAGGGTGCCCTGCCCGCGGGGTGCCCTGCTCACAGGGTGCCCTGCTCACAGGGTGCTCTGCCCACGGGGTGCCCTGCTCACGGGGTGCCCTGCCCGCGGGGTGCCCTGCTCACAGGGTGCTCTGCCCGCGGGGTGCCCTGCTCACAGGGTGCCCTGCTCACGGGGTGCCCTGCTCACAGGGTGCCCTGCTCACGGGGTGCCCTGCCCACGGGGTGCCCTGCTCACAGGGTGCCCTGCCCACGGGGTGCCCTGCTCACAGGGTGCTCTGCCCACGGGGTGCCCTGCTCACAGGGTGCTCTGCTCACAGGGTGCCCTGCTCACAGGGTGCCCTGCCCGCGGGGTGCCCTGCCCACGGGGTGCCCTGCTCACAGGGTGCCCTGCCCACAGGGTGCTCTGCCCACGGGGTGCCCTGCCCGCGGGGTGCCCTGCTCACAGGGTGCCCTGCCCGCGGGGTGCCCTGCTCACAGGGTGCCCTGCTCACGGGGTGCCCTGCTCACAGGGTGCCCTGCTCACAGGGTGCCCTGCCCGCGGGGTGCCCTGCTCACGGGGTGCCCTGCCCGCGGGGTGCCCTGCTCACAGGGTGCCCTGCCCGCGGGGTGCCCTGCTCACAGGGTGCTCTGCTCACAGGGTGCCCTGCCCACGGGGTGCTCTGCTCACAGGGTGCTCTGCCCGCGGGGTGCCCTGCTCACAGGGTGCTCTTTAGGAATCATGGAACCACAGAATGGTTTGAGTTGAAAGGGACCTTAAAGCTTATCTCATTTCACCCCCCTGGCAGGGAAACCTTCCACTGGAGCAGGCTGCTCCACACCCTGCCCAACCTGGCTGTGAACAGTTCCAGAAAAGGAACACAACAAAATTGTGGATGTGTCTTTTAAACAACAGTGGAGAGAAACTGCCATTTGATGTGATGACAGAATGCAAAATGGCAAAATCCTTCATTCCTGACTGCACAAATAACCTCATTAGACAATTCAGCTCAAAGACAATGAATTAAAGATCATCAAAATCTGAACAGCAGGGGTTCCATTGAGCCAGAGGCAGTCACAGGTGCCTGCTTTGAAGCAGCACCTTCGTGTGACAGCAGCAGAGATGCCCAGCTCGGGGACAGCAGCAGGGAAGGCCCACGGGCACCCACAGGTGCCAGTGCCAGAGCCTGCCCCGGGCTCCTCAGGGCACCCACAGGTGCCAGTGCCAGAGCCTGCCCCGCTCCTCAGGGCGCAGCAGGGACAGCGCCAGCAGGGTTCAGCAGCGCTGGCAGCACGTCCCTCCCTGCCCAGGGACACTCGTGGCACGCTGCTCTCCCTCCGTCAGTGCCCAGCACAGCCCCTGCCAGCGGCTCCAGCTGCAGAGGGCAGTGGGACTCCAGGCAGGGCCAGCGAGGGCAGCCTGGCAGCGGCTCGGGCACGCCACAGCCCAGGAGAACCCGGTGTGCTGCCACATCCAGGTCACACAGTGAGCTGCAGACAGCACTGCCAGCCCTCACCAGGTCACCCCTGCAGAGAGAAGGGAACGTCTGAGTCACTTCCAACAGCCACCTCCTCTGTGCCGCAGCTTCCTGGCCATTCAAACACCTTGGCACTGACCTGCCCGGAAAAGCATTCTGAGGTGAGCTGCTGCTGCTGCAGCATTACTGGATAAAGGGAAAAAGTAAATACTCCCACTCAGGTGGTTGATGGTCATTGAGCACTTCCATTAGATTATTAATGCTGGTTTCTGCCAACAGGGATATCAGCAATTTGCTTTAAAGCATGCCACCGTCGGTAGGGATGGAGAATGAGCCAGAGCAGGATCCAATATCAAGTTTAATTGGGGAAAAAAAAAAAAAGAAGCAGGTGACAAACCAGATGTCTAAAACCATATCTAAAATGCAAGAAATTATACTGAACTGGGACGTGCTTTTCCTCTGATATATATTTCCTACCACAGATTTACAAACAACTAAGACACAGTTGCTGAGAAGATGTCCCTGTACAGATGTTCCCCTCTCCCCAAGGCGCTGCCCAAGGGACCACTGGCAGCAGGCTGCCATCAGAGCCAGCAGCAGCAAATGACAGCCAACACTAAGTTTACCTGGCTGGTTCATTTTGTTGGCTGTCTGGAGAGCAACAGTCACCAAGCACAGCCCGTGAAGCAGAGCTCTGGAATAGAGCTCATCTGTGGACCCTAACATCAGACCATCCCAATGCTCCACGTGCTTTATTGCTCCCAGTCAGTTCTGGATTCCAAGTCCTGATCTTATCTACTTGGAGAGCCCTATGAAGACACCATGATCAGAAAGCAGTGTAACTATTTAATCCTGTAAAGCCAACACACCCCCTGTCACTGTTTCAGGGAGCACATGCAGCAGGAACCTGCTGAGCATCGGGTCACTCATTTTAACTGTTGAGAGTTTGCTTCCATAAGAGCTCTTCTTACATAGCCCATGAAAATATAAACTGGTAAGATGAAAACATAATAAACTATTTGAAATAAGATTTAGGAGCCATCAGTCACAGGGAGCCCTGAATGGGGAGTCCTGCAGTGAGACAACACTGGAGAACAACTCTGTTGTGCTGAAGCAGCAACAGAAAACACTTCCAGGCTCTGAAGATGCAGGACACAGGCTTTTTTTGTTTGTATACAAATCCTTGAGAACTTGAAATCGTAGTGGGTATTTTAAAAAAAAAAAAAAAAAGAGAATTATATCATTTTTGATGGGGAAACAGCATTAGTTTAATAGCAGTGAGGTCCTTGTGGCATTCCTTGCAGGTTAAACCACTAGAACATACCTGAATATTAGTTATGTCCTCTCATATAATAAGCACCCTCCAACTAAAAGCAAACTGGCTCTGCTTCATTACCTTTTACTAGTTTTCTACTCTTAGGAAGAACAAACAGTACATAATAATGAGTAATGAATACTTCAGAGCTGAAAACTCCCAGTTGCCAGAGGTTAAAGATCATACATGAGACCACATAAATAATGAATTTGCATCCACGGCAGCATAGTGTATTTACAAAGTTGGGCATTATTTTCAATTCGGGATATGCAAAAATAGCGTAAAGGAAGCCACAACCAGGAGATACTTTGGGGGATGTGGGTAAGTAGGCAAGATGCTCCAGCACAGCTGAGTACGAACACAGAACTGGTGAAATGCACAAGCCCGACATGTTCTGACTGCTGCAGGTGTGTGCCTGTGTGGGCAGGGGATGGGAACGGGATGGGGACCCAGGTGGAACTGGGGCAGCAGCCAGGACAGACACAGCCCCACGGTGCTGGCCAGGCCCCTCCGAGAGGGGCACAGGGACAAGGGCACCAGGCTCAGACCTCAACCCCAGCAAAGCAGAAGGGGAGCTCCAGCCCTGATGGTGCGCAAATAGGATTGCTTAGAAAAGACGGCAAAATACGAGCTGTGAAATACAATTTAGCACGTGTGGTCCTAAAGCACTTCAAGTATGTTCCATTTCTCTGAGGCCGAGTAGAGGCTCCTGCTGCGGACAGGCACCCAGAGGCTGCAGCACTCAGCTGCACACAGCCAGCAGCCCAGGCCGCATCCCGCACCCTTGTACAGCCCCTGCACTCAAACCAACGCCCAACAGCCCCAAGAGCCCCACCTGAGGGAAACACCCTCTGGAAAAGGGCCGGGACCTCAGCTTGGAGGAGCTGCAACACAGTTTTGCCACCCTCTCTACTTAAAAAAAACTCTTAATCACCCTCCCCCCCCCCCGTAGTTTAAAAAACAGCATTTAGGGCCACTAGAATAATTAAACAACCTTTGAGTGGCTGGGTGGGGTTTTGTTGTGATTTGGGGTTTGTGATATTTTTGTTTGGTTGGTTTGGGCCTTTTTTGTTTGTTTTTCTTCCTTCTCTCTGAAGGGTAACACACGAAGTTCCCATGCAGCTATACCAAGATGACCTTTAGCTATTAGGTAAACTTTTAACTTCTGTATTACTACAAATAAAAACTCAAAATACTCTCAAACACATCAGGCAACATGGAAAATGGCATTAAGGGAAAAAACCCTCTGGCTCCAAGCTTGCATCTAAAATGACCATGTACCACAAATGTGACACAAAAAGACAGTTACTAAAGTCAGTGCAAATTTTCACTAGCTCCAGCTCCCGAACTCCTCCTGCCCCAAACACGAGGCCCAGCGCAGATGGAGAAAGGGCAAGGGATGGGGAAGGGGGGAGTGATAAGGAAAGAGTCCTAAGTAAAAAACTAAGTCATTAAAAGTTCTCCCTCTGTGCTCCTACACCTTTGCTTGCCAGCAGCTTCATTCACGCTCTAGGAGCTTGTTCCTGTCTTTTTCCTGTGCACTGACTGACATGAAGGCTGCCAACCAGGGCACGGGCACTTTGCACGAGTGGGACAAAACTCCCCTGTGCATATTCTCATTTGCACAGCAGTGAGCTCACCAAATCACCCCACTGCTTGTTAAGCACTACCATCTCACCCATCAGTCATGCCATTTCTTGGTAAGAACTGAAGTCTTCCCTATCACACATTAAACACTCCAAAACGCTGCTCTCAGGCTGTTTCCACTCTCTCCCAACACCCCCTTTCCCTCCTTGTTTCCGGTGTAGGTTTTTGGGATAAGGGAATTTTTACTGGAAAGAGGACTAGTCCAAATTCAGCCCTTTCAGACCTAATTACCAGTACCTATCTGCAGTAAGAAGATGGGGCACAATCCCCAGCACCAGGACTTCACTGGATCCTGCCTCACTCTAAGGCGGCTTTTCCACCCTTTGATGCAATTCCCAATGATCAGGGCCACAGTGTGACATGCTTGCTCACAAGCCTTTTTTCTTTTGTTTTGATTCCAGAGGATTGTCTTCAGCCGCAAATACAATTTTCTGCTTTGAACTTTAAAAACCAGAGGAAACTTGACCTATCCCACTAACCGTCCCACTGACTGTCCTACTGACCATCCCAGAAAATGCATGTGGCATATAAGCCAATGGTAGCACATAAGCGACTTATATTCACCCATGACAGTGAAAAAAATCCCTCACTTTAATTTTCTGGAATTTATAAACAAGTCCACAAAATGCTCTTTAAGCAATATGCTCTTTGACATCAGTTCAAAGACATTACAGGTTTAATTTCTAGAAACATTTTAAACTCAGAGAGGTAATGGTTCTTCCTTTTCTGTGGAGAACATTTTGACTGCTTACACAAGGACCTCATCCTCAGAAGTTATGCAAACCGCCCTGACACAACTGCATATGCAAATTGAATTCCTCAGAAGAATGGAAAAACTGCCGTCTGCGGTTTATCTGGTTTCAAGTTTACAAAGAGGCACGAAGAGTCATTTTCCAGTGCTGCTGCTAAACCTCAGTTCACGGAGGTTTCGCACAGAGCGTGTGGAATTAAACACAATAATCCCCCTGAGGCTGCACATTTGCTGGGTCGCTCTGAAGCCAGAGCCAGAATGGTGCTAAGTGATTTTTGGTAGGTACACGTTTGTCTCTTCCCTAAGGAGCTTTTTGTCAGGGTTTGCTCCACTTCCTACAGCGCTGGAGAGTGTGGTGTGAGCAGCCAGCCTGCTGCTGAGACCCAGAGGGGAAGCAGGACAAGGCCAGCAGCAGCCATGGGCAGCACTGCTAACTCTGCCTATTGTTCCTTTCTTTTTCTTTTTAAAAATACAGTTCCCACAGTGCAGGGACAGAGGGCAGAGGTACGAGAGGGAACAGAACAGAACCCCCCAGCTGAGGGATGGGCTCGGGTCTGCCTCAGCAACACTGTCCCTGGTCTGGACCCTGCAGCAGACTGGCATCGTGGAGCACTAATGGGTAATTGTATTCCTCTTTGAGTTCTGTACACGCAATATTTACTGGGCCACAGACAGACCGCGCTCAGTCACGCGTCAGCGGTCCCTGCCCTGAGATAGCAGCAGCTCCTTCTCTTCCCCGCCTCTTCCTGTTTGCCACAAACTGTTCACAAGTGTTTCCGCAGCGCTCATCCCACTGCAGAAAACACATGAACACACAAGGAGTTTCCTTGATAAAGATACGTAAATCAGTCACGTGGTGATGAAAAGTATGCAGCCATCAAAAAAAAACCCAACCAAAACTAAAGAGTTCTCTGTGCTTATTTGTATTTCCTGCACAGGAAGAGTTTTTCCTGAAGCTGCGGAGGGCTGGAATCAGAGCTAGCTGAGACACTGGTGTAGTGCAAGCACCATGTACATACAGCAGCAATCAACCAAGGCGGAAGAAGAAAAATAAAGAGATGAATCTGAAGCTGGCAGATACTAAAGAATGCACGAGTGGTTACTTCACCTTGGATTTTTGCAAATCTCTTACATTTGCCAGTAAAAGTGAATTGCAGTATTTTACATCGACGTAATAAAGGTCACAGGCTGCACTGGCAACCCAAGAATGTACAGACTTGTGGGATGTTTTCAATTACAAAAGGAAAATATGAAATTCTGCTAATCATATTTTCTGCACGCAGTTTCACTTTACAATTTGAACAGCACCATTCTGTTGTTTAACTATTTTTCTGTAAGAGAAGTAGGACTGGATAAAGGAATGCCATGGCCCTTCAGTACCAGGGGGCACTTTTCCATGGCCGGGTCAGGCAGGGCTTGGAACCGATTGTTTCAGTGAAAAGTGTCCCTGCCCCTGCACAGGACATCCAGGTGCCTTTCAGGTGCCTTGGGGCCCTCCCAGTGCCACCCACCGTGGGACTCCAGCGTGCCTCAGTTCTGCCGGCAGGGACAGCAGCTCTCAGCTGCTGCTGCTGCCCAGGGTGACAGCTCCGTGCCCCAGCAGCGCTCATTCCCTGCTGCTTGTCACCGCATTTCTGCACACAGGCTGCAAGTCAGGTCTCTACTGCATCAACACAGTGTGTGAGAGGGGCTTCTGTACTTTAAAAACCCTCTCGCACCAGCAGTAACAGCACATTTTATACTATGGGTTCAATGTCAGTACTTCCACATTACCAAACAAGAAAATTGTTAAGAAAGAGCAGACAGGACAAAACTGTCATATTTCAATTTTAAGGTAAACTAGACTTCCCAACAGATTTTTTTTTAAGTACTCAAATATATATCTTATTCAATAGACTTAAAAGACCATTTCATGCCAAACCAAAGTCAATTTTAAAAAACCTGAATCTATTTTTGAGGCAGAGAATTGTTGGTAAGAACAAATTGTGCTTATATGCTGAATTTTTATAATGATTACTTAAAAATGCAGAAAGACACATATTTTCAGGGCCGTCTTTTACTATAAAATAAAATCACAATAAAATAGTAATTTAACTTCACGGAGCAAAAGATCCTGACATTACTAATTAGGTCAATAAACAAAGATGCACAAAACTCCATGAGAAAAAAAACTTTACCTTACCTGATAAAATTCCCGAAGCCAATTCTTCTGTAAATTTTCTGGCTGGAAAACAAAAGGCAAAAATTAATTACAAGTAAGAGAAATCTATTTTTACAACAATATCGTGCTATTATTGCTTTCCTCAGTGTGTTCAAGAAGGGAGCTTTTTTCACAATTAAAGCAAAAAGTACAAACACGAGGATGTTCCTCCACGATGCCACTGGACAGGCCTCAGCCCATCATGCCCAAGCCCCCTCTGATTCTCACCAAAAAGGTGCATTTTGTGTGTGAGCGCACAGCATTGGTACCCACACGTTTGTCAGGCAATGGCACACTGAACTAGGTGCTGTTAGAAGGGCTACTGGTCACCTGTGGGTCAGAAACGTCACCAGCTGCCCACACCCAGCCGCTGCCACCTGAGCTCCCAGCGACCCAGAGCTACTTCACACAACTGGTTCAGAGGAACGACCGTGCCTTTGGGATGCTCCATCCCATCAGACCTCCTGCCAAGGACAGACTGCGAGAAACATCTCCAGATTGCTCCAGAAATTACACAAACTGATGCAGCAAAACTGCAGTCAAGTGCTAATTCTGTCTTTTCAGGAACAGATCCCAGCCTCAGAGGGCTGAGAAGGGATCTCAGAGGGAGAGAATTGATTTGTTGAGCTTTATCTTCAACAACACCACTTCTGGATAATTTTTACATCCTAAAGGGGAATAACAATACAAATCAGAGTTCCTTGTCACGGCAGCGGCAGGAACGTGCAGAATCGGTGGGAGGCAGCAGAACATATCAAACTGGAAACAGAGAGGCAGCTCATCCCTGACAAAGAGCTCTGACACCAACTGCCCAGAGGCAAACACTGGCACCAGCCTTCTGCTCTGCTCTGCTCTCCCCTCCCATCAAGCGTGCTGTTTTCAAAGAGCTGGACACAACTTCAAAACAAAAGTGAAGTTCTTGTAACCAGCCCCAAGAAAGAGGGTGCTGAGAGGGTCTCTGGGGCTGCCAGCATGGACTCCTGTGCCCAGCCCGTGCCAGCCCTGTCTCTGGCCCATGGCTCACCCTGGACTCCTGTGCCCAGCCCGTGCCAGCCCTGTCTCTGGCCCATGGCTCAGGCTGCACAGGAAGGGCCCTGCTGGCTCCCACTGCTGTGCCCTCCTCCAGCAGTCTCTCCTCTGGCACCACCACATCTTTTCTTTCCACTTTCACCACTCTGTGGTACAATTCTCTAAGCTAGTGCTCACCTCGGACTCCTCTCCAGTCACCTCACATAAATGAAACAATTTGAACTTTTGAAGGACTGGAGATAACAATCAAGTAGAAAGACAATTTATCTTCCTCTTATTTTTCTGTCTAAAAATAGGCACATTATATTTCATGTCTTCCACAGACTTTGGACTTCTTCCTATCCCTTCTCTCTGCACTCTGTCCTTCATTAAATTATCTCATTCTTTTGGTAACATAATGGAAATTAATCTTTTCCCTGTCCTCTTTGATGCTAAATCCTTTCATACCCATTCACCGAGGCACCAATTTCTCCCGCGCCACTAATCCACACGCCATTTTATGAGTCTGTTTCTGGCTGCTGGCAGTGGGAAGCACTCCCAGTGCCCAGTCCCTCTCCAGCTCTCCTGCCGCCCAGGCAGCCGCAGGTCTCTGCTCCAGGTGTCCCTGCCAAGCGCCCGGGGCTCTCCTCTCCCTCCATCCCCCCCTGCCCTCGCAGCTCAGGCTCCAGGGCTCCTGCCCAGGGGCACAGGGCTGGCCAGCACGGATGGCTCACTGACCCGCAGGCTGCCCCTCCAACACGCCCGACTCTGCAGGCAGAGCTCAGCAAACGCCCCTGTGCCTGCAGGAGCACGGCTCTGCTCCCATCCCACCCTTCAGGCACACGTTCTGACTCCCCCGAGCCGCAAATAGAAACCCTTCCCCTCGAACAAGCACAACTTCCAGACAGCAACACCACATGGGATCTGTATTAAAAACCAGGACGTGCGTCCCGCGTGCACTGCTCCCCTCAATTAAAAGCAGTTTTGACCTTTTCCTGGAATTCCAAATCCCACTCAAACTATCTCTTTTCATGACGAGTTTCCACTTGAAGTCTATTTATGTCACACTGGGCACTGTAATGGTCAGGTTTATAAGAAAATCCAGTCAGCTTGTGAACACATGAACACCACATGAGCTGGTAACAGCCCAAAAACAAGCGGCTTTTCAAATCGAACGTACAAGTAGTCTCTCTTCTCCCCAGTACTTCTATTTCCTACAAATTTACACTCAACAGCCAACAGGAAAGCTTTAAGCCTATTGCAAAAATATACTCAGATGGGGAAGGAGTCTTTTCAAAAAAATGAAAAATAATATATATTTAGACAGGGTAAGGAGCCTTTCATTCAAAAGGAAAAAGGGAAAAGAACTAAATGAAACCAAATTAACAGCTTGGAAAATTTCTTTTCAGCTTTGTACAGAGGGACATGGAAGAAAGCCAATGAATTATAGAAAGCAGGTTCTATTTTGTGAAGTTTATTTTTAGCAAAGAATAGGCTCATATTTTAAGCTAAAAGGAAAAAAAAAATCTTGACTCGCTTTGTGAAAACTGGGTTCCAAAATGAATCAGAGGACAACTGGACTCTGCACACTGCCTGAACACAGAAGGCACAAGCAGCCCCTTTTTTACATGCCTGACTGAACCAGCCCCAAGAGCCCCAGACGGGCTGAGGGATCACTGGAACCCTGTTGGAGTTCCAGCAGTCCCGGGCATCCCACAGCACCACAGGGGCCCTGCTGCAGGCACAGACTCCTGGGGTGCAGTCCCAGGCAGCACCCAGAGCCTTTTCATCTTATACTGCAAGACACATAAAGAAAAATATAAAATACAGACTATTTTTCCCTGCCTTTACTATAATTTGCTTTCTACTTATTTAATGAAAAGCAAAGCCTTTGATCAGTTTCTGTTTCATCAGCAATAGGCTTACTCAAAAACATCTTTAGAGTTCGCCAACATGGCTGACCATCACAGTTGTTTCAACAGAATTATTTAGACTGTGAATTTTTGATCAATATTTTTGATCTCTTATATTGCCTTTGTAAATTTACTGACACGCTTTCGACATTTATATTCAAAGATCCATTGGATTTAAATATTTTTTTATTTCAAATAGACTTGTAAGCACTGCTGTTGCTATGCTCTCTTGAATTACACAGATGATACTGGCAAAACCCCCCCATCAGCTGGGTACTATTAATGTGGTGTTTTGTACCCACTTTACACTCTTAAATGACAAACAAAAAGATGATAATCTGCATGTTCTGTTCACATCATGAGTTCACAACATTTCAAAGCCCATGTAGGCAAATCAACCAGGACCAAACAGGAAAACCAGAATTACAAGTTTAAGAAAAAACATTGAAAGAAAAATGCAGATTTTTCAAAATCCAAACTTTTACTTAAACACTGTTTTGTTATTCCATGCGTTTGCACAAACAACTCACAAACACTACTGTGGTGTCCCTTTCATTTCTGAAAGCCTGCAACTTTCCCAAGGAGCAGCAGAAAATGAACAGTCCCATCCTGGTGCTGTTACAGCCCAGTGACAGTCACCAGGATCAAGGAACAGGTATCGGGGAGAAAACACAGCACAGCCTAATTAACACAGGCTGAAAACCAAGGGTGGGACACACGCATCTGTGATCCAGGAGTTTACGGCCAGTGTACTCCCAGGCTGAGCAACGCCGTGGCTCGTGGCACACCGAACCAGGAGAAACGGAGAAAAAAAGCCAGCAGGTAATCCGGGGTAAAGCAGAGCCTGAGCGGAGAGGATGGCGAAGGCGCTGCCGCGACTCCTGGGACAGGGGACAGGGGACAGGAGCTGCCCGGCACGGCCGCGACGGCGGGCAGCGAGAGCACGGACAGCGGCCGGGGACGGACAGTGCCCGTGTCCGCAGGGACTGCCCCTGCCGGGGAGGGTGACAGCGCCCAGGGCAGCACCAGGACAGCAGGAGGAGCACGGACAGTGCCCGTCCCTGCAGGGACAGCCCCTGCCGGGGAGGGTGACAGCGCCCAGGGCAGCACCAGGAACAGCAGAGGGAGCACGGACAGTGCCCGAGGGCTGGACAGTGCCCGTGTCCGCAGGGACTGCCCCTGCCGGGGAGGGTGACAGCGCCCAGGGCAGCACCAGGAACAGCAGAGGGAGCACGGACAGTGCCCGAGGGCTGGACAGTGCCCGTGTCCGCAGGGACTGCCCCTGCCGGGGAGGGTGACAGCGCCCAGGGCAGCACCAGGACAGCCTCGGGCAGAGCCGGGCGGGCCCGGGCCCGCTGCTGGCGTGCGAGGCGCGGTCCGGAGCAGCTCCGGGAAGGAGCTCCCTGCCCCTGCCCTGACCCGCGCTGCTGCAAGCACCAAACCTTCGCTGCTGACCTTTCCGGCTGATCTCCCTTCCTGTGAGCGCCTCTCAGCCGAGACAATGCTCGCTGGGAACACACAGAGCGGCCGAAGCGGGGCCGGCTCCTGCGCAGCTCGGCAGCGAACACGGCCCGAGCGGCTCAGCCGGCAGCGGGGACAGAGGGACAGGGAACCAGGACAGGAACCGCGGGGACAGAGGGACAGCAAAGCGGGACGGGAACCGCGCAGCCTGAGCTCCCTGGCACAACGCAGCACACACTGAAACAGACTCGGCACCTGCTGCCTGTTTCGAAGGCTCTGTGTTTCCGAACAGCCAAAGCTGTCTATGAACTGGTGTCTGTGTACGCAAGAGAAACCAGCAGCCCTTAAAAAACCGAAACTACCTGTCCCAGTCTGTAAGAGACCAAGAGACAGCCCTGCCCGGGCAGGGATGCTGAATTCTGAGCACAGAAGCACAGGAAATGCGGCCTAAAACAGCAACAGCAAACAGTGACCTGTTAATTAACTACCCCGGCCACATCTGAGGGAAATGTAAGGAATAATGTAACAGAAGCAAGGGTGAGGAAGCAAGTCCCTGTGCAGGTGTGTGTGTGTAACATATATCTATTATAGTTCATACCACAACCATAATTAGTTGCTCCTCAAAGAGCACAGCACAGGACAGGGGAAAAGAGCCACCTGTCTTTACCAGCTATATAATAATGGTAGCATGTCCTGTCAGTACTCCCATCTGGACAAGATCTTTCAAACCCTTGAGAACATTTCTGACCAATCTTACAGGTTATAAGACTCTAAAACAACCAAAGAATCACACAGATGGCCCCAAAAGCAAGGCAGGGAGCAGGCAGCTTATGAGCAGCAGCTGGAACAAGCTCTAGTTCTTCAGCTGATGAGGCTGATACCATAACAGCACTGAAAGCAGCCCCTGGATGGGACAGAGCCCATGAGCCCAGGGCCATTTACTGAACCCATGTAAAACAAATTCCTCTGGTCACGTAAGTAAAAAATGAGTTAGAACAACAAACGCTTTTTAGTAAAGAACATGTGTGTCAGTAAAAGCATCGCCACTATAGTTTAATTTCAGGGCTGGGATGTAGAGTCTCCTGCAGCTTGAGCCCAGTGGGCGCAGGTGCCAGGAGAGGGTGGCCTGAGGGTGCCAGGAGGGTGAGCAGCAGCTCCCTGCAGGCAGGACAGGACAGGACAGCGGGGAGGGAACACCACAAACACGCTGCTTGTTCAACAGGATCCTGCATTTTCTTTGCTGCCCCAAAGAGCGCGGCTCTGTCTCAGATTCTCAGTGCAGACATTGAGAGCCCCACCTGAACTCTGGAGACAAAGGAACAAGGTCAACTCAAAAATATCCCTCAAAGAAAATAGGAAAGGAAAAAATAAAAACAGAAAACTACTCATCACCAATGAAAAAAGTGAAATTTATAAGACGAACTTGAAACTGTCACCTAATTCAGCATAAATAATGTTTGCATCTAATACATGATGATTCAGGGCAGTGACTAAAAGCAATCTGCCATTCATAAGAACAGTTAAATCTCAGGAAGTTCATCAATCACATACAATACCCAAGTTTGTAACACAGTATTTATAACTCCCCAGCAGAAAGATGGAAACTGCACTCCATGTACCTTTTGGCTATGGAGCTTTAGAGCCAGCACCAGGAGCCCAAGGCCAGGTTGGACAGGGCTTGGAGCACCTTGGTCTGGTGGAAGGTGTCCCTGTCCCTGCCCGTGGCAGACGGGCGGAATGAAATTATCTTTATCTCTTCCAACCCAATCCATCTGTGATTCTACAATATTCCAAGCAAAGTATTAATGTCTGTCCCAAGTCTATTCCTTTCTTGGCTAATCCAGCATCACAGCACAAAAGAAAAATACTTCTCTCAGCACTAATGGAGCTCAACTTTCCCCTTGTAACATTCCCACAGAACAGTTAATTAACTGAAGATACACATTTTTAGTAGAGCTTACATTGCAGGTAATTATCTTAAGCATTACATTAGATTACACTGAGATGGAGCAATACAAAAGCTCCAGATCTTCAGAATTGCTGGTGTAGAAAATGGTTCAGTAGATCTGACAGCAAAGTGACCAGGCTTACGTAGGTCTAACACACACACAGACATGCCCTTAAAACATGAAGCTGAACTCTGTTTAACCATGTTTTCTGCAGGTACGCAGCACACAGACACTGTTTATCCTTGGGCACCCAGCGAGCTCAGCCTGGTTTGTCCCTGGGCACACAGCAAAACAGGAGCAGGGCCAGGGCACAGCCTCTGTGGGCTGACTGCTCTCCACAGCCCACACTCAGGACAAACCCTGACAGGCACAAGCACAGAATAAGAGAAGTCCAGAATCGTGAGTCTCCTGACCCCAGTGAACCGCCCATGTGCTTCACATTTAACTTCTATTACTGACATCTTACTGAAAGCTTAAAAGCTCCTGGATATTTGAATAACCAATGTGTTAAGAGCATTAACAAGAGTTAATCCAACACCACACAAACTCTAATTGTTAGCAAATAGCAAGATCAAAGACATTAATACACTCAAGTTTTCCACTGGTTTGTATCCTGATTTTGGAATGACACAGGGAAAACTGAAGATGTGTAATCAAATTAAACTGCTTTCGCATGTGCATAGCTAAAATAGATCTCTGGCAAAATTCACACCCACAACCACCACCATGGCCTGTCCTGTGTATTTGTGGGGTTTCTTTCTGTATTTGTTTGAAGTGAAATCTTTAATAAAACTCCCCCAGGCTGAGCAGGGGGGTATCTACAACCGTTCTTTTAAATCTGCGTGGTACAGAAACACACCCAGGGCAGCAGCACCATCCGGACTCGCATCTCCCGGGAACCGAAGGCCAGTGATCCAAACGGTTCTTCCTGTGGGCTGAGTTTTATGAAGGCTTGAAAACATCCCACATTTTATTAATCTGTGTCAGCTGCAGGCCTTTCCACAGCCCTGCTGTGCTGGCACCATGCAGCAGAACATCCCCAGGCCCACAGAGCCTTCTCCACACCAAGTAAACAGACTGGTGAGAGCACCACAGTCACTCATTCCATACACACACACGCTCCTGGCCTGACGCACCGACAGCTCTGGGTGTCTGAGCCCAGCAGCTCAGGGAGTAGCTGCAGAAACCTGCAGAAAAAATTGCCTTAAATCAATAAGGTACAATGTGCTCTGTAGAAAAATAAAAATAATAATGTAATTTTATTTAAGTGCTCATACCTAAAGCTTTACCTAAAGCTCAAGACCTAAAGGTCATGAGTTGCACGCCCTGCCGTGAAGCAGTGTCTATCAATTCCTCTGAGTAATAAATGCTCTTTCCTCAAGAAGATATATATCCTTATTTGTGAGCCAAATGCCATGTGATGGAGCACTTCTCTGCTAGGGATGAAAGTCCTAGCCTTCCCCAGAATGGCTGCAGTGCCAGGAGGAACCCGCCAGGACACTGCGAGCTGTCAGTGAGGCAGCTCCAACACACCCTGCGTTCTACTAGAAAAAAAGAGCCCTCACACCAAAATACCACAGTCCCAAGACAGCTGTGAATTCACCAGCAAGTGAATCCTGGGGGAGTTCAACACACTCCCAGGACACACAGTGATCTAAAACATGTATTTGATAGCAGAGCAGACAATGACAGCTGTTTACATGCTATTTCAAAAATAAAGGGCTAAGGGAGATACTTGGAAATTTATTTCAATTTGATCTAGAGAGTAGGTTTTCAGGATTGGGGTTTTTCCTCCTCCTTGCTGCAATGCAAATTTCTGTAATAAAAGCATCTTTGACCAATGGCCCAATAGTCCACAAAGCTTATTTTCAGCTTTATTCAGAGCTAACACATGAAAACACCAACCTTGTTTTGGTGATGCTGAGGGTGAGCCCAGCAGAGGCGGTTTGGAACTGATGGCATTTTCCTATGGGATAACATCCTCTGCCAACAAGGCTTCCACAAACACATGGCAAAATGCTCAGCTGAGACACAGCATCTCGTGCTGGGAAGGAGCTCTGGAATCCTCAGGAGTGATCTGGAGTCCCACAGCCTCCAGCCAGAGCTCAAAGCCCCAAACCCACCCGTCAGGGGTCCATGATCCACACGCGGCCCCGGCGCATCCAGCAAGGATGGAGGGCCAGGGGCTCCATGGCACAGAGCTCTGGGTGCTGAGGCCCCAAGGAGCACACCTGGTGAGCACACCTGGCCATGCTGGGGCTGCCAGGGGCTCCGTGGCACAGAGCTCTGGGTGCTGAGGCCCCAAGGAGCACACCTGGTGAGCACAGCTGGCCGTGCCATGGCACAGAGCTCTGGGTGCCCAGCCCTGAGGGAGCACACCTGGTGAGCACAGCTGGCCGTGCCATGGCACAGAGCTCTGGGTGCTGAGGCCCCAAGGAGCACACCTGGTGAGCACACCTGGCCATGCCATGGCACAGAGCTCTGGGTGCCCAGCCCTGAGGGAGCACACCTGGTGAGCACAGCTGGCCGTGCCATGGCACAGAGCTCTGGGTGCCCAGCCCTGAGCCCACACCTGGCCGTGCTGGCGCTCAGGAGGCAGCCCAGTGCTGCCCCACTGCACTGCCCCTGGCAGAGGGCAGGAGTCCCTGCCAACGCTGCCCGTCAGGGGCTAGTGGCACACAGCTCTGGGGAGCTGAGGCAGGCTGCACACGCGATGCCAGGGCACCAGCATGCACAACAGCACTGTGGCCCAGCTTGCTCAGCTTAGGTGAAGGGACCTGAAGACTCTTCTCCTGCCAGGTGACACTGCAGCAGCCTCCTGCACTGCTGTGTGTCACAACCAGGTGTGCTCGAGCTCAAGCAAAGGTTTCTGGTTTGCTTTGCACAGGAAGGATGGGGGGAAACCACCCACCAACAAACCAACTGAACACAGGAAGCCTCCATTGTCCCACATATATTATTACTGACATCTTGGTTATTCAGGAGCCAAATCCTTTTGCCTCCTACACCCCTGGGATAGCCCAGAACAAGGTTTGGGTGCTACATTTGCACTTAACATGCAATTGCTACAAGGGCAAAAATTTATGAAGAAACTATCTAGATGATTCTTTATGGTAAAAATAAGGCATATAAGGAGAAATAGGGATCTTCAAGGACCATGGACAACTCAGAAGAAACAATTTAGAGAAACAAAGTCCTGAAAGGAAAACAGTTTTGATCAATTAATAAAACACTGCTGATGCAGTTTCAAGGAAGCCAAAGCACCAGAACTGATACATGCAACTGGGAATAACCATCCTCAGTATTCCCTTAAGTTTCCACAAAAGGCCATCGGACATCTGGCAGAGAGGCCAACTTAGAAAGAAATAAATTGCAGAGATGTGCGCAGCCTTCGTGAAGTGTTTCATCAAGCCAGCTTCAGCAGAAGCAAAATCTTAAATGAAATACACAGATACTTTACTAATGCTTTTAAAACAGATGTATTTTAAATCTGATATTTATATTCATTTGGAAACCTAACTAACAAGCAGTACTGAAACAGTGATTTTTAGATGTCTGGAATGCTGACATCACCACATATTTATTTGAGTATATAAATCTTAGGGGTTGTGTTTGGGCCCCAGTTACAGAAAAGAGCCTGTTGTTATATCGATCCATTCACAGTTGTAAGGTCCTTGGGCTTCAACGCATAAAAACTGGATGTACAGTCAGTATTTCTGATTTCAGTCAGAATAATACACCAGGGCTCAATCCTTTTGTTACAGTGGGAAAACAAGCAAAAATCTCAAGCACAGTATGTTTTGAAAGAGAATGTTTTCCTATTCCCTCACACCTCAGACAAAAATGCATTTTATAGCATGAAATGGAATTTTAGCAGCTTTCATGAAAGAAGAAAATAAAGAGTAAACACATGAGATGAAACAAAACATACATTCCAAACTGATTTGTACAACATGATATTAATTCACATGAAGCTAGTACAGTGCCAGAAAGGCAGCACTGCTGGCAGTTGTGGAATTCCAGAAACCCCTCTCTGCACTGAGCACTGATGGGCTGCAGCTCAGCGCTCCTGTGAAGGATGCCTGTCCAGTACTGCCCAGGAGCAGGTGGGCAGCACCCCTGCCTCACCTTGGGAAGAGACAGCCCCAGCAAGCAGCTGTCAGTGCCAGCCCCTCTGGCTCACGGGCTGTGTGCTCTGAGCCTCCCTCACTGTGGAGGAGAGGCAGAAGCGAAACTCGCTGCTGTCCCCGAGCAATCCTCCTTCTCCCACTTCTTTTCTCAATTTCAGCTGCCCCTGGAAGCTAAAGCAGGAGAAAGGCCCAGCTGTGTGTCCAGGCAGGTGTGTGATGGCCCCAGCTCTGCCCCACTGCCCCTCGCCCAGGCGGGCACTGCCCCTCTGTGCCCACGCAGGGCGGGGGCAGCTCCTTGCCAGGACCTGCTCCAGGTCTGCTCTGCTCCCTCCAGGGCCCTCCGGCCCCTCTGCAGCACCGGCCAGCCCTGGATGAGGATGAGGGCTGCAAACACAGCGGCCAACAGGCTCGGTGACACCTGCCACAGGCGCTCCATGTGACTGAAATGGGCTGAACAGGGTGGCAGCAGCTGGGGGCTCTGCCCACCTGCACGCTCCCAGGGACATGTCCAGGGGCTGGAGCATCCCCGAGGGTGCAGACCTGCAGTCCCCTGCTCAGACCCTTCCCCACCCTTCACCAGGCAAGAAAAAATATCGTTTCTGTGCATATAAACTCTTCAGGGTTTCACTTTGCCTTTTTTTGCCATTAACTTCAAAGTAAAAGTCAACTCTCCTGTGGGTGCGTTTCCACAGGAAATCCTGCCCCTTGTTCACTCTTATCCTTAAAGAGAACCATTTCCTTTGGCTTAAAAGCAAACTGCCTGTAGCCCTGTGCCACAGTGAATGCTGTTTAACACTAAATATAGACTCTGAAGGAAGGAAACATCAGGCAGACAACAGCAGCGAGGAGTGTCAGCGTGCAGTGTTGGATGAACACACTCTGCCAACACAAAACCTGCAGAATAACCAACAGTGAGATCACAGCTTCTCTTGAGTTTGGGGAAAAAAAACATCCACCGTTGCTGAAAATAAATTTTAAGAATACCTAAATGAACAAAAGCATGCACAGTTCAGAAAAACACCCTGCCAGCGCTCCAGCCTCACAGGATCATGACTGCTCCTCCTCATGTTAAAATGCTCAAGTGAATGCAACCATTATGTTTTTAAGCAGGTGGAATTTGCTCAGCTCTGAAAGCCTACACGTTGTTTTACTCTGGGAGGTGTCCCACACCGCACAGAACCCAGCAAACCTACCTGGTGCCCCTTCTCTACTGATCGCCCCAGCCCCACAGCCCCTCAGCCCAGCCACTCACAGCTTTCCCTACTCCTAACACCCCAAACACAACCTCAGGAGTTTGTGAGCCCAGCCCCCTATGAGAACCTGCAACACGAACATCTAACTGCAGTTCACTCTTCAAACCATCATGCTGTTCCCACAACACAAGGCACCGGTGAGCAGCAGTGTAACCCAGACTGGGAGCTGCTGCACCCCTTTGATCATTTCCACTCAAACATCTGGCTGGGAAAGGAGGATGCTGGAGCTTGCCAAGGCACCAGCTCCCACACTGGGACGTCCCACAGGTACCAAGCCCGGGCTCTCCTCCAGCTCCCACTGCAGGCACCATCCCCAGTGCTGCCTCCAGAGCAGCCTGTCTCCAGCTGCAGTGACCTCCCCTCCTGCACACACAACTTCTGAGCTCCCACACCTCAGCTGCATGTGCCAAGATCCCTGAACAAGGAAAACAAAACTAGCAGAGCACATTTATCGTGTAAAACAAACGGCAACCAACTCAAATTGAAGACTCAGTCCAAAAGTCTTTGCTTTTGCCCAAAAAAATGCAGTAAGGGTTATCCAAGTACAGCCAGAGGTCAAAAGACAAAGCTTCCTTTGTTGCCTGGTCCTGTTGTGTATGGCCAAAGGAGTCCCTGTGCTCTGGAACACATGGACACTTTGACGTGAGAGGCAGCACTCCCAGCACAGCTGAAATGCTGTGCTACCTGTCCCTGCCCCTACAGACAGCTGATCTACATCTATCCCTCTTGTCACACAAAGTGTCAATACATACTCATCCAATTTCCATCTGTCTCCCAGTCAAGCTCCTCCAAGCCTGTAACACTCAGCAGGACAGCACATTCCTCAAGGATCATTTCCCCCAGCAACACTGTGCATGTGACAGCCCAAGGGGCTGTGACCACCCCCAGAGGGGAGCCCCAAAGCTCTCAGGGCACACACAGTCCCAGCTCCACCTGAATAAAGGTTTACTTGTAATTTGCATTTACAGTTGTGAACAGACTAATTGATTCATTAAGTTACTGTCAAACCAGTGTGATCAGTGGGTAGTGATGCAAAAGGTATTTAATATCTAAACCCTCCTGGCTGCAAAGGGGCTGCTGAAAACCAAAGTGGTAGTTGTTACCACAAGTCTTTTGCAAAGAGAAAAGCTGTCACAGCAAGCTTTGGAAGAGCTGCTGGGCTTCCATCACTTCCTATCTGCATTTCCTGCACAATTTTCCAGGCTCAGGCAAGAGGCTTTTTGTTTGAAACTAACAGAAAACAAGGACAGATATTAACAAAGGGTAATGTGTGTTATTTTCACAACTTCCAGTATAACTCTGTAAAACAACAATGGCAACTGAGCTGAAGCATTCCTGCCCTATAGCAAACCTCAAGCTTAGGTGGCAGAATTAGGGCCCAAACCACCTTTCTGCAGATTTTTGCCGAACACTGGTGCAAGGGAAGGATCACATCAGGCAGCGAGTGAAGAGTGCAGAAATGAGAGCACATTTTCAGAGTACACCTGCTGAAGGTAACCAAGTCCCTGCCAAGCAGGAGATCACCCCAGAACTGAGGCTCCTGCCATGCAGCCCTTCCCAGGCATTTACTGGAGTATAGCGTGTGGTCAGCTCCTACTGCTGCATCGACTGCCTCAGCACTCAAAACTTGTGCTTTGTGTTTGTGACTTAGATCTTTTTAGATTATTTTAAAAGAAAACTCCAATGGCCAGGTGAGTACCTCAGATGTCACTCCTATGAAAAATGTAACTTCTCACAATTTCTCTCTGTGGCTATATGAACTTGAAAACATGAGTTAAGCATTCTTTAAGGTATAACAATGAGAAGTAAATGAGTAAGATCTCAAATATCCTGATTTCAGGTTTGTTGCCACAGTTTTAGTACCAGGCTGGGGATTGGCAGCTCCTCCAATGCTGCCCCTGATCATCCCATGACAAGGGCAGAAACACCTCAAACTCCAGCCCCAGGTGTGAGAAGAAAATTCTGTTCACTGCATGAGCAGTGATCTGACAGGCTGCACAGCTGCAACCAGCTCCAAAGGACTCAGGTGCTGAAAAATTGCTTTTCAAAGTGTCCTTTTTGTAAAAAACAAAAGCAAATTTATTTGCCATGCTTTATAAAACATCTTTTGTATCTGTTCTTGATATTCAGCAGCACTAGTTTTACACAAGCAAAGGGTAAAGCAGGGCAGTGAGCTGGACAAACAAGAATAATTGCAGAAGTTCCACACATAATAGCAGAATGTGAAGCAGCACCGTGGTTGGGACAGCAAAGCTTCACTGCCCAGGCAGAGGGTGAGCAGCGAGTTTTGCCACCCAGCTTAGAGCCCCAGGGCACCTTTCCTCCGAGGCTCCTGTGACCTGCTCCCCATCTGATGGCACCCTGCATCCCCCCTCAGTGTGACTCAGGTTCTCATGCTGCATGTCACAGGTAAACACCTGGCAGCTCGTTCTTGTTTGCATCTTCCATCCGAGCTTTCACTGCAGCACAAGCTACCTCAGCCCCCCGCCCCTGTGGCACCCCAAGTTACAGCAAGGGGGTGCCTGGTACCCCACAGTGGTACCCAGTGTGCCAGGCACTACACCCAGCACAGGCACTGCAGCCTAGGCCCCAATTTATTCTTTAACTATAAACACATACTGGTGGTTTTTATACATGCAAATATATGTTAAAATGGTATTAGCTGTGAAGACTGTAACAGTACAGGGAGCTCAGCAGGCTAGAAGCCAGCATAGAAGGCTGTTGTTCGAGCACACAGGCTGTTCAACACCTCTCAAATTTTTAGTGTCCCCCTCAGTTTTGTAGATTTCCACATGGTTTTGTCCTGCAATAGAGCAAAAACATCTCCTGGCAAATCCAGTGTGAGAGCAATCAAGACAGGAAGCTTTGGCCAAAAACAAATAAACCAAGCAACCAAAAGTCAGTTTCCCACTATTGACACAAAATGTCTTGGCAAGGCTGAGCAAGCCACGGGGCTTTACATGAAGTTAGGGAGCTTATCCTCAAAATAATGGAATGTGAACGAAACGAAGAGACATGACAAGGAGCAAAGGATGTGTGACAGACTGAATCTGGCAGGCCAGCCAGGATCTGTGTGTGAGCACAGCCCAGACAGATGTGACTCAGAAGGTGGGGAAAGCCTTTTACAGTAACTGGGTGCAAAGCAAGAACCTGAGCAAGGCAGGCAGCAGGGCTGACCGTGGGCCTGGGCAGAGCATTAGCAAGGTCACGACTGAGCCTGAACCTGAGGAGCCAGAAAAACATTGTCTGCACTAAAACACTCCTGTGGGACTCCTGAAGAGATTCTTAATAAGCTCATGGGGAAGTTGCTGCTGGCAGAAAGCTTCACAGATAAAAGGAGCAGAACAAAATGACAAGGCTCAGCAATATACAAACCCACAGCTAAAGGAACAAAAAAAATACACATGCAAAACACCTGGAAGTGCTTTCCCTCAATTCATTAAATAGCACTTTGCTCTTCTACACTCATCTACAAAATTAATCACAAGACACAGCCAGGAATAGAGACTTTCAATTTAGAAGTTACATCTCCAGAATGTTTTTCCTCATTTGTAACCATGTCTTGCTCAGATAAGAGACAAGACTGCAGCAAGAGAATTGATGCATACATTTCCCCAGAACTGTTGAACTCATCCCAACCTACTGTACATACACAGTCTGGCACACTGGACTTGAATAGCACCTGCTTGAAAATTAAAATGCAAGTCAAGCACTACAAAAGCATGCACTGGGACCTGCTTATCAGAAGGAAAAGTGTCTTAGAGAAAATCACTTCCTTTTGCTACACAACATTCACCATCCACTGCTGCTGACAATACAGACTTTGGGGGGAACAGAGGGAAGACATCCTCAATTATAAATCTTATTTTCCATCTCCAACCCCCATCAGTAATTAGAAGTAAGGGTGAGTCTGCCACAAGGATGGGCCCCAGGAGGGGAGGTGACTCCACACTGGTGGGCAGCCTGCATTCCCTGGAACATCCTGCAGCTGGCACGGTCACACTGCTACGGCTAAGGGGTCAGACAACCCTATTCTATGTATGAGAAATTAAAAAGCCAAGCACAAAACCCCATTTCCACAAACACGCTGTGGACACATTTATTCAACCAGGCTTGATCAAACGCTGAAACCAAACGTGTGGCATCGTGAAGCACCAGTGGAAACCCCCAACAGCCAGCCAGCAGCAGCACCACTGCAGCCAAAATTCATTCCGTGTCCGTGGCTCCAGAAATCCAAAGGCACTATGGAAAATATTGTATATTTAAACCTAACTATTCAGAGATATCCTGTTTGCAGTGAGGTAACACCTCTATTTTTCTCTGTCACAAGGAAGTGCACTTCACCTAGTATCAACATTCTTCATGGCGCTGGAATGGGTCTTTTCCTGTTTAGGAAAATGGGCTTCAGGCTTCAATTAAACTCTGAGAAAAAGTGAGGATAACTTTATTGACCTTTTCTCCATGACATTTTTTTCATATTTTAAACATCCCAAATGAGTTGTGGGTTACAGTGGGGAAAGCCACCCTGAGTTTTCCTCTGATCACCTGAAAGAGCTGAAACTGCAGACTCATCACTGGCTACCAGGGCTCAAGGATGTATTTCATCATGTGGACAATGCTGCAGATTTGGGGACACACTCACAAGGAAAGCTCTACATGTTTTTGCATGCTTTCTAGGAGAGCTCTGGAAACATATATTTATGCTGAAATACGTGAATTTTATTTAAAAAGCAAGGGTAAAACTGTCCTTAAATTCAGGATTGAGAATTGGGATTGTCAACACAATTGCCATTCCCCTGGGCTGGAAGCTGCCCCACATGCTCCCAGCAGAGAGAGCCTACAGGCAGCATGAGAGGGAGAAGGGAGGCTGCAGCTCAGGAACCACCACCCTCCAGCAACCCTGTGCATCAGACTCCCTATATTGGGATTTTTTTCTGTGTGCCACACTTTTCTACGTTGACAAACTGTTCTCTACCTCGTGGCACCAACACAATCTACAGCCCATTCCACAGGAAAAGAGTTATGGAAACTGTCAAAACCTACAGCAAATAATTCATCACATTCATTTAGTTTAAACAATAGCAACTATTTCCATCCTTGAAACGGATTTCATTTTTCAGAGCAGCTCAGCACTAAAAACTTGGTCTCTCACCAATTCCAGCCCTCCTAGAAGAGCACAGCAGTTGCTATTTGTCAACACCCTCACAGCCATCCACCCCAACGGCCCCACTGCAGGTCACCAGTGTCACCCCACGTGGGTCACAGCCTGGCTGCACCCCTCCCAAAAGCCCCTCTGACACACAGAGGCAAAAGGAGGAGTTTTAATAGGTGAGCTGAATGGTGGCTTCAGATCCACATGAGAAATGGAATTTCCTCCCTCAGAAAAGTTAAGACCTGTACTCTACTGCTGGAATATTTTGTTTATTCATAAAGTGAAGTACAAGTGAGGGCACTTCACTCGGTATTTAAAAAAAACAACTGCACAAGTGAAAATTCTCTTCCTGCCCTGTGCTGATAGCCTTCTTACATGCCCAACTGGATTTTGTTTCCCTCTTAAGTTTTCCCACAGATATTTTCCATAGTAACACAAAATTTACTCAACTGCAGTTACAGGTTAATAAAACTAACTGGAATTACTCATTAATGCACTCTTAGTTAGTATCTGATATGTACAGGCCATCATATACCTGGTTTATGTTTCTACTCAAAACTAAAAAGGTTTGATACACTGGAATTAGCTCCATCCATCCCCGTACATTGTCCAACTTCAGAAGTTGCCAGTCACATCAGAACAGAAGCTTCAAACTTCCTCCCAAACTCCACACCAAAACATCAAGTTTTTCATACTTCTTTTTCTGGGGCTCAGGAGCTCAGTTTTCCACCCAAGCTGCCAGCACAGGTGTCCTCATGTGACAAGTACACTCAGTGTCAGCTCACCTGCTTTGCCACTTAGTCTATTTTGAGAACAGATAGTTCAAAGTGACAGGGCACAGCTTAATACATGCAAAATAGACCTACTTTTGTTTGCAACCATAACTGGCCTGTCAGAGATCCTTAAAGGCACACCAAACGTCTGAACCACGTCAGAACTCTAGAATTTTCCTCCCATTCTCCAATTTCCAGTCTTTAATTAACAAGAGGATATTAGCCACGGTGATCATTTCACAGTTCATGGAGACTAGAGTGCAAAACACAGTAAATGATGAAGCTGTGACCCCTCCTGAGGCTCAGAGGGGCTCTGGAGGCTGCAGCCTCCCTTGGCTTTGAGCTTTGCCTGAAGCTGCCGGGGCTGCTGCAGAGCCACCAGCCACAGCCCCCAGCCTGGAATTAGGGCATGTGACAAGGGACAAGGTCCTTGTGGAGCAAGGCATCTCCCCAGGGAGCAGTAACTTGGGCATTTGCAGCCTGTTCCTCACAGCAGCGTGCCAGGGCCACCCTCACCCCAGCGCAGGGCTGGGCCTGGTCCGTGTGGGGAGCTGCTGTCCCCGTCCCACAGCCAGGCCCCAGCCGTGGGGGCTGCAGCCAGGACAGGCCTTTGAAGGGGCCCCGTTTGCAGAGGGACAGCACAGCTCTCATCAGCATCTTTCCACACACCCTTCCTTCTGTGCAGCTTTGCAGCCAGAAAACATTCAGGATGAAAACAGCAGATTCACAGCCAAATCCCAGCTGGGGTTCCCTGAGCATCCCTCAGACTGGGCTTCTCCCTGGCACCATCCCACACAGATGGGCTGCTAATGAAGTGACCCAGATTACACACGCTCAGCTTGGTTCTCCACGTCAGCTGTGACTTTTAAGCTGTAACTACATTTACAACCCAATGACAGGAGTGTACATGGGCAGATTCTCAAACCCCAGACAGAGCCACAGCACACCCATAACATTAACCACGAGTACTCTGCTGCAGGCTGGTAGAAATGGTGCTCAGGGCAGCCACTGGCTCTAAGCAGGCTGGATTCCAGCTACAGGCTGCAAATGCACTGACCCCAAAGCAACACTGCCTACATACACCTGTATATCTATCTCTATCTGCTAGGGGGAATTAAAATCCTTGAGGTGCAAGCTCTGGCACTGAGTGACGCTTTTTGCTATAACAGCCACGGGGCTGCTGGGAGTTAATTACACAGTGGGGAGACAGCACAACCGTGCAGTTTACAGCGAATAGCAGCAGAAACAGGTGTGCACTAAAACTAGCACTGCCAATATCAAGGTGAAGGTTTCACTGACTTTTAAAAGCCAAACAAGATGATAGGGTCAAAAGTTAATTAAACCCATTTTACTTCCAATTATCTGCCTTTTCGGGTTGGATTATTATACAGCTAGGCAAGAAGGGTCTAAGAGCATCATTCCATATTTACAAAAGGAAATATTTTCATTTTTTAATTACAAAACGCCCAGCTTCATTAGTATTTTTAAGGAGTTCCCTAGAAACTTGGAAAATTTTGGATTACTTTTTTTTTTTTAGTTCTTCATTTGCAGTTGCAACACAACCACAAAACTAGAGACAAAACCACTTCACTCAGTAGCCTGAAAATTCAGAGTCAAGGTTACTCAGGAAATACCTTCTAATTCCATCAGAGGTGATCCTGGAAGCAGCCCTAGGCTTCCAAAACAGAAGTGTATTGTTGAAGGCAAGTGCCGGCTTATTCAGAGCTCTTCAGTGGGGCTGTTGAACACACCAACTATTAACAGAAAGGAACAGCGAGAAAGAAAGGCATCATTGTATTCACACTGACCAAATCTTGCATCTACTGTAAATACATTAGAACACTTAGCAGGACGCCTTTGTGTCTTCTGTACCTATGCAAACATCTCATTATGGTTTTACCTCCCTTTCAGAAGGCTCTCACATCCCAAAACATTCCTACCTATCAATTTCTTGTTGACAAAACAAGAAAAAAATCGTGATTTCTTCCCCTAACTATTGATCAGAGTGAGCCTGCTGAATCTTCTCTGAAGGAAACCACCAGGAGTGATGCACTCCAGCCTTTAAGACAGGTATTTAGCCCACAAGATCAAACTCGAGGTAGTCTGAACACTGCTGTTCAAAATGAACAGACTCTCTCCAAAACCACTGCTACCTTTATGGTATAAAAGTGCAAAGACATAGCGTTTTTAACTGAAGTGTCATATCTTGTGTCACTTAATGCATTAAACAGACATTTCCACCACAGAAAATAAGTATACCAATGAAAAGAATTTTTAAGTATCAAGAAAAATACTCAGGACTTGGTCTCCAAGTCCGCTTTGGAGCTTTTGAAGCATTTTAACCTGCATTCAGCCTGTATTATCCAAGATACATTATTTCCCACAGAGACAGACCGCACTTAGCACAGACCTCAACAGTGCCCAAGGCAAAGCTCGAGCAGATGCTGAATGTCAGGCTTGCTGTTCCCAAGCCAACAGCTCTGTCAGGCTGCAGGCCAGCAGCAGAGAGTACCGTGAATTCCAGCTTGCTCCATCCAGGAAAACCGGGAAATGCAAGCCATGACACATCCCCAGATACAGCTTCTGTTTCCCCTTAGAGAGCATTAACCCCCAAACATTTCCCCACTTACTTCATATCTCATGAAATGCTTAAATTTTCTCTAAGTCCCAAATGCCACTCTCTGTGCTAGCTCCAGACAGCTCATCCCCACCTGTGCCCTGTGTGCTGTATCTAAAGGAATTCTACAGGGAAAACAGGAGAATATCTGTCTGGGCTTCCTGCTGTGAAAACACAAAACTCCTGAACAGGTTTGTCCAGGTGCTCACCAGATGGCCACCTGCACAGAGTGGAGCCACCCTGCTGTCCCTCAGGGCTGCTGCCCGGGTCCCATGAGAGCTGCCCAGGGCAGGCCTTTGAAGGGGCCCTGTTACCCTGGGACGGGCAGCCAGCCCAGCCTGGGCTCCAGGGACACAGAGCTGCCCTGGGATGTGCAGCCAGCCTGGCCTGAGCTCCAGGGACACAGAGCTGCCCTGGGACGGGCAGCCAGCCTGGCCTGGGCTCCAGGGACACAGAGCTGCCCTGGGACGGGCAGCCAGCCCAGCCTGGGCTCCAGGGACACAGAGCTGCCCTGGGACGGGCAGCCAGCCTGGCCTGGGCTCCAGGGACACAGAGCTGCCCTGGGACGGGCAGCCAGCCTGGCCTGGGCTCCAGGGACACAGAGCTGCCCTGGGATGTGCAGCCAGCCCAGCCTGGGCTCCAGGGACACAGAGCTGCCCTGGGACGGGCAGCCAGCCTGGCCTGGGCTCCAGGGACACAGAGCTGCCCTGGGACGGGCAGCCAGCCTGGCCTGGGCTCCAGGGACACAGAGCTGCCCTGGGATGTGCAGCCACATCCTGGGGGCCCACACAGCCTGGCCTGGGCTCCAGGGACACAGAGCTGCCCTGGGCTCCAGGGACACAGAGCTGCCCTGGGACGGGCAGCCAGCCCAGCCTGGGCTCCAGGGACACAGAGCTGCCCCGGCACTGCAGGCAGGCACTGCACAGGCCTCACAAAGCACAGCCAAATGTCAGCTGCTGCCAGGTGAGCCCAGGCACCTCCTGGAGGAGGCCATTCCCTGCCATACCGCCTTCATCCCTGTCCCAGCCTCTGGCACTGCTGTACACCCTAGGCAGGGATGATTTATTTGTTCCCTGGTACGTGCAGCAGCATCTCCCTCACTCATCTTTTGTACAAGATTAAGAGGAAGACATAAATGTAACAGAAGCAGATCTGGAGTTTATCACTACATTGAGAGTCTGAGCTCAAGGTTAAAAAGTCTTCTCCTCAGCCTTATTAACAGCAGAGAACCAGCCTTCCAATGTCAACACCCAGCAGGCAGCTCGTGTCCCAACAGCTTCTGATCCTGCCACACACAAACCTGAGCTCCACCACGGCCAGAGCCAGCACAAAGCTGATGTCCTGCACACCTGGCCAGAGGCAGAGCCGTGGCAGTGCTGCTGGGAGCCAGCACACCCAGAGCCTGGCAAGGGATGGAAGGCACTGGCAGGGCTGGCATCCACATCCAGTGTGCTCAAATCCAGAGCAGGTAAATCCTGAAAAGATTTTGCCTATGCTGGTTTGGCCCCTCCACCTTCCCAGCTGCTGCAGCTCAGTCAGAGAAGCTAAAAATACTTTACTTTCTAAAAATCCCTTTTCCATGCGAGGCGGAGCTGTGGTTACCACAGAGATGGCACCACGCAATCCCCACAGATCACTCCACATCACCGTGGCTGCACAGAGCTCCCAGATAACCTCCCGGTGAGGACGAGATCACTGCAGCCAGGCTCACCCCACGGTCAGCACGGCTGCCAGAGCTGCCCCAAGAGGGGCTGGTGACCTCAGCCAGGACTGTCAGCCTGGCACCTGACAGCACCACCACAGGGGAGGAGACACAAACACCCATAGAAACCACCGCCTTGTATTCCACAGTATTCCATACAGCATCATTTGAGCACCAGTTCATTCACACGTGACCTTGCTTATGTACAATTAATCCTGATGGACGGGACTACTCTTAAGAACTCATTCCATTTTTTATCTTACCATCAAACAGCAATTCTTCAAAGCCAGGAACACTGCAGGCACACCGCCTTCCTGACAATGCCAACAAATCCAACAAGCCATGGTGTTCCTCATGATGCAAAGCTGAGCCTGCTTTGAATCTTTCAGAGTCCAAGAAGAAAATGTCATTGGTATGTTTCAGAAAGATTCATCCTATTTTAGTACAAGGGATTGAAAATTACAGTTCTATTGCTCTACTGATATATGATCAGCAGGAAAAATGCTAAGAGAAAGGATGGTACAGTGCAAAAATGAGGACATGTACGAAAGAAGATACCTAGACAAAAAGAGGAAAAAAAATATCCCTACATAGAGGATTTAACAAAAAATCATCCCAGATTAATACATTCTCTGCACAACCTTTCAGGAAGCTTGATATTCCAACCACCAGTAAGAGATATTAAAAGACCAGGCAACAGGGTGGTTTTGAAATAAGAAACCACCAAATTTCCCAAGAACATCCTTAGTATAAAAAGCAAATGAATACAAAGTCAAACCACCCTCCTCAAACCCACAGCCCTCAGCAGCTGAGTGCTAGATATCCCAGGTCAGATCCCTCTACATGTCCTCACGCAGCTGGTGACAGACACACTCCATCCAAGCCCTGAATTCTAGAGAAGAAAGAATATTACCTCCATTTACTGGACCTGGCTTTAATAAACTCATTGATTTCAAAAGACTCTTAATCAGTCCAGTTTTAAGGATGTACATCAGTAGCAAGAGTGGCAATAATTGCATTTAATTTCTCCAGCTTAAAAAGCTTACTGTACATTTCCTCATCCAGAGGAAAAAGGGGGAAAATATCCAATCAATCAATCAATCAATCACATTATGAATTTCTGAGAAGTCCAGATACATGAGATACTCCATGGACAGGAAAAAAAGCAGTTTTCCCCTTGCCTTTAGTAGGTCAGCATGGCCAAACACTGGAGCAACAGAGGAGGCTCCTGTGCTGAGCACAGGGCTGGAGCCCCTCTGCTCTGCAGCCAGACTGGGAGAGTTGGGGCTTAGAGGGGATCCCAGAGAGCTGGAGAGGGACAGGCCCTGGAATGTCAGGACGGTGGGAATGGCTCCCCACTGCCAGAGGGTAGATTTAGGTTGGGTATTTAGGAGAAATCCTTCCCTGGCAGGGTGGGCAGCCCTGGCACAGGTGCCCAGAGCAGCTGTGGCTGCCCCTGGATCCCTGGCAGTGCCCAAGGCCAGGCTGGACACTGGGGCTGGGAGCAGCTGGGACAGTGGGAGCTGTCCCTGCCATGGCTGGGGTGGAACCATATGAGCTTCGAGGTCACTTCCATCCCAAGCCGTCTGTGACTCTGTGACTGAATACAAGGGTGCAAGTCAGTCTGACACAGTAAAGCAGGGTCACAGCTGCTTGCTGCTCCCCAGGATCTGTCCCCTGTGCACAGGAGAACAGGTGACACCCTCACACAGGGCACACCTGCCGGTATCGTTCCTTCCCTTGGTTTCCCAATGGTTCCCACACTGCCCACAGAACAGTGCCACCAATCCCAACAGATAGAGAGCCAAGGCTGTCATAAACTCAACAGCCAGAACCAGTCATTAAATCCATACTTAACGAACATCTTCAAATTCATCTTCAAATTCATCTCACACATGATATGAACTAACAGGAGTTTTCTGTAGATTCTAAAAATCCAGCAGCTCTGTTTCTGTGAGGTTCTCATTCTTGAATAATTTAAAACAGGCAGTCTCTCTCTCTGTGTCTCTTTCTCTCCTCCCCCCGCCCAATTTCGCATTCTTGTCAGTACATACAAACATTCTGCAATAGCTTTCAGAGTTCAAAAGGAACCACAACATCACAGCTAGCCTCTGATAAATTTCACCTACATTCCCATACACTGTCTATAGAAGTTTTAAATTAAATATTTCTATTCTCAGCAGATTAGATTGTTGAGAGAAAGCAGATGCCAGGAGAGCTGGGAGCATCATTAACCCCAAGGGCTCCTGCAATGCCTGGGAGCTAATTAGGTGAGATAAGAATGAAGATGATGCATGAAGCAACCCACAGGCTCTGCTGCAAATCAAGGGAACACTGAAGAGCAAAGCCTGTCTGCTGGCACACCTGAAATCGAGCTTAGCCCCCAAACACATGAATAAAACATGCTGGCCTGGCCAGGCATCTGAGAGACAGGCACGTCGGGAGCACTGGGAACAGCCTGTAGCACCAGTGGAATCTGCTCTTCCCTTCATCAGCACGGAGAAAGCTTCTCAGTGGGAGCTCCCCAGGGCTGTGTGCTTGAAAGGAACAGCACAGTCACCTGTCCAACGCCCACAGCAGAGCCTCAGTACAAGCTCTGCTCCCATCCCCTCCCTCCCTGCCATGGAAATCTGCATCTTAAGGACGGAGCTTGGCAAGAGTTCCAGACAGCTGCACCCGCTTTGCTTGTGCCACCTTGGCTGTTGTGCTTTGACCACGCGTGATGCCAGGGGAAAATAAAAGGATCCACTTGCAGAGCACGGCCCTGATCTGTGTTTGCCAAGCTCCACAGAGAAGGGAGAAGCCAGAGGAAGGCTGGAAGAGGAAAAAAGCAGCCATCAGGTCGTGTCCAAATTGAACAGATGAATACAAGCTTTGAACGAAGGAGGCTGTCTCCTGCCCAACAAAACTCTGCTGCACAAAGCGCACCCCAAACATACACCCCTGGCCACAAAGCCTTTACCTCTGGCTCTGAATAATTTCACTGCAGAATTCACCTCTTAAGATGCAGCATGTCCCACATGCTGCTGCTGAAACCATTTTCCAAAGAAGGATTTATCAGAATTTCAGCCCTTTGGCACAAAACAACCTTTATGGAAGATGAAAAAAAAACCCAAAATGGCTGTTTTTATCCTGCTAGTTATCTCCCTGCACTGAAAACTCTTGTATTACATTACAGAAGGAAAAAAAAGCTCCATGGTAAGAGTTAGTAAACATTGTACCTGTCACTAAAACCCAGACTTCTGGTTACTCTTTCCATCTCTGTTTTACCTAAGAGGCACATATTTGTTTCTATCATTACAGCCTTAACCTGAAGATACAGTGCCCTCAGTTTATATATATCCATGCACAATACTTGATGAAGGCAAACAAAATACAATAAAAATATTGCACTGGAGTGTAAAACTTGGTTTATCAATTTTCAAAAAGTTATCCAAGGAGATGGCTCAGGGAAAAAAAAATTCAAATCCAGTAACACTTTCAGGCAGCTGTTAACTGCAGTCACAGCATTCGTGCTTGAGGATCAGCTGGAAATCCATGTTATTTGCACTGTAACACAGAACATCATGAGAGAGGCTCCCAAGGAGCGTGGGAATGGAATGGCAGAGTTTGAAACACACATGGCCAGTCCTTTACAGCCAGTGACGCAGCAACATCATTTTCACACAATCACTTTTCCAGCAGTTACTACAATTTAAGAAGAAAAAGTAATTTCAGTGAGTTTCTGGAAAAAAAAAAAGCATATTAATCCCTAACTCATAAAGGTCTCATCAAAACCTTAAAAGATTTGCTAAGCACAGTTATTAATAGTTTGCCTGTCTGCTTTGATTACATTTGACATAGTTTCCATATGGAAACTTAAACGAAATTTCATCAAGAGCTTTACTTTGTTTAAAACATCAATCCATATAATGCAATAAATATTTGCAGATATAGGAAAACATCACCTTTGTGCGTTATCCTTATAAAGAAGAGTGAGAGAATTCACACACAGCTTCACTCCAATGCTTCCTACTTCCTTCCTGAATAATACACACCTTATCCTCCAACCCAGTCCTCAGTTGTTCCACTTTGAATACAGCTATTTTGGCATCACTGCTTGTATTTGTGGAAAATCTTAATTGTTTTCTTTGCACCAAGAGGCTTGTGGGGTCGATGAAGTTACTTACATAGATAAACCCTATGAAATCTCCCATCAAAAAACCCCCCAAAAACTAACAGAGCTGATAAACCAGTAAGAACAGATACTGCAGATACTAGTTCCACCATTTTTCCATTCCTGTCTTCCCTTGTACACAATTACAGTTTTTGTGTGATATTTAATGAAAACCCACTAATTTATGCAAGAAATAGAAGCAGCCACATCAAGGTCAAAACTTAGATAAATAATTTCACATCATTTTCATTAAGACTGTCATCACAAGTTCACGTCCAGCACTCCAAGTACCAAGTTACAGTGCTCTCTGGAATCAGCCAGGTGAGCACCTGGAGCCCTGTCTGGAGACACCCTCAGGTGAGGCCAGACCCCTCAAACCCAGCCCTGGCACACAAGTGGCAGTGCCACATGAGCACTCGCAGGGCTGTGCCCAGGGGTGCAGCACACCGCTCCTTCCTTCCTTCACCCCACTGGGAATGCCACCAGAAACACTGAACACCTGCATCTCCTGCCTCTGGCCAGCCCTGGCACACAGAAACACTGAACACCTGCATCTCCTGCCTCTGGCCAGCCTTGGGACACAGTCAGCTGCTCAGCTGGGATATTCAGCAGCGCTAAAACAATGAACACCAGGTTCAACACATGAGGAAAAGCCATGAATTGACAAGTGTACTTCAACCTTTCTGCTCACTAAATATATAAAGATGTGAAGGTTCCTCTCCCTAACAGGTAGGAAGGACTGACATCAGTACAAGAGAAACACATTGCTGCAACATACCAACTAATAAAAATCATTCTAAAGGATGAATACAGCAATTGTGCTTGTGGCTTTTACTTTCAGCTTTTCATTAGGTTTAAAAACTAGCAGAGTACTAAACTTGGTTTATCATGAAAATAACATATTCTGTTTAACAAGTTAAAAAAGGTCTATTCTAGACACGCTAGTCCTAAACATTGTTGAACTACCAAAATTCACAGTTACTTGGTAAAAATCCAGGAACTATCATGTTTTCATTTCCCTGTTATTTGCAGTGCTCCAAAGGAGCAGCAGAGCTCTGGGCTCACACTCTGCTCACAGGCACAGCCACTCACAGAGGCTGCTCTCACAAACCCAATGCTGGGAACATCTGTGCCAAGTTTAAAAAAAGAACAGAACTTGAGAAAGAAAATGAAAAGAAAATCCAGTTATGGATGGCAAGCAGAGCTTCTTGTGGCTAGAGATTTCAGGGGCCTTGGCAAGCAAGGATGGCAGACATATTTCAAAAATATTCAATTAAACAAAATGAGGTACAACAGAAATTGCACACTGCCTCCTTTTTTTAAGGCCAAATCTGACGCTGCTGTGTTTGCAAAGAACACTCAAAGAAGTAAACAAGATGCAGCGATAAATTCCAGCGAAGGTCTGAAGCACCGCTCAATGAAAGCAGGCCAGTTTTGCTCCCTGCCTTGGTTTGTGCTCTGCAGTTTACCAGAGGAGCAAATGTCAGGCAGTCTGGAGAGTGGGCACTTCAGAGAACTGTGTCCCTCAATTTTCAGCACACCTGCTGGGCCAAGCCCCATCACAGCCATTTCCAGAGTGCCATGGGGAGCACAGGCTTTTCCAGAACGGTTCTTGCCATCCTTCACTTGCACAGCCAACCCAGCTGTGTGCTGATCTCCTCTGCAGAGTGTGCCCAGCACCGAGCAGCCTCTCGGGTACTGAGCTACCCAACAGCACAGGAACTAAGGGGGGAACCAATTAAACAACTAATCAATCAGTGTGCCAAACAAACAACGTGTGCAGCACGGCCACTTCGCTGATGGTGCAGCATTCCCTGAAGTAATCTCACCTCTATTCCTACTTACACGATTTAAGCAAACACAGCCCCTGATGAGAAGGAGCAGCAGAGCTGTAGGGCCGGCTGTCCAAACCCAGCCCACACTCCCAGCAACAGCTCTGCTCACACAGCAGCCCCTGCTTGTCAGGCTGCTCCAGGCATTTAAATCATCTCTGTTAATGCCATCTCCTTTGGCATTTGCTTTCTATTTTTCCACAAGGTAAGACACTTGCTATACTCCAGGTTCTGTATCAGGCACTAAATTTTAGGGAGGTTTTAAAACTAGTTTGTTTTCCCATATTGAGACCTTGTCTTCTCAGTACACACTATCATTTACAATGTGTTTATACTGCCAATTGTACTTAGGGCTTTCCAGGCACCATAACATTAATTAATCATAAATACAACCTGAGCTCAGTTCACCTGTTGCTCCTGTTTGAGATCCCTAAACAGCCAATACATCTTGCTATATATGTGATTTCTGTATATACATACAGAAGTGTTTATGCAACATGGCTTTAGACACAAGAACTTCATTTTTTATCCATCTTTGAGGCACAGGTAATGATAAAAGGAGGAGAAAGGTACAAGACAGACAGAAGGGAGAACACTGCTCCAAGAAAACTCACTACCATGGAGCCTAGGTTACCCTTCCAAACCTAGGAGAGGATTAAAAGGACCAAGGAGATTTACTACCTCTCTAATAACTCATTTCAAGCACAGTTCACTGGGGCAATATTTACTGCAACCTGTTCACATCACTTTTCCTTCAAGTTCATTGTCAGAAATAAGTTCCTTTCAAAATATATTAAAAAAAAATCACACGACCAAAACCCCCAAACAAAACAATTAAAACACCACCACCACAAAAAAAAAAAACAAAAAAAAAAAAACAAAAAACCAAAAAAACAAAACCAACAAACCAGTGAACAAACAAAGAAACAAAAAAGCCCATCACACAAGCAGATAACTGCATTTCTAAAGCCTGGAGAGCAGTGCAGCACAGAACTGCACACACAACACTCAAACCTGCATCTGCCCTGACACACAGAGCTGCAAACACAACACTCAAACCTGCATCTGCCCTGAGACACTGAACTGAGTGCTTTGGGAAGAATGCAGCTTGTACTCTCTCTTCTCAAAGATCTAACATCTATTTCCAAAATGCATTGAAAAATGCCACTTGAATTCATGGTTACTTGAATTATTTGGAAAAAGCACCCATTTGTCTCCCATGGCAAGTCACCGCTATTGCTTAGAGACACGCAGAAAAGTCAAATTAAGTAAATCCCCCAATTCCAGATGGGGTTTTGGCAAATCCACCTACTGTACTTTCACATTATGATTTGCTTATACTCTACAGAAGAAACACTTGCACAATTCCACATATATTTTATAGAACATAGGATTATGCTTACAGTGATGTACCTCAGGTTGGGCACACAACAGAAAGGGATACACTGCCCTGAAACATCAAGCAAACAGCCCTGGAAGGCTGTGGGCACCTTTCCTCTACAAGCACAGACACCAAGAAAAAGCATGAAAAATGGAACAGAACACATGAAATAGTCTAATAAGCGGTCTTTGTCAATGTCACATTTCAGAAACACTGGAAATGTCTACTTTAACAAACAACTATGTAAGTTTCCCAACTTTTTTTATATGGCCATTTAATCAGAACTTCCATTTTCTTAAAGCTTTTAAGTTCATGGATTTAATTAAGAGGTTTTGGAAGAAGTGCTATGAAGTCAAAGTAAGAATTTCAGTTCTGCCAAGATCTCAGGAAAACACCTCATATTTTTAAATTAATTGAAATACTACTGAACCTTCTGGAAAAGCTGAGCAGCTGCAAATATGTCCCTCTAGGACAGTGTGATACACGGAGGTGACAGCATGTGCACATTTCATGCAAACAAAGTTAAAGTGCTGTCTAACATACCTTCCAATCCTCAACAAGAGGTCTGAGGAGCTCTAAGGGACACGGTAACATGACCCAAGCATTTCCAGAAGCCTCAGCAAAGCCAGCTTTTCACTGAAACTGAGATTCACCATGGGCTTATTCTTGGATTTGGAACAAAAAACAGTAACAACCTTCCTGCCGAGTATGAGGCTACATAACATTCACTTTTAACTGTCTGAGGGTTTGGGAGTTTGGGGATTCGCTGGGGTTTTTTCTTGGCTGGGTTTTATTTGTTTGCCGTTTTTTAAAACTTTTTAAAAACAACTGTCTCTTATGCAGGATACACATTAATATTTCAGTATTTGTGTGACATCCCAGGGAGATGGCTGCGATTCTGGATAAGAGCCCTGTCCATCCTCTCCTGCTCCAGTCCTTGTTCCCGTTTCTGGATCCTGCTGCAGAGGTTAACCTAAGTCACAAACCATTCAAAACCGAGCAGCGTGTTTGTCGTGCATGGCACAGATGGGGCTCTCCACTTCCAGGACACGACCCTGCACAGATAAACCCATGCCCACCGCCTCGAGCAGCAGGTGAGACAGAGACTCCTCCAATAAAGAGCTCACACGGCTGCAAAGCTGCTTTCTGTTGGCGGCGAGGGGACGGGGAGATGGAGAGACAACACTGCCGATAACCCATAACCACGGCCTCAAGAGCCGCCACCAGCCCCGCCTGCTCCGTGAGCCTGCCCCAGCTCCGTGCGCTGTCCCTGCTCGGCCGGGACTGTCCCCGCTCGCTGCCCACGAACCACCCGCGAGCCCCGGCTGCGCCGCCCGGCGCCCAGCGGAGCTCTCCGGCCCCGGGAGAGCCCCGAGGGGAGAGCGCAGCCCCGGGGAGGGCCCCGCGGGGAGAGCCACCCCGGCAGGGAGAGCCCGGCCCCGGGCAGGAGCGCCGAGCCACCGGGAGGCAGTAAGTACCTCAGTGGGATCAGGCCTGCAGCTCCCGGCTCGGGCAGGAGCGCCGAGCCAGCGGGAGGCAGTAAGTACCTCAGTGGGATCAGGCCTGGAGCACTCGGCTCGGGCAGGAGGGGACAGCCAGCGGGAGGCAGTAAGTACCTCAGTGGGATCAGGCCTGGAGCACTCGGCTCGGGCAGGAGGGGACAGCCAGCGGGAGGCAGTAAGTACCTCAGTGGGATTAGGCCTGCAGCTCCCGGCTCGGGCAGGAGGGGACAGCCAGCGGGAGGCAGTAAGTACCTCAGAGGGATCAGGCCTGCAGCTCCCGGCTCGGGCAGGAGGGGACAGCCAGCGGGAGGCAGTAAGTACCTCAGAGGGATCAGGCCTGCAGCTCCCGGCACCGGGCAGGCTCCGGCCCTGCCCTGCGGCCGGGGAGGCGGCCGGGCCGGCGGGCGAGCCCGGTCCTGCCGAGCCCCCGGGCCGCGGACGGGGCTGGCAGAAGCTCGGGCTGCGCCGGGTGAGTCACTCCAAAGTAAACGGCAGGTCTCTGTGCTGAACGTGACATGGGGATTGAACAGTAACGTAAATCCAGAGGAATGCTTTCTTTTTACTTTCTGTCCTATTACGTCTTTTCCCAGCCCTCAGCACAGTTGTTTAGATCAATCATACTTCAGGTAAAAACCAGCAATGCTGCAAGCACAGGAGTAGGTAAAAAAAGAAACATACAACCATAGCAGTTTCTCTGCTTTGGAATCACTTCCCAGCACGTTCCTCTGCTGCAGCTTCATTTTGGGGTAAGTACCACATTAGCTGCCAGTAAACCCTGTGGATCCACTGCCCTTATGGTCCCAGGCACTTGGAACCTTCTTCCGGCTCTTTCCCACTTCTGAAGTAACTGGGAACAGCGTATTTATTTGCTACTGAAATGTCAACTGAAAAGCAAACAAACAAAACCCGTCAGAGCTGCAAGCCTGACTTGGAGATTCCAGTTCCCACACAACAAGAGAGCCTGAGGAAGCTTTCCCAATATTTAGACGCTTTATAAGCTGACAGACATGCATGGTTTTTTTAGGAAAGCATGCACACGTTCCAGTTCCTGGACCAGTCACTCCGCAAAGCATCTGGAAATGGTCTACATCCATAACAGAAATGCAGATAAAAAGGGAATGAGGATTTGCCACAAGATGTTGGACAAAGAAGTATGCTGTCACCCCTAGCAAGCGCTGGAAGGCAATGGGCAAAGGCATCAGCAACAAAGATTAAACCAAGGAAAAAATGTAAAATGTCTCGCAACAGAGTCATAGACTGTGCTGGAGTTTTGGAGGTCCACCCCCTGCTCCAGCAGTGTCCCAGGAGTCAGGGCTCAGGGCCCTGTCCAGATGGCTCCCAAGTACCTCCAGCGATGGAGGTGCCACAGCTCTCTGCCATTTCCCTATGGACCTTTCCTGCACGCTTCTGAATGCAGCAGTTTCTACCCTTATCTGTTTAATGTGCGTGCGCTTTCATTATACAACACTGAATGTTCACACAAGTTCATTACTTTTAAGAGCCACAAGCAAGTCTTGCACTGAAATTCACCTACTTATCAAGGATGTTTCCCTTCACCTGGCTGATACAGTTGTGTCTTCCTCCATCCCGGGAGACAACTTTCTGTTCACATACCTCAGTGACACTACAATGATACTAACAGCCTACAAGGACAAGCAGTTACACACAACATTCATATAATTTACAAAAAAGTGGGAAAGGAACTACAGATCTTTTTTTCTGAGATAAGTAAAAGGTGCACAATGGTCATAAATAAATACTTTAATATTTAGTAATATTTAGCTGAAAAGGGTTTTCTTCCTTTTTGCTAAAAGGCTGTCCACAAGACAAATGAGAACCGGCCTCAGAGTCTGGTGAGCAGTGGAGCCAGGATCAAGCCTGTCCTCCCAGCCCAGAAAAACAACATTGCCAGTTCATGAAAATAAACTTGTTTCAGCAGAAGACTTTTGGGTCACATCCAGTTCTCTGAAGTGCGTGGGTTGGTCCTATCATACAGTCCCACCCAGTCTTGACTTCTTCATGTGCCTGGCAGCATTTGAAGTTAAAAATAAATAGAATAAATACCCAAACAGTTTTTCAATTTCTTCCTCCAATAAAAAGCGCAATAGGAATTGTAGATCAAAACTTGCACTTTGAACAGACGGTTTTTAAAAACATTTTGAATGGTCAGGTCAGGGACACAAAGAGCCAATGCTTTTGTCAAAGGGAACTTTCTTTGTGCAAATCTGCTGCAGTGCTAGACCCAATGACAGCTGTCAGCCCAAGCGTGCACAGAAAGATCTTCTCTGCCCAGAGAGTCTGAGAAAAGCACAAATTCTGTCCTTAAATAAAAATTCTGAAGTAATTAAAACAGAGCCAATGCTTGCTGATGGTACTTGATGAGTACAGATTTTCAAGTGATTTTTGTACCCTTTCATACTCACTTGACACACAGAGTTCAGCACACAATTTTGAGCTGTTCCTACAGGAAAACTAGTTTTGCTTTTCCAAAAGGATTAGTAAAGCCTCTTAGAGTTTGCCACACCAGGAAAACAAAAAGCTTCAAAACAAGCTCCCAGCACATCACTTTAAAAGCTTTAATGAAAGAATTCAGAATTAGGTCATGCTCCCAATGCCTGTGTGGCTCTACTGTTCACCCACTGCAGTGCCCACAGTGCCACCAGCCCCGCACAGAGGTGCTCCAAAGAGCCCAGCCATTAACATGCAGAGCCTTGCCAACACACTCAAGCATTCCAAGACAACTAAAAAAAAATGTCTTTTCAAGAATGCAGTAGAAAATGGGAAGTGAGGAGTGAACATGTAGAGGCAGCTCCACCTCAGGCGAAGTACAACAAACAGGTTTGGCTCCCGCGTGTTCCCATGGTACCCAGAGCCTGTGATCGGCCGCTCCCGCGCCGCAGCGAGGCCTCGCACCAAGGGTGAACGTTCTAGAGAAGGTGACGTGCTCCACATCCTGTCAACAGTGTCTGCCAGCCTCACGCGGAGCAGCTCTCCCTGCTTCTACTCACTCCCATAACTAGAGAGCTGGTTTTGCTTTGAGCTCGTGCAAGCCAAAGAAGGCTCACACAGCTCAGATTATCTGCGCCTTTGTTTGGCCGGGAGCTTCTCCAGCAACCCAGGGTGGTGCATGCCCACACAGGTGTTCCTCTGCCTTTCCTGAGCTAAAGCTGAAGGAACAAGCCATTGCTGTGGCTCTCTTCCATGGCCCACACACTCCAGCTGCCCTGACAGCCCCCCGTTTGCTCCAGCTGCAGAGCCATGCTCACTGCCATCACAGCCCTCCACTGCTCTAGCTCAACATCAGAACCCCCAGAGCATCCTTCCAAAATGCTCCCCTCCTGGCCAGGAGAGCCAAGACACCGTGTCTGCAGCCTGTCCCAGGCACGGGGACCTGCTGCCACCTGCTCTGGGTCACACAGGATGCTCGTGCCTGAATGCAAACTGAGCCCAGATTTCCAGAGCCTAGCCCAGCATTCCCACCACTAACCACACTCCTCCTGGAACACCCCTTTTGCCCTGAAGGCAGCTATTTCTGTCTCCGGGCTGTTTTGAGGGTTGGACAGTCCAGGGCAGTTGCTGCACAACAAAGGCACACAGTCCCTGTCTGAACTGTGGTGGCTGCTGGTCTCCCATGCTGTGATCTGCAGCCTTGGCTGCTGCAGTCCAACACCTGGGCTCCAAATTTGAGCCTAATTTAAGGAGACATTTTGTGTTGCAAGGGAAAACCTCCAAACCACCTCATTCCAGCACCATTCCAGACTGACCCTGGGCATGTCTAAGAGATGCAAATCAGCCCAAATGAACACGTTTTCCTTCTGGCTTTCAAAGACTGTGCACAAGCAGGATATGAGCCAATGCCTCATGCTCAGTGGTTCTGGAGCTGTCAGTGAGCTGCAAGGAGCAGGCAAGCCCAGGGCACACATGGCCCAGAGCTGGCCAGCTGACTGCAGCCTCCAGCATGGATGCAGGAAGCAGGCAGAGGCAAAAACACGTGTTTGTCTTAGGAAAAAGCTTGTGTGTGAGAGATCAGCATTTCTGCTCCTTTAGCCACACGTTATCCAAAAGCTCTGGCTGAGCAGAGCCCCTGGCCGGCCTCTGCCCAGGGCAGGAACCCCAAATCACCCATTGCCTTCTTTCTGGCTCTGCTGCAATTCCGTGTGACATTAAAGCCTCTCCCGACTACAGCTTCTGGATGTGAACTGCATTAGAAAGGAAACCAAGGTGAAACCAGGGAAAAGAAGAAGAGACAAAAGAGGCAGGGACAGCAAGCAAGGAATATAGGCAGGAGAGCTTTTCACCAGCTTGGGAAACAGCACAAGAAAAGATCAGAAGCTGTTTTAGTGCAGACAAACCAAAACCTGAAGGGAAAATCCTTGCAGTGACAAGCACAAGCGAAAGGAAAGCTCTCCACGCTGCACCCTGGCACCTGTAACCACACCCTGAGCCACGGTCCCGTGAAGCACAGCCCAGAGGGCTCGGCTGCTGCAGGTAACAAACACCCAGGTTTGTTTGTCAGGGACACTCACACCCAAGAGCTGCTGCAACACACCCTCAGCTACCACCAGGGAACGAAACCTGGGACAACACCACAGGGTAATTGCTCTCCTTAGCTTGAATGTTCTGCTTTCAAGGATATCATCTGTTACAGCTGACTGACTCATGAAGATGAGTGCTTAACAACTTGAAGACATTAATGAAAGCCATCAATTATATCTGACTTCAAATATCATATAAGAACAATGAACACTTTTGTTTGCTTCAAAACGTGCTTTAACTTCAAGTTTTGCCAATAACAGGAAAAGTGCTAGAAATTAAAGTGATTAAATAAAATATTTACATTTTAAAATTATGTACTAATACTGATAGTGGTGCTAAGAGTGTTGAGTAGCTATTATACACCATTGGAAGAAAAGAAGCCAAAGTAACATTTTACTTTTAATACTCACTCTTCCCCAGAATGATGATTATTGTGCTTAATGCGACCTACTCCACATTAGGAAAAATAACATTTTTACATGGAAATTTCAGCAAGTGCAGATGCCACTTCAGTAATAAAGATGCTGAAAGGATGCTAAAGGTCTCTGACAGGCCATTCAAGCAGCCACTGAAGTCACAAGGTCCTGTTTTCCCATGACCACCTCCTGTTCACCATAAAGAAAGTGAAAGATGGTTAGAGAATATGAAATAAAGTATTAACCTGCACTAACATAGATGTATTTGGGGAGCTTCCACATACTAAAAGCACACAACTGCCTTGCAGTGACACCTGGCTGCCTTTTTCCTTTTTTTTCCCCATTTTAAGGTAAGAGTTTAGGAGCAGAGGACAAGGCAAAGCGGCGGCCAGAGTGGCTGATCTTCTGCAGGGTGGTGGGAGAGACACCTTCCAGAGCCACACCTAAACCCAGTTTGCCTTCCAGGGCAGGGCAGTCACTGCATTTCCTCCTCCCACTGGGATGCCTGGGCACGGCGTGCCCATAGTGGAGAGCAAACTGGGTTTCACCTGGGTTTAAACAGGATTTAACCTGGAGAGAAGAGGAGAGTGTGCTCGGGGCAGCCACGCTCACCTTCCCACAAAAATACAGATCAAACACGCTCCTCCTTCGAGTGACTCACTTCAAATCATAAACCAGGAGTAAGGGAAGAGCTTTCCGAAGGAGGTGAGTACACACGGTACCAGAAAGGGACAGAAAGCATCTGAGGTAAAAAGAGGAAACACATTCATGGGGGTAGAATATATAAACAGTATGACTAAATAAGTAATAGAAAAGGGGAAAGAGAGAAATAGTACGTAAAAACCAGATCAGCTTTTTATGTAAATCAGAAAATCTGAGGGCTTGACTCATATTCTGCATCTTTGAAGTCAAATTTTGTGGTAGAAAAATTGATGATGAGAACTTTGAAACAGGAACAAAACCCTTAAAACATGCCCTAGTGCTTGTCCAAGCTAAAAAACAGAGACCTCTGTGTAAAGCTTTCTTCCTATGGTATCCTACCCACATTGCATAATTTCATTTTCAAATATGAAATAAAATAGGAACTAAGTCCTTTTAGAACCTCACATTGATACACTGATGATTTGTGGAAGCCTGACAAGCTGCAAAACGCCAACTCTACTGCTATAAAACTACATTGAAAGAAAGGTGTAATTATAATGTGCTTTGCCACTATTACCTCCTGATGTTCCATGTGCTCGTGTTGTCAGGCATAACACTTAATCAAAAGGGAAAAAAAAGATAGTCTAGAAGATAAACCTCTGAGCATCTTTCTTAAGGAAGGTTAGACACTGTACCAGCTCTTAATGGAAACTCTCTTGCTCAGAAAATTGTAAAACTATCTGCTAAAAAGAAAAAAGTGCTGGATTTTCCAACCAAAATCCCTCCCACAGCATCCAAAGGGCACCCAAAGCCAGGGCTGTACCTCAAAGTTCCACCTCCTGCACAGGGAGTTTCGAAGAGAGTGAAACAAGATAACCTCCTGAAATACAACAAACATGAGTATGGCAGAAACTGAAAGAAAAACACTTGAGAGGCTGCCACAGAAAACCAAACAAACAGAAGGAGCAACAACATTTAAGAAATTAACAAGGCCACTCCCACAACAAAAAAAAAAACCCAGAAAGCAGACATCAAAACAATCAGAAACTAGAAAGCAGTGTAGAGACACAGAAAGGGAAGCTGGAGATTACTTATTTCTACAGTTCCCATCATAGAGAACACTGAAAAATACTTTCTGTTGGCCTTCTTTGTTATTGCTCAAAAAGTACATGGCCCTCAAATGCAAGTCTGAGCTGTGAGCACCCAGTTTTGCAGCCAAGAGAGCAAGACAAGAACCCCCCAAGTCTGGGGCCCTTGTGAGCCAGCAGAGTGCTCAGTGCCAGGCTCAGCCCTGCCCGAGGCACCTGGGCACAGCTCCCCCAGCCTGGGCAGCACAGCGCGGAGCACGGAGCCAGGGCAGGGCCAGGCCCCCTCCCCATCAGCCTCTCCCTCTGCTCAGCTCCGCTGCTCCTGCCCTCACCTGGCCAGAGCAGCCGCCGGGCTCCCCAGCGCCTCCCTGCCAGCCCAGCTCACCTGGGCAACGCTGCACACCGGGGCCTCCCACAGAAACATCACCCTCACCTGGGCAACGCTGCACACCGGGGCCTCCCACAGAAACATCACCCTCACCTGGGGCATCCCACAGAAACATCACCCTCACCTGGGCAACGCTGCACACCGGGGCATCCCACAGAAACATCACCCTCACCTGGGGCCTCCCACAGAAACATCACCCTCACCTGGGCAACGCTGCACACCGGGGCCTCCCACAGAAACATCACCCTCACCTGGGGCATCCCACAGAAACATCACCCTCACCTGGGCAACGCTGCACACCGGGGCCTCCCACAGAAACATCACCCTCACCTGGGGCATCCCACAGAAACATCACCCTCACCTGGGGCATCCCACAGAAACATCACCCTCACCTGGGGAATGCTCCTACACTGGGGCCTCCCACAGAAACATCACCCTCACCTGCTGGGCCAGTCTCATCTTCCACACCAGCTAGCACCAACGCTGCCGACCCTAAGGGGTCAACACTGGAATAACAAGTTTCTTCTAAAAAAATCACAATGAATCAAACTCCACCTTTCACTCAACCTCACAGCTGTGGTTTGAAGAGAGGGCGCCTTGAATTGCAACATGCTGCTCTTAATGCTTATTTAGAAATCAAAACCAAACAAATACATTTCCCATCCTGAAACATTTGAAACGTTCCACAAAATTCAAATAATTATTCATTGGGGAAAGAAATCTAAAAAAAAAAAAAACTAAAAAGAAAGCCAAAAAACCTTTTATAGTTATCAGCAGCTAAATACACAGATGTCCAATACCAAAACAAACCTACACCCACTGCTTCAGAATCAGAAAATTAGGATCAGACATGATAAAGAGAGACTACACTGTGATCACCACCCATCACAAGGCCAGGCTGCTTAAAAAAATTATTATGGGAACTATTTCTATTTCAAATTCAATTGATAGACTTCAGCTTCTAACAGAAGTAAAGAATACTTCAAGTTCATACTCAGAATTAAAGAATAAGTTTATTTATAAGTAATAATACTACAAACAGGCTTGAAGCAGGAAGTTCCATCCCTGCCCTCTTTGTGTACTTTAATAAAAAGGGACACATTCACCCAATGAGGATAGGTGAAGGCCACCTTGGAATGTCAGAGCTCACTGCCCTACCATGGCACTGTCACATGAAGGCCAGTGTTGTACAGAGACAAAGAGAACAGGGGCTCAGGTAGGGCAGTGATGCTGTCGGTCATTCAGAGTTCTGGGTATCAGCACCATTCAGCAATTCCCTGGCACGCTTCTTCCCTCCTTCTCTTTTAAGCTAATAAAATAACATGTTCTGGTTAATTTTTACCTACCTTGTCATCATTGCACATCTATTCTGACTAAACCTGTCCTTAGAATTTAAGGATTACATACATCCAGTGCATGAAGATGGAAGGGTTTGGCAAGCTCTGACCTGATTTAGGCTCATACACTGCAATTCCAAAGACAACTGGAACAAATGAACTATTTTCCAACCTGGGGAGAAATGTCAGAACCTGTACAGCTAAGTCTGCTGGGCATCTTGGAAATCCTTTCCCTAAAGGCCTGCATGGAGAGACTTAATGTCTGTTTAATTGTGTGGAGACAGTTTGCGATGGAAAACTAACGCAGATGGTCACAGTCACCTGAGACTGACCCGGAGCACGAGATGATCTCAGGTGTGAGCACCAAGGTGGTTCTCCAGCGTTTGTGCCTGCACCAGGCAAACACACAGCACACACAAACTCCTGGGGCAGCCGCAGCTCCACTGCAGAGGGGTGCAGCTGCCCCTGCAGCAGAAGCAGCCACAGCCCCTGGGCTGAGGGCAGCTCTCCCCACAGCCCTGGGCAGGGTCTGCCGCAGCAAAAGCGGCACTGAGCTGTTAGGAGCACCTGAACAGAGTGAAGGGGATGCACCAGATTGGAAAACACCACAGGGCACAAATTAAACCCCTGTACAGCAAAAGCAGGGCCAGGCAAATGGATTCTGTGCCCACCACAGCACTCAGCTCACTGCAAGGTACATGTGAAATTTTGTCAGTGCAGACAGAGGAAGCAAAGGAAGCAAGGAATCAGGGAAAGAGAGGATGGGATCACAGGTTTGGGTAGGGAGGGACTTTTAAAGATCATCTAATTGCATCCCCTGCCATAGGCAGGGGCATCTGAGGAGGGGGAAAAGAGAAAGAGTGACTCACGGGTAGTGTGAACTCCATCTTTTGTTACTGGGTATACTGTGATAAAGCCAGGAAATTATTCTACAGCAAGAAAAGCATTAAATGCTTAACTAAACACAAAGGTACCAAAAATTATACACATTCATATTCATGAAATGCACATGTTCATGTAACTTGGAAGAATATTTAAAAACCTAATATTCCATTAATATTTTCAATGAAGCAGCAAAACTGCTAGAGGAATGAAATGAACCCAGCTCAGTCCCTCTTCACTTTGCCATGTTTATTCATGAGCTCCCAGGTCACCACTGCAACAGGTAATTAGTGGATGGGGATGGCTGGCAGGAGCAAACTCATATGTTATCCTGACCTGCTTCTGGCAGCCAGAGAGCAAAAAAAGCAATTCTCCCCTCTTTGCAAAAGTACAGGCAGGTCAGCTTTTCCTGATCTAGGAGAGACTGTCCCACCCAGGCCAACCTGCCTACCAAAGGTATTTTGAGCTATGAAATGCTGATCTCAAGAGCATTTGCACACACAAGCAAACAGTGCTCACACAAAACACACCTGAAGTGCAAACCACAGGGAGACAGGGCAGCCCTGTCAGAGCCATCTGGGTTTGCTGGGTGGGAGGGAGCAGGAGACCCCCCCAGCACCAGAGCCCCCTGCCCAGACCCAGCCTGCCCCGGCAGCCTCGCACATGCATGGGCACCTGCCCCGGAGCCCCACGGGAATAACACTCCCAAGAGGGAATAACGCCTCCCCAGAGGGCTCTGGCCACCGCAGATGGGAGCCCAGCACAGGGCCACAGGAGTGGGTGACTGCAGGGTGCCCAGCCTGGCCACCCCATCTCCAGCACCCCTGCACTGCCCTGTGACAGCACACGCTGTTACCCAGCCTGGAGCTCAGGCTACATCTCACTAAGAGTGCAACGTTAAATTAAAATACATTTCACCCACTGAAATCAGAAATAGAAAACATGAGTTAAAGGAATGGGAAGTGGTTTTCCAGCCCAGCTCTGGCACAGTCCATCAAAGCAAGTCCTTGTTCAGGACTGAAACCATTCCAGGTCACAGCAGAGGAACATATTCCTCAACTGCACGGGAAGGGCCCAGCAAGCAGGAGCAGCCACTGACAGCTCCCACACACAACTCAAGAGCCAAGCCCCCAAACCCAGCTCATGTCACCTTTCCTGCACCCAAACTGCACTAATGTAACTCCAGAAGCCCGGCAGGCAGCCAGCAGTCCCAACCCCAACAGCCACACACCAGGACCACAACCACAGGCGTTCAGAGCAGTCTTTGCATGTCCCACCCTGCAGTGGAACCGATCCAAACAAGGCTGGTTTCGCTGCTGCAGAAAGCTCGGTTGCTGACGGCAAGGCAGCAGCTGGCTAGAGCTGGAGCGTGTTCCCCCGGTACAGCGAACATCGCCCAGCGAGCGCGCCCCAGCACCCACCGGGACGGGCACGAAAGGGCTGGGTCTGACAGCCGGGGAGCCTGCGGGGACACGGCCCCGGAGCACGGCGAGTGACAGCGCTCATGGACAGTGCACAGAGGGGTCACCCCTCGGCTCCAGCCACGGGGGAGGAAAAAGGCAGGAACCACCTGCTGAACACACCAGCATCACTCACACACAGAGGCCGCGTATGCCCAAGGCCACAGCCACGGCAATCACTATGAAATGAACATTTCACAACGTTATTTTAATACGAAGCGGCACGCCTAAGTGTAAAATCAACTGTGGTGATAACAGTAAAAGTCTACTTAAATTGAAGAAAAGGTGAACTGCATCCTTTGACTACAGCAGTTACAATCAAAGTCTGAACGCCAGAAAAGCCTTTAAAGTGACGAAAAAGCTAAGTGGACTTTGAAGACCGGACAAAAAAACTCCCTGGGTTAGGGCACCTCGGGGCTCTGTGCATCAGGCTTAGAGCAAAGCCCCTCCTAACACACAGCAAGAACAACACACAGCGCGAGCCTGGACCCAATTCTCTGCCAGGGTGTATTACTTTATAACGAGCAAAGCTCCGGGAGTGCTCCCCTCGCTCTGTGGGACGTGTCCGCACTGCTCGGGCACAGACGGGCTTTGCTACCGGCTCCAGCGGCTCTCAGCAGCGCCCGGGGTGCGGGAGCCCAGCGATGGTCATCAGCATCTGCCTTCACTCACGCACCGAACCGAGCGGAACCGAGCGTTCCTCGCCCTGCTCGCCCGTGCCAGCTGCGGCTCTCGCCTTATCGGCAGGGATGAGAAGCGTTCCGGAGCTCTGCCCTGTCACCACGCCGAGCAGAAATTACGCTGCATTTTGGTGCCCCACTGTGCCCGGCGGCCGGGGAAGGGCGCCCGGAGGCGGGCAAGGCGCTTCGGGGTCTCTGCCGCGCCCCGGAGGGCCCCGGGCGCTGCGGGCGGTGCCACACGGGACCAGCCCGGGCACGGGGACGCGGCAGCGGCGCCCCCTTCCCCCGGCGCTCCGCGGCCGCGCCGCCGCCCCGCGCTTCGGCAGAGCCGTCCCAGCCCGGGAGGCGCCGGGGCTCGGCCGGACGGGCCCCCAGCGCCGCCGGCACCCGCGCTCGGGCCGGCAGCGGCAGCGCGGGGGGCGGGCGGCGCAGCGACCGGCGGCCCGCGAACCCCCGCTCGCCCCGGTGCCCGCGGTACTTACGTCGTCGAAGAGAGACCCGACGTTGGCGGTGACCAGGAGCACCCCGGCGCCGGCCGCGGCCGCCTTCCCCGCCATGGCGCGGGCGGAAGCGCGGCCGGGAGCGGCGGCGCTGCGGGGAGCCCGGGGGCGGGCGCGGGGCGCTGCGGCGAGCGGGGCGCCGGGCCCGCCCCGTCAGCGCAGCGAGAGCTCCCGGCGCGGGCAGCCCGCGAACATCCGCGCCCTGCGGGGCCGCGGCTCAGCGCTCGCCCGCCGCCGCGCTGCTGCTGCTGCTGCCGGGACGGCTCCCGCCGGCGGAGGCTGGCGCCGGGCCGCGGCGCATGGCAGGGCGGCGGTGCCGGCGGGGCTGTGCGGCGCGGCGCGGTGCGGCGCGGGCCGTGCGGGGCTCGGCGGGGCCGGTGCCGGTGGCCGGGGCGGGTCCGGGCGCTCCGCGGTGCCGCCGCCGCCGCTCCCGGCTGTGCGGGCGGGCGGGCGCGCCGGGCTAGCGCTCTGCGCGCGCGACGTCACCGCCGCCTCGCGCCGCTCTTAAAAGGGCAACGCCACCCGCGGCGGACGCGCGCACGCCCGGCGGGGCCCGCGGCGGAGAGCGCGGCCCGGGGGGACTCGGCGGGGGCGGCTCCCCGGGGAGCGGGCGGGGCCGGTGCCGCCCCACCTGCGCGCAGCGGGGCCGCCCGCCCGGTACCGGGGCTCGGAACGCGGCGGGGCGGGCGCTGCCTCCCCTGGGGAGCGGCTCCCCCGGCCCGGCGGCCCCTTCGGCAACCGGGGTCTGTCCCCGGGGACGGAATGAGATGAGCCGTTGTTGGCCCCGGCGGTGGCACCGCCCGAGCGCGGCTCGCGGGATGCGGTACCGGTCCCGGAGGGGCCCGGCGCGTGTCGCGATAGGCTCTGTCGCGAGGGGCCGGCGAGCTGGTGGGTGATGCTGGAGGAGCATCCCGCCGCTCGCCCCGGGAGCGCGCACCCCGCCGAGGGCTGCGGTCCGTGCGGAGCCCGCGGGTGCCCCAGAGCCCTCCGCAGCTCACGGCAGCCCCCGCGGCGGAACAAACCTGCCCGGTAACTTTGCCAAAGGAACCCGAGAAGTGACAGATCAGTCACGGCTGCTGTGCGTGACACATCCCCGGCGCGGCCCGTGTCTCGCTGCTCGGGGACAGGGACACACGGCGCGGAGCCCGGCGCCCGAGCTGGGCAGCCTGGGCAGGGCGCGGGTGACGCCGGGCTGAGGGGACAATCCTCTCCAGGCTCCTCTGTGGCAAACTATCGGGCCGGGATGCGGCTGGAATGGCAAACGCCCTGCCAGATCCGGAGCACCGGCCTTCCTTGCCAGAAGGTGCAAATTAAATATACAGTTAAATGAAAAGGATATTGAAATTCTGGAATTCTGCTTCATCCATGGGATACTTGCTGACATTCAGTGACCTGTGGCACACAGATAGATGCCATGCAGAAACAGAGAACAGTGCTGGACTTCTCTAGAAAGTCTGCTGCAGGGTTTTGGGCAGCTCCTGAGACAACTGCATTAAGTTGAACTGTAGATACAGTGATCTTACATGGATGCAGCTATCAGAGCTGTCGAAAGTGAGCTGATCCAATACACCACCCTGGTGTACCGTGATATATCCACAGACAGGGGAAAAGAAAATAAATCGGGGAAGGAACTTTTGCTGCTGTTGTGTTTTTGGCGCAGTCTTGCAGCGTTCGGCCGGCAGCGATTACATCAAAGGCAGGGTGTGCTGGAGGGAGCCGTGTCAGGTTACACCAGCTGGAGAGGCATCCCGGGCCCTGTGGCATCCAGGTGAAAAGTTTGGCAGTGCTCAAGAACAGGAAAGTAGAATGAGAATAACGCAGCGAGCAATCGCCGCTGCGATGTGCAGGGACTGTGCCAAGTGGCGCAGGCAGCTCTGCAGAGTGAGAGCATCGCAGCTGCACACGAGCAGAGCGGTGTCCCACCAGCCCGGGCTGGAGGCTGTGAGGCTGAGCCCTTCACCTTCTGCGCAGAGAGGAGAGGGTAAAAGCTTAGGAACAGGAGCATAAAGAATCACAGCACCCACAAAGCATGTTCAGAGGAGTTCCCGAGAGCCTGCTTTGGCCAGCCAGGGATTATCGTGGAAGCTGTTTCCAAAAGCAAGGAACGCTGAAGTGGGTGAGGTGCAGTGGCAGCTGAGAGCAGCAGCTGTGGGGAAGCACAGGGTGGACAGAACATCCCACACGCCCACGGAGGAGCCAAGGGGACGGGAGCAGCCCAAATGGGCGGCCTGGGCTGCTGCAGGAGCCTGTACAAACGCGATGGAAGATGCAGGGGAGGGCTAGAGCGGACGTGAGCTGGTTTGCAAGGCAAATTGTGCAGGGCTGATACTTTGGTGCTTGTTAAATTTGGATGAACAAGATCCATACCTGCGCTATGTGGGAGCAAAATAACTGGGAAAATCCGCTTGAATATGAAACTTTGCCTGTGGCAATGGGGAAATGAGCAGTGAGTAAAGCACTCATAAAAGGTGAGGGCTGAGTTCTGTGTCCTGACGTGAATGTTAAACCTCAGTGGGTGCTGCAGAGCTGATGCTTTCTTTCATCTGCTGCACAGGATAACTCTCAGAGGGGGTGGCACAGTATAACGGTGGGGAAATGGGAGTAGGATGAAAATGCCAGTTTGCATCTGTTCAGTAAGCAGGGGCTGTGGCTGCAGCAGCTCCAGCATTCCCAGCTTGACCCTGAACTGAGTCCCACGGGCTCAAGGGTCAGATGCAGGTCAGATATTTCCCTTCCTCCCCACCCAGAGCTGGAAGGCCGGTGGGAGCTGGTCGGTGTGTTACTGTAGGGAAAACACCACTGCTGGCCAAGGCTGCCTCAAGTTCCCTGTCACTCCTTCCCCAGAACTTAAAACCCAGACAGTGTAGTCTGAGTGTTTCCAGTCTTGGTGCCTGCCTTGAATGCTAAGATTGAACAAGAGAGCTCAAGAATCAGGTTAGTTTTTACTAAGGAGCTTTGCAAGAATGAGGGGGGAAATGTTCTGCGGGTTTGGCTTAGATGTGGAGCCTAAATATCTTTAACCATCACTAATGATTGGCCCTATGAGCTGTCGAGATTTTCCCTCAGGGTGAAGCTCCCATCTCAGTGTCCCACAGCTGCAGTGCCATTTGTATTTAGAGCCTTCTGCTGTGGTTCTGGGCAGCTGCCACTGATGAGTTTAACATGGAAATTCCAGGTGATGCTCCGTTCACAGCCCAGCACACACGCGCTGCCTGTTCTGCCTCTGGAGGATGGCAGACCAGCGGCGTCTGCTCACACTCCCAGCCACGAGGGAGGCAACCAGGAAATGTTGTCACTTCTGTTACATTGGATATGGAGTCCATAGAGACATGGACTGTTCTCTATAACCATTACAATGCCATTTCTTTTATTTAAAACTCTTTTTTAAAATGCTGCATTTGATCAGGCCTGTGACACAGATGAGAAGATTCTTTGTATTTCCTGGAGTAGATGTCCCTTACCCCAACAAGCACCAGTCCCTGCTATGCACTGAAAACATTGCTTTAAAACAAATAAATAAAATACTGAATTTGTTATTCAAAAACAATTTCTAGGTGCACCAGGATGTTTCCCAGTGTGCTTGAAACTATTTGGATGTTTCTGTTCTGCGTTTACAGCCAGGGTGATTTACTGGAGGGACAGGGCACACTTTGAGGGCAGTGAGGCACTGGAACAGGTTGTCCCAAGAGGTTGTGGCTGCCCCATCCCTGGAAATGTTCAAGGCCAGGTTGGGTGGAGCACTGGTCTGGTGAAGGTGCCCATGGCAAGGGCTGGTCCCTTCTGACCATTCTGTGCCTTTTGCAGTGGGTATGATGTGATTTACTTTATGCTGAGCGTACAGGAGTAAATCAGGGCAGAAAGGACAGCCCAGGCTGGTGTCTTCAGTGAGGCTCTGTTTCTTCCAGCTGCTCAAGAAGTGAGATGCTGCTGCTGCTGCTGCTGTTCTTTGGCAGGGGCAGCCCAGCGGGTGCCTCGTGCAGCTCCTGCAGTGAGGTGAGGCCAGGGGAGCAGCTCTCATCCCACTCCAAACAAACAACATTGGGGCAGGTGGGGAAGGAGCAAACGGTGACGTTTGCACCTTCACTGCCCTGGGCAGCTGCGTCAGTGTTTGTCACCCTCAGTGACAAAGTACAAAGGAAAATGGATCCTAAGGAAAAGGGGTGGTACACACGGGAATAAAACTGAGGACTCACAAATCCCCTCCTGTAACGGCAGGAATCTGCACTGCCTCTGCAGCACCTCCACAGTATCTCAGCCGTCCATTTTCCTGTACCACTGAGCACTCTGTGAGAACCAGAATGTAATCCCCAGGAAGGTGGTGCCTGGACAGCTTGTGGGCATCTCTGCAATAATGTAAGAGCCAGACACCCAGCAATAACCCAGGGGCTCTCAGGGAGGCATTGCTGGCACCAGCTCAATGGGGTGGCTTCTCTGAGCAGCACAGAGCTTGCTGAAGGACCTGTGCCCAAAGTTTCTTGAGCAATAAGAGAAGTTCACACTGATAATCATCTTCAACTATGTCAGCTGCATTCATAGAATAACAGAACCCTTGAGGCTGGAAAAGCCCTCCCAGCCCATGGAGTCCCAGCTGTGCCCGGTGCCCACCTTGTCCCCAGCCCAGAGCTCTGGGTGCCACCTCCAGGGGACACCTGCAGGGATGGGCATTGAACCCTCCCTGGGCAGCCCCTGCTGATGCCCGACCAGCCTTTCAGTAAAGATCTGGTGCACAATAGGGACAGTAACCCTTCCCCATCCTTCCCTTCCGAGCGTTTTGGATAACGCGGGTGCAGCCAGCGCGGTCCCCTCGTACCTGGGGCTGTGCGGGGTTTGTGCAGCAGCCACGACACACATTCCTCACTCGCAGCCCAGGCAATTGCAGAGAGGTTGCCGCAAGCCCAGTGCCAGTCGGGGAGGATTTTGCTGTGTCCCATTCCTCTCTCAGCAGTGGAGCAGGTCCCTGGCACGGGGAGGCATTGCTCACTGGGAGGTTACTGGTGCAGTGGGTTGGCCACGGTGGATGTGGAGCCCAGCTGTGGGGCACAGGCAGTGGTGTGGCTGCTCCTGCATTTCCTGGAGCCTCACCTGAGCCCTCTGAGCCTGCACCAACCATGGCATCCAGGAGAGCTTCGCTCTGCCCTTGTGCTGCTGTGTGTCCTCTCGGGCGTCCCACAGCTGTTCTCACAGCATCCCGGGACTCTCATCAGTTCCTGGTGGGTCCCTAATCTCTGGCTGCCTTTGTAGTGTTCTCACACACCTTTACAAATGGAGCTTACCAGGATTCCTCTGACAGCAAAACAAAGCCTACACGTTTGAGATGGGTTAGTGTTGTAGCACACACATCCAAATGAAACTTACTGGAATTCCTCTAACAGCAAAACGAAACCTACATGTTTAACATGGTTCTTTCTGCGTTTGTCACTTGCCAAATAAAGATTAACAGAGAGTTTTGAGCTTTTAAACTTCAGCCAGAAGATGTATTATTGTAGAAGCCAAGCAACAGCCCTCCCCCCAAACTGTTTGCTGCTCCTGTTTTTGAACATTTTGCTGAATAAAAGATTTTTTTGAACATTCTTCCAACTCTTTGTGTTTCTTGTATTTATTCTTTTCTCACAGCTCTTTCCCTTATGAGGATTTAGGCCCAGATAGATCCGTCTGGTCTGCTAAATGCTATCCAAATATTTACTTTTTACAGCTCATAAAGAGTCACACCTTGCAAACGCCTCTTGAGAAATCCTAAAGCATTGTGTAGATTTTGTTTTGGGGTGTTTCTTCGAGGAATGAGGTGCAGCTGCTCCTGAGGAGCAATCCCAAGGCCGCCACCCTTCAGAAGCAGAGTCAGGTAGGAGGACAGTGAACACTGACAGAAGCCACAGGTGCCATTCCCAGCACGGGTCACCCACCCAGCCACATTCCAAGCAGCAGCAATTGGCAAGGGCTGAGCCTGGGCTGCTGGAAAGCTGCAACACCATTTATTTGTTCAATAGAAATAGGGTTTGAGCAGTGATTTATTCCAAAACAATCAATGTGCTGCTGCCATGGTGGGTTCAGCTCCCCCGAGTGCTTCAAGCTCAGCTTTCCCAGCGACAGCAGGGACAGCAGTGAGCTGGGCAGTGCCACCAGGTGCTGACCCTGATTTTCTGCTGAGAGCATTCACAACTTATTACAGCTGGGTTTGGGCCTCTGCCAGCTGGGGATGAGCTGTCTCTGTTTGCTCTTGGCTAAAGTTTAGTCTCGGCTGCAAAAAAGCTGTATGTATAGAAAGGGGTGAAATGGAAAATTTTACAAATGTATAGAAAAGATTAGAGAAAGCAGGATATCTAAACAGAAAAACCATTGGTCATTCTCCTGCATAACCATCTCCCAGTAACACCTGTGAGACAAGGTGTGAGTGCACCATTGCCTCCATCTCTTGTAAAGACTGAAAACAGCGTGAAAAGAAAAGTTGATGACTTTCAGCTGATTCTACCAGAAAGTGAACAAAGAGGGACTGCAGGGAACGTTAAGAAATTCTCAGTTCTGCTCCGTGGTATCGATTCCTCACTTTCATATAAAGCAGTAAGGAAAAACCACCAAGACCACAGTGTCATAGGATTAGTGTGGAAAAAAGTCACAGGAGAAAGCAGAGCTTATTAAGCATGCATATATTCACACAGCAGGTATCACAATATTTATAAACTATTTTTTTAAAGTCTTAAAGGATTTTTATATTGCCTGTTTATACCTGGCAGAACAAACAAGTCCCCAAAAATAAAGAAAAAACCCCAGAAAACCATGGGAGCCTGTTAGATGCATGGTGGCACACTAAGGGAATTTAGGATTTATGCCGAGCAATTTCCTCATGAAAAATCCAAAACGCTCTCCCCAGAAAGTCGTTGATTTTCGTGATAAGAAGAATTAACCCTCCTGTGGCCATCTCAAATTACTGAGTTGTTTCTGGATGTCTGTGGAGGACTCTCAGGCATCTTGGTGCCCAGCTGTCAGCAGGGCTGGCCACTTTGTGACCCTGCAGTGTGCCAAAGGGAGGCACCAGGGCAGAGCTGCTGGGGACGGTGCCACTGAGGGGACCCAGTGCCACCGAGGGGTCCCGGTGTCACCAAGGGTCTGGCCAGGGCCACGAGCAGGGACAGGGGATGGCTCTGAGCAGGGACAGGGATTGCTCTGAGCAGGGACAGGGATTGCTCCCTGCAGGGACAGGGATTGCTCTGAGCAGGGACAGGGATGGCTCTGGGCAGGGACAGGGATGGCTCTGAGCAGGGACAGGGGATTGCTCTGAGCAGGGACAGGGATTGCTCTGAGCAGGGACAGGGATTGCTCTGAGCAGGGACAGGGATTGCTCCCTGCAGGGACAGGGATGGCTCTGAGCAGGGACAGGGATTGCTCTGAGCAGGGACAGGGATTGCACTGAGCAGGGACAGGGATTGCTCTGAGCAGGGACAGGGGGATTGTACCCTGCAGGGACAGGGATTGCACTGAGCAGGGACAGGGATGGCTCTGAGCAGGGACAGGGATTGCTCTGAGCAGGGACAGGGATTGCTCTGAGCAGGGACAGGGATTGCTCTGAGCAGGGACAGGGGATTGCACTGGGCAGGGACAGGGATTGCTCTCAGCAGGGACAGGGATTGCTCTGAGCAGGGACAGGGATTGCTCCCTGCAGGGACAGGGGATTGCACTGGGCAGGGACAGGGATGGCTCTGGGCAGGGACAGGGATGGCTCTGAGCAGGGACAGGGGGATTGCACTGGGCAGGGACAGGGGATTGCTCTGAGCAGGGACAGGGATTGCTCTGAGCAGGGACAGGGATGGCTCTGAGCAGGGACAGGGATTGCTCTGAGCAGGGACAGGGATGGCTCTGGGCAGGGACAGGGATGGCTCTGAGCAGGGACAGGGGGATTGCACTGGGCAGGGACAGGGGATTGCTCTGAGCAGGGACAGGGATTGCTCTGAGCAGGGACAGGGATGGCTCTGAGCAGGGACAGGGATTGCTCTGAGCAGGGACAGGGATGGCTCTGGGCAGGGACAGGGGGATTGTACCCTGCAGGGACAGGGATTGCTCTGAGCAGGGACAGGGATTGCTCTGAGCAGGGACAGGGATGGCTCTGAGCAGGGACAGGGATTGCTCTGAGCAGGGACAGGGATGGCTCTGGGCAGGGACAGGGGATTGCACTGGGCAGGGACAGGGATTGCACTGAGCAGGGACAGGGATTGCTCTGAGCAGGGACAGGGGGATTGCTCTGAGCAGGGACAGGGGATTGCTCCCTGCAGGGACAGGGATTGCTCTGAGCAGGGACAGGGGGATTGCTCTGAGCAGGGACAGGGATTGCTCTGAGCAGGGACAGGGGATTGCTCTGAGCAGGGACAGGGGATTGCTCTGAGCAGGGACAGGGGATTGCTCTGAGCAGGGACAGGGATTGCACTGGGCAGGGACAGGGATGGCTCTGAGCAGGGACAGGGGGATTGCTCCCTGCAGGGACAGGGATTGCTCTGAGCAGGGACAGGGATTGCTCCCTGCAGGGACAGGGATGGCTCTGAGCAGGGACAGGGGATTGCTCCCTGCAGGTGCTGCACAGGGACATCAGGACATGGTTTGTTGCTGCTGGTGGCAGCAGTGGTTGCTGAGGGATCTGTGCAGCTGCCCCAGCCCCTTCCCAAAGCTTTCACTAGGTCATGACAAGGAAATTCCCAATCTCATAAGCAAATCCTTCACACATAGATGCAACTAATTCATAATTTAAGCCACTTACAGTTTCTCAGAATTTGGTTTCTTTTGAACAAGAGCTATGGTGTGATTTGGGTGTCTGTGTGATTGGACCAAACCTGCTGTCTCCACAGGGAGACAACCCAGCATTATGACTCCAGTTCTTTTTCTGCACCCAGCTTTTCCTAGAAATTTGATTTTCCTCAAAGCTGTTAGGAAACCTCAGGCTCTGTGGGTAAAGCACCGGGTGGGACCCTGAGGAAGAGGCAGGGCAGCAGGAGTGGGTGGTGCTGGGCTCCGGGAGCCCCTGGGGGAGGCTGGGCCCGGGGTTTATGGGGTGTCCTGGGGTGTCCCGGGGTGTCCCGGGGTGTCCTGGGGTGTCCTGGGGTTTATGGGGTGTCCTGGGGTGTCCTGGGGTGTCCTGCGGTGTCCTGGGGTTTATGGGGTGCCCTGGGGTGTCCTGAGGTGTCCTGGGGTGCCCTGGGATGCCCTGGGGTTTATGGGGTGCCCTGGGGTGTCCCGGGGTTTATGGGGTGCCCTGGGGTGCCCTGGGGTGTCTGCCCACAGCCCCAGCAGACCAGGGAGCCCCACCCTCTCAGTACAGTGCGCTGCCCGAGCAGGAGCTGCTCCCCATGAAGGCTCTTCTTCCCTCTGTGAGCTGCCCACATACAAAATACAGGAAAACATAAATATCCTGGTGTAGTTTAGAATGGGGAATAGCCTGAATTTGGTCTGTAGCCTGTAGGTTGCAGAGCCACTGCACTTCCACCCTTTTTACCCTGCCCTGAGGCTGCGATGGAGAGGGCCTGGAGGAACAGAACCTTCAAACTAAATTACACAAGGAGTAACAGTGTCAATATCATTGCTGCAGAAAGGCTATTACCTAATCACCCAACATTAAAGAAATAGATTAACATGGTGTCTGTTCTCCCAGGACCATAGATATTTTTGTGGGATATGGCATTATAATAAAAATTCCCCAGACTTCTCCTTAATCTAGAAAACTCATTAAATAGATTCAATACACTATGGAATTCTATATAGAAATATTATTGTTAAATGTGTACCATATTTCTCTGCCTTCTTTTTCCAGTAGTTTTCATTTTGTAGCACATTTTACAGTGTGAAGGCGATAGAAAGAAGACTCAGATCTGCTGCTGGCTTTAAAGACCGACAACCTGTGTGCTTTCATAAAACCATTTCTATTTCACAGAATCACAGGATGGTTTGAGTTGGAAGGAACCTTGAAGCTCATCTCATTCTGTCCTCCTGCCATGGCAGGGATGCCTTCCACTAGGCCAGGTTGCTCCAAGCCCTGTCCAACCTGGCCTTTACTATGTGGGAACATGGGAGGAAATGGGCCATAATTTGTAAAATATTCTATCATAAAAGATGAGCTCAGCATGAACAGAAAATCAGGACTAACCCATAACCTGGTGAGGTTTGGATCCTCAGCCAGAGATGTGTTACAAAAGACATGCATCTCACCTGAGCTACAGCAGCACAACTTCCCTGAGCCCACGGCCATCAGCCTGTGGGGAGTTTTACCTAAAGGTGAGTTCCAGGGCATGTCTGACCAGGGTGCAGAGCATGGTCCCCCAGCCCACCAGAGCCTTTGGGGAGCCTCTGTCAAGCCAGGATCCCCTTGCTCCTTGCAGGGTCCCCCACTGCACAGCAGCACGTCAGTGATGGGCAGGGAAGGTCATGATCAGTAGCTTTGCTCATCTGGAAAATGGGTGGCAACCTGTAAAGTTTTAATTTAAGAGCAGAAAGCAAAACTGTGAGGAGCAACTTGAGATTCCTGCAGAAATTCCTGCAGGCTCTGAGGCCCACCAGGAATCCCAGTGTTTCTGCAGCAGGTGCAGTTCTGAAGCTGAGCCTTCCTCACCTGGGTGCTGTCATGTGCCCCAGATGGTTAAACACTGCACACTGGAGGAAAATGCCTCGTGGCTCGTGCGATTCCTGCAGCAGAGCAGTCAGCCCCGTGAGCTGCAGAAGTGCCAGCAGGGAGGCAGCCCTGGAACGGCTGCAGCCATGCAGGGGCAGCTCCTGGAATGATGCTCTGAGTGCTCTGGTGTGAGAGCTGCCGGTGGATCCTCTCCAGCAGTGCAGCTGAAGGGGCTCTGGGACCCAGCTAACCAGGTGTGTGTGCAGCAGGAAGGTTTCCAGGCTGTATTTACAGCACTGGGATGGCTGAAATACCGTGAGCAGAGCGAGTTCAGAGTGTGGAAGGGTTTTGGGGTGTACCAGGGAGAGCTTTCCTGAAGGAAAACAGCATTCTCCTGCAAGCCAGAATCCTGGTTTTCAGCAACATATGGAAGCAATAGCTTCAAAAATGCGTTAGAATAAACTCTCCTGCTGCAGATAAACACCAGGGCACTTTATGGAGTGGCTGCATGGCTCTGTCGCTCCCTTGGACACCACTTGTGTTTAAAAATAAGCTGTTTGGTTTCTGCACCACTAGTGAAAGTAGAGAACGTTCTTGCTTCAGAGGAAATGGCTTCCCATGCAGAGCAGGGAGGGCGAGCAGCCAGAGGGGAGGAAGAGGGAGTTGAAGGCTGAGGCTCCTCCTTCCCAACTGAGTAATGGAAAAACGATGTAAGAATTCCAGCATCTGAATAAATATGTGCCCTGTGACCTTAATCCCCTAGAAACCAAAAACATCCAGAGTCAGATAAAAATAGTAAACCCTTTACATTGGTGAGGGAGAACAGCCCTGCTCACAGTTAATTAGCTAAATCCTGTTAATAGCAGGGAGCTGGGCCGCCGTGAGGAAGCAGGTCTTCCAGAGATGACTGAGCTGAAGGCACAGCCAAGGATGAAGGCAAGGATGAAGCTGAGGATGATGCTGAGGCCACACACACCTGTTGAACCAGGAAGGAACTGCGAATGGCCACGGGAGGATCCACCAGAGCCAGGGCACTGAGTGAGCAATGTGCCCTGGAGGAGACCCCCAGATGGCAGCTGCTGTCCTAGACCCAAAACCTCAGACTGCAGACCTTGCTTGTGCTGGGAACCAGAGCTGGACAGCAAGGATCCCCTAGAAAAATTAAAAGGAAGAGAATTACAGTGATCCTGACAACAAATGCCAATGAATTGTTTGGGTTCAACTGTGCCACTTTATTTAAAGTACAAAGTTCACAGTGAGCCAAAGATGAACTTCTATTCAGCCTGTGGTGGAGACAGCGGATTGCTTCAATCAGCATGCACAGCTATTTGCTCTAGTCCTGAATCCCTGTGTCATTAGTCAGTGTGGGGTTTTCCTCACAGTTCCCTATGTGCAAACACGAGCACCAGGTGAGGGTTTTATTCACCCTACACCTGCACACGTACACAAGGTTATTGTTTGTGCACAGCCTGGAGCCCTGTGTCAATTAATTTTCTATTTAATAGCTTAGGTTTTCGCAGCCGAAGGGAAACTCGTCAGAGGGCAGGAACCTCACCAGTGGATCTCAGTGGCTGCCACTCTTCACTGGGGAGGGCTCTGGAGCTGACCCAGGGTGGGATTTGGTGGCTGCTCAGGTCCCTCACAGCCTGCCCAGAGCGGCCCTGGCTCCCAGCCCTGCTCAGGCAGCTCTGCTGTCTGTCCCTCTGCACCGGGGCCCCAGGGCTGCTCCTTTGGCACCACCTGCACTGGCTCCTCCGTGCCTGTGTCCCTGCTGTGTCCCTGCTGTGTCCCTGCTGTGTCCCTGCCGTGTCCCTGGTGTCCCTGCTGTGTCCCTGCCGTGTCCCTGACATGTCCCTGCCATGTCCCTGCCGTGTCCCTGCTATGTCCCTGCTATGTCCCTGGTGTCCCTGCTGTGTCCCTGCCATGTCCCTGCTCTGTCCCTGCCCTGTCCCTGCCATGTCCCTGCTCTGTCCCTGCCCTGTCCCTGCCATGTCCCTGCCATGTCCCTGCTCTGTCCCTGCCGTGTCCCTGCCGTGTCCCTGCCGTGTCCCTGCTGTCCCTGCCGTGTCCCTGCCATGTCCCTGCCATGTCCCTGCTCTGTCCCTGCCGTGTCCCTGCCGTGTCCCTGCCGTGTCCCTGCTGTCCCTGCCGTGTCCCTGCCGTGTCCCTGCCGTGTCCCTGCTCTGTCCCTGCCGTGTCCCTGCCATGTCCCTGCTATGTCCCTGGTGTCCCTGCCATGTCCCTGCCCTGTCCCTGCCCTGTCCCTGCCATGTCCCTGCCATGTCCCTGCCATGTCCCTGCCGTGTCCCTGCTGTCCCTGCCGTGTCCCTGCTGTGTCCCTGCTCTGTCCCTGCCGTGTCCCTGCTGTGTCCCTGCTATGTCCCTGGTGTCCCTGCCGTGTCCCTGCTGTCCTTGCCATGTCCCTGCCGTGTCCCTGCCGTGTCCCTGCCGTGTCCCTGCTGTCCCTGCTGTGTCCCTGCTGTGTCCCTGGTGTCCCTGCCATGTCCCTGCCATGTCCCTGCTCTGTCCCTGCCGTGTCCCTGCCGTGTCCCTGCCGTGTCCCTGCTGTCCCTGCTGTGTCTCTGCTATGTCCCTGGTGTCCCTGGTGTCCCTGCCATGTCCCTGCCATGTCCCTGCTGTGTCCCTGCTGTGTCCCTGCCATGGGGGAAGCCTCTGGCTCTGGTGGGATGGCAGCACCCAGAGCACTGGTGCCAGGTACAGCATCTCCCTTTGCAATGTGATTTTGAACTCCTCCAAAGCCGAGCTGAACCCAACCCCACCGTCACAGCAATGTGTTTGTGTTTCAGCAAGCAAGGATGAGGGCTGAGAATTGCCATCCTGTGGAAGCTCCCGGCCAGGTGCACAGTCCAGGTCAGGTACAGCACTTCCAGCTGGGATTTTCCAAATGGTTGTATTGATAGGGAACAAGGGAACGTGCAAAACAAAAGCATCTCACACTGAGTGCCAGCTCCTCTAAGAGTCGCCTTTTCACCTCTGTGTCTCCTGCTCTGGGCAGGTTTAGGGAGAGCTTTTCCCCAGAAGCAGGCACTGGGGCTCAGCTGTCAGACAGAGCCCAGCTCCCAGAGCAGCCCCAGTCAGCCTGCAGTGAGTGCTGGGCACTGCTCTGAGCAGGTTTAGGGAGAGCTTTCCCCAGAAGCAGGCACTGGGGCTCAGCTGTCAGATAGAGCCCAGCTCCCAGAGCAGCCCCAGTCAGCCTGCAGTGAGTGCTGGGCACAGCTCGGTGGGCAGGGGGTGCAGCAGCAGCTCTGTGCCAGCACAAACCTCACACAAATCCCTGAAAATGGCTTTTAGGAGATTGTTCATCTCCTGAAGCAGCAGCAGAGCACATTACCTGCTCACACCATGTCCACGGCTCCTCCAGCTCTGGCAGCTTTGGGTGCAGGGGCTGCCCAAAGAGGAACGGGCAGGGGCAGGGATGCAGCACCACTCCTGCATTTCTTGGAATGCAAGAACACGAGAGCAGGAAGCCAGGAACAGGAACTGCAGTAACTCCAAGGCAAGACTCACGTTACTTTCAATGACCACTTCCTTTCTCGTCCTCGCTGTCCAGAAGCCATCCACAGAGAAGCTATCCACCTCACCATGAGTTTATTTGCAGAGCTGTATTTCAATTTCTTTTTGAACCTCTATTGTTTAGCGCCCCTTCATAGCCAAAATTGTTTGCAATTTTAAAGAAACAGCTTTATTTTTCTTTTTCAGTAGCTGTCAAGAGACAGATAACCAGATCAAAAATATTCTCATGATCCTGTTTCCACTTTTGCCAAGAAGCCTAGTAGAGGAAAGTGAATCTGAGAATAATGTCCAATGCTTCCCTTCACGTGAAAATTCTGCCAGACATCATATTTGTAGGCTGCCTGGTGGGTTGGCATCAGTCTTCAACATGGACCAACTGTACTTCCCCTGTTACTGGTGAGGGCCATGGAGAAGTACAAGAATGGACAAGACCTGGATGTGGTTAAGTTCAAAGTGCCTTTTTTAAAATCCAGCCTTTAATAGAAAAGTTGTTGTAGGGACACAAGTCCCTTAATTGTGAAGACACAATTATTTAGGAATAACTTTTTCTCCAAACTGAGCCAGCTGGCTCCTGTGGGTTTGCCCAGCAGCACTGGGCTCCAGCCTGGCACGGCCAATGTGATTTCAGTTCCCTTTCCAGGCAGTGGACGGACCCAGGACCTGCAGAGAATGGGAATCTTGGGCCCACCAGGAGTGTTTGGCTTTGGAAAGCTCAGGGCTCTCAATACTTGGGGAGCTCCTCTCACCTTGGGGACCGAGGGTGGACAATGGGTGGGCATCTGCTGCCCTTCTTTCTACTTGTGGAGAAACCTTTCTGGCCTTATTTTAACTGACTTGGTTTTGTTCTTCAGGAGCTGTTTGAAACCAGGGAAGAGGTGTGAGCTAGAGACCACCCACTGGCCTACACTTATGTAAGCCTTTTAAAAACAGTAATAGTCCCATTAAAGGGAATAGATTTGTATCAGGACAGAAACATGGTGAGCAGCAAGAGACTTGGCTGCTTTGGGTACAGATTCATGAAAGTCATTTCAAGGCTCTCCGGGAGCATAATTAGAAACATGAAGTCCTGGGATGTCTTCCTTACTTTTTAATCCAAAACTACTTTTAAGAGCTGCTGGCAGCTTGAAAAATGGTTATTGAAAGAGAAACAACTCCAGCCAGTCTGAGGGACAATCAGCCTGCAAAGTTTCTGCAAATTATAAGGTTTGGAAAAAGATCTACTTATTCAATTGGGAACAGGACACAGGCTGATTCTGGAACAAAAAGGGATGTGAGAAACATGGAAAGAAAGTTGTTCTTTAATCTCCCACATGGTGATTTAGTTAAGATGACAGATACCTTTGCTTTTTGGAACAACACCACCTGCAGAACTTTCAGAGGAAGGGAGGCTTTAAAGGTTCCCACAATCCCATAAAGGGTACATGGGGGAGCCTGGCAGAAGCTTGTTCCCGTTACATTATCTAGGGACAACAAATCAAGCACAGAAATGAAACGTTAATTCATCCAAGATGTTATTTTCAAAGGCTTCTCTGCCATGTTAAATAACAGTTGCCTTTGAGCAGAGTGAGGACAAAGCAGCCACTGGCCATGTGTTGGGCTGCTGGAAGGTGCTCAGGCAGCAGGAGAAGCTGGGAAAAGGGAGCCAAGGTTGGTGTTTTTCCATGATTGAAAGACAGCTTTCCCTTCCCCCCTCTGTAGAGCTTGCACAATGTTATCTAAGTGGACCTGAGCTCATTGTGGTGCTCACTCTAAGGGTAACATATATCTTTCCTGCTTTCTCTCTTGAAATGGTTATGTTGGTGTTTTAGAGAGAATCACAGAAACCCAGAACTGTTTAGGTTGGCAGGGACCCCAAATCCCCCCAGTGCCTCCCCTGCCATGGCAGGGACACCTCCCACTGTCCCAGGTGCTCCAGCCCCAGTGTCCAGCCTGGCCTTGGGCACTGCCAGGGATCCAGGGGCAGCCCCAGCTGCTCTGGGCACCTGTGCCAGGGCTGCCCACCCTGCCAGGGAAGCTGTAAATTGGAGGATTTTGGGGTGGAGTGGGCAGAGCAGAGTGAAATGCCCTGCAGGTTTTCCATGATTTTCCATGACAGTGACTCAGGTGGCTGAACAAAGGCTGTAAAAGTTAGTTTAATATTTCCCAAATGTTTGACAATGCACAGTGTGTCACAGAGATGGGCAGCAGCATCAGGAGCAGAGCTGAGAGGCTTTGTAGCCTCTCCCTGGGATGCAGAGGAAATGTCAAGCTGTCCTTAGCCTGGATATGAAAAGGTTACACTGAATTAGGAAATCAGCACTGACTGAACGACTTTTTCTCCCCCTTAAGACTGAAAAATGTCAGGAAGCTGTCCAGCTGCAGCACAGGGATGGGGCCCAGGGCAGTCTGGGCCCAGGGGAGAGCTGGGAGAGCCCGGGGGGACAGGGATCTGCTGGGACAGGGACCCTTGTGCCTGGCAGCCTCTGGCTGCAGCAGAGCCCAGAGCTGGCCAGGGGCACCCTGGTGCCTGGGCTGCAGCTGCCTGCCCGCCCTGAGAGCGAGGAGCCGGTGCAAACCCCAGGTTTGGTGTCTGCCTCCAGCCGATAAATAGGGCAGCATGACTGCAGCAAACAGCTTGTCAGAGAGAAAAGCCAGAGGAAAAAGTGACTCGTGGCTTGGCCCTGAGGAAGTGCCATCCAGGATCAGGCACAGTGTGCCAGCACGAGCTCCTCTGCCCGCCTGGGGTGCACCCCCAGGAAGCTGGGAGGGCTCTTCTCCTCCAGGCAGGATATGAATGTGTGAAACATGGGCACTCTGGAGCTTCTCTCTGTCTCAGGCACATTGCAGACTGTTCCTGTTTGCTGTGACAGTGCAGAGTCCAGCTGGGCTGTGATTCCAGGTCCATTAGTCCCAGCCTCTGTCACCCGGACTGGCTGGCACAGTGTTGTCACCAGACACATAACCTGCTCTGAATGAGACCAGACCATGTTACTGTGTGAACTTTAACAAAATACCTTTTCCAGATATACAAATACACCACAAAGCTGGTTGATGCCAGGAAACAGCCACTGGATAAACTGTCCCAAAGACGAGTGTGAAGTGAACCCCACTGCAGCCAGCACCGCGTCCCTGGGACAGCAGCAGCAGCAACAGCAGCAGGGGCCTGCAGAGGGGTCTGCAGCAGCAACAGCAGCAACAGCAGTAGGGGTCTGCAGAGGGGTCTGCAGAGGGGTCTGCAGCAGCAGTAGGGGCTTGCAGAGGGGTCTGCAGAGGGGTCTGCAGAGGGGTCTGCAGCAGCAGTAGGGGCTTGCAGAGGGGTCTGCAGAGGGGTCTGCAGAGGGGTCTGCAGCAGCAGTAGGGGTCTGCAGAGGGGTCTGCAGAGGGGTCTGCAGCAGCAGCAGGGGCCTGCAGAGGGGTCTGCAGAGGGTCCCAGGATGGCTGTGTCACAGTGTCCCTGTTCTCCAATGTGGACAGTCTGCAATGCCAAACGCTTGTAACTTCAGAGGAAGGATATTCTTTGTGTAACTGTAACTTTTTTTTTTTTTTTTTTTACTTTTTCTATAATTGAGGTGAATTAAGTGTAATGGGAAGCATCTGCTCCGATTTTGGCGCCCAATATAGCGTGGTATTCTGCATCTCCTGGAAGACACTCTCCTTCTTCAACTCCCACTAGAACCAGCTAAAAATAGTTAATCTAAATCGCATTCTCTCGGGCAGAAGTGCTCTTCAGCTCTCAGGGTTTGCCCCTCTGTCCTGCAGGAGTAGGGGGAAGGCACCCAGGCCCCGGAGGGTGCAGGGGAGAAGCCCCATTTGGTGCCAGTGTGTCCCCTGGTTGGGGTGGCAGTTGGCTCTCAAAGCTGTGACACCAGGGAAGGCACATGGCCCTGGCACAGGGCGGGCTGTGACCCCCAGGGACCCCTGGCACAGACTGCAGTGGCTGCAGCCGGGGCAGGGATGGGCTCAGCCTGAGACTGCTTCTCCTCCTGAGCCACACAGCCCATCGGGCCATTCCTGGTGAGAAGGAACCACCCTCAGCCCACGAGCATCACACAGGGCTGTGCTCCCTCTGCACGGGCTGGGCAGCTCCTCTGGCCCCGTGTGAGTGCAGCTGTGTTCCTCACGAGGGTAGCAACATCTTCTAGGGTCAGTTTTTGTCCTCATTTTTGAGCTTAGCATAGGCTGAACAAGCCTAGAAAATTTCTGGAAAGAAAACAGAGGAAATTTGTACTAAAGGGTTTGCATAGATGTCTTGGCACAGCTGCAGAAAGTTGTGGGAGCGTTTGCCCTGCAGCCAGCAGGCCTTTGTTATGAGGCCAGTGTGTTTTCCAGAGAGCAGCATTTCGGTAGGGAGAGCTCTCTTTGTGCCACTTCACCCAAAATTCATCCCCTGCCTGCAGGATCCCCAGCCCTGGGCTGTGCTTTGACCTGCACACACAGGGAGGATGTGTCTGGCTGAACAGGAAAGATCACAGGAACGTTTTCATGTGCCCAAATCTGTGCCTATGTTTAGTGCATTTACACACAAGTGCACATTGCAGATTGGTTTCCAGGTCCCAGTCAATCCCCTGGCTCCCACTATGTAAAACTGAGCATTGCACTGAATTACAGAAATTGATTCATTGAGCTTTATTTTGTCTAAGATTTATCATGAAAGGAATACCTGTTAATATTACATGTAATTTTGCTTGTAGGCAAGGCTTAATCCTTTCCTGGAAAGGTTTACAATCTCAGAGCATGACTTTTGATTGAGTTCATATTCCCATGCAGGAACTGTCACTGTGAGTCAGGATTGAGGGTACGTGGAGAATGAGATGAATAACACAGCAAGTATGCTGCAGTTTCATTAGACCAATAACTGGACATTCAGAAAATTTATTTAACCCTGAAAACTAAAAGTAGTGAAGCTGTGAAGAAAGGCAGGGCATTTGCTCAGGTTTCTTGGTCTCCTCCCACGCTCATGCCAGAAGACCCTACTTGTGAGAAGGAGGATTCCCAAATGAATTCCTTCCAGAAAGTGCTTCAGGCTGTGAAGCAGCTAAAGCACAAATACCCAAGTCATGAAATGGCAGTGTCTGAAGACCTAAAATATGATGACAGCCCACATATTAAGGATATTTTTTGATTTCCTAGAGGGAATGACAGCTTCAACACTTTGTCTTTCTCACTTTGCTAAGCCTGAAGAAGTCAGGGGTGGGGCACCTGTGGAATCTTAGGGCTGAGGGGACCTGGGGGACCTGGTGGGATCAAGGGGCTGCAGCTCCTTTGCCAGGCCATGGGTGTAGGGGCTGGGACTCGTCCTCCCTCCCTCCTTCCCTCCCTTCCTCTCTGCACTCCGGGGAGCACAGGCAGCATTTCCTACAGGCTGTGTTTGGGTATCAGAGGGGACAAGGGCTGGGAAACTCTGCTTCAGGCTTCTGAATCTCATTGTACCCTCTGCTCCCTGAGGGCAGCAGCAGAGCTCCAGCACCCCAGGCCTGGGCATCCCGCAGCCCTGGGCATCCCGCAGCCCTGGGCACTCACAGCCCTGGGCACCCACAGCCCCGGGCATCCTGCAGCCCTGGGCACCCCGCAGCCCTGGGCACCCACAGCCCTGGGCACCCCGCAGCCCTGGGCACCCACAGCCCTGGGCATCCCGCAGCCCTGGGCACCCACAGCCCTGGGCATCCCGCAGCCCTGGGCACCCCGCAGCCCTGGGCACCCACAGCCCTGGGCACCCCGCAGCCCTGGGCACTCACAGCCCTGGGTACCCACAGCCCCGGGCATCCTGCAGCCCTGGGCACCCCGCAGCCCTGGGCATCCGCAGCCCTGGTCACCCACAGCCCTGGGCACCACGCAGCCCTGGGCATCCCGCAGCCCTGGGCACCACGCAGCCCTGGGCACTCACAGCCCTGGGCACCCCACAGCCCTGGGCACCCCACAGCCCTGGGCATCCTGCAGCCCTGGGCATCCCACAGCCCTGGGCACCCACAGCCCTGGGCATCCTGCAGCCCTGGGCATCCCACAGCCCTGGGCACCCACAGCCCCGGGCACCCACAGCCCTGGGCACCCACAGCCCTGGGCACCCACAGCCCAGTGCTCCCCAGGCTGCCCTGGCCCCTGGCACTGCTGACCCCAGCCCAGGCACTCAGACCTGGTGTGCTGCCAGGCATTCCAGGCTGTTCCCAGCCCTGTTTGTGCTGGGAGTGTGCTGCTGTTGGGGCTGCAGCAGCAATGGAGCTCTAGGGACCCATTCCCACCCTGCAGGCCGCCATGGCCACCCTCACCCTCCTCTAGAACTCCCTTCCCTCCCTCAGCTCTCCCAGAGCTGCCCCCTTGCCTGGTTCAGGTGTGGGCAGAGCTGCTGGACATTCCCCTTGTCCCCACACCACCATGGGCCGTGCCCGTGTGACCACCTGTGCCCAGGCTCTGCTCCCCAGCTCCTGTGGCAGCTGCCATGGGGCAGAGGGGCACAGAGTGACCTTCCCTGCTCCTGTGCCCCAGGACAAGGACACCCCTGGGCCGTGCCCTGAGCCTGCTGTGTGCCCTCAGAGGAGCTCAGAGCCCTCTCCCCGTGCCCTCAGAGGAGCTCAGAGCCCTCTCCCCGTGCCCTCAGCAGCCTCGTGCTTGGGGCAGGAGCAGCAGAGTGCTTGGGGGTGTGCTGGCTGTGAGCCAGTGGGGCCACATTCACCCCAAATGAGAGGCAGCTTCACAGATGATTTCTCAGGTCCTGGCTCTGCCCGTGGTAGCTGGACCTGCCAGCAGCTCTGGGACTGCAAGGGGGGAGAAGTGTAATGATGTTCCTGCCTTTCCAACCCCCCTGAACTGGCTCTGTAGGTCAGCAAGTGTTCCTGCCCACACAGACAGGGCTCCCTCTCAACTCACATCCATCTTGTGTTCATGAGGGCTATAAATACATCTTGCATTCTATACAAATCAGGCATGCACTGAAAATATTTATGCATTGCATCCACTCACACAGTCCTCTGGATTCCAGCCCTGACAACAGCAAAAGCTATCATTACTCCATTGCGTGGAGGGGAGAAAATTCTAGTGTGGAAGCAGTTTGTCTTTTAGGGAGTTTGAGGAAATTTCAGTTGTGCAGAGACTGCAGCTCTGGCAGCTGAGCTGGGCTCTTTAAGGAAATGTCCTCCAAAAGAAGGCAAGGTTTATTGGGTTTTGTGCTGTTGCACTTTTAGACTGTTCCAAATTCTCCCAGGAATCCTTTTAATATTCCCATAAAATTGAAATGTGAGTTATGCAATTATAATTAGAGCACCATACTCCTGATAACATTCACTTCAAGTCTTTTAGGCTGTTTACTTCCTGACTTGTACCTAGAAGAAATCTTAAAACCCCAAAACGAAGAGTTGCCCTCTCCCCTGTCACAGCACAGACCAAAACAAACAGCCAATTGCTCTGAACTTATTAAACCAGTTTTCATGAGCTGTTTCCATAGAGCTGCTGCTGCTGTAACCACAGCTGGGCAGGAGGGCTCAGCACGGGGCTTTTCCACCTTAAAGAGTCAGTGGCACCCTCGGGGCAAGAGCAGCTGAGAGCCATAAGGACATGTGACATTATCTTTTCCTTCTGTAAAAGCAGGACACGTGAAATTTGGCAAGGGTTGGATGCATCAAGTCCCCTTATATGCCAGCTGCCTTCCCTGGGTAAGTCACAGATGTTTTGTAAATGAAAAACCTACCCTCCATGCCCAGGTTGGCAAAGACCTGCTTGGTCTCTTTGCCCAAGGAACAAGCAGCAGAACAAGAGGGAACCCCTGAAGTTTAAAACCACCAGGCAGGTTTAAGTTGGATATTAGGGAAAATTGCTGTCTGGAGAGGCCAAGCACAGGCTGCCCGGGGAAGCAGTGGAGTCACCATTCCTGGGGGGATTTAAAAGCCCCGTGGATGTGGTACCTGGGGACATGGTTTGGTGGTGGCACTGGCAGTGCTGGTTGGAACAGTTGGACTCAATGATCTCAGAGAGTTTTTTCAGATTGAATGACTTCGCTGTACCTCATTGACCCTTCTGGGGCACATGGTCTTGTCATGTAGGGGCTGGTGGCTCCTTGAAAGAGGGGTTTGTGGCATTGAGTCCTGATGTGAAAGACAATCGATTAATGCTGAGGCAGACTGTTCTCTTCCAGTCCAGTTTCATTTTGAAAGTAGAAATTACACCAGTTTAGGCCTTTTTATGCTGTGATTTGACAGCTGTTAGAGCCCAATAAAAGCATTACCAAGTAATTTCCCTTTTGCTTCCCTTTGATTTTAGCACTCTTGTGCCTAGTGCTGCTACATTATATTATGAGGCAGCAATATCTGTGGTGTAAGCCACAGAATTTAAATTCTGCAGACTACTGGGGAGCACGGATTCTATTTTATTCTAGAGGAGCTCACGTATGTGAGCAGCAGAGATGATGGCACTGCATATGATGAGCCCTTTGGACTTCATCTCAGCATTTTGGTGTCTGATGCATTCGGGGCAGCTCTGGGGCAGCCGCCGTCCCTGCGGGGGCAGGGAGAGGTGGGCAGCGCCGGGCTCTGGCACCGCGGGCCGGCGGGCTCGCTGCGGCTCTGCTCTGCCCGTGCGGCTCTGCTCTGCCTCTCCTGTATCTGCTCTGCCCCTTCTGCCCCTGCTCTGCCCCTTCTGTGTCTGCTCTGCCCCTCCTGTCCCTGCTCTGCCTCTCCTGTATCTGCTCTGCCCCTTCTGCCCCTGCTCTGCCCCTTCTGTGTCTGCTCTGCCCCTCCTGTCCCTGCTCTGCCCCTCCTGTGTCTGCTCTGCCCCTGTCCCTGCTCTGCCCCTCCTGTGTCTGCTCTGCCCCTCCTGTGTCTGCTCTGCCCCTGTCCCTGCTCTGCCCCTCCTGTGTCTGCTCTGCCCCTCCTGTTCCTGCTCTGCCCCTTCTGTCCCTGCTCTGCCCCTCCTGTCCCTGCTCTGCCTCTCCTGTGTCTGCTCTGCCCCTCCTGTGTCTGCTCTGCCCCTCCTGTCCCTGCTCTGCCTCTCCTGTGTCTGCTCTGCCTCTCCTGTGTCTGCTCTGCCCCTCCTGTGTCTGCTCTGCCCCTCCTGTGTCTGCTTTGTGCCCCTCCTGTCCCTGCTCTGCCCCTCCTGTGTCTGCTCTGCCCCTCCTGTGTCTGCTCTGCCCCTCCTGTCCCTGCTCTGCCTCTCCTGTGTCTGCTCTGCCCCTCCTGTGTCTGCTCTTCCCCTCCTGTCCCTGCTCTGCCCCTCCTGTCCCTGCTCTGCCCCTCCTGTGTCTGCTTTGTGCCCCTCCTGTCCCTGCTCTGCATCCCGCCCGAGGCACTGCATCCCGCCCGGGACAGCGCACCCTCCCGGCTCGCCCTGGGCGCTCGGCGCCGCCCGCACAGCGGAGCCTCCTTCCCCTGCCCCTGTGCCCACCGGGCCAGGTTTGCCCCCTGCCCCGGAACAGGAGCTGTCCCTTGCCCAAGGCTCCCTTGGTGCCACAAACTCTGTCCAAGCCCTCCTCTGCAGAGGATCCCGTGCTGCACTGCTCATCCTCAGAGCACCCTGGCCAACAGTCCAATTGTGATTTTAAAGTCAAAATGTTTAATTACCCTAATTACACTGAGGTTTTAAAATAATGTTTATCCCAAATACTTCTGTCCTCACTTCACACATCCTTAGAAGTCTCAAATTTATCTTTGCCAATAGCTGCAATATTTAATGAAACAGCCTCTCAATTGTAAACAGAATATGAACAGAATGTGAGGGGACAATATAATCAGCAGACCTCAAAGCCCCCTGTAGCCAAACTGAGCCTGAGCTGTGCCAGAGCCCCCATCCCCATCCCCAGCTCCTGCCCTTCTCCAGCCAGCCAGGAGCAGCAGATAAATATGTTCTTAACCTTTGCAAGGAAGTGGGAGCTCTGGGGCTGGTATTTGCACTTCAAAGCCGGAGCCAATGCCATCCTCAGCGGACAGAATAGAGGAGCAGTGTGACACTTTGGCACATAAATACTTTTGAAATCATGCAATATGAAATGAAATTATTGTTAACATTCTGTGAGCTTGCGCAAAGCTGATATTATTATTCTCAGCGATGTTATTAAAGCTCAGACAGCATGTGTCACCCAAAGCTAACAAAGTCCTGCTCCAAATACTTCAGGAGAGTGAGACAGATTTCGGCCGACTGCAGAGAGCAAGTGGAGCCCCAGCCAAGGTCACGGGACATGCCAACAGTCCCGTCACCAAGGGATGGAAGAGCTTCACCAGGCACCCCTCCTGGGAAAGGGGCCACCCTGCCTTTCTTCCAGGGCTGACAGGTTGGCTTTCAGTGCAGGACCAATCTCCTGAGGAACCCAAAAAAGGAGACTGACAGTTGACATTAAAATCTAATGAAGTTAGAAAAGCAAGGGGACAGACAGTTTAACAAGGAGCCATTTCTGGTGGTTACTAGATAAGATTTTAAAAAATTGTTTCATCCTGACTTGACCTAAATGGAGTGGAAAATTACCATGACTACATTTATCTGAAATCATAAAGTGTGTTCTGATTAGAGCATGATAAAAAGGATGGTATAAATTGATCCAAAGATAAAGAAAGGGCAGGGGAAATGAGATTAAGAAAAGAAGCAGACGCTAAAAAGGCAGGATAATACAGCAAGTCTCTGAAGCTCTATTAAAAATAGCTGTAGGAACTGGAACATAAATAGTTTGGTGCTTCACTTTCTGTGGGTTGGGCTGCAGCCCAGCCCTGTACTGGGGAGCCCGAGTTATCACCTCGTTAATCCCGAGCCCTTCAGCCAAACGAGAGGCAGCTCTAAACGCAGCAGCTGCCGTGCCCGGGGACTGAGCCTGGGCTGGAGAGCACTGTCTGTCCGTCCGTCTGCTGGAGTGCTGTCCATCTGTCTGGAGCAATGTCCATCTGTCCATTCAGAGCGGTGTCCACCTGGGCGGGCCTGGGGTCCCTCCTGGCTGCGCTCATCTCTGCAGGACCTCCTGCCTCCTCTCCTCAGTGAAACCTGTGGCTGGCTGGTTAATATGCTTCAGTCCCTATCAAATTACACGGAAATTGGTCAAAAGACTAGAAAACTAGTGTAGTGGGTCTGGAAAACAAACCAAGCCAGGAAGAGCCTTTGGCTGAACTTTCCTTCCTAGAGAGACAGCACTTGCCTCTGGCAGAAACCTTCATGGTCATGGGAGCAAATTTACCTCTGATAAAAGCTGTGTTTCAATTTCCTAGGAACAAGCTATAAAATGTGAAATAAACAAATATTGGTTTCCCCCCTGCCTGGCTGCGTAACTGGCTGTCTGGGGGCTGCCACTGCCACGGCACAGAGCAGGGAGGAAAGCACCAGCCACAAGGGCAGCGCTGGAGCACAGCCTGCACTGGAGGGGCTCTGTGGGCTGGTGGGATGGGGCACAGCCTGGCCTCCCCTGGCTGAGTGCCCCCAGAGAGCCCCGACCCACCCTCCCCAGCAGCACCCGGCTCCTGCCGTGAGCAGCAGTGTGAGCTGACACCAGCAGTGTGCTCCACGGGCCAGCTGCTCCTCCACCCCCAGGTGCCCACCCAGCCGAGGAGAGAGGCCCTGAGACTGGCAGGAAGCTGTCCTGAGATAATCTCTCCCAAAATCCATCCTTGACGGTCCAGAAATGCTGCTAGTGCTGCTGCTGCTGCTACTCGATACCTGTGACTTAGGAATGGATGAAGGGCTGACACCACCTTCCTTTTTAGCTGTTTTTTATCTTCTGCCTAATGACTGGAATGTCCAGCCTCTCTCTCTGCAGAAAATGAAAGCTGTTTATTTACCTAATCCCCAATGAATCTGATCTCAATCTCCTTTTTCTGAATGCAGCGCTGAAATCCCCAGCATCCTGTGCTCCCAGCAAAGAGCTCCCTCCTGGACCTTCCCTGGATAGCCAAGCATGGCTGGCTCATTTAGATGAGGCTCAGCAAAAAGCCTGTTTGGAAAACTGCTTCTCTTTGCATTTGGTGTAAACTTCCTTTTCCACTCTCTGTTTACGTTAGCATGGACATATGTAAGTCTTCCACCAGATCTCCTTCAAGGAGAAAGCCAAGGCAGAGAGTGAGAGGAAGCCCCATTCCCCCCAGGCACTCGGATGGTGTCAGCAGAGAGGCTGCTGCTGTCCCCTCCGTGGCCCTGTGAGGTGGCCCAGCACCACAGGCAGACACTTTCCTACAGGACTCCAGGAGCAGCTCGGGGTTTTCTTCCTGTGTGAGAAACATCCTGGTATCCATGTCTGTCCTTGCTGTCCTTGACAGTGCCACAAGCCCATGGCAACATTAAAGTACTCTCACTGGTGAGCTTTCTGCAGGGTAATTGACCAGTCACAGACAATTTAATATCCCTAGATTTGTTTTAATTAATGTCCAGCTACTCAGCTGTTCCAAAGGGTGTCTGTGCTCTCCCCTCTCCAGCTGTGAATATTCCATCCTTGAAAACAGGACTGACACAGCTGATGAGGAGGGATGGTGAGGGGGTCAGAGGCCAGTGCCAAAGCTGACACCACAGCCCCGTGCTGCCATCAGCTTCTTCCTGCCTTGTTCTCCTCCAGCAGGAAGGTTTGGGAATGATGTTTTGAGCGCTGGGTGATGTCTCTGGGGACTATCAGCCCTCTGCTTCCAAAGCCTCGCAGGATCCTCTTTATTTGCTGGATTTAGGAGGATGCAGGATGAGGGCTCACTTGGTCCTTACACAGGTGCCAACTAAACAAGGCAGATATTTTGTGGTGCTATGGGAGCAAATTTGTCTTTGCTGATTAGCAGCAGAAAGAAACCTGGGAAGATGGCAATAAAGCTGAGTCTGTGTCCGAAGTTCAATGTGATGAAAAAGAGCTCTGTGCCATGCCTGGGAGGTGATCCCAGGCAGGCAGAGGATGCCCAGCTCCCAGCAGCTTGGCAAAGGAATCAGCCCTTGCTGGGGAAACTCACTCCCTTGGGAACTAGTGGATCCAAGACCAATAGAGATGGCAAAAACAACATCCAGCTATTCTGCGGTCTCATCTGTGCTGAAGTCTATTTTCATTCATGTGAGTCTGCCATTGCTGCCATGGTGACCAACTTAGAAATTAATTATATAAGGACGTTAACAACATATTTAAATAGGAACATTCAACCCACGGTTCTGGCAAAAAGATCCACGTATTCCTAGGTTGTGCCCTCCCACCTTCCCCTGGGTCCTCTGATACACCATTACCTCTCCGCTGATGTTAACAAATATAACCAGTCTTCTGCACTTCTAATTCTTTTTTAAAACTCTGAATTATATAAATTAGATATTCTTTGAACAATTCTGTCCAAACCCGTGTTGCTGTGAGCACCAACACTACCACATGTAGTACATGAGGTGTGGGGTTTGAAATCCTGGCTTCAGACAAAGGAAGCCCCAGAGAGGTGCCCTCAGAGCACGGGCTTGCTGAGACACACACTGGGCTCTTGCCTTTGTTTCTTTGGGTTTTCCACAGGAGACAGGTCACAAAATGTACCACCAGAGCCAAAAGCTCATCCATGGCTGGGGCGGGGAAGAGAACCTTACAGAGAGTGCCTTGCTCCTCAGCCAAGTGGTCAGCCCCCTTTCCCAGAGGGAGGCAGCAGTTCAGCCTTGCTCATTCTCCTCTTGTGACTGTTCTCTGAGCAATGAGGCTTTTCAGTGCCTGAGGAGACCCCTCCACACCTGCTGTGACCATGCTCTGCTGCTTTCCCTGGTGTGCCCTTCCCCTGCACGCTTTCACCTGTACCTGATGGTGCCCGCTGTGCCCCTCCGTCACACACAGCCTTTGATGTCGGTGCTGTCATGGAGGTAATTCTTGTGCTCTTTTCTGCAACTATTTACCATTGACTCATGTTGTTTCTTTTTCCTGTGTGTTTTTAAATGCATGAACATATATCTACCCTAACCACATTCCTTTCTGTTCAGCTTTGTGTTCTCTCAGGGGATGGGGACAAGCAAGAGGGGAGTGACCTGCACCCAAGTGTCAGGGAATCTGGCTTTTCAGGGCATCCAGTGAAGTGAATGCAAACCAAACTGTGCTGCAGGGAAGTGTGCCTGTTGGCAGGGATTTGTGAGGTAAGGACTCACCCCTGGGATGCAGCCTGAGCTTTCCCACTGTACGAGCTCATTTGTTTTGGCACTCTCAGGGCTGGTTTACATGCCTCTGCATCCAGCCACTGCTCAGCTGCTGGAGTCTTTTCCTTCAAAGAGCTACTGGGAAAGAGGCCTAAAAAAACTTTGCAGAGATGCCTGCATTAATTCTGCTGGAAGAGACACTAAACAGAGTGGAGTGACAGATGCCTTTCCCCAGAGAAGTGCTGGTGATTGGTGGAGCCATGGCTGGTGTCTGGGTGCTGTGGCTCTGTCAGAGACAGCCGGCCTTCCCACCATGTGTTGCTCAGGAACTCATTTCAGAGTAACCACACAGTTCAGGGACTGATTTTCAGAGTAACCAGCCTGTGCAAACAGGAAATAACAAAAGAAACAAACAAAAAATGATATCAAGCAGACTGAATATGCTTACAGAAAGAAGGTGACTTCTCCATAGATGGAATTTGCTGGATCAGCTGGGAAGGTGCCTGCTGAATTTCACACACAGACAGCACTTTCCAAGAGATGTGCTAAAACTGCTGGAAGGTAGCAAATTCTCACAGATGTTTATTCTCAAGTACCTGTGTAAAGGTTTCATCTGCTCTCCCAGCATGGCCTTCCTGGGAGAGGAACATAGTGAAGGGAGGGAAACTAAAGGGGAGGGAAGATCAGTGCATCTTTCAGGTGGATGTCATCCCAGGTGCTGCTCTGAACTTACAAGAGGAAATGATTCACCTCCTAAATCACTAATGTGTCTCGATTATGAAATCTCCTTTAATGATCAGGTGGTTCACAGAAGAGCAAGGCCTAGTCCTGACTCATCAGACAGGGTTTTACATTTCCTGGTGTGCCTGAAGCTATAGGAAGAGAGGCCTGATGTAGGTGAGAGGAGAAAGCATCAATCTTGTCCCTTTGGAGCAGAGATCCTGTGAGGATGGGGAGCACAGGGTGACCTGTAAGGGCTGAATGTTAGCTTCTTTTCAGCTTTTTGGTGAGAAACAGTTGGGTTCTGAAGATAGCAAGTGCTTGATGGACAGAAAGACTAGGGTTCAGCAAGCCAAGTCCATTGTGTCTCTGATTTGGTGGCTTTAGGGAACATATAAAACAGGAAGAGGGTAAAATGAATGTACAAAAGATGAGCACAGAGCAGCATCAAAGAAATATGAACCATTGCCCTGAAAAAGTAAAAGCCTGAAATGCAACTCAGCTCAAAGCTGGTTCTTGGACTTCCTGGGGGAGGTGGATATTCCAAATCCACTGTGACCTGAGGAGGAGGAGTATCCCCACTGGTGTGTCGTGCTGGAGCCCTGTTGGGTGGGTGCCACTGGCAGGGCAGGGGCAGCCCCTGAGCTCCACGGTGGTGGCAGATGGCAGAATATTTCCCATCTGCTTTCCCAATGGTGAAACCTTGGGCCAGCACAGGAGGGGGGCTGCTCTTGGCATCCTGAGCCATGGTCCCACACCGGGGGCCAGCAGTGTGAACAGCTCTTCATCCCTGGGAAAACATCGTCCCTCTGTGGAGGGAGCTGAACAGCTCGCACGGCCTCTGGTGAGACAGAGCAGGGGCGCTGGGGGCAGGTCGTGACAGTGATACCAGACAGCTGCTGAGCTCTACATCTAAAACAGGGCTCAGGGCAAATCCGTGCTCCTTCAGAGCCCAACAGCACGCTGGCAGCTGCAGGGTGAGCCCCGGCATTGCCCATGGCACCTGAGCAGGGGTGGCACCGTGCCCCCCTGCCTCTGTGGTGTCCCTGGCCAGGCTTCTTGCCCTCAGCTGGGGCCTAAAAATGGATCTCAAGTGTTTCATTTGCAAACCTTTAACAAAAATCACGCTGACATGCAAATAGGAGAATGGCAAAACAATACGTGACAGCCAGCTTGCTTCTCTTCTTTGGAAAACTCAGATGTTTTCTTGTCACAAAGCTGCTCATTCTTCCTCTTAACATAAACATCGTAATGGGAATAAAATGGCTGTCTTTCATAAAATGCTGTGTGTTGGTGGTTAAGCAAAATTAACATTTTGTAAAGCAAATGAAGGAAAAAGGCTGGTCTCTGACAAATTTTGTGAGCAAAGAAATGGTTGTTTTATGTTCTGAACAAATTAATTTCACTTTTCTTGGATGGTGACCCAGATGCAAAGCTGTGTCCTGGGGCACTCAGGAGGGAAATGGTTAATAAAGTGCCCCACCCCATGTGTGAGCCCAGAGGGAAGGGATGTTTTAGTCATGCTCAAACCTTGTGCCTTCGCTCAGCTCCACAGAAGGCACAAAAACATCCATGCTTCTCTGTACAGCTACTTCTGAGCAGCCTGGGCTGTGGAAGGTGTCCCTGCCCATGGCAGCAGGTGGAATGAGTTAACGGCCCTTCAAGCCCAAATTCTGAGAATGTGTGATTTATAGAAATCATTAATCCCAAATAAACTACAGTAATTGTGTATTATCACATCAACAGTCTGACTTTAGTGGGACTGTCAAAATGGTCAAAATTTGTCAGCATCAATTTTGGCTTCAGAGTAACATTTATATTAATGGTGTCCAAGAAACAGAATGGAATGCTGTTTGGTAAAAGAGGAGACAAAATTAATTTGGAATTATTGTCCTCTCTTCCTGGAGATTTTCTCTTTTAAATTGGAAAAGTGCCTATACTGTAGGCCTCGAGCAGCAGTAAGGAATCTCCTGTTGAGATAAATGGGAATTATGTTTTTGGCATCTGTTCCAGAGTTGCTCAATGAATTCCATTGCATTTTACAGCAAAGACTGTTCTTCAGCACAAGCCCTTCCTGTTCCAGACCTTGGAGTTGGGAATGTGCAGATTAAGGCATTATTTTGACTACAATCTAAAGACCTTGTGGAAAAGTTGAAAAAAATCCCAAGGTGCTGCCAGTGGTTTTTCTGGGGACAAGATTAATATTTGCTGAATTTGCCGTATCCTTTTAACTGCTGCTTCCCTCCTTCTTTCAGTAAATAAATCTGCCTACTAGTTAAACAAACTGACTCTGATAGAAACCAAACACAAGAAACGCATTAACAATAATCTGCTGTTCTTAAAATAGACCAGCAATAGTGAAGGGAGCCCTTGGGTTCCACTCACAGCTGGGCACTGCCTGCCCAAATGTGGGCTGTGCCAAACCCCAAGGGCTGCAGAGGCTCCTGTGTGCTCCTGGAGGTGTCCTGACAGCCACGTCACCTGCCATGCTGCGGTGACAGGGGAGGGCAGTGCCACCTCCTGCACCGTGGGACAGGGGAAGGACAGGGTCACCTCCTGCACTGCTGTGACAGTGCCACCTCCTGCATGGTGTGACAGGGGAAGGACAGTGCCACCTCCTGCATGGTGTGACAGGGGAAGGACAGTGCCACCTCCTGCACTGCGGTGACAAGGGAGGGCAGTGCCACCTCCTGCACCGTGGGACAGGGGAAGGACAGGTTCACCTCCTGCACTGTGGGACAGGGGAAGGCAGTGCCACCTCCTGCACTGCGGTGACAGTGCCACCTCCTGCATGGTGTGACAGAGGAAGGACAGTGCCACCTCCTGCACTGCTGTGACAAGGGAGGGCAGTGCCACCTCCTGCACGGCTCACACCAACCCAACAGCATGAGCAGCAGGAGAGGACCGTGGTGGGCTGGAGCAGACACTGATCTCAGTCAGCCCCAGCGTTCCTTCCCTGTCCCATGAGCTGTGTGACGTGGAGAGCAGACAGGAAGCAGCTGGCACTGCCACCTGGTCACTGACGGCTGGCATGGGATTAATCAGAGAATCACAGATGGGTTTGGGATGGAAGGGACTTTGAACCTCATCTCATTCCAACCTGCTGTCATGGGCACAGACAGCTTCCACTAGACCAGGCTGCTCCAAGCCCTGTCCAACCTATCCTTGAATGCTGCTCTGGTGAATGTGCCACCACAGTGTCTATTATTAAGAAAAATGAAAGCTTATTTTAAAAAGTACAGATTATTTGTTACTTGGAAACAAGCAGGAAAGTCTGGCATGCAGGTTTTGAAATGGGCATCTGCTCAGCAGAGATGATCTTCTTCTGTGTGACATAAGGTGGGGGCACTTGGGGTGGCTTTGTTGTGTGCAGAGGAGGATGTGCCAGCCAGGGCCTTGCTGCTGCCTGCAGAGCAATATGGCATCAGCCAGACATCCTTTCTAATGCTCCATTCCCTACAGGCAGGAGTAGTAAATTCTGGGAAGCCTTTGGGGCCCCTCCTGCCCTCCCTGCGCTGGGAGCTGGTGTTTGGGGCTGTCTGAGCACCATGCCACCCAGCCTGTCCCCACCTTCCCAAACATACTGTTGGCTCCATCAGGATTGCAATAACGTGTTTTGCCCTGATTTTTACTGCCTGCTTGGGCTTGTTCTGGAACACCCAGAGGACACTTCCTTGACCTCACTGCATGCTGTGGCTGCTGTCAAGGTGCTCCTTCCATCACCCTCCTGTCTGGGATGCAGGGAGCTCCTGGGAATCTCAGCAGTCTCCCTTCAACTGTTTGGGCTGAATGGTCCATTAATATTCCGTGATGTGTAGAGAAAGGGCTGAAGCTCACAAGGACCCGGGGATGCCTCATCCCACTCCTTTCCCAGTATTTAGGTTGGAGTCGGGCTCTCCCCACGCTGGCAGGAGCTCATTTCTCAGTGGAAGGGCAGCCCCTGGCCCAGGGGGCACGGGGACCCGGGGCCCAGAGCGGTTCTGGCCTTTTTTGGAAGAGCCGGGCCGGGCCGGGCCGGGCGGGCGCCGCGGCCTCGGCGGCTGAGGGCCGGCTCCCGCGGGCCGCATTCCGTGCTAATTTTAACCCGCTCCCTCGGGAAGGGCCTGCGGAGCTACGGCTTGATTTATTGCTCTTCTCCTTCTGAAAACTTTGTTCAAGTGTCTCGGGGCAGAGGTAAAACCAGACTGGGATTCTCAGTCTGGATCCCGACAGAAGTTTGTCTGCATCACCAGGTTCTGTCGGGTTTGTTCAGCATCAGCAGATTTCCCTTGAGGCGTCTGCGGAGCAGCGCTGCCATGGGCTGTGTGGGGAGCGTGAGGGGGCCATGGCTGCTGCCACCCTGCAGATGGCATTGCCCAGCCTTGGCCGGGCACTCCAGGGCTGGATTGTCACCGGGGTGTCACTGGGATGTCACTGGAGTGTCACTTCAGTGTCACTAGGGTGTCACTGGGCTGTCACTGCTCCGTGCTCCCCGGACCCTCCCTCCCAGCCCATGTCCCCTCTGCCCAGAGCAAACCCCAGGCCCCTGCAGCAGAGGAGCGTGCTCCCCCCGCCCTGGGGCAGGAGGGGACATGCCCAGTGTCCAGCAGGGCTGGCCTTGCCCAGGGTGGCCGCTGGCATGGCAGGTAAGGGCAGGGCAGCAGGGCTCCAAGGCTCAGCCCAAGGGTGGACGATAACCACAAACCACAGGTGGTGAACTGGGTTGCTGAGGCTGAAGAGCCAACCCCAGGAGACGGAGCCAGCCTGGAGCACTCCAACAGATGTCAGAAAGGGACAGGGGACAGGCTGCCCCCTGCAGCAAAGGGAACAAACCCTGTGTGCTTCACCTGGCACAGGAAAGGTTGGGTTTAGGCACAGGGAACTCAGGGATAAGTTCAGCTGATGGCAGAACCAACTTTCTAGGGACTCTGCTGTGTCCGTATTGTTGGGCATTCCCAGGTGCACATTCAACTAGCACATGCCAGGTAAAACCCTCAGAGCTGGTCCTGGCCTGGGAGGGAAGCACAGTCTCCCAGGCAGTGCCCAACCCTGCAGCAGCAGCTGGAGCCCCCGAGAGTGCCCAGTGCCAGGCAGAGTTATCCCAGCACTGGCAGAGATGGGCAGGGATTCCTGAAAAAGCTCCCCTGCCTCACTGGCTATCGTAGCACTTCCTCAGTACCTCGGTGTAAAATGAGTGGGTACCAATCTCAGTCTGCACCAGCAACCAAACCAACATGAAATCCACAAGCTGGGTATTTCAGTAGAAAACATTCCAAAGGGAAATACTGAATGTTTTCTTCTAGCCAATTTCACTTGCTTGTTTCCTATTTGGATTTTGTGTGTGCATGCACTCACATTCATTGCCAAAATGAGGCTGTGTCCCTGGAGAACGGACAGCAAAGTGCTGGTCATGCTTTTTATTTTCTTTTTTTCTTATTAATGCAGAGGAAAAGATGTTCTGTGCTTCTGCTTGGCTGCCCAGCTGGTGGCCTGTGCCAGGGGAAGGTGCCTGGGGCTCTGTGGCATTTGGGGCCAGCCCAGTACTGTGCCCACAGCAACAACCACCCAAACCCCAAAGGCTGTACCTTGGAAAGAAACAGCTCTGGCCTCGTTACTCTTACAGAAGTGATGCTTTCTCTAAGGTGTTTTGTACTTAAGACTGAAGAATTAAGCAATGCCTACAGTTTAAGGAGATTTTGTTTGTTTGTTTGAGATTTTCCTGTCCAGCTGCCAAGAGTTTCTGGCTCAGCCTTCAAACAAATTAACTCTGCCATGACCAACCAATTTAAATAAACACTGGTTGAAATCTGAGGCTTGAAACAGTGGGGAAAGTGGGCCTGGAGATGCTCCAGAGTTGTTAGCTGGGCGGTGGGGCCCCGAGCCCTGCCTGGAGCACAGCCCTTGCCACGTGCCCTGCGTGAGGAGGGATGAGGACAGCAGCTGGAGCAGGGAGTGCCACGGGGCCAGCACGGCCCCAGCAGCCACTGCTGCCATTTCCTCCCAGGTGGCTTCTCTCAGCTCACCTGGGCTTGTTCCCAGCCCACATAATGACCCCTGCTCTGTGGAATTGCAAGCTATAATTAAAGTGTAGAAGCTGAAAAATAGAAATTATTAGAAAAGGAAAATCCTAATTAGCCTTCGCTGTTATTGGGAATATTGCTGCTGATTACTCTGGAGCTTGAATTCTGAGATACACAATGAGGAGATTGAGGAGGGGTCTAAAACGTGGCATGATGGCAGCGCCAGGCCCTGGCCGAAGCCCTGCTGCAGCCTCCCAGGACACCCACACGACAGCAGTTTCCTGCCCCTCCCTCCCTTTGTGCCTCTCCCTCTTTTCCCACATCAAACTCGAGTGCTGCTCACTCTGCTGACACTGTCCAGAGCTCTCACACTGCCTGACACACAGAGTCAGTTCCCATCACCTTTTGTGGTTTGTGTTGGTTTTTTTTCATTTTTCACCAGGGCTGTCTGTGGGAACACCTTTACTGCAGCTCCTGTTCCCCATTCCTTCTGTTAGGCTGTGTGGTCATGGTTAATATCCAACCCCAGTGAGTTTATGAGCCCTGTGGCCTCCCAGGAAACTCTCCATGCAGGAAACAAGATCCTGTCACCATTCCGTGAAAAATGTTTTTTAATTCTTAAAGCACCCTCGAATCCAGCTCAGGTTTGGGCACTTTTTCAGCCATATTTAATGCTTTTTAGAAGTAATTTCAGTTTTCTTAAGGCATTTCTGTTATCATGAAAGCTTTACAAGGAATAAGGTCTGTGAAAAGGCTGGCTGAGATATCTCTAGGGCTGCACCCCTGGCAGACAGAAAACCCTGACAGCCCCTGGTCACTGGAGCCCAGCACAGCCCTGAGCAGCCTCTCACCAGCAGCTACCCCCAAACCACACCATACGTCTCCTTACATAATATGCTTTTATCTCATGGTCTGAATCTCCTTAAAACATCAAAAAACAAGCTGTATTTGGGTAACAACAGGAGATGAGGAAAATGGGCTTAGGGAGACAAGAAGTTTAACCCGATGGTGTTCACATCAGCCCATTAAACTGCTCTTGCAGTTCTCAGTAGCATTAGCCTCTGGGACTATAAACTGGAATTCCTAATATTTTCTGTTTTGCTACAGCCCTAATGCTTTAATCCACCTTGTTTTCTCTTTCAGATACTTCTCTCCCAATCTCATTGTTGTCTGATTAGAAGTAATTGAAAATAATCAAACACTCAGGGAAGAAGGAAAAAGGACATCCTAGAGGAGGCATTTTAAGAAGATGAGATTACGTTTGAAAAAATATTTCACATGTTTTACGGAAGTAACAGTCCCATGAGTTACAGCAGCTGAGAATGGATTTACTTTTCTCAGGATAAATTGATGCTGTTTCTCCCCAGCATGCGTCATCATTTCCTGTTATATTGAAGATGGAACAAGGCAACTGAGAAAATTAATGTACTATATATCCATATCTTCACTTTTAGGACTTAGAGATTGCTGTCAATATAGCTAACTTAGGGCCAGCACTTTAAAAAGGCATTAAAAAAATTAATAGTGAAAATACCTTTTCCTTTGCTAGTGTTGTTGGTCAGTTGAACTCCCTCCAAGGCACACCTGAGGATGAGCAGCAGTGGCTGCTTGGCTGTGGGGCGCAGAGAGCACGGTGACAGCCAGGGATGGGGCAGACCCAGGGGGGGACAGTGCTGGCTGTTGGGCTGCACCAGCTGCTTTGGATCCCTAGTTTAGAGCTTCGTTCACCCACCAGCCCCACAAACACCCAGCCATGCTGAATAAACTCTGGAAAGGACTTCTCCACCCTCCCAGCCAGCCTGCAGCACGAGCAGGAGGGGGACCAGGACCCTCAAGCTGTGTCTGAGTTAAATGCATTGTGCCATCACTGCAGGCATCACCTGCCAGGGTTTCTTTGTGCCTTCTCCGTGCTTTCCTCTCTCCCTGCACTATTTCCTTTATTTCAGGTGGAGGATTCTTAGTTTGGGAATGCGTGATGTGAGTCAAACTTGGCACCCTGTTGTCTGGAGCACAGCAGCTGGTGCAGGGTGCCAGTGCTCAGTGTGGGGTGCCAATGCAGGGTGCCAGTGTTGGGTGTGTGGTGCCAGTTCCAAGTGCCAGTGCAGGGTGCCAGGTGCAGGGCCATGCCCTGGCAGTGCCAGGAGAGCTGCAGGAATGCCCCAGCCATGGGGCAGTCCCAGCACACCCAGGGCTCTCGGGGGGGTGGAGCTGCCCCTCCACTGCTGCTCCTGCTGAAACTCTGACCTTGAGACTGGTGCATTATTTATGTGTGATGCCCTTTGCTGTTCCAGCACCAGGTCCTCCAGAACGTGGCAGTTGGACACCCCGTGTATCACCCAGCACTTATGTTCTCCTCTCCAGGTAGAAAAATCAATCAGAGGTTTTCACTGTGCAGTAAATGTCAATTGTGCAAACATTACAAACCCAGAAACATCTGTAACTATGGAAACTTCAGAGGAATACTCATTTCAAGAATAAATTATGGCAAGAAGCTTTTTAGGGCTGTTTTTAAAGAATAAACATAAATTAAAACAAGTGAATTTCATAGGCACAAGTTAATTTTACTTTTTAACCTTTAGTGCTATAACTTTTCAAGACATGTTTATCAATATTGATGTAGAGAAAAATGTTATTTTATTGATGTTAGTATCCTAAGAATTGGCATTACTATTTGTATTGCTTCAAAATGTTCTGCTAAGACAATCTCCACTGTGTTTCAAGGGGGAGAACACTTTTCAGATGACTAATGGCCCACCCTTAGAGTTTATGGTGTTATTTATGCTTTTTGCTACATTTTACAGTTGCAAAAAAAAAAAAAAAATAATCAAGTGTTTGAAAGGAAAACAGTCACAACTTTCTTGGAGTGGCTGGGACATTGCAGGATATGAGCACAAGGCCTGGGCCCAGCCACAGATTTGGGAAGAAATGTTGTAGCTGCTCTTTGCCCTCTGCACTTGCTCCCTGCTCACAGGCAGGGTGAGGGGTCAGGACTGAGCCAAGGTGGGACTGAGTGATCCCCCTCTCTTCTCCTCTTTACGATTTGCACACCCCTAATGCATGGAAGGTAAATCCTTGGAGATAAAATTTGCTGTTACATTCAAAAAAAGAAAAGCCTAGTCACGGAAGGTTTACTGTGACAGCTGGCCTGCTGTGACTGGCAATGTCTGGCCCATTCCTTGTTTGTAGCACATGAACCCCTCACGGTTTGTCCCAGCTGTCGTGGCTGTGTGTGCCCGGAGCAGCGCTGGGACAGCATCCCAGTGTGGATCACCCTGGCAGGCTGCAGCAGGTACTGCCCAAACCCGCTCCTGGCAGCTCAGCAGCGTCTGCTCTTCATCTGGGAGCGTCCTTGGAGACAAAACCTGCGTGCAGTTTCCCCTCTGTCGATGCGAGTGTGTGCTGGGGAGGGCAAAGGGTTGTGCTGTGTTGGCAAAGACATCGCTCAGCATCCTCTCAGCAGCTCTGGCCACTAACGTGACAGGACTCCCAACTCCTTCGCTGCTGAAGGGTGGAGCCAGACCTGCCATCGGTTCAGGGGGATTTGCTGTGGAGCCAGACCTGCCATCGGTTCAGGGGGATTTGCTGTGGAGCCAGACCTGCCATCGGTTCAGGGGGATTCACCAAGTCCCCATCGGGAGGAAGCAGCACAAAAAGAGGCTCAAAGATACAGCGACCGCTGGGGTTTTGGGGACAGGGCAGGGAGGGGCAGGGCAGTGGTCAGAGGGGAGGGCAGGGGAGGTGGGCAGGGAAGGTGGGCAGGGGAAGTGGGCAGTCTCGGTGGGCAGCCCCAGCGGGCAGCCCCGGCTGGCACAGGGCACGGAGCCGGGACCAGCACGGGCCCTGCAGACAGCGGGCACAGCACGGCTTTCCCCGGCTGTGTCTGTGTTCCTGAACCTCCTCTTCCTCCTACAGAGGTCTTCGGAAATCGGGGCGGAACAATGAAGGGAGCGAGCGCAGAGCAGGCTGCGGCCGTCAGGGCTCAGGCTCCCTCTGCCTGCGGAAACAGAACGGAGCCGGGTGCAAGGCTCATCCCGGTCCTGGTGGGAACGCTCATCCCCATCCTGTGGAAGGCTCATCCCCATCTTGGTGGGAATGCTCATCCTGATCCTGGTGCAAGGCTCATCCCGGCCTCGCAGCCCTGCCCTCTGCTCTGCCCGCTGCTGCGGGACGGGACCCTGCAGACCCCGCCCTGAGTGTCCCTAGAGAGCGTTCCAGGGGTGACCTCCCGAAATCAAAGCACCATGGGCTGCCCGAGCCTCGGCGAGGATCACAACAACATTATCCTCAGTGTCCCCAGCTTTGGGGAAGAGAAAGACTTGGGGCATATTACACAAGCAGCAAACTTGTCAACAATGGCCCAAAAACGATTGTGTTATGGTCAGCAGGCAGTGGCACCTCACTGCCACTCTTCTACAGTTTTTTGTGTTTTTTTTTTTTTTTTTTTTTTTGTTTTGTTTTGGGAGGTTGGTGGTTTTTTGTTTGCTTTGGTTTGATTTGTTTCATTTGTTTGTTTTGCCTTTTTTTCCTTTAACACCAACTGTCTCTTCCAACTGGGAACTGCAGCTGACATCAACTGTAGGCTTTGGATGCAGAACCCCTGAAAGCTGTTTGAAATCCAGGTGCACACAGTCGAACACAGCACCTCCTCTCTCCCACTGACCCTTTCAGGACCTCAATAAACTCACAGGAAATTGTTTCCTTCCACAGCCACCTCTGCCTCCTCACCACATCACCAGCCAGGGTCTGACAAAGCCCCTTCCTCTGGCCGGGGGCAGAGCCCCACGCAGCGGTGAGAGCTGCCTCCTCGAGGGTTACGTAAAGGGATTACAGCCCCACACACGCTGCTCAGGGGATCAATGTAATACCCTGCAGATTAGACACACCAGTGGGACAGTTCAGCATTAAGCCTGCTTTTAGTTCCCTCTCGCTGTGTCCTGCGGTTCTGGCCAGGCAGGTACCAGTCCCACTGGCCTCAGCTCCCTCAGACAGGCACCTCCTTTGGGGCTGAGGGACAGAGCAAACTTTCCAGGTCTTTTCTAAATCTAGGTCTTCCACAGTGGCTGCCATGTACCACGCCCCCAAATGAAAGCTAGGAAGGCACTTTTCAGAACAAAAGGGATATTTCCACTGTAAATTGCACTACCCATACAGTTGTAAAATACAAAATCTAATTTTAAAGTGTCTTATTAGAATCAGAAAAATTACAGCTGTCTGTTTACAGAATGCCTCCAAGCAAGGCCCATTCCATGGGAAGCTGGGCAGCTTCAGGAAATCAATGCTCCTGGCCTGGCTGCTTGCTGCCAGCATCCTCCTGCCTGGAGCACAGCCCTATCCCAACGCTGCACTGAGATGTCCGGGTGTGAGAGCAGGCAGAGCACCAGTCCCATCTTCACAGGGTGATGCTGACCCCCAGCCTTGGGGCCTTGGGCATACGGAGCAGTGCTGGGCTGGGAGCCCCTGGAGCCTCCAGACACTGCAGGGGTCTCCTGTTCCTCTGTTCCTGCTGTTCTCCCACAGAGGAGCCTCTGCCAGGGGCTCCTGCCGCTCCAAGGCTGCAGCTCTTCCATCCCATTTCAGCCCAGCTGCCCTTTACTCTTTCACTGTGATCCCATCAGCCACCTAACTCTGGGAGAGCTGGAGTAAAACATCAGCCAGGGTTTCTTTTGGCTTCCCCCTTGGCCAGTCAAACTGGTCATGGATCCAAGCACCCAGGCTTACACCCACAGGAGGGCTTGGCCTTGGCTCCCCCCAGAGTGCAGTGCAGAGGAAATAATGCTCATTCCTCAGTGCTGAGTTAATCCACGCTGTCAGCTGCTGCTTTTGCAGCATTTAAATGTTAGAGATCATGTTACAGAATAGCTGCTTATCAGAAAGGTCTCTGGCAGCATTCGTGGCTGAAGCTGCTCCCACAGCACCTGCAGCCAGAGACTGCATGGCCCACCAGCTCCTTCTGCTGAGAAAAGGCTGATTTTAAACAGGGTCACTGAGTAGACTAACGGGGCACATAGCTGACATCTGCAGGCTGCTCCCCAGTGACACAACCTGCTTCACCTCCTCACGTGGCTCCTTTTGCACACACGTTACCTGAGAAGGTTACAGCAGCCACAGTGCCAGTGCTGGTAAAACCACACCGAACTCACAGGATCCAGTGCATCTGTCAGCACCTCCAAACTGCACTACTCCACATCTAATGCCCATTTCAGCTGACTTCCAAGCCTACTTCCCTAAACACAAATGAACAAAGAGGTACTGGAAAGGGGAACTGAAGGATCTGATGGACCAGCTGCAGAGCTGGAGGAGGAGCCCAAGGCTAACAGATCCCAAACCAGTGTCCAAAGGAGGGCAACAGAGCTGACCAGGGTCTGGAGCACAAGTCTGATGAGGAGCAGGTGAGGGAACAGGGCTTGGAACTAGGTGGTCTTTAAGGTCCTTTCCAACCCAAACCATTCTGGAATTCCACAGAACCCTTGAATGAAATGGATTGAAGACAATGAATCCCCTGGGACCCCTTGCTGTGCCTTCAGGTGCTTCACTCCACACAGGGTGAGCTGTGGCAGCTGATCTGATCTGCTCTGCTGCCTGGAAATGCCTCTGAGAAAATGCAGTTCCACCTTGTTTGAAGTGCACTGTGATGGCTTTAAAATGAAGGAGCCTTAAAAAAACCCTGGAATGCTGCTCCAGTGGTGTTTTAAAACATTATAAACTTCTGAAGAGAAGACTTGGCAGAGGGGAGGTTAAAAAGGGAATATTTTTTTGGCACTTACACTGCGGCCAATTTAAATTAGGTAACTGAATATCTATAAATTGTCTAATTAGGTCAACTTTCACTGCAGCCTCGGCCTGAAATGCCCCAGCAATAAGCTTTCTTCAGAGAATGTCTTTTACACCCCTTGATCCCACATAGTACTTCAAAATGATAATGATCCACTTAATCCTCATAACTGACTCGATGTTTTCCAGAAAACACTGACTTCAAACAAATACATTTCTCAGGAATGCATGTCTCTACATATGGAAGGATTTGTCCTGAAAACCATAAAATCTCCGTAACAGAGCTCTGCAGTACGGCTGCATAGTGGTGTAAATGGTGGCTTCAAAAGGGCAGTCATGTTTGCTTTTCATAAAGCACTGAAATGACAGAATTAACTAAGAAAAAAGCAATTTTGTTAAAATAAACCTGCCCTCTCGTTAATGAGAAATGAGGACTGATGTGGTCACAGGCCCATGTGGCCAGAGCTCGTGGAGTGCTGGGACCAGGCTCAGGCACAGGGTGTCCTGTGCAGGGCCAGGGGCTGGACTCAGTGATCCCGGGGGGCCCCTTCCAGCTCAGGATGTTCTCTGATTCCTCTGACCCCCGGCAGCAGCTCCTGCTCACTCTGTCCCATCACACCTGCAGTGTCCTCTCCTCTGCCCGATGTTGCTGAGACCCTCTGAACATCTCTGAGCACCTCTGAGAACCTTTGAGCTCCTCTGAGGACATCTGAGCACCACTGAGCTCCTCTGAACACCACTGAGCACCTCTGAGCACCTCTGAGCACCTCTGAGCCCTCCTGAGCTCCACTGAGAGCCTCTGAGAGCCTCTGAGCTCCTCTCCCTCCTGCCACCCATCTGTCCCAAGCCTCCTCAGCTCATTGCCCCATGTGCCTCTCTGACTTTGGGTGGGTGGTGGTCCCTGCTGAAATCCATTCTCTGGAGGACATTTCTGCACAGCAGTATTACCTCTCCTGTGCAGCCTGGAATTATGCCACCATCACCACCCTCTCCCTGTGTCTGGACTCCTGCTCCCCTCCCCTCTCAGTGTGGTTTCTAAGTGGCAATTAGAATTTTAATTAGGAATTTAAAGCACCAGCATCACGCTGGCACCCAGGCCAGGTGCCTGGGCTGCCTGAGCCTTGCTGCTGTCACAGGCAGCCCTGCAGGGACAGAGCCTTGGGGCAGAGAGCAGCAGTGCCAGTGCTGGAGCCTGGCGAGACAGGCCCTGTGCCCAGGGAGCAGACACATCCCTGGGCAGCTCTCACGAGGGAAGCCCTCCATTTGGCACTGGCATGCCACTGGGCTGTAGGAAATCATGGAATTGCTTATGTTGAAAAAGCCCTCTCAGACCATCCAGTCCAGCCACGTCCCAGCATTGCTGAGGAAGGACCCAGTAACCCTTCAGAGGCCACATCCACATGGCTTTTATGATTACTAGGAAGAGAAACTGGGAAAAAAGGACAAACAGGCGGCCAAAAACCTCACACTGAAATGCTGAATTTTCTCTCTGATTCGGCCATGGGATCTGTCCCTCCTCTTGCAGCTCCCAGCAAATACAAACCCTTTGCCTTTGTTTATCTGCTCAGAAACAGATCGTCACTCCCTAAATTAGGGCAACTCTGCAATGATTCCTTAATTGGTTTTATTTTTTTCCTGCCTTTCCAAATAGAATTATCAGGCAGTGCTGGCTCACCTTACAGAGGATTTTGGTTTTGGGAAGGGCAGCGGTCACATCTGACACACCTGGGGCTGCCCCAGGCCTGGGAGCACTGGGGGAACCTGGAGCCCCTGGGAACACCCCAAGATGAGACGCTGTGCCCCACATCAGCTGGTGCTGCCCCAACACTGTGCCCTGAGCCCAGCCGTGCCCAGCCGTGCCCCAAATCCACCCTGCTCTGTGCCCTGAGCCCAGCCTTGCCCAGCCTTGCCCCAGAGCCTCCCTGCTCTGTGCCCTGAGCCCAGCCTTGCCCAGCTGTGCCCCAAATCCACCCTGCTCTGTGCCCTGAGCCCAGCCGTGCCCAGCCATGCCCCAGAGCCACCCTGCTCTGTGCCCTGAGCCCAGCCTTGCCCAGCTGTGCCCCAAATCCACCCTGCTCTGTGCCCTGAGCCCAGCCTTGCCCAGCCATGCCCCAGAGCCACCCTGCTCTGTGCCCTGAGCCCAGCCTTGCCCAGCTGTGCCCCAAATCCACCCTGCTCTGTGCCCTGAGCCCAGCCTTGCCCAGCCATGCCCCAGAGCCTCCCTGCTCTGTGCCCTGAGCCCAGCCTTGCCCAGCTGTGCCCCAGAGCCACCCAGCTCCTCCTGCACAGCCTGTCTGTACTGCCCATTCCACCCACAGCATCCACGCATCCACACCTTATTGTCCCTCCTTCCCCACGTGCAGGACACCTCGATTGGGCACATTAATGCCCCTGTGCCTGCCCTGAAGCCCCAGAAGTGGTTTGGTGGAGGGTCTCCTCAGCCACAGCTCGGGCAGGCTCCTGAAGCACCACTTACAAAGCCAAATGTGCCTTTGGGGGATGTGACAAGACAGCATCCAAGCGATTTTGGGGACCTCAGGTCACACTGGCTGTGGTGGGGACTTGGGGACACACCGAGGGCTGCAGCAGGATGTGCCACTGCTCACAATGCAGCCCAGCAGCTGACCAGGAAAAACGTGTGCAGCACTTGTTCCCAACACCACAAACCTTATATTGACCAGAAGAGCTCAGAAATTGTGTACTCAAGCCTGGGGGAGAGGCTGCTCCCCATCGGTTACGCTGGGCTGGGCAGAAACAGCTCCACTCACATTACCCCAGCCGAGAATCAGCGTCTGGAATTTGCCTCCTGGAATCCCAGGTTACCTTCACCCTCAATCTCAGCTCCCTGACATCTTGGTTATTAGATAGATCATTTTTATGGATTATGTCATGCAAGGGCAACATTTTAATGAATAGTGGAATTAAATGTTTGCCAGAATTTTTTATATAAATGATCAATTACTGCTGGGTGCATTCATCACATTTATTAGCTCCTTCTAGAAACATTTCTCATCACTTGCAAATCGAAATGAGGTTGAAGTTGAATTTTATTTCTTCTTCAATTGCTTGTAGTAAATACAGTTCTTGCACATAAAGCAGTGGGGTTTTCATGTAATTCTTTTTATGACGCAGGATAAAATTCTTATTAAAATGCATATTCATTTGAGCCTTTTTCTGCTGGAGTACCAGCCCTGTGTTCCCACAGATTTTAGAAAACCATTATTAAGGAGAAAACATGGAAAGAAAATTCTAAATGTTCGCCATTTGGAGCTGCATCTCAAAGCAGAGGCCTTTTCCAAGGTGCTATTTCTGTGCTTAACAAGAGAGTTATTGCCTCTCCCATTGCCCCTTCCCAGCACATGCTCCTGCGGCTCCTCCTCCACCCCAGCTCTGCACCCTCGGGAGCAGCCAGCAGCCTGAGTGACCATGTGTGGCCAGCAGCCTGAGTGACCATGCATGGCCAGCAGCCTGAGTGACCACGTGTGTCCAGCAGCCTGAGTGACCATGCGTGGCCAGCAGCCTGAGTGACCACGTGTGTCCAGCAGCCTCAGTGACCACGTGTGTCCAGCAGTCTGAGTGACCACGTGTGTCCAGCAGCCTCAGTGACCATGCATGGCCAGCAGCCTGAGTGATCATGTGTGTCCAGCAGCCTGAGTGACCACGTGTGTCCAGCAGCCTGAGTGACCATGCATGGCCAGCAGCCTGAGTGACCACGTGTGGCCAGCACCCTCAGTGACCATGTATGGCCAGCACCCTCAGTGACCATGTGTGTCCAGCAGCCTGAGTGACCACACGTGTCCAGCAGCCTGAGTGACCATGCATGGCCAGCAGCCTGAGTGACCACGTGTGGCCAGCAGCCTCAGTGACCACGTGTGTCCAGCAGCCTGAGTGACCATGTGTGGCCAGCAGCCCGAGTGACCACACGTGGCCAGCACCCTCAGTGACCATGCATGGCCAGTACCCTCAGTGACCATGCATGGCCAGCAGCCTGAGTGACCACACGGGCTCTCCGTCCCTGCTCCATCAGGAAGCGGCTCCGTGCTGGCTCAGGGAATGTTCTTTGTGGGGTCTCATTTCACAGGAGCCCCTTTTACAGCTGCCCCAGCCTCTCTGCGTGCTCGGGGGCTGAAGGAATGGGGTTAATTAGTCCATGTTGATAAATCACGGTGGGCTCCGAGCGCTGTGTGTATGAGTGCACACATAAATAATACCCAGACGCCACACCCCAGCTGGGGAAGCAGCTCTGTTCCTCCTGACCCAGCTGGTTATTCCCTGGCTTGGTGAGCCCATTGTCCCAGCTGCATTCCCAGCTCTTTCAGCACATGGTGCACTGGAACTGCAGTGCAGTGCAGTGGCCCTGAGGTGTGTGTGCTCCACAGGCTTGTGAGCATTCCCCATTTCTGCCATCATTCTGCCCCAGGAACTGGGGCTGGATGGGATCACATTTCACAGAGAGATTTAGATTCACATCTGCTTTACCATGTGCTACTGATAAATGTCTGCATGTGATAATGTAGGTGAGAAATAACATGATAACGGATGGAGAGATCAGATCTAACAGGAGCTGGAGGTGGTTTTTCTCAGACAGATCAGTTTCTCAAATCAGATCCTTCTCTCCACTGGACGGGGTGGGGAAGGCATTAAAGGAAAAGTCAACCCAACAGCATGACAAATTATGTTCTAAAATAGAGGGAAGTGCACACTGATTATATCAAACGTAGCTTAAAAGCACAGAGCTCTATCCCAAAATTGTTTTCTGATGTGCAAGCAGTTGCTAGGCCAGCCACACAAGGAAGGGGCCGCTGTGCTGGGTGGGGTCGGGGCTGTCCAGGGCTGTGTGCCTGGCACTGTCCAGACTTGTGTGCCCGGGCACTGCGGGGCTGTCCGGAGCTCTGTGCCCAGCACAGTCTGGAGCCCTGTGCCCGGGCACTGTGGGCCGGGGCTCTCCCAGCTGGGCAGGGGCTGCCAGAGGGCAGGGGCTGCTGCACAAGGGCGCAGCCAACACGGCCTGGCACCACCGAGCTCCTGACTGGAACTCCACAGACCCTTTGGTAAAATTGTCTGCTTCCCACTCGTGTGAGAAATGAGGGAATTACGGAAGTGTGGCATAGGAAATGACAGGGAAAGGTTTCGGCAAAGCCCAGGTGTTGGAGTGCCAGGCCTGAGGTTTAACCAGAGTTTTGTCCCAGGTGCTGAGATGTGTCCGTGAGGGCGGGTCTCACCACAGGAGAAGCCCTTTCCCATATTCACAATTAAGAGGAGCGGGAACTGCTCCTCAGTGCCCTGCCAGCTGCAGGCACGGTGCTGTGGCTGCTCAGAGCACCACCAGGGAAGATGTGAGCATGGAATGGGAGCGGGGATCTGCACTGCTCCAGGGAAGGAAGTTGTCATCGTCACAGTCACTCTGGCTCCTGAACCCTGGGCAAACAGCACCGTGGCATTTATTCCTGTTGCTTCTCTTTCCACGGTGTGCAGCCTTTGGAACAAGCCCCTCATATTGTTCCTGGGGCTTCATTCCTCAGCCTGGCCAAGGGTTTGTTGGGCAGAGGCACCGAGGGACAGGTTGGCTGTCCCACCTGTGGGCAGGCAGCACGTGCACCACAGCCAGCCAGCCTCTGCATTTTCCTGGCTGCATTGGTCTCTGTGGGCAGAGTTATTCTAATGAAGTACCTTTTTGTGCAAGGAGACTTTCCTGGGAGGCCGTGCCCTGATGGGCACGGTGCAGCCTGCTGCCAGGCTTGCCCAGGTCCCTCCTTTGCCAGGTTAATGGCATCACAGGAATCCTGCCTGCATGGGCTGGTGACGCACGGCCAGCTGCACGGGGTGGGTCTCTGCAGCCCCCTGGGAGCTGCTGGTGCCTCTGTCTGTGCTTCTGCTGTGCTCAGCAAGCCCTCTGTGAACCCAGAGCTGCTATCAGAGCTCCATGGTCCTCTGGTGACTGCCAAAGCCTGTGTGTGAGAGGGCAGCGCTCCTTGTTCCAATGTGAAATGCCATATGGAATTTCACTAAAGCTCTTCAGTCCTGTGTGTCAGAGGAACATAGCACACGTTTTTACCAGCAAAGGCCCTGGATCAGAAAGCAGGGGAATATGTGCAGTGCTGTGTGTGGGTAGCGCCGGTGCCAGTGCCAGTCTCTCCGGCAGTGCCCTCACAGCACAGGGTGAGGGTGCTGTGGATTCCAACCGCCCCATTTCCCCTTGCAAATGCTTCCAAGTGTAATTTTGTTCTTTGGGTTTCCCAGAAGGACTGGGCAGCTGTCAGCCTGTCCGTGGGTGTGTGCCTGGGAGGGGTCGGTGCCACACAGGCTGTCCTGAGCCACCCAGCGCAGCCTGGCTGGGCACCTCGGGCTGCTTTGGGTGGAGACACATAATTAGTGGGTTTCAGTACCTCATTTGGCTGCAGAGATCATTTTTAACTATCTGTTCTGCTCTGTGGCTGGAGACTCATGCCTGGAAAATAGAAAAGGGGGGCTGCTGAGGGAGTTATTTCTGCTCCTGCTCCACAGGGCAGAGCACAGCTGTGGCTATGCAGACACACACAGTTTTACCAGTACAATCCAGTGTTCCCCCAGCCCAGGGTGGTGCTCCACATGAGCTGCAGCCTGCAGAGGCACAGAGCAGGGACTGCAGGGACAAAGTGCTGCCTTGGCAGATGCACCACTTCAGTCTCAGCACGCCCTGAATGCTGCTGACCGGTCTGCACTGTGGAGCAAACCAGCTCTGGGCAAGTCCTGCCCTTGACGTCATCCATGCCTTGCTCTCCCCCTTCCCACGGGGTGGTGAGTGGTGAGCACAAGGGCCATCACCAGCAGAGCCATTGCCACCAGAGCCATCGCCAGCAGAGCCATCACCAGCAGAGCCACTGCCACCAGAGCCATTGCCACCAAAGCCATCCTCCCTGGAGCCACTGCCACAGCCCTGGCCTTATTCTTGCCCTGCTCCCTTGATCATTTCTCTCCCCACATGCTGTGAGTTCATCCCACCCCAATCCCTGCTCAGGGTGACCCAGAGCTCCACTTCTGCTCACAAAACTGTTTTTCATGGTGTCACCTGGGAAGAAGAGCCCTGGAGGCACTTAACAGCCACTCAGGGGAGGCCGTTTGCCACAAGGGCCTCCCTCATTAGAGGGGGCACACGTGCCCCAGTGTTCAGGTGACCCCAAATATCCCAAGCCCACCATCCCATTCATGGCAGGCTTTTTCCCTCTGGGGCTCATCTGCTTACTCAGTTCTAAGATGTGCAGTAGGAAATGGATTATTTTGATCACTCCCAAGTTACTATGGTGTTTTTTTGCAAGGAAAACTGCTATTTTAGGGCTATGGAAACAGACCTTAAAATATTGAAAGCCAAGAATACCTTGTGTTCTCCATTTCTCTGCTGGATGGATGTGCTCAGCCATGAGAGCAGCTCTGTCCCAGCACCTCCTGCCTTGTGCACCAGCCCCATCCTTCACCCACGTGTCCTAGCAGCAGCAGCTGGTGTGTGGGTGAAGCTCCATCTGCCCCTGAAGCCACATCTGTTCTGGAGGGCGTGGAGCAGCTGCACAGGCCCTGCTGTGCCCACGGTGAGGGCAGTGCTCCTGGGCTGCCAGGCTGGAGGGCTTGGCACAGCCTGGCACAGACACAGCCACAGCCACAGGGCTTTGCCAGCAGGGCAAGGTGAGCTCAGCTCAACAGCACCATTTCCTTTTGTGTGTGTGCTCTTCTGGCCTTCCCAAAGCTCTCCAGCATTTGTCTCAGCCTGTTTCCATGGGGGCATCCATGGATACAGCCAGCGTGCCCTGTGACACTCAAGGACAGCAAATCCAACAGCCACGAGGGCAGGAGCTCAGTGAACCTTTCCTCTCAGGACAGGATGAGGTGCAGCTAGTATTTCCTACTTGGAAACTCACCAAAGGTTAAAATGTTCTTTCAAAGTTTTGCCCGAACATTTTCCTTGAGCAGGACATGCCTCCACTCATGGAGGTAGCACTGCAGCCCCTTCTGAAGGCGGCTGGGTGGGAGCAGGAGCAGGAGCAGGAGCAGGAGCAGGAGCAGCCCAGGTGGGTGCCGTGACATCGGTACCCACGTGGCCCCCGGACAGTGTCACCGCCTGGCCACAGCTGGTGTGAGAGAGAGCTCGGAGCGGCAGCAGAGCTGACAGGGAAGGGAGCACGGGGGGCTTGGCACCCTGATGGGGAAGGAAAGCAGGGGGCACTTGGCACCACCCCAGCCCCAGCAGGCCGAGGGCCCAGGTCCTGCTCAGGAGCTCCTGGAGGCCTCTGTGGGAAATGCTCGGTTCTGGGTCTGGGTTCCATCCCCGCCGTGCCGGGACGAGCAGACCCGGGATTCAGTTGCAGTGCTGTGGCTGGGAGCAATTCCCCAGGGCGGGGAGCCCTGTGCCGTGCAGCCCCGTGCAGTGCAGCCCTGTGCCGTGCAGCTCTGTGCAGTGCAGCTCCGTGCCGTGCAGCCCTGTGCAGTGCAGCCCCGTGCCATGCAGCCCCGTGCCATGCAGCCCTGTGCCGTGCAGCTCCGTGCCGTGCAGCCCCGTGCAGTGCAGCCCTGTGCCGTGCAGCTCTGTGCAGTGCAGCCCCGTGCAGTGCAGCCCCGTGCAGTGCAGCCCCGTGCAGTGCAGCTCCGTGCCGTGCAGCCCCGTGCAGTGCAGCCCTGTGCCGTGCAGCCCCGTGCAGTGCAGCTCCGTGCCGTGCAGCCCCGTGCAGTGCAGCCCCGTGCAGTGCAGCCCCGTGCCGTGCAGCCCCGTGCAGTGCAGCCCCGTGCCGTGCAGCCCCGTGCAGTGCAGCCCTGTGCCGTGCAGCCCCGTGCAGTGCAGCCCCGTGCAGTGCAGCCCTGTGCCGTGCAGCCCCGTGCAGTGCAGCCCCGTGCAGTGCAGCCCCGTGCAGTGCAGCCCTGGGCTCTGCAGCTCCCACAGCCTGAGGGACGCGTCCTGGCAGCTCCCGAGCTCTTCTCCGGGACCTGTGACTCACAGGAGGAAGACAAACCACTCTTCCTTCCCTACAACTAAAAAGAAATCGTCATTTTCCAAAGGATTACCATTCTGTGCAAATGAACCAAAAGAGTGGAGTGTGCTTTCCTTTGGCATCCCAGGCTGCCCTGCCCTGCAGAGCTCTCTCTCTCCCTGCTGCTGTTCCCGGCGCGGCCAGGAGATGGGATGCTCGGCTCGGGATGCTCGGCTCCATCACGCTCGGGATGCTCGGCTCGGGATGCTCCACTCGGGATGCTCGGTTCGGGATGCTCCGCTCGGGATGCTCGCTCGGGATGCTCCGCTCGGGATGCTCGGGATGCTCCACTCGGGATGCTCCGTTCGGGATGCTCGGGATGCTCGCTCGGGATGCTCCACTCGGGATGCTCGGTTCGGGATGCTCGGGATGCTCACTCGGGATGCTCGGTTCGGGATGCTCGGTTCGGGATGCTCCGCTCGGGATGCTCGGGATGCTCGGGATGCTCCACTCGGGATGCTCGGTTCGGGATGCTCGGGATGCTCGGGATGCTCCACTCGGGATGCTCCACTCGGGATGCTCGGTTCGGGATGCTCGGGATGCTCGGGATGCTCCACTCGGGATGCTCCGTTTGGGATGCTCCACTCGGGATGCTCGGTTCGGGATGCTCGGGATGCTCGGGATGCTCCACTCGGGATGCTCGGTTCGGGATGCTCCACTCGGGATGCTCGGTTCGGGATGCTCGGGATGCTCGGGATGCTCCACTCGGGATGCTCCGTTCGGGATGCTCCGCTCGGGATGCTCGGCTGGAGCTGCCACATGTGTTCCAGCTGCTGAGATTCACCCGCTTCAACCCGGACGCAGCCTCACACCCTCACCAGTCCCAGGGCTCCCCAGAGCCTTTTGTTCAGTCAGGTTTGATTATTGGGCAGAAAACAAGGATTTTGTCCCACAGCTCTGACCAGCCCTGTCCAGCACCCCTGAAACCTTCTGTTCAGGGAGTTTAAGAAGCCTCCCCTGAGCTTCCATCACTGCCTGGTTTCTCACTGGTTTGAGAACTCACTGGGGTCACTGTGGATTCCATGGGAGTTTCTGGGGCCTCTTCTACCAAGGAACAGGCAACAGGACAAGAAGAAATGGCCCAAGTTGTGCCAGGGAAGGTCTAGGTTGGATATTAGGCAAAATTTCTTCTTGGAAAGGGCTGTCTGGCGCTGGCACAGCTGCCCAGGGCAGTGGTGGAGTCCTTATCTCCGAAAGGATTAAAAAGCCACGCAGATGTGGCACCTGGGGACAGGGGTTAGTGCTTGGCAGTGCTGCAGGCACTCATCCCACGGCTCCACAGGAGCTGCAGAGCCCCCAGCACTGCTCCATCCCTGCTTCAGCCCCAGCAGGGCTCACAGACCCTGCTCACTCTGCTCAGCCATGAAAACAAGCCAGACTCTCAGTGCCTCAACGACACAGCCAGGACTGAAGTGCTGCCCTTTGCATGCACACTTGAATTTTACAAGTGAAATGCAGCCTGCAGAAGAGCCAGCACAGGTTCTGCTCCAAACAATTTGGAGAAAAACATTACTTCATTTGCAATTTCATCCTGCAGCTGCAATTTAATCCTTCAATCCCCACAGCAACAGTTTCCTTGTAAATTACCAGCGTGAAATATATTAGGAAATTAAAGTAGCTTCTTTGGCACTCATGTTTTTGTTCTTTCTTATCTTCCTGGTCTATTTTTAGGATACAAGATGTTATTGATCAAAATCTCATAAAAATGATTTATAATAGTTAATAATTACTGTATTAATGCACCAGACTGCAGCAGAATTAATGCAGGCTGTGTGTGCTGGGCTGGGTTCGGCACTGCGCACTCAGCAGCAGCAAAGCAGGCCCCGGGGCTGTGGGGGATGTCCCAGAGAATGTCCTCATGCTGGGACACGCCAGGGGTGGCACTGGGGAGCCGTGGCCATGGTGCTCCATTCCCAGCCCAGGGTGCCCAGGGGTGCTGCAGGCACGGGGCTGGGGGCAGCAGGGCAGGCTGGGCAGGTGTGGGTCACTGGGACCAGGGCAAAGCACCCCCAGCAATGGCAGGGTTAGACAAAAGTTCTGTGAACCCCTGAGTGGTGCTGCAGCACAAAGGGCCTGACCCATCTGGCACCGTGAGGACGGGGCAAGGGACCCTGGCGCGGTGGAGCAGCAGCAGCGCCCGTTCCTGCACCCCTGGGATGTTCCCGGGCAGGGGCATCCCTGGGGCAGGGCAGGGCTGGGCTGGGCTGTGCCTCTGGCCCTGCCCCTGTCCAATTCTGTGTCACACAAGGTCACATTAAAACGCTGCCAAGCCCTGCCTGACACAGCTCTACTCCCAGGCTCACAGCAGGAGCAGATCCCTGGATCTGCTCCATGGATCCCAGTCCCCCTGCAGTGCAGGACGATCTGTCCTGTCTGTGCTGCTCCCCCATCCCTTCCCTCTGCACTGGGACCAAACCATCACTGTGGAACAGCTCTTTAACAAGTCCTTGCACTCCCCTCGCTGCTGAGGCCAGGCTGGTGTGGGCCTGAAATGCTTTTTGTGAGGAGCCACAGCTCTCCAGACAGCCCATTCCTGAGCACAGGGAGAGTTCCAGCCCACCAGCCTCTCCCAGGCTGGTTCTGGTGAACCACTGGAGCAGAAACCCAGACATTATGCGGTGCAACCCAGATCCAGCAGGAGGGACTTGCCAAGGAATCAAAGCTGGGATCGCAGAGACCACTGAAGGCTCGCTGTGAGATCCACAATGCATTGGTGGCAGCTTTGCACCTCTCCTCACTGGGCCTGGGGAGAGCAGGGCCAGGCAGGCTGTGCACAGCTGGCAGGGCTGTGCTGGCACCCAGAGCACTCTGGTTTGTGCCCCCAGCCCACACCAAAGCAAACATGAAGCTGAGCAGCCTCCTGTCGCTCCAGCATCAAGGAAGAGCCCAGCATGAACCCAGCACATCCCACCCAGCTCCCAGACAGGCTGGAAACCCTCCAGTGATCCAGCTGGAAGGAAAAACAGGATGTTTTCCTGCACCAGAAACCTCTGACTGACCCAAACGAGCTCTGGGAAGTGGTGACAGTGACAGAGCAGATGACAGGAGTGAAGGGGTTTGCCGTGTATCCCATGAGAAAGAGCCTTTCAGTATATTTAGCATTTCACTGCACCAGATTGGAGAGAGAGCACAATTTGATCCAGGCTTTAATCCCAAGGGCTGGCCTTCCTCCCCAGCCAAAGAGCACCATGAATTTAATGAGACAAGTTCTCCCTCTACAGATCTTTTTGGTAGTGATAAAAACCTGTAATAACCAGCCATGTGTCTTTGTCACAGTCCCTTGATTTCAGGCATCTGCAAAAGCTGAATACCCACAGAAAACGCAAGGAAGAGGCAGGTTCCTCATGATGCCATAAAAACGGGGTGCTTTCCTTGCACCCTTTGCAGAATCCACCAGTTAAAATACCAGCACTAAGCTACCAACAGCTGCTCTGAGATTTTGGGGTGTTTTGGTTTCTTTGTTTGTTTTCCTCCCTCCAGTGTGTCTCCATCCCATCCTGAGAGCTAAAACACCCCAAAAAGCAGCCCTATTCAGCGTCAGAACAGTGTCAGGTGCCTAAAACACTAATCTCTGCTTCAGAAAGGTGCCCCTGCAGTCCAGGGGATATTTTATCCATCAGTGGCCACTGTCAGCGTTTCACAGTGCAGCTGTCACCCCCGCTGAGGGGACAGAGGGCTCGGTGCTCAGAGGCAGGAGCTGAGAGGGGACACTGGCTGCCTCGGGTCACACACAGCTCCTGCTGGGACACGGCCAGGGCTCCGGATCCAGCACTTTCCAGCTCGTCAGCACATTCGGAATGTTCTCCGGCAGGAAGGAAATGCAGACAGCAGCACTGCAGGCACAGCGCTGCTGCAGCACGAGCCGTGTGCTGGGCAGGGAGTGCTGGCATGGCAGGGGCGTGGAGGAGCTGTCCCTGCCCCATGGCACAGCTCCATGGCACAGCTCCGTGGCACAGCCCCATCCCACTGCTCCATCCCACTGTTCCATCCCACCGCTGCATCCCATCCCACCCCATCCCATCCCATCCCATCCCATCCCATCCCATCCCATCCCACCCCATCCCATCCCATCCCATCCCATCCCATCCCATCCCATCCCATCCCATCCCATCCCACCCCATCCCATCCCATCCCATCCCATCCCATCCCATCCCATCCCACCCCATCCCATCCCATCCCATCCCATCCCATCCCATCCCATCCCATCCCATCCCATCCCATCCCACCCCATCCCATCCCATCCCATCCCATCCCATCCCATCCCATCCCACCCCATCCCATCCCATCCCATCCCATCCCATCCCATCCCATCCCATCCCATCCCATCCCATCCCACCGCTGCATCCCACCCCATCCCATCCCATCCCATCCCACCCCATCCCATCCCATCCCATCCCATCCCATCCCATCCCATCCCATCCCATCCCATCCCATCCCATCCCACCCCATCCCATCCCATCCCATCCCATCCCACCCCATCCCATCCCATCCCCTTATCCCATCCCCTTATCCCACCCCATCCCACCCCATCCCATCCCATCCCATCCCATCCCATCCCATCCCATCCCATCCCATCCCATCCCATCCCATCCCATCCCATCCCATCCCACCCCATCCCATCCCATCCCATCCCATCCCATCCCATCCCATCCCATCCCATCCCCGGGTACGTCCAGCCTGGGGACGGTCAGGGCGGTGCACGGGCAGTGACACGAGGGTGGCACCGTGCCCTGGCAGCTCTGTGCATCGCTGCCCTCTCCCTTGCCTTTGGCAGGGCAGCTCTGGGGCACCCAGGGCCCCCCAGCTGACGTGGGCTGGGGATGGGAGAGGGCTGGGGGGGCTGCACCTGGGGGGGTTTGGGGGCACTGGGGGGTGGATGGAGGCTGCTGCTGCTGGCCTGCACGGCGCTCAGGGCCCTGCTCCTGCCTCGGTTTGCTCTGCAGCTGCGTTGCTGGAAGGATTGCTGTCATTTTCTCCATTGGCATGTGGTGACCGGCCTTCAGCAGCGTGGCAAGGAATTAACCCAGCCAGAGGGGAATCTCCCGTGGGAAACGCTGCCATTCTGACACTCAGCTTTATCCAAAATGAGGGTGGCAAGAGGAGACACGGAGCAGTTTCACAAGACTTCAGCTCAAAAACAGCTAAAAGAGCTGTCCCAGCAGTCGGAAATCTCAACATGAAAATGTGATTTAAAATCTTTCATTTCAAATTACCGTTTTAGAAGAACAATTTAGCCAAAGATTTACACTCCCACTGAAACTATTCCAGGGAGAAATGTTCCACTGACTTTAATGTGGAACATGAAGGAGCTTAATATGTAACAACCAATGTGACTGTGCTCGTGTGTGCTGTTCTGCACTGGGAGAGCAGCTATTTCTGATCTCTTTTCCATGAAGTCCTATGTGGAATAAAGTAAATGTAAAGGATATATGGATAGATGTTATCAGAGAAACCCAGTCTGAAACTCAGATGGACACTGACTTTGTTCCTTTAATCAACTCCCATTCCAACCTAATTTGCATTGATCGTGAATGTGGAGATGGATTTCAGACCCACTGCAAACAGTGCTGCTCCTGTTTGCAAACATCCACTTTGCACTTACAAACTGCTGGATTTTCAGGTCCTCAAGGGTAAAAAAAAAGTACCTGGGAATAAATTCTGATATATGGATGCTCCAGAGTACTCTGGAATAGAATACTGGAGCAAACAGGCTCCCTGCATCCCTCTTGGCTCGGTTTCTTAGTGAGCACCAAACCCACGTTTCCTAGTGATTTAAATTGCTGTTCTTTTAAAGCTGATCCAGCCTGGAGCCAATAATTCCTCACATCAGCTTCTCGACCATTTTGTAAAAGTTCTGGTGACAAAACTGTGCCTTGGGATCTCCTCCACGTCAGCCAGAGGGAGCCCAGCAGGTGACAGAACCTGGAGAGTGTTGGAAATGTCCGGAGAGTGTTGGCAATGTCCAGAGAGTGTTGGAAATTTCCAGAGAGCATTGGAAATGTCCGGAGAGCGTTGGAAATGTCCGGAGAGTGTTGGCAATGCCTGGAGAGTGTTGGCAATGTCCGGAGAGTTTTGGAAATATCCGGAGAGTGTTGGAATTGTCCGGAGAGTGTTGGAAATATCCGGAGAGTGTTGGAATTGTCCGGAGAGTGTTGGAAATGTCCGGAGAGTGTTGGAAATGTCCGGAGAGTGTTGGAATTGTCCGGAGAGTGTTGGCAATGTCCGGAGAGTGTTGGCAATGTCCGGAGCATGCCGGGGTGAGCAGGGCAGTGTCACAGGCTGGGGCAGTGCACGGGCTGAGGGGCTGGGGGGCTGACCCAGACCCAGGCCATGGGGACAGACCCTGCCTTGGGGAGGCTGTCCCCAGGGCACTGTGCCCCCCTCGGGCAAGCTGGGGCCCGGCTCTCCCACCCAACCGGTTTGCAGCCAGCAGGGCAAGTGCTGGGAGCTCCTCTGGCATCCCCTGAACAAAGCACTGCCAGGGTTTGATGTTTGCTCCGCACATTCACACTCCTCTGACAGGGAGGGCGTCTCTGTGAGGAAAAGTGGGGCTGCCTGGGGATGCAGGGACACAATTGGGTCCCCAAAATGGGCCCACTCTTCTGGTGCGCCACCAAATCACTGTCCTTAAGGCACTTCTCTGGTAAGAGATGTTTCAATAATTCATTACCTGCCATAATTTAAAAACCTCACTCTGAATATGGGGCTGTCTTCCTCTTGTTCAGCTTTTCCACCAAAAGAGAAAAAAAATCACTGTTCTTTTAATTTCAAACACAATCAATATCAGTCTATACAGTCCAAGGTTCATTGCTTTCAGGCAACCACTCATAAATATTCATTAGAGAATTAAAGAGCTATTAACAAGGGTAACTGTTGAGGAGCATTTTTTAACTGTCTCCCACAAGAAATGAAATTTGCATTTCTCGATGCAGAAACCCACAATGAGCAATGGCTCCTTGCATGACAATAACCTGCCAGGTAAAAGCCGGTGGGAAGGCAGGAGCCCCCCTGCTCCCCACACAAAGGATGGAGCAGATGAAGGAACCCTTGTGGTGACCCTGGCTCACTCCATCCTGCCCAGCCCTGACCCCAGCAGCCTGTGCCTCCGCTCCCTGCGCTGCAGCAGCACAAAACTCCTCTCTCCTGCTCTGATTCATCCTCATTTGCGCACCACGGTCACTGCCTCCACATTCCCTCTGATCCATTCCCCAGAGGACCCTTCACCCTGCCAGCTGCTGGGGATGAGTTCTGCTGGTATTTATCCCAGCCCAAGGCTGATGAGGGGACCAGCATCTCTCACCCCCGCACGGCTCTGCTCTGGGGCTCTGTGCTGCTCCCCCTTGCACACAGGGACCTTTACTGGCCACTCACACTCACCTGGCAGCTCCATCACCCTGGGTCCCTGGAGTATTTTAGCTAAGAACCCAGGCAGGGCTTTCTTAGCTCAAACCAGGGGTCTGGGTGGGAGCAGGAGGAGAATGATCATTGTGGGGGCAGTGAAGGTGGGTCAGCCGGTGGGCTGTGCTGGGGGGCTGCCACCAGCCCCACGAGTGAGGATTCCCCACGTGCTGACTCTGGGCTGTGCAGCACCACCGAGCCCGTGGAGCTGCTGGGTTTTTCTGCAGCTGCAGCAAATGGAAATGCATCAGTGAATCCCAGGGGAGGATCTGTTATGTGAAGCAATTACTTCTCAACCTGAAGGACAAGGCAGGAGTCACCTCCTTTTGCATCTCTTATAAAGCACAATTCCATAATTAATATCAGTTCTTGGCATTTGTAAAGTCAGGGTGTCTGGGAACAGGGAGCCCAGCTCAGCCTGAGGTTCCCTCAGCTGGGGTCACCGTGACACATGAGATTTTCCCCAACGGATGGGCAGTCTTGGGTTTTGCCCTGGGAGTCCCAGATCTGTGGGTCCAAGGCTCCCACAAAATGCAGGAGAGTCCTCAGCAGCCTGAATTCATTTGGCTCCAATGGAGAATTTCCAGGGCTCTGCAAGAGGAAAGAAATACTGACAAGCACCAACAGAAGAGGTGCCTTTGCTCCAGGGGTTGTTTGCTGCTGCAGCCCGTGGCCTTGGGAAGGACAGAGACACTGGGCTGGTGCCCAAGTTCCCACTGGTGATTTCTCCTTCCAGGTCTGAACCACCTCAGTGTGGATTGCAGGGGGAGGAACAGACCCACTGAGCCAATCCTGACTCCCAGAACTCCTGCAGGACACTGAATTCCCATTCTGCTCCCACCAAATTAGCCATAAGTTATTTCCTCCATCCCTGAACATGTTTTGAAATTGCAAAGTTACTGTGGCCAGGAGCTCTCCCATTTTTCTGTAAAACCACAGTGAGCTATATATACATGTAGATATGCATACACACGCACACAAACACAGCTGTGCCTATGTGTGTATATATATATATATATGTACACACACAAAAATACATGTACAAGTAAGCTAAGCCCACGTCGGGCAGTGGGGACCATGCTGAGGTGTGGCAGTGCCCAGTGAGTACCTGCTGCTCCACACTGGTGCTGTGCCAGCCCCAGCACCACGTGCCAGGCCCTGGGAAACAGGGGATGGAAATTCCTCCCTCTGCCAGACCAGTGACGGGCAAGCAGCAGCACACATGTACGCTCTGGAAAAAACCCTGTGTCCCTTAGAGAGCTTTTCAAAGCCAAGCTCTGTGCCTCCATTCTCATGGGGTGACTCTCCCCGTGGATCCTGAGTCACAGCCTGGAACAAAGGCCAGTGGCACACAGGATGCTGAGGGCTCTCTGAAGTCATACGAGTTAGGAAACATTTTCTGACTTTCAGGAATGATTCATGACTTCTACATTTCTGGGTTGGACGTTTTCCTTAGTCACCGGCAGGGTTTCAGTGATAGATGAGCCTCTCAGAGCCTTCAGCTCTCATTTTCACATCCAGACTTTGGAACTTCATCTCTGCATTATATGTTATGCAGCTCCTTTTTTCCCCCTCTCTCTGAAGATGTTGTTAATCTGTCTGTTTCTAGCTTGCAGAAAAATCTGAGACTTGCTGTGACTTTCTGCTCTGTCCCAGGAGGTGGCCAGTGGCAGGGGTGCAGTGTCAGGGCAGAGAGGTGGCTCCTGTGTTTTGCGGAGAAAAGAAGAAACCTCACAACTTTATGAAAGTTGTAAAGCTAGGTATGTTTATTACAGCGCCGGACACATGCGGAGAAAACTCTCCTCAAAAAGGGCATGCGTACCTCTGAGAACTTCACATCTCCTTTTATCCCCCTCTCAAATACATATGCATACAGTTTCACAATAGGTTCATACATATTCATTTTTATGGGTTTCGTGTGACTTTTACCACCAGTTCCTTTTTATCAGAAAGAATTCCGAGGTCAGGCTGACTTGCCCTTACAGCAATCCCTGTCTCTCTCTATCATCTTCTGTCTCCTCCCCTTTATCTCTGTCCTTCGCTGAAGTAACTTCACTGAGCTTAGGCCTTGCAGTCTGGCTAAATAACTACGATTTCTAACCACAGAGTCAACTCAAAAATGTACATTTCACCTAAATTAAAATGGATTTCTATCCTGGAAAATTTTCACTTTGCTTCAGCTGCTGCTGGATGCTGGGTGTTTCCTCCAGGCATTGTCCTCCTGCAGCCTTTCTCCTGCAAGTGAGGTAACTGCAAAACACAAAGCTAAAAGCAGGAATTAAACCCAAGGAAAGGTACCGCCCAGAGTTAGCTTGATGGAATATAAAGATTTAAAGATACACGCATCCAAGAGGGTGAAACTAAAGACTAAGTATTTGCAAATACTTAGTCTTTAGTTTGAGGGAGTTTAATTTGAGGGAGTCACAACTCCCTCAGTCAGTGCAGGGACACCGGGAATTGGAATGGGATCAGGATGGGATTGGGATGGAATTGGAATGGGATTGGGATGGAATTGGGATGGGATTGGGATGGGATTGGGATGGGATTGGGACGGGATTGGGATGGAATCAGTATGGGATTGGGACGGGATTGGGATGGGATTGGGATGGGATTGGGATGGAATCAGTATGGAATTGGGATGGAATTGGAATGGAATCAGGATGGGATTGGGACGGGATTGGGATGGGATTGAGATGGGATTGGGATGGGATTGGGATGGGATTGGGATGGAATCAGTATTCAATTGGGATGGAATTGGAATGGAATCAGGATGGGATTGAGATGGGATTGGGATGGGATTGGGATGGAATCAGTATGGAATTGGGATGGAATTGGAATGGGATCAGGATGGGATTGGGACGGGATTGGGATGGGATTGAGATGGGATTGGGATGGGATCAGGATGGGATCAGGATGGAATTGGAATGGAATTGGGATAGGATCAGGATGGGATTGGGATGGGATTGGGATGGGATTGGGATGGGATTGGGATGGAATTGGAATGGAATTGGGATGGGATCAGGACAGCCTGGTGCTCGCCAGCCCCCAGCAGCATTCGAGCAGGTGGCCCCAGGGCTCAGGAACTCTGGCTGCTGCCCCCTGCCCAGCAGTGCCTGCTGTGCTCGGAGGGTAAATTTCACATCATCACAAGTCACTAAAAACAACCATGGGCTAAAAACGTGGATTTTGCCACTGTGCTGTGTAGAAATGTGACAGAGCTGTGAGGAGTCAGTGCTATCAGGGTGCTCAGTGTGAGCTCCTCTGCTCTGTGGCTGCACAGGGAGCGGTGGCAGGGATAACTCACACTCTCAAGGGCAGGGCACCTGAGAAACCTGGGTTGGCTGGGCAAATCTGAAGGCAAATCAAATTAAATTATTAAAGAAAAACTCAAGGCGTCACCAGACGATGCAGGCACCAGACAGCCTGAGAGAGCTGTGGCTATTCAGCCCGGAGAGGAGAAGGCTCCAGGGAGACCTTAGAGCTCCTTGTAGTGCTTAAAAGGGCTCCAAGAGACCAGGAGAACAACTTAAAAATTCCCCCGGGAAGCACTTCCTCAGTTTTCCTAAGACTCACCACATTTAAAGTTTCCATTTCCCCAAGTGTCATATAGTGTCCCTCAAGGAACTCCTGGATGTTAGTAAATGCCAAAGCCTTTATTTGTGAAACATTTGTGCCAAGCTGTAGCTGAACTGATCACCTCTCTTCCTGTGAATAAATGTGAATGGAAAACTTTCCAGGGTGACTCACGGCAGGTGTGTTTGACACTGCATGCTCAGTGACAGCTGTAGGAATGAATACTGGGCCCCTTGCGGGGTTTTGTCCTCCCTCGTGCTGCTGGGATTTGCAGAAATGGTTTGTGAGTCACAGAGGCAGGGAGGTGGCAGGGCAATGGCAGGGAGGTGGCAGGAGGTGGCAGGAGGTGGCAGGAGGTGGCAGGGGGTGGCAGGAGGTGGCAGGGCAATGGCAGGGCAATGGCAGGGAGGTGGCAGGGCAATGGCAGGGAGGTGGCAGGAGGTGGCAGGGGGTGGCAGGAGGTGGCAGGGCAATGGCAGGGCAATGGCAGGGGGTGGCAGGAGGTGGCAGGAGGTGGCAGGGGGTGGCAGCCAGGTGCAGGTGCAGGTGAGGTGCAGTGGGGAAGCACAGGGCTGGCAGTGCCAGCACACACGTGGGTCTGTTTCCAGGAGGGAGCAGGCAGTGCAAACACATCAGTGGTGCTTACACACACACCCAGGAGGGAGGGGAATATCTCCATTATCAGCAGTCATTTCTGCAGACAAAGGAGTCTGTTCACAGAGCCCTAATCCGCCTCTGCCCGCCGCCCCGTCCATAAATGACACTTCCCAAGGATCCACCTCCAGCAGCCCAAGGTTATTTCTCGCCAAGCAGGTTTTGGAGCCAGTGTGCCCGCTCTCCACATTTTCCATGCCTCCACCCTTAGGTGTTCTAATCCCCGACGGGGAATTACCCACACGCTAATTCCGTGCCGGGCCTGTCCCAGCGGCTCCCCCGCCCGGCAGCGCCATCAGCCCAAATTCCTCTGCCCTCCTCAGGCACGGCCCTGCTGCGGGAATCGGCCTCGGCCTCCTCGGCTCTGGGATTTTCCATTTCCTGCTGGCACCTCCTGCCCAGTGACCCCACAGCGTGCCCGCCCTGCACTGTCCGAGCCCTCCTGGGGCGGGGGCCAGCAGGAAAGCTGGAGATGCAGACCCGCCAGAGCCACAGCGCCTGCTCTCACCGGAGCTGCAGCCCTGCCCAGGGTGGGCTGGAGCACCCGGTGCCTCCTGCATGGGCCGGAGGTCAGAGCAGGTTTGATTTGGGGCTGCAGAGCTGCCAGTGAGGAGTGTGTGTGCCCGGAGGGGCCAGCAGTGCCCTGGAGGGGCTGCCAGGGGCAGGGACCGTGCAGGTCCCATCTGCCACCGTGGCAATCACGGGACTGTCACCGTCACGGCCCTGCTCTGCCCCGTGCATTACTGCTGCCCTACGCAGCCCTAGGGTTATTTTTAGACGCATTTCTACATCTCTCTGTTTAATCTCCACGTATTTAATCTGGTTTTGCACTCCCTTCTGACACCAGCAATAGGCAAAAACCCCATCAGGTTTAAAACCCCATCCCGAAACCCCAACTTCGCCTGTCAGTGACCGCAGCGAGAGCAAATGCAGACACGGGAAAACTATTTATAGCTCAGATAAACAAGGCAGAGGCTTTGCTTAATGAGAGGGAATGGAAGATCAGTGCTCATACACAGACCTTGAATGTGCTGCCCTTGCCTGGCTCGGGAGGGCCGATGGGCTCCTGCTGCCCCTGCCAGCCCACGGCGAGGGGCACAGGGGTCAGTCCCAGCAGCGTGGCTGGAAACGGGGATGTGCTGCAGCCACCCCATGGCACTCAGTGAGGGCTTGGCTGGCAAGGACAGTCCTGGTTTCACACCAATCTGAGTGGGAGTTCTGTTTCTGCCCCAAAACACGGCCAGGAGTGGAGAGCAGTGCCCTGTGCCAGCCCACAGAGCGTGCATGCTGTAGCTGGGACAGGGGGCTCGGGCTGCCCTCGGCAGGGTCTGCAGGGTCGGCAGGGTGTGCAGGGTGTGCAGGGGGATGTGCAGGGTGTGCAGGGTGTGCAGGGTGTGCAGGGTGTGCAGGGGGATGTGCAGGGTGTGCAGGGTGTGCAGGGGGATGTGCAGGGTGTGCCGGGAGATGTGCAGGGTCTGCAGGGGATGTGCAGGGTGTGCAGGGTGTGCAGGGTGTGCAGGGTCTGCAGGGGATGTGCAGGGTGTGCAGGGGGATGTGCAGGGTGTTCAGGGTGTGCAGGGGGATTCTCGGGCTGCCCTCCACAGAGTGTGCAGGGGGATGCTCGGGGCATGGCTTGGAGCAGTGGCGCATTCCTGACGGTGTTCTGGCCTTGGGGAGCTCTAAGCCAACTGCGCTCCTGTTTCCTTGGCCTGCTCGAAGCCAGCAGGAATCAGTCAGAGGGTTAATCCCTCGTTCCAGGCCCAGGGAATGGGGCCATGCTAATTCTTTCCTGTACATTTGCTAATTTGATTGTTGTTTTCCTGAGACATCAAAGCCAACCTCCAGAGGAGAGCTTCCTAATCAGCAAGGAGAGAAGGAAGTCGCTTATTTAGTGGGAAGGATGTAGATATACCAAAGGGAAACATTTCCATTTTCTTTTTATAGCTAGCAAAAACAACTTTACACAGCAAGTCCCCCAAATTCTATTTTTATTGCAAGGAACTGGAGTTTTGGGACCCTTCCATGCATCCGTCTTGTCTCTGTACTTGTAAACAACAACTTCACTGAGATGAGGTGAACTGGATCACCTTTTCCTTCTTCAGAACATTTTATGTTATGGATGGGAAGAGGAGGCAGGAGGCCAGGAGGAAATAAAGTGCTCCTGAAGAGTGCCAAGCCAACCCCTCAATCTGATCTGGGCTCTGGGTCCATCCTGCCCTTTCCACGTGGCCCGTCAGCAGTTTTTGGACTCCCTGATTGCACAGAAATCCCGGTTTAGGCCTTCAGCTGGGTGCTTATTGCAAACCCAAAGCACAGCTGTATCAATCACACACCATTAATGACTCATGAGACAAGCTGAGTGGCGAGGGGTGGCTGGGACAATAAATCCAGCAGGCTGGAGCAGCACCAGGCTCTCGGTGGGAGCTGAGGGCCCAACACAACCCCAGCACCCCAGGGCTCCTGCAGGGCTGGGTGGCACTGGCTGTGGGTCTGAGAAGCCCGTGGAAGCTTCCCAAGCTTTTCTTTTTATTTATTGAAATTTCTCAAAACTTGACGTGAGCTGGAGTCTCCTGTGTGCCTCGTGGGTCTGTCCCCCTCAGAACGGGGCTAAAGGAACCTGAGGGGCCAAGGAGCTGAGAGGGCTGTGGGGAGCCCTCGGAACACCCCACCCATCCTTTCCCAAAGGGGGTCTGATGTGTCACACAGCTCTGAACATGTTAAGCCATATTCTCCTATACACCAGTTGGATATTTTTATGGGATGGACTGTGGACAAAAGCAGAACAGCGGATTTATTCCTTTTTGTTGTAACAAAACCAGTGACTTCACTGAAAGTACAATCCTCCTTGGGGAAGGAGCAGACAGGCTCCCTCCTGCTCCACAGCACCCGGTGTGCCTGGCAGGAGCAGCTCATGGTGAGGAGGAGAAGGAGGAGGAGCAGCAGCAGCAGCAGCAGCAGCAGGAGCAGGAGCAGGAGCAGGAGCAGGAGTAGCAGCCTCAGCAGCAGGAGCAGGAGCAGAAGTAGCAGCAGCAGCAGCAGGAGGAGCAGGAGGAGCAGGAGCAGGAGGAGGAGCAGGAGAAGCAGGAGCAGGAGGAGGAGCAGGAGGAGGAGGATGATGAGGAGGATGATGAGGATGAGGAGGATGATGAGGATGAGGATGAGGATGAGGATGAGGATGAGGATGAGGATGAGGATGAGGATGAGGATGATACTCCCTTGGGTGGGGCAGAGGCTGCTCTGGGATGTTCTTGGCTGTGCAGCTGTTCCCAGGCTGTAAATGCCACAGAGGTGAGCGACCAGAAATAACGCAGTTGGGTTTTTTCCTTTTCCTCCTTTCACCCTTACCAAAAAGCCATGACCCAGTGATTTCCCTGCTCTTTAACCCACACCTTGCCTGAGGACGGGCTGTATTTCCAAGTGAGCCTGTGGCCTGAGCTGCCTGAGCCAGATTTGACTCCCTGCCCACCCTGCTCCTCTGCCCTGCCCATCCTGTTCGTCCCGGTGTGCACTCTTTGGTTATGCAGATACAACTGCCCAGAACCTGCACAGCCACAGATGCTATAAATGGACACACAGTGATCCTGCCAAAGATTTTATTTTCATTCTAGCCAAGTTATGTGCTTAAATCTTCTCCGTATGTGAATTCCAAAGGGATACAATACTCTATGAGAAGAACATTTCTTCTACAAGGTCTAAACATACTGACCCTTCCATTTGTATGTGGCCTTTCAATAAAAACGGCTGGGTATTATTACTATTATTATTATTATTATTATTATTATTATTATTATTATTATTATTATTATTATTATTATTATTATTATTATTATTACCACCACCAGCACAGAGGTGCAGCATGGGGATGCTGTGATGCTGTGCTGGCACAGGCTGCTTCTGCCCCAGCTCTGGGTCTCCTGCACTGGCTCCCTGCCCAGGCAGGAGGGTCTGCGCACAACTCTGCAGCACAGCCAGTGTCACACGTGGGTGAGCAGCCCCAGGGCTCATAAATACCAGCCTCCCATGCCTTTTGGGTTATTCTATAACTCCATGCACACTGGTGGCTTGGCATGAAGCAGATGCCAAGCCGAGTGTGCAGAGCACACGTGTGCTCAGCAGTGGGACGGTCACACGTGGCCCAGGTGCCTGGTGTGTCTGTTTACACATCCTACCAGCATGGAAAACTAATCCCAAGGAAAGCAAACACTCCAGTCTCACATTCCTGGTACTGTGGAGAGGGATGGTTACTCTGGTTGTTATTGCTAGAAGAATCTCTCTTTTGATGTCCTTTGAAAGTGTGTCCTTGGAACCCCAGCAGCCAAGTGACATCAGGACCAGTTGCAGGCTGCTCAGGAATTGCTGTGGCAGATCTCTGAGCCTCAAAGAGGAGACATGGATACTCGCTAGTGAAAGGCAGAGCTGCAGCTTTCCCCCAAACCACAGTGTTTCCAATACCCTCACACATCTCCAGGCCCTGTGCTGTTTAGAAGCAGTACTTGCCATGGCTGCAAGCAGTAGCCACAGTGTATTTGCCATCACATACGAGTGGCTGAATATAACACCTGATGGCAAATGGCAACACACTGGGTGGTTATGGCCTGGGATAAACCCAGGAGACAAATAAACCTCATGCATGAATAAACAAACAACTCCATAAAAGAGTTTCTGAGTGCCCACAGCCTATTTTGAAATAGACATTTCTGCGTGTAACTGATGGATTTGCAGAGAGGATGACTCAGACTTCAGGGCCCCTGTGAGCCATGGCTGAGCACCCCAGCCATGCTCCCTGGGCTCACTGCAGGGACAGAGATGGGCAAAGAGCAGAGCAGGGCAGGGGCTTGGCCCGAACCCCAGGAGCTGTGCCAGGCACCAGGAGGATCCCGTGGATCCCTCCAGCAGCCATCTCTCCATGGGAAACAAAGCACAGCCTGTGCAGTGGGCTGTGCACTCGTGTGATAAGCACAACACTTATCCCCACCAGGCCAAACGAGAGATGTCACAGCCTGCTCCTGACCTCTGCACGCTGGAATACGAGTACTGGGAATGGTGGCCTGTTCCCCACCATTCACAAGTGGAGAAGGAGCGAGCTCGAGTGTCAGTGTGTGGTTTCTCCCTGGGCTGCACCCCTGGAGCTGCACAGAATGCAGCTCCTCCTGGATGGCTTTACAGCACTGCAATACAGGCAGTGCTCACAAGCAGCCAAGGGTTTAACCATAAATCTCCTCTGATTTCACTTGCTCAGCTTTCAGACTCTGTCACAGCTATTTATAGTTTCCATACTAAGTTCCTGGACAGATGAAACCTCAAATCTCCTGAAAAAAACCAAGCAGGGGCAAAAGAAAAGGGCACAGAATTATTAAAAAAATCCTTGAATTCTCGAGCTGCCTCATCCAGATGCAGAACAAGCACAGGCTCATTCCTATCACCCTGGCACTCACCCTGCCTGGTCAGCAAACTCTCCTTTCCTCTCCCCATTCACACATGGGTTGCCACCTCCTGTTTGTCCTTTTAATTCCCTTTGTCTGTTGCAGCGCAGCCATGAGTCACCCAAAGCACACAGGGTGCTGTGAGACAGCCCCAGATAAGAACACCACCAAATAAATAATGGGCTCCCTATTCCAGCAGCCCACGGGAGCGTGCTCCACGTGTGAGGGTCAATCCTGGGGACCCCAGCTGGAAGCAGCAGCGTGGCCACTGAGGGAGAGCTGCTGAGATGGCCCGAGACCCCCAGCCAGCCCAGCCAGAGCGCTGCCCTCAGGGTGGGAGTGGGAGCCTGGGATCCACTGCTTGAGGAGGGAAAGCGGGATCCGCTGCTTGGATTCTTTCAAAGGAAAATTTTGCATTATTGATGCATAGAAATGTCTCTTTTTTTCTTCTCCAATTCCTTTTCTTAAGCCTAAGACCTGTGCTTCCCACGGATGACAGGGAACATAACACAGCCAGCAATGCACTAGTGGCCAGGAACATATTGCCCATCAGATTCAGATCCAGCAGAGATCAGCTCTCAAATGTGCTCCTCACCTTCATGAAACTTCTCCTCTATTGACTCAAAGAGCTAAAGAGAGTAACACTTTTCCCCTTGGAAACTTCCTGGCCAAGATTCCCAGGGCTGAGTCCCAAGCAGGAGCAGGGACCCTGGCAGATAATGTGTTCTTGGCTAGAGCTTTATGGAGCATTTAGCTCAGGTGCCTCATCACTGACCTTCCTGTCACACACACAGAGCTGATGCGTTTCTGTTTGCCATGAACACCCTGTTTGTGAACACCGTTTCCCTTTCCAGATGGGCTGTGTCTCTGCTGAGCTGCGTTTGCTCTGTGGTGCCATTGCCTGTTTGGACACAAACTCCCAGGGTTCCTCCCCATGCATGTTCCACAGCCCCATGGCATCCCCAGGCCACCTGCCCCACAGCTGGGGGCTCTGCTGCAGACCCTGGGGTGCAGCTCCCACCCAGCCTGAGGCACCCCAATCCCTGCTCCACGGGCACCACTCCGCTGCCTCCAGCCACCCAGCCCCTCCTCTGCCCTTCTCATTGCCAGTCAGGGCAGCAGGGCTTGTCTGTGCAATGCATGAAGAGGCTAAAACTGCCAGGAGAAGAACTCTGCTCCCTCTGGGTGAGGCTTGATTGCTCTGGGAGGGGTCAGGGCCCAGATCCCAGAGCTGCACCTGGTGTGACTCAGCGGCGACTCCGTGGCTGCGCAGACTGGCTGGCGTAGCCCCACATGCAGGGTTTAAAGCCTGAGATGTCCTGAGGGGCCACCAACCAGTGCTCAGAGGGGCTCAGACTGACATGAATATGTGCAGGCTGGCATGAGTGCAGCCACTCCATCCTCCTGTGTAGCCCCACACGTCACCAGTGGGGTTTAAAGGCTGGAGATGTCCTGGGGTGCCACCAACCAGTGCTCAGAGGGGCTCAGACTGACAGAACACAAGAAGAGTCCCTGGGAACCAGCTACCCAGGTGTTGGTGGCCATGTGATGGATGGGCAGCCACAGCTGCTAAAACCCCACTCACTCCACTTCTCCAGGCTGAAAACCAAGGCCACTATCAGGAAACCCATCCCTGCTGGCAAAGCCAGATTACACTGGAGCAAGTGGATTTCCAGTCACGGCACATCAGGAAGGATGTCCTGCTAGCAGCTTATGCACCTCTCATCAGCCTGGCTGTCAGCACGTCCCACCTCATTACTGCTGGAGCAGTGCTCAGGTGGGCAGGACTGAGAGAGGAGATTTTCTTTTCCCTTTCTAAAGACTCCTGTGCCTGCAGCACCTGCCATCACTGACACCATCACAGACCGTGTTCATGTGGGGATTGTGGGGCATTCCTGCTGGAGCTGCCCAAGTTGGTCCAGGACAGCTGCACTGCATCCCTGCACTGCTGGGTGTGGCACAACCCTCCTGGCCAGAAAACTCCCTAGAAAACACGACCAGGTCACAAAACAGATCCTGTGTGTGCTTCAGCTCAAACACTGCTTGATTCACAGCCCCCAAACCCCAGCCAGCTGCAATCAGCCTGTCCAGCAAGTGGCAAACAGGGCAAAAGAAACAGAAGCACAAGAAAGGCAGGGAATCATTTGCTCAAGGTTAGGAGGTTTCCTGGTTAGGACCTCAGAAAGTTTTGGGCCCAAGGTCGAGCTCCCAGCTGGCCTGGAGCGCAGCCAGCTGGCAGCCTCGTTTGTTAATTGCTGATATACCCAGGTATGTACTGCCTGTGTTCCCGGCCAGTGAGTCACCAGCCCAGTCCCTGTGCTGGCCCTGGCTGGCTGCTGCCTGTGGAGCCCACGGGTCACCGAGAGAGAGCCTGGTACCGGCACGGGCACTGGCACAGGCATGGGCACCGGCATGGGCACGGGCACTGGCATGGGCACACCGGCACAGGCACTGGCACCAGGATGGGCACTGGCATGGGCACTGGCATGGGCACCGACACCGGCATGGACACAGGCACTGGCACCGGCATGGGCACAGGCATGGGCATGGGCACAGGCACACTGGCACCAGCACAGGCATGGGCACCAACATTGGCACTGGCATGGGCACGGGCAGGGTCCAGCAGCTCCCTGCATGCCCAGCAGCCGCTGGCAGCTCCTTCCTGCTCGCCATTTACCGAAGGGCCTGCTCTCCGTAGGGCCCTGCTCGCCATTTACCGAAGGGCCTGCTCTCCCTAGGCCCCTGCTCGCCATTTACCGAAGGGCCTGCTCTCCATAGGGCCCTGCTCGCCATTTACCGAAGGGCCTGCTCTCCGTAGGGCCCTGCTCGCCATTTACCGAAGGGCCTGCTCTCCCTAGGCCCCTGCTCGCCATTTACCGAAGGGCCTGCTCTCCATAGGGCCCTGCTCGCCATTTACCGAAGGGCCTGCTCTCCATAGGGCCCTGCTCGCCATTTACCGAAGGGCCTGCTCTCCCTAGGCCCCTGCTCGCCATTTACCGAAGGGCCTGCTCTCCGTAGGCCCCTGCTCGCCATTTACCGAAGGGCCTGCTCTCCGTAGGCCCCTGCTCGCCATTTACCGAAGGGCCTGCTCTCCGTAGGGCCCTGCTCGCCATTTACCGAAGGGCCTGCTCTCCGTAGGCCCGTGATTCATGGCGCTCCATCTGGCTGCTGCCCGTGATTTATGGCGCTCCATCCCGGCTGCTGCCCGTGTCTCCCCGCCGGTTCAGTGGGATTCCCGCTGGCTGCCCGCCGCAGAGCTGCCCCGGAGGAGCCCGGCACGGGCTGCACGTGGAGCAGCAGCTCGCTGCTGTCATTTACCGTGCTCCCCGAGCAACAGCATCTAAATTTAGTTCTGCGCCGCATTCCCTCTCTGAGGGAGTGTCAGGTTTCCATGGCCGGGCACTGGTTGCCGGTGGCTGCAGCTCGCTCGCAGCCTGCTCGTGGTGCCCTGACGCCCTGCAGCAGTGCCCTGTGCTCGGGCATGTCCCACCAGGACCATGTTCCCCAGGAAGGGGCTCCTGGCCACATCCGTCAGACCTCACTAAAAGGTTTGAGCATCGAGGGGAGCCCAGCTCAGCACCCCATGGGACCCCTTGCCCTCCCTGCACTCAGAGGAGCTCCTGCAAATGCAGGCAAGGATTTCTGCTGCACAGCTCCTTTCTGTGCTGCCCGAGTCCCCTCTGAATGCGTCATGAGGGAACCAGCACTGCCACTGCTCAAAATTCCAATATCTCACTGCATTCTTCCCCTCAGCCCTGGCGCCCACAACTACCCAGCTAAAACCTGTGTCTCAAAGAGACATTCACTTCCCATCTCCATGTCTGAGAAGGGAGAGAGACCAGTTCATCAAAGGGAAACTCAAAGGGCATATAAAACCCATCATTTGGTCTCCTCCCTGGAGAAGCACACACTCTTTCCCCTGCTGCCCTCCAGCCTCTCCAGCTCCCTTTTTCTCTCCCTCCACCTATCAGGATCTTCTCTGGGGTGAGATCCAACCCAGTGCTGCTGGGCTTCACCAGGACAGGGGGCTGTGCTGCCTCTGCAGCTGGACCTGGCCAGAGCACTCTGATAGAGACAACTGCAAACATTGCAACAAATTATTGCCAGTACATGGATTTAGTTAACCAGGCCTAATAACTGAGATTGAAAGGCCAAAACAAAGTGTCTGAAATGCCCAATTTCTACAGCATAACTAGATTTCTAGTTAATTTATTGCCTTTCAGTCAGAGACCCGAGTCACTGGAACAACAGGCTCCCTGTGTTTGTCTGGCTTTTCAGTTCTGCTGCAAACAAATATTTATTGACCTAAGTGGCACTTCCTCTCCAAGACATCAGGAATGTGATGGCTTGCTGTTGTATTTTGAAGCAGTTCAGAGCAAGGAGGGTATGTTACCAGCGTAGACATTAATATTTGCAATACTGCAGAGTTGCTTTCAATGTCTGAGGCACAAGGGAGTTTCTAAGAGATCCCGTCTGATCCCTCCTGGCAGTGTGTTTGTGCGGAAGATGTGATGTGACACGGCCCCTGTGAGATGTGACACGGCCCCTGTGTGAGGTGACACGGCCCCGAATCAGCTGTGGGCTCTCGGAAAGAGCTGAGGCCCTGAGCTGAGCTCTCCCTGAATGCTGTGCCAGCACTGGCACAGGGGGATGGCTGGGACCTGTGCTGGCAGCGGGGACAGCAACGCTCCTGCCAGCCCCAGCAGCGGATGGGAGCAGTAAGAACACATTTTCTAGACAGGAAAACAGCACAATTGGTCAGGGATGTGTCACGCATGACCTCACTTCTCTTTGTGGCCGGATTCTGCAGCCCGGGCTGCGCCTTCAGTTCCGTCAGCCCCAGCCCTTCCCCCTCTGCTGGCACCGGGGCTGCTGCAGCTCCCGGCCCTGTCCCTGTCCCTGTCCCTGATCCTGTCCCCTGTCCCTGTCCCTGTCCCTGCTCCTGTCCCTGATCCTGTCCCTGCTCCTGTCCCTGTCCCTGTCCCTGATCCTGCCCCTGCCCCTGTCCCTGTCCCTGCCCCTGTCCCTGTCCCTGTCCCCTGTCCCTGTCCCTGCCCCTGTCCCTGCCCCTGCCCCTGCCCCTGCCCCTGCCCCTGCCCCTGTCCCTGTCCTGTCCCTGTCCCTGTCCCTGCCCCTGTCCCTGTCCTGTCCCTGTCCCTGTCCCTGCCCCTGTCCTGTCCTGTCCCTGTCCCTCCCGCCTGGGCTGGCTGCAGCCACCAGCCCTGCCACTCCCTGGGCAGGGACAGGGACAGGGACAGAGTCAGGGACAGGGACAGGGGACAGGGAGGGCCGGCTGAGCTGGGCACAGGGCTCGGGCTGTGTGTCCCCTGCCCAGCTGGGCTGTGTGTCCCCTGCCCAGAGCCCTACACATTCCACATTCAGCTTCACCAAACCCAGCAGGAACGGCAGTCTGTCCAACCTATTTTGGTGTGAAATGTGTCTGGGTTTTGTTCCGCAGCAGATGCAAAGTACTTCCAGAAGGAATGGTTACTGCACCCGTAAATTCCCAAAGGATGGAGGCCCTGACATCTGGCCACAGCCACTGAAACCCCCACGCAGAGGGCTGCAGGTCCTGTTGTGCAAGGGCAGCACTGGTAAACAGCAGTTCTGTTTGCTGACTTGTAGCAAAGGGAAAAGCCCAAAGCCCTGCACAAAAAATGCTTTTCAAACAGAATGCTGCTCCACACTTCCCAGAGAGACATTGGTGGTTCCTAATAAAGGAAACACTGGTGGGACCCCCAAGAAAGAGCATCCATCACCACCGTGCAGGAGCTGCTCTGAACTGCTGGTCATAATTCAGCAGTATCTGTAGTGGAGAGGGTTGGGAACCCATTAATTACAGCTGATAATTAACATCTGCACAGGAAGAATAGTTTAACCTTGGAACAAGGATGCATTAAATCGGGGTGCAAAGCTGCCGTGGTGAGAGCAGCAGCAGGCCCCTGGCACAGGCAGTGAGGCTGGGAGCAGGCACAGCAGGGTACAAGGTTACAGAACATGTTTAATTCAGCAAGCACCAGCTTCCTCCAGGCCCTTCTGCAGCCTGCTCAAGGAGGGGACACCAGTTTGTGTCCAGGAGCTGCTGGTTTCTCCCCACATCGGGCTGAGGGGCAGGAGCAGCCCCTGCACTGGCACGGGGCTGGGGCAGGGGGGTCCCTGTGCCTCACTGCCCTCCCCACTGCACCACGCAGCCAAATCCAGCTCCTCTGTGCCAGCTCTGCCTGCCACGGGAGCCTGACCAGAGCCAGCCGTGCCCACTGCACCACACAGCCAAATCCGGCTCCTCTGTGCCAGCTCTGCCTGCCACGGGAGCCTGACCAGAGCCAGCCGTGCCCACTGCACCACGCAGCCAAATCCGGCTCCTCTGTGCCGGCTCTGCCTGGCACGGGAGCCTGACCAGAGCCAGCTGGGCCTGCAGAGCAGAGATGGAGCTGGGCCCTGTCCATGCAGCATGCCTTCCCTTGGGAATGCCATGGATTTCAGGTCTCAAACACAACAAACCTGGGGCAGCTACAGCTCCATCAAACTCAGAACCTGGAGTTACCAGGATGCGAGCAGAGGGTGGCAGACACAGGCTGGGGAGTTCTCCTAGAATCCCAGGATCCCTGGGGCTGGAAAAGAGCTCCAACACACCTGTGACCAATGCCCTCGTTGGCACTCAGCCCAGAGCCCTGAGAGCCATGCCCAGTTACTCCTTGGACACCTCCAGGGATGGGGGCTCCTGCCAAAGCCTGATCCTCTTCCCACCATTTGCACAGGACAAGTTGCACTCGTGTAGCTCTCACAGCCATTTGTGAGTCACTCCAAGAATGGGTTATACTGAACAAGCTTTTTTTTTAAATTGAAAAGATGCTTTCAGAAAGAGTTCATAGACAGAAAGGTGAAACAGATGTTCCCAAAGGCAATTCCTGCCCAGACCCCTACTCCTGTTTCTTGAAATTGCTGCAATTATCATACCAGGAGCTGTTTCGTGTGTCAGGGACCATCCCCTGAGGCCGAGCTGGCAGCACAAATCAGCAGCTGACAGCGTCTGGCACCAGGGAGAAAAATTACCTGTAATAAACTTTGTTAGTTCAAGCCATGGTGGGAACAACCACTTGGGAAAATGTTGATGAAATTTTTGGTGCACACACACATAAGCCATAATAAAAAGAAAGATAAAAATCATTACAGTAGCAGGAAGAATTCCCTGCTGCTCCCCCAGGAAATGCCTCCCACCACCCCAAAGGGTCCTGAAAGGTCCTGCAGTTTGACAGCTGCCCACGGGCATTGCCCTGTGGCTGTGCCAGAGCCTGGCAGGTGCTGCCCACAGGGACATGTGCCTGGCCAGGGAGCACTCCGGGATTTCAGGTTCATGATCCCATCATGTTTTCCAGGGGGAACATTTCACAGAGAACATATGTGATCTTGCTTCCTCAGACACACACCTTTTGGGGAGACTTTGAAAGAAAACATCAACTCCAGAGAAAATGTGAAAACTACAGAATTCATAGAATCTCCTGCAGTGGATGGGAGCCACAAGGATCATCGAGTCCATCTCCAGGCCCTGCATGGGACACCCCCAAGAATCCCACCCCAAACTCACTTTTGTGCTCCCCCATTACCAACTTCAACATTTAATGTTCCCAGAATAAACCCTGTCCTCCCCAGACCTCTCTCACTAGGGCCATTTCCCCAACTACCTGACACCATAGACTCACAGTGAGTTATTTCCAAATTTAAAACATCCTCACACACTGAAATTCACCCATGGATCTGACTGGAGAAAGCAGCCCAGGCTCTGAGTTTTTGGTGTGTTAGGATCCCCTTGGGAGACCAGCATGCACCCACATAATGGCTTTGAACCCCCTCACACTCACACCCTCTCCTGCCAGGAAAGAGACCCAAATTCCAAAATTATCCACTCCAAAGGAGCATTTCTCAGCCTACTCCGTATCAGCATCCAGTGAGTAATTCACAGTGCCTCTAAATTAGCTAACGAAGCGCTGTGACTCATCAGCCAAGCCTCCGCGCCGCTGGGAAAATTCAATTTTTCTTTCGCAACAGAGGTTCAACTGTGGAAATTATAAATAATTAGGGTTTGGAGAGGCTGCAGTAACATGAGGATTCCTATTTAAACCCCGCCAATACAGATGTTGGTGCCTGCGTGCCCTTGGTGCCCCCTCACTGCGCCCATGGGTCGCTGCCCCAGCAGGGCTCGGTGGCACAGCCGGGCGCTGCCCCGCGGTGCCAGCGCTGGGACCGGCAGAGCCTGATCCCCAGCTGCTCATTAGCTCACACCCAGCAGCAAACCCACACCACGCAGAGCCAGTGCAGCTCCTGCAGCCACGCCGCGCACAAAACGATGGCGTGGGGGAAGAGTCACCAGCAGAATCAAAGCAGGGAGGGTCCCACGCAGCCAACCGGGAGCCCAGGGGCAGAGCGAGCTCCCCTCTGCAGGGAACCCGTGCTCTGGGGCCTGGTGCCCTGTGCCATGTGTGGGGCTGCAGGGCTGGCACCCCTCACTGTGCCCTGTGGGGCTGCAGGGCTGGCACCTCTCATGGGACCCTGATCCCTGTGTCTGTGTGGGGCTGCTGGGCTGGCACCCCTCACTGTGCCCTGTGCCATGTGGGGTGCAAGGCTGGCACCCCTCATTCCAGGTCCCACCGGCCCAGGGCTGCCCTGCCCGTCCCCTCTGCTCTCCTCCCCACCAGCCCTGGTGCCCAGCCCAAGCCTGTCCAGCAGGAGACAGGCTGTCCACCTCCACCTTCAGCAGCCACCACACGTGGCCCGAGTGACCTGGTGTCACCACGGCCATGCCGGCTCTGCCAGCAGCAGCAGCACAGCCCCATTCCAGCCCAGGGTGTGCCAGTGTCTCCCCTGCCTCGCCTGGCAAACGAGGGACACTCCTTCACTGAACGGGGGCAAAGGCACACAGGAAGATGCTGCGTTTCAGGGGGTTTGGCCCCAAAGGTTTCCCTGCTCCAGGCTGGACGCTGGTCAATCCCACACAGAGGGATGGGCTCTGCTGGCTGAGCCCTGGCACGGCCGTGCCCCCTCCTCCCCAGCCCGGACCCCTCACCCCTCAGGACCGAGGCTTTGTCCCCGTGCCACCTCCACCCACTGCAGGTGGCACCGCAGCGGCACCAAGGACTCGCCAAGGAAAAGCAGCCCCTCCCTGCCCGGAGCCAGCTCAGCTGCCCTCAGCATTCCTGCTGCAGCCACCTTCTGCTTCCAGCCACGGCGGGCCTCGCTTATCAAAGCCAAATGCTCCACGTTTTGGTGTCTAATGCAAACCAGTTCGCAGTTTATGTGCTTTCCCTCAGAAATCTGCTTTAAAAACAACTTGCCCAACTTTGTGTTTTATGAGATGCACTTTAGAAAGGAAGGGTTTAGGAGAAAGGAAATATTTTCCATACACGACAGACGTTTGAGTGGATTAAAGCAAGCTGCCCTTTAATGGTGCCTGCCTGAGCCGCCCTGGAGAGGGGGGCAGCCATGCCCAATTCCCTGCGATGCTCAGGGACGCATTCCCTGTGTGCAGGCTGTCCCTCCTGTGCAGCCAGAGCCCAGGTTCAGCTCAGAGCCATGGACCAGCTGCAGGCAGAGCAGGGCTCCCTGGCAGCACCGGGCAGGGATGGACAGGCTGGCATGAGGGAGCCAGGGCAGCCACAGGCACGGTCAAGCCATGGCCAGCACCTGGCTCAGAGAAAGGTGTGGGGCAGGGCTCCCACCTGGCTGCTGCTGCTTGAGGTCGATCCCTGGCCTGACAGCAGAGCCATAAATCCTGAGACACAGAGAAAAACACACCGAGGCTGCTTGGAAGTCCTCTGCTACAGGCAGGAATAAAAAACCAGACAGTATATAATTTGAAGACCTAGTAAAATAAGAAAATTCCCACATTCCAGAAGAGCAGGTTTCTCGTTTGCCAGGAAAACGCTATTTTCACATTTAAAGCACCATTTCCTCATGAAGTTACACTTCAGCCTCAGGAAGGATTACTGCAGTGAGGCTTCAGCCAGGTGAGCAGGACAGATCAATGCAAAACTGCTTCCCAGGATCCCTGGGAAGTGCCCAAAGAGGGAACAGAGAACAGAAATCCTGAAGCTGGAAGAGAGGCAAGAGAAGATTTAGGGAAACATCACAGGTTAAGACAAGCAGGTGCTACGATGGTTTGCCCACCACAACTCCAAAATTTAATCTATGGATTTAGAATCTTAGCAAAAAGCCTCATTATGAAAAATCTTGCTAGGTTTGAATAATGGCGAGGGACTTTGGACAAGGGCCTGGAGGGACAGACAAGGGGGAATGGCTTCATACTGACAGAGGGCAGGGCCAGGGGGACACTGGAAATTCTGCCCTGGCAGGGAGGTGAGGCCCTGGCACAGGCTGCCCAGGGAAACTGTGGCTGCTCCATCCCTGGACGTGTTCCAGGCCAAGCTGGATGGGACTTGCAGCAGCCTGCTCTAGACAAGTGTCCCTGCCCGTGGCAGAGCGTGGCACTGGATGGGAAGCACAGAGAATGCTACAGACCACTCACTATTCCTCAATGTTACACTCAGGTTTTTAACCCAATCCAGCTTTTACTCTGACACAGTCAAAGACTGAATGAAGCCATTCCAACCTCACATTATTAAAAGTGATATTTAGAATCTTCCACACTAGGTTTTTTAAACCAGTTAAGAAATGAACCATCACTGTACTCTTGGCTTATGTATTTGCACTTGCTGAGAAATTATTTTCATTTATCTGCACAATGGCCAAGGCAAAGAAGCAATTTGCTACGAGATTCATCCTTTCAGCCTTGCTAAAACCTGAGTCATCTTTCCACCGAGGAGCAGTGGGGCAGCTCTGGCAGCCCCCACACAGCCCCACAGCTGGGCTGTGGTTTGGTGCTGTGTAAGGCTGGGGTTTAACCACCTGTGGCACTGAGCTGCCGAGTCCCAGCAGGATCAGTGTCCCTGCACTCTCCTGCCTCCCAAGCACCATTTTCTGTTACCATGTTTGTACTGGAACTGTCTGCGGCAGATCTTAGTAAAGCGTCAAAAATCCAGTGACTCACCTGCAGCACTGAAATGTCACTCCTCTTTTTTATTCTTTAAGCTGGTGTTAGGACAGACAGACAGACAGCTGTCAGACCAATGGGCATCACAAGGGACACAGAAAACAAGGAGACCTGGCACACACATTTTCAGGGCTCTCTGGAGAAGGGTCCCTGCCCAGCCCTGGCACAAAGGGCAGCAAAGCAGCTCTGGAAGCCCCTGCCTGCTGGCACTGGCATTGCCCTCAGCTCTCAGCAGCAGGGCCCAGGGCAGGAACAGCCCATTGTTTGCTCTCCACAGGGCACAGCAATGTCAGGAATGTCACACACCCAGGTGCAGGGACAGCAGGAGCCCTGCCTGGCCACAGCAGCCTGCAGGGGAGGGCAGGGGAGGTTTCTGGCAGGGACACAGGCACTCAGTCCCCCTCAGCCCGCAGGAGCAGAGCCCTGCCGGAGGGCATGAGCTGGCAGTGCCAATCTGTGCCCACGCACGGGGCGGGGGGCAAGGCCAGCAGCTCCCAGCAGTGCCAATCTGTGCCCATCCACAGGGCATGGGGCAAGGCCAGCAGCTCCCAGCAGTGCCAATCTGTGCCCACGCACGGGGCAGGGGGCAAGGCCAGCAGCTCCCACCGTGCTGTGACACAGCTGGCAGGGCTGATCTGCACCAGGGGCTTTACTGCAGACACAGTGGGGAAAAGCTGGACATCCCCTAGACAACTCCACCCTGGGGACCACCCCAGATTACAGGACGGACACTGGCCCTGAGCAAACCCTCCCAAGCCATCCCATGAGCCAAGCCCAGAGAAAATCCGTGGCCCCACGTGTGAGGTATCACCCAGCTCCCGCACACCCAGCACAGACTGAACAGCTGCTCTGAAGAATGCTCCTGCCTGCTCATGGCACCCAAGTGCCATGGGCTGCCTGCTCAGGAACGTGGCCAGCACTCACCTACTGTCCTTGGCATCTCCTTCAGCTTTGGAGCAGCCTTTCCACACATGTGATGGAGCAGCCCTTCCACACATGTGATGGAGCAGCCCTTCAATGGAGATGGGAGCAGACAAGTGCTTTTCCTGGGAGCAGTGAGGAGTAGGGTCCTGGTTATTCTTGTTTGCCTTTTAAAATTATTTTTTAAGTGAACAGAAGGCTGCTTGTACCTCCCTGCAGCTCAGTGCTGTAATGCTACAGCCAAACGCTTGGCAGCACTTTGGGGCAGGGATTTTGTACAGTGCACAACTGTGTGAGCAGAAAACACAAAAACCACCTCACAGCCATCAGGCCAGCCCCAGCTCAAGAAGATGCTAGAAAAAACCTCACAAAGAGCCCCTGAGGCCAGACAGGCAGGAGCTAAGAAAGGCAAGGCTGTTCCTCCTGGAGCAGGAGCACTCCCAGCACAGGAGCACCTCTGCCAGCCTGGGTAAACACCACTGCACAAAGGCTTCACACAAGGTGCAGGAACACACCTCCTGATACATACTGCTGTCCTTCTTGCACTTATTTTTGGAAGCCAGGAAGGCTCATTGATTTGTTTGCAGAGGTGACTGAAATGGGCCTTGGGAAAGAGCTGTCCTGGTTCAACATCTCCTGTTGTACACCACAGCCTCCCTGCTGCTCTGATGCAGATTTCTGAGGCTCAGCAGAAGGGGTTTGGTGCTGAGCTCTCCTTGTGACACTGCTGCTGAAACGGGAAGCTCTGAGCTCTCTTGCTGACATTCAGAGACCACAGTGTGAAGCAGCACAAACCAGGAAAACACGAGCCTGTGTGATTTCCGACCTGCTCGCCCCAACTCAGCGAGAGCTCATCCCGTGTTTGCTGCAGCAGGTCCAGCTGACAGGAACAGGAGCAGTGCAGGGATCCTGCAGCTCCCACAGCCAGACAGCACTGTCCTGAGCAGGGACACTCTCAACTGCTTTCTCCAGCACCAGAAGCAACAGACCTCCTCAAATTAATGTCTCTGGACTGAGGGAATCCAAGGAAAGGGCAGACTAACACAAACCCAAAAAATTAACTGTTACAGTTCCAAAATCCTGTCCATGTCATTTCAGTTTGTAAAACATTTGAATTTGGCAAAAAAAGCTGTTTGGTTGCTGGTTCAGAATCATGCATCACCTCTTGGTTGTGGGTAAGGAGAGGACCCTTCTGTTCAACATGTTCAGAGGGCCTTCGATTCCACTCACAGAGTGTGATCATACAACTTCATGCTCATATGCACGTTCATGTTCAGCTCAGAACATGGATTCCCTCCCTGGCCAGAGCACAAACCCTGTGCATGCAGCAAGGGCAGGCCCAGGCTGTGCTGTGCTGCTCCTCCAGGGGAGTTGGGAAAGCACAGGGGTAGGACCCAAGGACATCCAAGTCCCCAGCACTGCTTGTTTGTGTACCTGGAACCACTGATTCCCCTGCTCTGCAGTAAACGACACGAGAAAGCTTTAACATGCAATGACAGCCACACTGTTGTGCGTTGCACATCTTCCAAGGTTTAATAGACACAAAGTGAGTCCATTGTACTTAAGACACTACAATGATTTCATTCTATTGCATGTCCTGACCCAATTACATTTCTCAGGGTACAGTATTGAATAAAAGTTCGGAAGCTTTAAAATTAACGAGTGTGTGAAATCTGTAAGTAAAATAAGCAGCAGCAATAATCTGGGGAATTTTATCAAGAATAGCTAACTTTTAAGTAATAAATACATTCCGAGTTGTGGTTTTTGCTGTTCTCCTAGTTCATTGCCGTCCGACTGGTCCAATTCTCATTCTAGGGTAAGATATGCTTAGGCCTTCCCTGCCTCACGCCAGAAGAGGCTCCCAGCTCCGCGTCCCTGTCACCTGTGCCGTGGCACGCGGAGCGCCGTGCCCGGAGCTCATCCCGCTGCCGTCCCGGGAGCGCGTCCGGGCGCACGGCCCCGGTGACCCGCTAGGAGAACAGCTGTGCTCGTCTTCTGTTACCTTGGAGAGAGCAGAGAGGGAGAGGTTACTGTGGCAGAGCGGCAAGGCACACGCTGCGGCTTCCCTCTAAATATAGCCAGGAATTCCGCTGCTCCCAGCTGGCCCGGCAGGCACAGCCAGCAGCGGCTGCAGCCTGGGAGAAAGCTGTCAGGCTAACAAACCCAAAGTAAGAGTGGCGTTTTCCCCAAGACCCACACGATATGAATTTCAGTGATGATAATAAATCTCTGGTGTGGCTAAAGACTCTGGAGTCCCTGTTCGGGTGGGTTACTGTAGGTTAATCCGCCACAAGTCCCCACGGAGCGTGCCATGTGAAGAACATCTGCCTCCACTTTGCGAACACAATCTACCAAATAGGATTATTCTCCCCTTGAGAGCAGCCGTACAGAAGCTTTTCTAAGTACCTGCAAGTGCTCAAGCTGCTGACTGTGGCTGCAGTGACTGGCTGCAGTGCACCAGCTGCAGTGCCCGGCTGCAGTGCCCGGCTGCAGTGCACCAGCTGCAGTGCCCGGCTGCAGTGCCCGGCTGCAGTGCACCAGCTGCAGTGCCAGGCTGCAGTGCTCAGCTGCAGTGCCCGGCTGCAGTGCACCAGCTGCAGTGCCAGGCTGCAGTGTCTGGCTGTGGCGCCCGTTGCAGTGCCAGGCTGCAGTGCACCAGCTGCAGTGCCAGGCTGCAGTGCTCAGCTGCAGTGCACCAGCTGCAGTGCCCGGCTGCAGTGCCCGGCTGCAGTGCACCAGCTGCAGTGCCAGGCTGCAGTGCCCAGCTGCAGTGCCCGGCTGCAGTGCACCAGCTGCAGTGCCAGGCTGCAGTGTCTGGCTGTGGCGCCCGTTGCAGTGCCAGGCTGCAGTGCCCGTTGCAGTGCCAGGCTACAGTGCCAGGCTGTGGTGCCCAGCTGCAGTGCCCAGTTGCAGTGCCAGGCTGTGGTGCCTGTTGCAGTGCCAGGCTGCAGTGCCCAGCTGCAGTGCCAGGCTGTGGTGCCCAGTTGCAGTGCCAGGCTGCGGTGCTCGTTGCAGTGCTCCAGCCAGGCTGCAGTGTGGAAGCGTTGGAAGAGTTCAAGGGGAAAATCCACTTGCCTTCACAGAAGACACATGGAACAACTTGGTGATGCAGAACCAAGGGACAGAATGGCACGGACACCTCCACGCACTCTGACCAGCTGCAGAAGCATCACTGCACCTTGTTCCCAGTGCAATGCAGCTCCAGCAGCACAAGAATATGACCAGCCCTAAGTCTGTGCCATGCCAGCTGAGTTGGAAGTGCAGGAGACACCAGCTTGGATCTGTGCTCCTGAGGTACAACATTAACACCACAGAAGAGCAGATCAGAAACCTTCAAACCACCCCCAGCTGAGGTTTGTGACTTACAGAGCACAACGAACCAAGAACACCAAACACAGGAAGAGGATCACATCTCCAAAGCTGCTGACATGGCAGCAGCACTGCTTCTGCAGGCAGGGGACCCAAAGTGACACTGATTCACTCAGACTCAGCATCCAGAATGATCCTCAGCATTGCCCACACAATGCAGAATGCAAAGAGCTGATTCAATACCCAGGAACATCTGTCCCAAAAGCTGTATTCCAGAGAAGGGCTGCAATCAGGTTTCACACACTCTTTCAGTATTTGGCAGAAACTGGGAGGTCTCACCCCAGGGTTCTATTACCTGCAGCCAACAGAGTATAAGTTCATACCTAATCTTGCAGGAGAAACTATTTGTCTTCTGATGAACAGACAGACTTTCAAGAACACACAACAATCTCACTTGCAGGTTTATCACCTTACACCTAGGGAAACCTTCCTGAGGCCCAGGGACCTGGAACAATATCCCTCAAGTGGCTTTGAAAGCACTGACACTTTAGAGACATTACAGAGTGAAAAGATCTTGTCTAAACAGGAAAAAATGGATTTCCTGGCTGAGGAGGTAACAGCAGGCCCTCGGGTGGCTGGATTCTTTGGGATTCCTCACTGGGAGGAAGAAAGAATCACATCACAACTATGATGCCAAACAGGTCCCAGGGAAGGGTCCTGGCACTGCCAGGGCAGATGGGGCTCCTCCATGGGGACAGGGGCCAAACAGCTGCTCCTGAGGGCAAGTATCAGGGATTCTGTCCTGTGGGAGCAGAAAGCTGGGGCTACCAGCAACAGAGCAAGCAGCTTTAAAACAGCTGGATGCTCCTTGGCTTGGAGTGCTGGAACGTCGGCATGCAGCTCGGTCCCTGTGCCTGGCTGGGCACCCGCACAGCCCTGCAGCCTGGCTGGGCACCTGTGCCTGCACAGCCCTGCAGCCTGGCTGGGCACCTGTACAGCCCTGCAGCCTGGCTGGGCACCCGCACAGCTCTGCAGCCTGGATGGGCACCTGTACAGCCCTGCAGCCTGGCTGGGCACCTGCACAGCCCTGCAACCTGGATGGGCACCCGCACAGCTCTGCAGCCTGGATGGGCACCTGTACAGCCCTGCAGCCTGGCTGGGCACCTGCACAGCCCTGCAACCTGGATGGGCACCTGCACAGCCCTGCAGCCTGGCTGGGCACCTGTGCCTGCACAGCTCTGAAACCAGGATGGGCACCTGTGCCTGCACAGCCCTGCAGCCTGGATGGGCACCTGTACCCGCACAGCCCTGCAGCCTGGATGGGCACCTGTGCCTGCACAGCCCTGCAGCCTGGATGGGCACCTGTGCCCGCACAGCCCTGCAGCCTGGCTGGGCACCTGTGCCCGCACAGCCCTGCAGCCTGGATGGGCACCTGTGCCTGCACAGCCCTGCAGCCAGGCTCGAGGGGCATGGCCAGCCCATGACAGAGCCCTGGTGCCTGTGCACACACAGGAGTTCTCATGTGTCCAAGAGGAGCCACAGTGACTGCCCTTTGTATGCTCTCACTTCATCCCTGGAAAGCTTCAGGCATTTATGTTTAAAAACCCACTTCCAGCATGGAGCAGCAGGTGATGCTGCTGCCTTGGCCCATGTGTAACTAACACAACACCTGTGGGCTGACTCAGGACAGCCTGGGTGCTAAGCTGGGTGTCCAAAGGAGAGCCAAGGCAGCTCCCCTGAAGCCAAGTGCTTGTTCATAATTAAAAAAATGAAGTTTTGGCTCAAATAAAGCCATTCATAAATCCAGACTGAGCAGCAGCAGTAGAGTGCAGAAGACAATTTATCTTTGGAGGCTGCAGCACCCCAAGTGAGCCCAAGCAGCTGATTCTGAGGATTATTTTCTAATCATAAAGCAATTAACAGCAGGCTGTAATCGAGCATCACCAAATCAGTGTTTCTCCAGCCATCTCTCCTTGGGGGAAATGCAGAGAGGCTGCTGCTAGCAGCCAGCTGGTGAAGTCCTTCCTTCCCACGCCTTCCTCTGCAGGAGGAAGGAAAGGGTGGCTGCTGGGATCCCCATCTCTGGCCCACTGCATGAGGTTTTGGAACTGTCTCCAGCTCTCAAGGCAGCACAATCCAGCTGACTTGAGCAGGCTGGCAGCTGTGTTCTCCAACACTGGAGCTCTCAGATTCTATAATCCAAGCATCCCTATGACAAATCCTGCACTGAGGGTTTCTGCCTTTGGAAAGGACTGTTTTCCACGTGAGTAAATGGCTCAGGTTATTGGCGTGCATCATAACAGAGCACGTCATCGCTCACAAGGGAAGTCAAACTAGTAATTTGCTATTCATTTCTTCGGGTGCAGAAAGCACACAGGAAATGTACTTCATAAAGAAACTCAGGCTGGCTGATCCTGTACTAGCAGAGACTATTGCAGGTGAAACAGGAACTGGTACATCAGTGAAGGCATCCACCCACTCCTTTAGAAATCCATCAGCTTAGTGGGAAGAGCTCCATTACCACCTGCCCAGCTCCTCCCTGCCAGAGCACCCGGGCAGCGACAGGCCAGGAGGACACGGCTAACGAAGGGCACAACAGGTTCCTGCGGAACAGCTCTGGCACCAGGGAGCCTCCCGCTCGGCTGAGGGCACCTTCACCTGCAGGGGCACCCATCTGCTGCCCACGGGCACCCTGGGCCGGGCAGGAGCCACAGCCCTCACACACCGAGGGACACTGTCACCCGTGCCCGTGGCAGGGTCCTGCTGCTCCTGCTCAGGCAGAGACAGCCCCGGGAGAAGCAAGAGAGCACTCATGGCTGACTGCAGAGCTGCAGCCCTGGGGCACAGGCTGTAGATATGACGAGCATGAGCTCTCCAGGAGCTGAGGTATTAAGCCCCATCTGTGCCCTTGCTGCCGGACACCAGAAGCCTATTTCAGCTGCACGTAATCTCAGGATGTGCAGAGTTCATTATCTGGCTAATGCAGAGCCCATGTGTTCTGCACAGGTAGAGAGAGCACACAGAACAGCTGCAGCAAGCAGATTTAAATAAAATAAAGCAGGCCCCACTGGTGGTACAGCCCCACCCAGCAGCCAAGACCCCCGCAGCCGCCTGCTCCCTCCCCAGCAGCGGGATCGGGGACAGAACCAGAAGCACAAACGCTGGAGAACTCATGAGCTGAGACAGACAACTTCACAGGGAAGGCAAAAGCTGCACACACAAACAAAGCAAAACAAGAAATGAAATCCCTGCTTCCATGGGCAGGCAGGTGTTCAGCCACCTCCAGGAGAACAGGGCCCTACCACATTTAACTGTGACTTGGGAAAACAAATGTCATCACCCCAAATGTCCCCCCTTCCTCCTTCTTCCCCCCACTTTATATACTAAGTATGATATCATACGGACTGGAATAGCCCTGGGCCAGCTGGGGTCACCTGTCCTGGCCGTGTCCCTTCCCAACCTCCCAGACACCCTCAGCCCCCTCCCCAGCATGGCTGTACGAGGGGCAGGAACAGCCTCGGCTCTGTGCAAGTCCTGTTCACCAGTAACAAAAACATCTCTATTTTATCAACCCTGTGTTAGCACAAATCCAAAACGCAGCCCCAAATCCATCACTGTGAAAAAAGCTAACTATAGCCTGGCCAAAACCAGCACATCCCAGCTCGTGCTCACCTCATCTCGCAGGTGAGCAGCTCTGTAAGCCTTTCACAGCAGGAGCAGAGCTTGTCACTCAGCCCACACACTCCTGCTCACCTCGGTGCCAGCACCACTGATGGCAACTCATGGATAAAACTGAACACATCAAGGCTGAAAAACAACAGCCTTCGCATCAATTTTTGGGATCAAAGTCCCACTTTTCATACCTGAACGTGAAAATGAGAAATATTCAATTGTTCAACAGCAGGCTGGATGTGGCTTGCAGCAACCTGGGATAGTGGAAGGTGTCCCTGGCCATGGCAGGGGTGGAACAAAATGATCTTTAAGGTATCTCCAGCCCAAACCCATCTGTGGTTGTACAGTTTGTGTCACCCACTGTGTCAGGCAGCCCCACGAGCCAAGCAGCTGCATGTGCCATTAGCAGGGCACGGCTGCTCTGTGAGGATTCTGTTTGTTCCTCACCTGCAGAGCACAGGCACCCTTCCCTACACAGAGCTACCACCAAGTTTCCCAAAATCCCCTATTCCTTTCTGGCCAAAGCACCTTGGAGGCGCTCAATACTGTACAGACACCTGTTTAAGCACCACAGGGGCAGGATGAGCTCCGAGTCTGCCTGGGAGACCAGAGAACTCCCCTGGGTGCCCCTTGGCTCCCACCCTGCTGCTCCCCAAGTTTGCTGGGACAAGGGGAATTGTAGCTGCAATTCCAACACCTCCACTTGAGTTCAAACACCAAACAAGTAAATAAACATAATTCAGGAAAACATACAGAAATTCTGGTTTTACTTTATTTGCAAGCTTTCAGAGAAACCGGTTTCCAGGTTCTTTGCCCACGCATCTCTCCCATTCCCTGCCCTGAGCCCCTGGCACAGCCCTTGATCCTGTGTGAATCTAGAGGCACTGGGAGCTGGGGACACTGCTGGGGACACCCAGCTGCCCTGCCCTGCCCACTGCAGGGCCTGAAGCTCCAGCTGGAGCTGCGAGCCCCATCCTCAGCCCCGGGAGCAGCCCCGTGTGCTCCCCAGGGAGCTGCTAAGCCCTTGGGGACAGAGTCTCCTGCAGCAGCTGAAGCTGCAGCTCTGAAAGCCGATCCCATTCTGGGCACTGGCGCAGGTGCAGGTAGAAATAGCACAATGTATGGCCCGGTGGCATTTCCAAAGGAAGTGCCTGGAGCAGAGGGGATGGAGAGGGGCCACGCTGCCAGGTCAGGGCAGCACAGACCGGGCTGTCTCCAAGGGCAGCCCCTGGGCACAATGGGCAAGTGCTTTTGGAACGGGCAGATCAGCAGGACAGCACCCAACGTGCAGCTCCAACCACCAGCGCTGGGCACACAAAAATGCAGCACAGCCTATCCTGACCTTGCTCTCCCACCTTGTATTAGCATGCAGAGACGCTGACTTCCAAGCAGGAAGACTGTGAAACAGCAATTAAGTTGGATGCCTGGTTTGAGTGGACTGAAGCATCTGGAAAGCAGGGCAAGAAAAATCTCAAGCATTCATCTTCAGCACTGAAATATTCCATGTGACCAGGAAGGTGTGTTAGAAAATACAGCTGTGGAGCGATTTATGCTGTTTCACAAGCTGCTGGCTGGACACACAGAGCTCTGAACACCTCTGAAGGTGAAGTCACAATGTGATATTCCAGGTTTTACTTTAGTGGTTTCTACAGACAGTGAGCATGCAGCCAGCTCTGAGTTTGCTGCACACAGGAGCAGTGTGATGGGTGGCTTGATGTACTGACACTGAGGGTCTATTAAGCTCATAGCAGTTAAAATGAAAGCCTTCAGCATCTGCAAGTTTAATGGTGCCACAGTCACAGCCTGGGGACAGGGGAGAGAAGGGAAGAATAAAGGATTCTCCAGACTGAAAAAGCAAAGGAATATACATCTTGTAAACTTGTTTCATGCAGAGATGTGGGTGAAAACCTACCAGAAGTTTTTACTAGAGGTTTACTGCCTGTCTGCGTGCAGGGAGGGGGCATCTGCCACGAGGAGCTGCTCAGGAGGATCCCAGAGCAGCAGAGCCAGCCCTGCCAAGGGCCTGTCCCTGCAGGGACACCCTTCCCACACAGCAGGGCTGGAGCAACACGTGCTCCTTGTAAAGCCCCTGATCCCCCACGGGAGGGATTCCTGCTGCAGGGAAGGGGGGCCTTTGGGAACACGGGTCTCCCTCCCTCCCTGCCCCAGCGCAAGGCACGGCTGGAGCAGCAGCCACAGCCACGGCTCATTCCCAATAAACGTGTGTGACACCAGCCCAAGGGTCCTGGCTGCCCCTTCCCTCCCTCAGGTGGGCTCTCCTCAAGGGAGAGGCAAGCATCTGTCACTCCAAGGCAGGAGCACTGCCTTCCTTGTGCCCTGAGCTGGCTCCTTGGTGCCACACACCAGGGAAGCTACAGAGCAGCTGAGAAGATGCTGAGCTGACATGACTCGCCTGGCACTGCTCTAAACCAAGTCGTACGAGTTTGAGTTCTACAGGCTGCTATTCTGCCTGTTGTTTTTCCAGAAACTCGTTTTACTTAATTAAAACCCTGTCATTACCTGACTAGTACTTTCCTTGCAAAGAAACCCCAAGAACAAAGCAGTAACAGAAGTGATCCTACCAGCTTTTCCAACTCAAACCAAGTTAAAAGAAAAAAAAAACAAATCAAAATTTTCCAGTTTTGTGCATCCACAAATGACCTGCAGTGCTTGTACATTTTTCCTACAGTAGCTACCTTCTGCAGAACACATCACATGCCAGAAGACAGAAAGTGTCACCAGTGACAAACTTGTGCTGTGGCCAGGATTAGCAGGAGTGGTGTCAGGGTTGAAGCCACTTCACGGACTCCTGACGACAAAAACCTTTGTGCCACTGCTGGTGAAGGGCCAGCATGATGGATTTTACAGTGTTCCCATGCAATGTTACCAGGTTACCCAGAGCAGCTGTGGCTGCCCCTGCATCCCTGGCAGTGCCCAAGGCCAGGCTGGAGGGGGCTTGGAGCACCTGGGACAGTGGGAGGTGTCCCTGCCCATGGCAGGGGGTGGAATGGGATGGACTTTAAGGTCCCTTCCAGCCCAAACCCTTTCATGCCATCCTTCAGGAAAGGGCAGTGGATGAGCAGCTGAAGGAAACATTTCAGTTCTACCTTGTGCAAAATCAAGGAAAGGAACAAAATTCAATGCTCCTGCAAGGAGAGAACTAGGTACAGACAATTCTCTGAAATAATAAGCAATTTTATAAGTGATGCACCAAAACTCCAGACAGGCTGGTCTAATAGGGAAGCTAGGTAAATGTGACATGTGGAACACAGGCAGTTGTGCAGTTCTGCTTTTTTAGTTTTGCAGTTCTTGATCCTACAGTCATGTTCTCTTCAGCCTGGCAGCCTGTGCTGGCAGCTCAGCTCAGACATGTAAGGCAGGAAATCCCCTGTGGAAAGCCAGCTGAAGGAGGCCAACAAAACAGTGGTATCTGCTAAATGTATATAGCCACACACACATGCAGAGGTTTGGCTGAAGAGCACAGAGGGAAGGAAAGTTTTGGTCTAATCCAGGCCATCCCATTATTTTGTTATCCACGTGTTCTCCAGATGTTCTTCTTTCCCCCGTTTACAGACCTGCTGTGTACCTGTAGCTCAGATCCCACGGTGTCTGGAGCAAGGGCTGTTCTCCTCCTGGAGGCCCTGCCCTGCAGCCTGTGCCCCGTCCTGGCCAGGTCCTGCTGGGGCCACAGCCGTGTTCCTGCGGGCTGACACGTGGGGGCAAGCACGCTCCCACTCTGACTTCCAGCTCTGGGCTCGGGACTCCTCTTGGCCACAGCTTTCCCACGCCCCATGGACTGACAGGCACAGCCAGTCTGTCTGATCTGAGCATCAGGTGCTTCTCAAGTTGTCCCTTCTCCTGCAGCTGGGCCAGGCCAGCCCGCCTGGACCACAAGGGCAAGGACAGATGTCAGGGACGATGGTGACACTCATCACCTTTGTCCCAGACTGCGCACACACACAGTGAAGACAGCTCAGAGGATGAAGTTTGCTGCTCCTTTAACCAGAGCACTGTCCAGACAGGAGCCATGGATTGGCCAGGACTCTTCCACTGGCAAGGACAGTACATTCTGGGCAGCAGGTTTATTTATACTCCTGATCTAGCTAATAGGAATTTGGGTCCAATCCAAACACTCCTGATATAATAAAGTCCTTAGCCAGAGTTAAGCAGCAGTTCTATGGGCAAGATCAAGAAGGAAGCTGAAATGTTGCTGCTGCAGTTGTCCAGACACCCTGAGCACACAGCATGAATATGTCATGCTCTGGTTATTTACTCCAGCCAGGCTTGCTGAGATGGAGTCATTACCCAAGCAAAGCAAGTCCTTCATCACACTCAAGCAAGGGGTCAAGTCCCATGACAGAGGGTATGAAAAACTCCCCTTTTCCCATCAGGATTACACGAGCACTGACCGTCCCAGTCCCACTGCATTATGACAGTTCAGATAATGAAGAGTACAGAGGAGCAGCCCCGGCTTGCTCACAGAGTCCTTCAAGCATGAAACAGAGCAGAGCATTCAGGGGACAACATCACGATCCACACTGCATAAAGCATGGCCTTTGACTCGAGGCTCTTCCCAGTGATACCTCTGGTTTTCAACAAAAGTTAATCCCCCCTTGTCTAATACCATCACAGCTGAGCTCTTGTTGGGACACTGATGACAGAAAGGTTGCGAAATGATTCCAGGTTTCATCCAAGTCACTGGATTTTCCCATGAACTTGTATTTCCCAGTCATGCCACAGCCTGCATTTTTAGGCAACAAATTTTCATGCCAGGCAGGCTGTTTGATGAGAAAGGGAAACCCATCCATTACAAAGAATCAGCTCTCACATTTCCACTCCCACCTAATGTCCTCACACAGATGTGAAGCCCAAAGGAATTTCATTTGATCCAGGCCGTTCCCAGAGAAACACTGAAAATTTAGGTACAAACCAAACCCCAAGTACTGTGAGAGATACTGAAATACAAAAACAGTTTTTGGTACAATCATTCTGAGGAGCCATAAAGGGCTTTCATAAGAAATCCAAACCAGAGGGATCAGAAGGACGGGAGCAAAGGGGTCCTAAACTGTTACAGGTAACTGCTGGGCACCAGCACATACATATGAAAAATGTCAAATTAATTCCAGTGGAAGTTTTAGTTCTTTGACCCAAGGAAACTGAAAGCCCGTTAGTCTTCCAGGCACACAGCTACAGATTTATTAATTCTTTGAACAGGCTGTTTCCTCACAGTGTCCTGCCTCGCCAGCATTTCCCTCTGGGAAGAGGGGCTCCAATTCCCTTGGCCCCAAAAAGAGTTTGGAATTAAGCTTCTCACCACCTCTGAAATTACCCCCACCAACTAACAACCAAGCATGTAAATTGCTAATCTCAGATTTAATGGAAAAACAAATGCAAACAAATAGTGGAATACAGATTAAAAAAGCACTAGGAGGCTTTTCATGGCAAGCGTTAGTGTAGCAATCACTCACCTGATACTGGAGGCAAAGTTATGTCTCAAACTGCGTTAAGAGATCTCGTATTTCTGGAGTCAGGTGCTTGACTGCCTTTGCAGCCTCTGTGATGGCTTTCCGGTACATGCCCTTCTTCTTGCGATTAAACCTCAGTTTGAAAAATTCCGAGAAAGGAGAGAGTTTTGAGACAGACAAGAACGAGGTGGTCGGAGAACCAAACCATGACACTTTAGCTTCTCGCCACGAAGGTTCCCCGTTTTCCTTCTGGCTGAGGTTTATGTCAAGGACACGTGCTGGCCACCACGGAAACCCGTGAATTTTACCCCAGACAATATCCCCCACTGAAACAGTCCTTCCATCTTCTGTAACACATTTAGACACACTCTGGGTGTGCAGTCTGACTGTCAGTGGGGGCACAATTTTACGCTCATCTTTTGAAGATGAAGAGACAGAGGCATCATCACCAGGCAAAAAGTCACACAGTTCTGGTGATGTCACTTCCGAACTAGAAGACTTGGATTCATCTAGACTGTCATTGCTACACACCGATAAACTAGAAGAATCTGCTTTTCTTTTACGGTAATTCATGAGGAAAGCCAAGTTATCATGTCCATCTTTACCCTGGGGAAACCTTTTGAAGTCATCATCTTCACCTGAACTGCCTGAAGACATCTCAGCTAAACTTCTGTCGGCGGACTCATCATTGTAAAACGCTCCGGGATCGGACTCCCCGCTGTTCTGGAGGACATTGATTTCATCAATCAGTTCTGCCTTATAGATTGAAACACTCTCACCATCGTTGATGCGATGGGGCTTCAGCCGTATCTTTGGGGGTGGGACATCCACGCTGGAATGCACTGGCCGTGTGAGCTTCAGTTTTGGAATGGAAGCAAGCTGGCTGCCTGCTGACTTGTCCATTAAACATTTGGTTTGTCGACACCGTTCAGAGTCCCCGCTCTCCTCTTGGTCCCCGGCTCCGTTCTGCAGCACTGGCTCCGGACAGAACGGTTTGACTGAGCCATGAACCCGGGAAGGGATTTTTACCACTTCACCTTTCCCTTGCGGAGTACTGTAGGATATTTTTATAACTGGCGTTCGATGCACCAGTTCCCCAGAAAACTTGTCATCCTCCCTCTTCTCTCTTTTGTTTCTTTTCTCCATGTAGTCAGAGTCGCCGTGCTTCTTCTGCTCCTTGTCCTGGATGCTCAGCTTCCTCCTGGTCTTGGCGTTCTGCCGCGGCGCGCTGGCATCCTCGGGGTTCAGCGTGTTCTTGCACTTCTCGCAGAGCACCTGCCGGGGCCGCAGCCTGATGGTGCTCATGATGAGCCTGCCCGGGTCCCTGTTGCGCGACAAGCGCCTCCTCGTCCTCTTTATAGTCCGCGGCGGCGGCTGCGGGACCCACTGGTTGTAGGTGTGCCGCAGCCACAGGGGCCGGGGGAACGGGGCTCCCTCGAAGTAGGGCGGGAAGGGCGGCAGGCTGCCCGGGGCGGGCAGCAGCGGCGGCAGCGGCTCCTCGGCGGGCAGGGGGCCGGCGGGCCGCGGCTCTGGATCGCCCTCGGTGGCACCTCTACCCTCAGTGGCACCTCTGCCCTCGGTGGCACCCCTGCCCTCGGTGGCACCCCTGCCCTCGGCGGCTCCCCTGCCCTCGGCGGCTCCGGTAGCGCAGGCACCGGCGGGAGGCTCCTCGTGCTTCGGGAAGGACGATGGCAGGCAGAACAATCCAGACCTAAATTGGGGTGAGAAGGACGGGGAGGGAAAGAAACACAGTCAGGAGCTTTGAAAGGTGCTTCTCTGGGAACCCAAAAGATCCCGCCATCCCACAGCTTCAGTACTGAGAACCCAACACTTTCTCTTGACTTTTACAATCAAGCAGCCAATTCTGCCACTGAAAAAAATAACTGCAGTGCAGAAATCTGGCAAGGTGTCCTACTCTTCTCGCAGAAAAGGCACAGGGATCAAAGCCTCTATTTCTATGAATTCTTTGCACAAAGTTTTGCTCTAAGAAGTTGTAAGTTTTATCCCACAAAGCAGTTTACTGCATCAGCAGGCTGGCAAGGCCAGAGGAAGGATGTGATCTGGATTAGCCTAGGGAGCTATGAAACTGCCCTTCTTCTCAGTGCAGATGCATGGCTGATTTTCCAGTTTTTTCATTCTGAACCTGAATACCCTGCCCTGGGTGGATAACTTGCACAGGTTCACCAAGACACAGCTCTGCTCCTCTTCCTCTCCACATTCAGCTGTATTTGGTAACACAAGGCACCCACAGCTCCTCCAGAACAGCAGGCTTGTTCACAATGGTGATACTCTGTCCTTCAATGCCAAGTCTCATTACAGGCCACCAAGGCCCGGACACAATATCCTGCCTGGATATTGGCAAAAGCAAATCCTCTGAAATGCTGAAACTCATAACTGCAATTCATGTCTCCAAAATGTATGAATTTATGCCCTTGGCCTGGCATTAGAAATATTACGCTAACACAGCACTGGGACAGATTCTGCCCTGAAACACTGACTCTGACTGGGCAAGCTCCCTGCCTTGGCTTTCCAGAGACACTTCTGCAGAGACCACAGCATCAGTGAAGCACGTGGGCCTTCTTAATAATAACAAAATGTTGTATAGGAGAGTCACAAAGAAGAGACAAAGGAATGGAGAACAGGTACAGACCAAATACCAGTGGGTTTTGGATACTACATTCCCATTCCCCTCCTTGCCAGCCACTGCTTTCTTTCCAACCACCAGAAGGAAGGACCCTTCCTGAGGCAAGGGAGGAGTGTCTTGGGGGTGTCACAGAGGGGGACACTTTGGTAAGCGTTACAGAGAGCACTGAAGAGGAGCTGAAGGCATCCACTCTGCCACACCTCTCATCAAGAGCAGCACAGAGCCACTGCCATGGGTTTCCTGATGGAGAGGAGCCTCCAAAGTCCTTCCCCATTACTGAAAAAGTGCAACAACCTGCTAAATGACACTTTAACTGGGAAAGGATTAAGCTGTTGAAATCACGTAATTTGGAACAAAATATTTTTGTTCCAAGAGGCTTTTTTTAAACAGAGACAACCAAGAATGTAGGTGTCTTTAAATGACAACCCAGAAAGCCAGTACAGTCTGTACAGCCAGACAGACATGTCAGCACCATTCATACCCCAAAGTGAGGCCATTTCTGAATGAAATGATGGCTGTAAGTTATGGTTATTTTATGCAGTGAGATTGCATGACTTGGTCACAACAGAAAACTGCTCCTTGTGTAGACACAAGCCCACTCCCCCTGTTCAGGTGACTGCACCCTCCAGAGCAGCATGGAGCTCCTTGCCTGGCAGCAGTGGAGCACCCAAAGGTTCACTCACAGGATGGTTTGTGCCTGTAGTGTTGATGTACGAGCAGCCTGTAACTCCAGTGGGCTGGACACAGCCTCTGTGCCACAGAACGTGCCCACAGACCCAGGCCACTGTCCTCCCCAGCTGTCAGCCTGTGCCAGGCACCACTTCAGCGGGGAGGCCTGTCAGAAAGATGGGGACAAACTTCTCAGCAGGGGCTGTCGGGATAGGACAAGGGGGAAAGGCTTCCCAGGGCCAGAGGGCAGGGATGGATGGGACACTGGGCAGGAACTGTTCCCTGCAGGGTGGGCAGCCCTGGCACAGGTGCCCAGAGCAGCTGTGGCTGCCCCTGGATCCCTGGCAGGGCCCAAGGCCAGGCTGGACACTGGGGCTGGAGCACCTGGGACAGTGGGAGGTGTCCCTGCCATGGCTGGGGTAGAACAGGATGAGCTTTAATGTCCCTTGCAATCCAAGCCATTCTGGGATTCTGTGATTAAAGCAGCAGGAAATACTGCTGATGGGATTTCACCCTGCTTGTAATCCCTCTTTCTGGGGCAGCTGCAGCCAACTGGACTTGGTCATCTCAATCCAGTCTCTGCTTGATACAGGAGATGCCATCCTCCTTTATTTATATCCCTGCATAACTAAAACCAAACTTTTAAAGTAAGTTCAATTGCAGCAAAGCTATCAAATCTTGTTATCAGAAACACGGTGGCAGCATTTAAATCTCCACATGAGCATACACACTATGGAGCTTGCTCTGAGCAGAGCCAGTTTATTGGAAGCAAATAACTGCCAGTCACTGGGCAGGCCCTGGTGCTGCTGCATCATCCAGGCTGGGGCAGGAAGGGACACGAGCACTTTTTCTGCAAATAATTCCCCAGCAGCTGGAAGGTCAGGCATGACTGCTCCCTACATCCCCCCATTCCTAAGGGCACAGGGGGCAGAAAGGGCACGGGCAGGGCACAGGCAGGGCACAGGCAGGCAGTTCTGCTGCCCATGGGCTGAGCCCCTGCACACCCAGGCAGGCAGTTTGGGGTTCAAACCTGCACCTGCCTTTGTGGCAAAACACCAGAGGTGTCCAGCCAGGACCTGGATGGCCAGGGGTGCCCTGGGTGCTGAGGGTGGCAGGCCTTCCTCCTGCTCCGCTCCCCACAGCATGCACGACAGCTCAGGAGAATTAAACAAGGCATTAGAGATTGTCTGTGTTAGAAGGGACCTTAAAAAACATCCAAGAGTTCCAATTCTCCTGCCCTGAGCTGGGATGTCATTCATTAGACAAGCTGCTCCAAGCCCTGTCCAAGCTGACCTTGAACACTTTCAGAGATGGAGCAGCCACAACTAAGTAAAACAGATTCATCTACTGTGTGATGCTGAAAGCACTTTAAACCACAAAAGAAAGCTGAACAATCACCATGCAGGCCTTCCTTCCTTTTTGGGGTAATCTCCTCTTTCTATGCAGGTCCAACAACCTGCTTGGGGGCTCCTCTCCTGCCAGTCCCATCTCCCAGGGGGTGCAGGCAGAGCATGGCTGACCCGTGCACAGGGACAGGCTGGTGGGACACAGCTCCACCAGCCAGGCAGCAGCAGCAGGAGAAACAGCTCTGCCACACACCCACTGCAGGCACTCCAAGCTCAGCACCAAGTGGATAAATTCCTGCTGCCTTTGGGACACATCCTGACCTTCACCTTCCAGCCACTGCCAGGCCGACTCCTGTGCTGTGCTGTAGGATGAACGAGATCTCCCCTCCCCTCCACAGCCCAAGCCTGGCATGACTGCAGTGCTGGCACCAAGTCCCTAGGGTCTGCCTCACTCACAGAGTCCCCAGAGAGAGCCACGAGCAGAGGAGCAGAGGCTGCGGCTGTCCCCTTGTGCTGGCCACCACCCCTCCCTGCCCGCCATGCTCAGCACCGGCCAGCCAGCGCTCAGCACCAGGAGATGGGCACAGAACGGGCACTGACCCTCGGGGACAGCCACAGAACCAGCACTGACCCTCGGGACAGCCCCCGGGCTCAGAGGGCATCCACTGCCTCCCACCCAGTGTCACCACCCACAGGGCTGCGGCAGCACCGGGCTGCAGAGCTGCCTCAAAGCCTGGGAAAAACACCCGTCTGGTTGTTTCCTGGACCCACTCGGAGTAAAGGGAAGAAACAAGATGAAGAAAAATAATGAAGAAAGGTTAGGGTGAAAAAAAACAGGCGAAAGAAGTGTCACTGCAGAGGAAAACATCTGAAATGTGAGAAGGCAGAAAGGGATGGTTTAGGGTGCTCGAGGGACACCAACTGCTCAGGCTGGGACCAGACTCCAGGGTGGGTTTACGGACTCTGCACAGCAGTAGGTGCCTGAAAGCGTTTGAAAATCTGATTTAAATTTTCTGGGATAGCCACGTGAAACTAAATAAATGACAAAAATGAAACTCAGAACTCCTGCTCTCCTGCTCTGCTCATCTCGTAGGCTGGATCACAGAGGTGAGGCTGCCGTGCTCCCACGCAGCACGGATCTGTCCCTTCCCCAGCACACAGCACCAAATCGGCTCCTCACAGGAGCGCGGCCCGGCACCGCGCACAGCCCCGGAGAGCCGGCCGCGCCCGGGACAGCCCCCCGGCCCCGCCGCGGGCACAAACCCCGCCAGAGCCGGGCAGGTGCGGGTGAGCACGAGGCGCCCGCGGGGCAGAGCCCAGCCGCGGCCCCGCTCCGAGACGCCCCGCTCGGCTCCGCAGAACTCGGGCAGCGCCGGAACCGCCGCGGGACCCCCCGGAACCGCCGCCCGGCCCCGGGGGGCTCGGCAGGGGGAGCTCGGGGAGCTCCGCGCGGGGAGAGAGGCCGGCGAGGGCAGCGACCGGCGCGGGGGCTGCGGCCGCAAGGGCCGGGGGTCCGGCCCCGGGGCCACGTGCGGGGCGGCGGCCGGTCCGGCCGGTCCGGGGGCCCCGCTCCGCCCCCGCCGCGTGCCCCGGGCCGGTCCCGACCCCGCCGCTTTGTCCCGCCCGGCCGAACAAAGAGCGCGGGAGCGGCGCGGCCCCGCCGCCCCGGCCCCGCTCCCCGCCGCGGTCCCGGCGCCCCATCCCCGGCCGCACCTCTTGGAGCAGTCCAGCAGCACGCCGGTGAAGCGCCGCTCCCCGCAGCTCAGCGTCACCACCAGCGTGTCGTTCACCATCTGCTCCACCAGCACCGGCACCCACGCGCCCACCCGCGGCGGCGGCGCCCCCGCCGCGTCCCCCGCCGCCGCCCCGGGCTCGGCCATGCTCCCGCCGCTCCCCGCCGGCGGGGCCGCTGGGCCGGGCCGCTGGGCCGTGACCTCACGGAGCGCCCGCCGCCGCCGCGCCTGACGTCACGGCCCCGCCCCGCCGCCGGCCGTGGCGTCACGGCCCCGCCCCGCTACCGGGCACGTGCGTGGGACGGGGCGGGGGCGAGCCCAAACGGGGCGGGGCGGGGCCGGGAGGGGAGGGGCCTGCCTGGGAAGGGCGGGGCCGGGCTGGGGGCGGGGCCGGCACCTGGCGCCACCTGGCGGCCGAAGCGCGCTCCGGCACCCGCGGGGCGGGGCCGTGCAGGGGGCGGGGCCGTAAGGTGAGCCCCGCCCCGGCCATGGCTGCGGCTGCCGGCGCTGGGTCCCTCAGCAATGGCTCAGGACAGCAGAGCTGGGCGCTGGGATCCCCATCACCAAAGGGCTCTGGGTCCCTCAGCAATGGCTCAGGACAGCAGAGCTGGGCGCTGGGATCCCCATCACCAAAGGGCTCTGGGTCCCTCAGCAATGGCTCAGGACAGAAGAGCTGGGCGCTGGGATCCCCATCACCAAAGGGGCTCTGGGTCCCTCAGCAATGGCTCAGGACAGCAGAGCTGGGCGCTGGGATCCCCATCACCAAAGGGCTCTGGGTCCCTCAGCAATGGCTCAGGACAGCAGAGCTGGGCTCTGGGATCCCCATCACCAAAGGGGCTCTGGGTCCCTCAGCAATGGCTCAGGACAGAAGAGCTGGGCTGGGGGCACCTCTGGGATCACCCAGCCCAGCCCCTGCCCAGGCAGGGCCACCTGCAGCAGGGACACAGCAACGTCGCCAGCAGGGTTTGCAATGGCTCTGCAGAGGGAGACCCCGGCCCCTCCCTGGGCAGCTGCTCCAGGGCTCTGCCCCTCCAGGGGAAGAAGTTCTTCCCCATGTTGGGTGGAACTCGCTGTGGTTCAGCTCCTGGCCAGTGCTCCTTGTCCTGGCACCGGCTTCTAGCAGCCCCTGGGCAGATCTGGAGGGGTTGGTGGGGTCCCCTCTCAGCCTTCCCTTCTCCAGCCTGGCCAGGCCCAGCTCCCACAGTCTCTCCTCACCTCAGGGATGCTCCATCCCAAAATGACCTCTGTGGCCTCTGCTGGACCCTCTCCAGGAGCTCCTTGACTTTCCTGTCCTGAGGAGCCCAAACTGGGCACAGCCCTCCAGATGTGCCTCACTAGGGCAGCATAGAAGGGGCAGGATCACTGCCTGACCTCTGGCTACGCCCTTCCCCATGCAAATACTGATCCAAATGCATCCCAATGCAAATTTGTACAAATAACACGTTTATTTTTACCAATGCTTTCTGGAAAGAGGCTGTGGTTTCCCAAATTGCTGACAGACTGAAGCATGCCTGATCCAGTGGAATGCATACAGCTTTTCTGCTGCGACTGAAGCTGAATTCTCAGTGTACTCAAAGGGCTGGGACCCAACTGTGTCAAGCAGAGACTTGCCAGAAAGGCTGATAAACGATTGCTCCCATGAGCAGCACTGTGCTTCCTTGCTGCTGTTCATCCAAGCAGCAAAATAGCAACAAAACACCTCAGCTTAGCTGGTGTATGGTATCATTTTTATGGAACTCTGTTAGTGTTGCAGTCTGGAACTGGGTGCACCTGGGACCATCCTGGGATACACAGAGTGAATCAGTGCCCAGCCCCAGCACAGGGACAGACACACTCACCCCTTACAGACATCCAGAGGAGACCTTTCCAGAGCAAACCCAGCTGCCTTTGGTGGGATGTCCCTTTTCATTTCCCCCTCCTGCTTTCTCCCTTCCCATGTGCTGTTTGACATGTTGTTCTGGTTTATTTTCTCTGAGAGATCTAAGTAAACACGGTAAAATTATCATTTCAGTTCCTTTGCTTAATACACTAACTTTCAGTGAACCTCAGATTTGTCTGGCCACAGCCATGGGGTCTGGAACCACCTCTCATTATGAGATAGATTAATACAATCTATAGTATTATATAAACGATAAAAATATATTATATATACACTAAATCACAGTGTATTTTCCCCGAAAGCTGATGAAAATTCCCCTCCTTTTACAGGCACTTGTTCAGTAGTTGTGTCCTGAGCGGATCAGCTGGAACACACCTGTGCAGTTAGCCAGGACAGAGCCTGAAATGCAGATACACTAATTTTTACGAGCGCAAAGCGGAGCAAACCACTGCCCGTTGCGTTCGGGAGCGGCGGCAGCGCGTGCCCAGCTTTCCCCTGCCCGTGCCGGTCGCAGAGGGGCCGGAGCTGTGTTCTCTGTTCTCTGCGCCCGGGGAGGCAGCAGGGCCCGCGGCCGGGGCCTCCTGCCAGATGTGCTGACCTCTGGCTGCCGGAGCCGTTCCGGAGTCAGCTCTGCCGGAACCACCGGGGTGCTGACTCAGGAGCCAAGGCAGGGCCTGCCTCCACACTGCTCACATGCCCACGCTTCTGCTCCTTGGCACTCTGCTGCCCTTCCCTCAGCACTTTCCAAATTAGGCAGCAAAAAAAAAATTGCCTTTGTCCTGCCCGGTTGAATGCCTTTAAACCTCAAAAATATTTTGTGACGCAAATGATTTCCTAGACAAATCACCTTACCCGTGCTTCAGGTTAATAAACCCCAAGGTTTTTCACCAAGAGGAATTACTGTTGTAGGTTTGAATCATTTTGTAGCACTTCGTTTGGCTGTGCCAAGCTCCCCTCTGTGCTGCTCACAGGACTCTTGCCAGGTCTATTTTAGCTGCAGTGCCTGTGCTGCTGCAGGCACTCAGCTCCAGAGCGAGAATCCCATGGAACAAGCCCATTCCAGAACTCTCCCTGTGGCCCTGTCCCCGGGCTGGGGACACTGCACGGTGCCTGGGCTCACATCCCTCTGACACCCTGGGAAGGCCGAGGTGTGCCGTGGCCCCATGGGTGCTCACCTGCCTGCCTTCAGCACAGAAACAGGGTTCTAAACCCCCGACAATCCCTTCATTTCTCTGAAATATGTTCTAAGGTGCATTAATTAAAAGCGGCTGCCTTGTGTTTTTTTAAGCTGTTCCAACAACTATTTGAAAACTGAAATTTTTGGGGTCAAATAAAGGAATATTTTCTGTCATGCCCGAGGAACATGAAAACTCCTTCTAACACATGATAAAAGAGCAAAAAAATACACTTAGTGTGAGAGCAAAAATGAAACATAATCAGAGTATGAGAATTCGCTGCAAAGTTCTCATTAATGTCATGGTCAGGCACTAAAGAGCCCTACCCCAGGTGTGAGAGGGGACAGCACCTGTTGGGCTGTGTGCCCAGGACAGCAGCCTCAGCCTGTCCCAGTGCTCCCAGTGCTCCCAGTGCTCCCAGTGCTGCCAGTGCTGCCAGGACAGCAGCCTCAGCCTCTCCCAGTGCTCCCAGTGCTCCCAGTGCTCCCCGTGCTCCCAGGACAGCAGCCTCAGCCTCTCCCAGTGCCCCCAGTGCTCCCAGTGCTCCCGGGACAGCAGCCCCAGCCTTTCCTAGTGCTCCCAGTGCTCCCAGTGCTCCCAGTGCTCCCAGTGCTCCCAGTGCTGCCGGGACAGCAGCCTCAGCCGCTCCCAGTGCCGCCGGCGATCCTGCCGGGGAACGCCAGAGGACAGCATTGCCCTGTGCTGGAAACGCACCGGGAGCGCGGAGCTGGGCTGGGAGCGCCCCGAGAGCACACCGGGAGAACACCGGGAGAGCACCGAGAGCGCCCCGAGAGCACGGCACTGCTGAGCCGAGAGCGCCCCGAGAGAACACCGGGAGAACACCGGGAGAACAGCGAGAGCGCACCGAGAGCGCACCGAGAGCCCGGCACTGCTCTGGGCTCAGAGCCCAGCGAGAGCCCGGCACTGCTCCGAGCTCAGAGCGCACCGAGAGCCCGGCACTGCTCCGGGCTCAGAGCCCAGCGAGAGCCCGGCACTGCTCCGAGCTCAGAGCGCACCGAGAGCCCGGCACTGCTCCGGGCTCAGAGCGCACCGAGAGCCCGGCACTGCTCCGAGCTCAGAGCGCACCGAGAGCCCGGCACTGCTCCGGGCTCAGAGAGCACCGAGAGCCCGGCACTGCTCCGGGCTCAGAGCGCACCGAGAGCCCGGCACTGCTCTGGGCTCAGAGCGCACCGAGAGCCCGGCACTGCTCCGGGCTCAGAGCGCACCGAGAGCCCGGCACTGCTCCGAGCTCAGAGCCCAGCGAGAGCCCGGCACTGCTCTGGGCTCAGAGCGCACCGAGAGCCCGGCACTGCTCCGAGCTCAGAGCCCAGCGAGAGCCCGGCACTGCTCCGAGCTCAGAGCGCACCGAGAGCCCGGCACTGCTCTGGGCTCAGAGCGCACCGAGAGCCCGGCACTGCTCCGAGCTCAGAGCCCAGCGAGAGCCCGGCACTGCTCTGGGCTCAGAGTGCACCGAGAGCCCGGCACTGCTCCGGGCTCAGAGCCCAGCGAGAGCCCGGCACTGCTCAGAGCTCAGAGCGCACCGAGAGCCTGGCACTGCTCTGGGCTCAGAAAGCACCGAGTGCCCGGCACTGCTCCGGGCTCAGAGCGCACCGAGAGCCCGGCACTGCTCCGAGCTCAGAGCCCAGCGAGAGCCCGGCACTGCTCTAAATTCAGAGCGCACCGAGAGCCCGGCACTGCTGAGCCGAGAGAGCACCGAGAGAACACTGAGAGCCCGGCACAGCTCAGAGCTCAGAGCCCAGCGAGAGCCCGGCACTGCTCTGGGCTCAGAGAGCACCGAGAGCCCGGCACTGCTCCGGGCTCAGAGCGCACCGAGTGCCCGGCACTGCTCTGGGCTCAGAGAGCACCGAGAGCCCGGCACTGCTCCGGGCTCAGAGCCCAGCGAGAGCCCGGCACTGCTCCGAGCTCAGAGCGCACCGAGAGCTCGGCACTGCTCTGGGCTCAGAGAGCACCGAGTGCCCGGCACTGCTCTAAATTCAGAGCGCACCGAGTGCCCGGCACTGCTCCGAGCTCAGAGCGCACCGAGAGCCCGGCACTGCTCTAAATTCAGAGCGCACCGAGTGCCCGGCACTGCTCTGGGCTCAGAGAGCACCGAGTGCCCGCACTGCTCCGGGCTCAGAGCGCACCGAGAGCACAGAAGTGCTCTAAATTCAGAGCGCACCGAGAGCCCGGCACTGCTCTAAATTCAGAGCGCACCGAGAGCCCGGCAATGCTCCGAGCCGAGAGCACACCCGGCTGATCCCGCAGGCACCGCGGAGGCTTTGGGAGCGCAGGGAAGGGCAGAGCGTCCTGCACCTCACAGAAAGGAGCCGCTACTGAGGCCACTCAACCAGGGATGGAAGAGCAGCACGGCAATCCAGACACAAAACTTTTAGAAGTGAAAGTACGGAACATGATTCGCAAGATGCAGAACTCCAGGCATTACTCAATTCCCCCAAAATGCTAGTGAGTACTGCGGGCGGGGGACCCCTATTGCTGGTGTGGCAATTATTGACCAAAAAACAAAATCAAGAACAGCTCCACTGGGTTTATTCTCTCCATCACTCAACCAGGTACTTCCCTGTTTCAGAAAGGATTCACCAACACATTCTCTCCAATAGGGTTTGTATTATATGCACATTGCTAAATGTGATGCATAAAACATTCGTAAAGTGCTTTCTATGCCAATATAAAGGAACATAACTTCTTGTCTTATATTTATATATAGTAATTTATCTTATTGCACATACTAGAAATGAAAAAATAAGTTACCTGTAGGATTTTATAGTCCACCATATTCGATATTATAAAATCCTGATGGTTTTCAGTAGAAGGAATCTGGATATTCAAGGGTACAATTACCAAAATAGGAATACAAAAAGTAACAACTGAGAAAATAAAAAAGCCTAATAGTGCTTTCAATTCTGGAGAAAAAATAGTATTTTCAATAATAGAAAATAGAAAAGTTTGTTTGTGTCCTATAGGCACACAGTTTGGGGTGATTGGGAGTGGGGCTGTGGCCCAGCCCATCCCCAGTGGTGCAGCTGTGAGCAGCAGGTGAGCAGCACTGACAGCAGTGAGCCACGGAGTGCCCAGGTGAGCAGCACTGACAGCATTGAGCCAGGGAATGCCCAGGTGAGCAGCACTGACAGCAGTGAGCCACGGAGTGCCCAGGTGAGCAGCACTGACAGCATTGAGCCAGGGAATGCCCAGGTGAGCAGCACTGACAGCCATGGGGTGCCCAGGTGAGCAGCACTGACCCACGGAGTGTCCAGGTGAGCAGCACTGACAGCCATGGGGTGGCCAGGTGAGCACCACTGAGCCAGGGAATGCCCAGGTGAGCAGCACTGACAGCCATGGCGTGCCCAGGTGAGCAGCACTGACAGCAGTGAGCCATGGGGTGCCCAGGGGTGCTGAGCAACCACCCAGGGAGCAGAGGGCACACAGGTGCAGTGTGTGAACATCAGGGGATAAAAGGGTGAGCTGAAGGATGAGGGCGGCTGCTTGTTGCCTTCTGATGTGGTATGGTGTGACTGTGTATTGGTTGAAGCTTTCTCAAAGTGTGTGATGATGCTCTGTGTATTGTGGCCATCTCAACTGTGACATGGCTGTGACAGTATTCTATGCACTTATGTCAAAGTGCCATTCATTCATCCAATACAGATTTGATAATGCGCATAAAACTGCTTTTATTTTTTTTCAGTGGAAAAGGGGAGTTTTCCAGCACGATCCTGGTTACACAGCGCAGAGGCTGCTCGCCTGCCCAGGGAGCTGCCTTGGCAGAGCTGTCCTTCCCTGTTCCAGTAAAACCCTGGGCTGCACCAGGCTGCACCTACACGTTCATCAGCAAGAAATTCTTCTGTTACATCTTTCATTGTTTCTTCCTTCAGCTGCCAAACTCTTGGCTTGTCCCCTTCCTTAGGTCCTGCAGGCCCACACAGGACTGTGGCAGCTCACCCAAGGCCAGCTCCCCACCACGAGGGATTGGTGTGCAGGGAGAGGAGGTGGCTGCAGGGCTGTGCACCGGCCAGACTGCTCGGGCTTTGGGCAAAACAGAGCGTGTGGTGTCAGTCAGCCCTCCCAGTGGAAACGGCTCATTGGTCTGCTTTATTTCATGCATGTTTTATTCCCAAGGATTTTTCACAAAGCCACCTGTGTTCTGGAAGAAACCAGCAAGCTATTGATGTACATGAGCACAGCAGTGGCTTCATTCTGACAGATATTAAAGGATGTCATCTTTAATGGATTCACACGGTTAACAGATCTCATCATTTGGCACGCCCTCCACCTGGAGTTTATCCATCCCACCGCGCAGAAGCTAATCCAACTTACAATCACTTTGGTTAAGTGCTCAGTGTTTCTGGCTCATGCCAGGTCTGAGAGGCCCTGTCCCCAGCACCCTGCAGAAATGAAGTTCTCAGAGCTGTGTCCACAGCCCTGCTGAGGGTCCCTGGCCATGGGCACGTAGGGCTGAGCGTGACCCCACATTGCTGCCTGAGCCTGTGCTCTGGCAGGGTCACCCAGCCCCGTGCACAGTCCCCAGCAAGGCTTAAATGTGTCCAACCTACTAATCCTGTTAAACAGCAGGGAATTCTGAAACAGAGCAGGGAGTGCCAGTGGAAAATCCCAGCTCTGTGCTGGGATCTCTACTATGGAGAAAAAACAGAGTGGAAGCCAAGAGTGACGTAATTAATGTGCATATAAGGACTGAGTTAGAGCCACATACAACCCCAGCTTCTCTCACTTGCCTGCAGCATTTACAGCCTGCCAGTGCTGACTGGGGTATAAATAAGTATTACATGAGCTGTGTATGACTGAGTTAGACAGAGCTCTCTGCATGATGAATAGGAGTTAAAAATATGTTCCATGTATCAGAGGAAGCAAAAAGGCAAAGCAAAGAGCTACAATAATCATTAACATACTACGAGGGCCCAGATGCAATCTGTGAGTCAAAACAAGAGAGATCTTCTGACATAATTGATTTAAATGTTAGATGGGGCTTGGAGCAACCTGGGCTACTGGAAGGTGTCCCTGCCCATGGCTTTAGGGTCCCTTCCAACCCAAACCCTTCTGCCATCCTGTGATTCTAAATATGTGACATAGCGCCATGCAATGATGACAACTATGAAATGAAAGCTTTTGCACACCTTGCATTTCATCCCAGCTGGCATCTCAGGTTAAACAAACTTAGCCTTATCTCAAATTACACCTTTATAGGTGCAGAACTGAACTCATCCAGTGATCTTTCGTATTTCCCTGCTGCTGATTCACTTGAGGGTACGTTTCCAGTGTGCACCAAAGCCTGGCTTACTCACTGGGAGCCGTGTGAGGAGTTCTTTGGGTGCCCCTGGAGGTGCCCAGCTCATCAGCCCAGAGCTCAGCCACCCTCCCAGGCAGGGTGTGCCCAGAGCTGCTGCTGCACAGTCACTGTGCTGCCCAGAGATGGGCAGGCTTGGCCTGTCCAAGCACAGGTTTGGTCTGTGTAAGCACAGGTTTGGCCTGTCCAAGCACAGGTTTGGCCTGTCCAAGCACAGGTTTGGTGTGTCCAAGCACAGGTTTGGCTCTCTCTGAGCACAGGTTTGGCCTGTCCAAGCACAGGTTTGGTCTGTCCGAGCACAGATTTGGCTCTCTCTGAGCACAGGTTTGGTCTGTGCAAGCACAGGTTTGGCTCTCTCTGAGCACAGGTTTGGTCTGTGCAAGCACAGGTTTGGCCTGTCCAAGCACAGGTTTGGTGTGTCCAAGCACAGGTTTGGCTCTCTCTGAGCACAGGTTTGGTCTGTGCAAGCACAGGTTTGGCTCTCTCTGAGCACAGGTTTGGTCTGTCCAAGCACAGGTTTGGTCTGTGTAAGCACAGGTTTGGCCTGTCCCAGCACAGGTTTGGTCTGTGTAAGCACAGGTCTGGCCTGTCCAAGCACAGGTCTGGCCTGTCCAAGCACAGGTTTGGCCTGTCCAAGCACAGGTTTGGTGTGTCCCAGCACAGGTTTGTCTCTCTCCGAGCACAGGGGCTGCCCTGGATCCTGGAGCAGAGCCAGTGGGATGCTCAGCCCTGCAGCAGCAGCGTTCCCAGCACACTCTGCCATCCCTGCACGCCGTGTGTGGCTGCGGCAGCTCCACGCAGCACTCACAGATGGGCCCCGTGGGAGGGAGCACAAATCTCGCCTGTTACACAAGGTTCCCAAACCTCCTGTCCGTGCCCACAGATTCTAAATATTAAGACCATGGGAATATTTTTCTTTAAATACACACTGTGTAAACTACCATTAAACGTGATCACAGAACTAAGCTACAACGCTGTTCTAGACCTTCGCTTACGCTTGGTTTGTCGTTCCAACCTGTTTGAGTTAAACAGAACACAATGCAACTCCGTGTACTCATACAGACAAAAATCAGCAGGAACAACGCTTGATTTGCTGTTTTGAAGAACAGCGATCAAATACTGAAAACTTTCAAGATTGTGCCTTGCTGAAGGGGAGTTAAAACCCAAAATGACTAGTTAGAGTGATTCAGGTATGCTGTTTGTTGGAAAGGAAGGCTTTAACAAATGGTGAGGGAGCTTGGGAAAACAACAAGAATAATTCACTTTACCTCGCAAGTGACACACACTTGTCAGCTTTGCTCATTTCCAAACCAAACTCATTAAAATGCCAGTATTTACCAAAACCCATGAAACACTTAATGAAACTCACCCTCTGCAGCTGCCTCCTCAGGAGAGGAACCTCTGAGATATTTCCATGGTTAGCAATGGCCTGTTCTGATTCACAGAACCATGGCATGGTTTGGGTGGGAAGGGACCCCAAATCCCCCCAGTGCCACCCCTGCCATGGCAGGGACACCTCCCACTGTCCCAGGGTGCCCCAATGTCCAGCCTGGCCTTGGGCACTGCCAGGGATCCAGGGGCAGCCACAGCTGCTCTGGGCACCTGTGCCAGGGCTGCCCACCCTGCCAGGGAACAATTCCCAATTCCCAATATCCCACCCATCCCTGCCAGGGAACAATTCCCAATTCCCAATATCCCATCCAGCCCTGCCAGGGAACAATTCCCAATTCCCAATATCCCACCCAGCCCTGCCAGGGAACAATTCCCAACTCCCAATATCCCATCCAGCCCTGCCAGGGAACAATTCCCAATTCCCAATATCCCATCCAGCCCTGCCAGGAACAATTCCCAATTCCCAATCTCCCACCCATCCCTGCCCTCTGGCACTGGGAGCCATTCCCTGTGTCCTGTCCCTCCATCCCTGTCCCCAGTCCCTCTGCAGCTCTCCTGGAGCCCCTTCAGGCACTGACACAGTGACACAGAACTGGACAGTTCTGTGAAATAGGGAACTTTGGGGTTCAGCTCTATCATTAATCTTAGATTTAAAATCATACTAGGGCTGGACTTCTAAAACCACAAAATATCTTTAAAAGTAGAGAAGTTTTCTTTTAAAGGTCTATTTAATATATCAGTGGTCTCCTTCCTGGAAAACTCTGTGAGGGTTTCCAGAAGATGGATTTACACTAATTCCACTAATTCTGCTGTGGCTGGAGGTGGGTGCGAGGAACCTTCCTGCAGCCAGGTCTCCTGTCCAGCCCCCTGCAGTGAGAGCAGGTGCAGTGCCATCTCTGCCGAGCCCTGCTGAGGGAGGTGTGTGCAGCTCAGAGCCTGCGCTCTGAACCAGCCCCAGGCCAGGGCCCTGAGAGAGCTTAGCTCCAAAGCCTGAACCTCGCAGCTCCCCGTGCATCCATCGCCCCAGGTCACAGGGCAGCTCTCTCCAGGCCAGGCGGGTCTCTCGGAGGGTGCCTTGCTCTGGAGCTCCCCTCGAGACCCCGATACCTTCACATCTAAGGGAGTGGGTTTTTGCATACTGCGCACGCTAAAATAAATGTTCACTGACATGGAAAAATGATACGAACGTTAAGCACAGGTAAGGCAGATAAAACATGTCTCCTTAGAAAAACGCACTGCTTGCTGTCAGGCCATGCTAAAATGTGTAAAACTTGAAGGTAAATAGTGCTAATTAAGCAACACTACTGCCTAATTAAAAATAACAAGAATTAAAACCAAAGTCTTAGAACACAAAGACAATAACCACGTTACATTCTGGGAGTGCATGTGGTTGCCTTTAATGATACCACACATGGAACTGAGATTTGTTAAAAAAATTTTGTGTCATCTGTACATCAGTATTTTGACTTAGTTTCCCATCTCACTGTGTTTTGAGTTGATTTTTTTTGTATTTTAATATTTCACCACATGGTTTTGCACTTCAAGTAGCTTATTTATACCCCAAGTTTACTGCATTTCCTTGAATGATATCACATTTAACACCCCTAATTCCAGTCTGATACTAATGGTACCCACAGTAATTAGCCTTCATTACAGGAAAGCTTAAGTGTGAGAAGAGGCATTCTGTGGGAGTATGCCCAGCATTTCCATTATTAATGGCTTCTGGAATCCATCAGACCATAAATAATGCATCTTTCCCTCTCTGCTGACAACTTCTTAATTCTGCCCTCCTAATGTAAATTTATAACTGCAATACTGGGGTGGAAAAAAAGAGAAAGTGTGAGAAGAGACAAACAGAATTTGCTCTAAGAACAGGAGCTCAAACACCTCATGCAAACACAGACACCACTCAGGCTTCTGGTGTGTGGATGAACAATATCGAGCTGCTTCTAAAAATTACTTATGGGGTATTTACAGTGCACTAAATTATTTTGTTAAAGTCGGTCTGAGCACCAGTCGTACACAAATGTGGTGATTGTGTCCCTGGACACACGAGCACACAGAAGGCATTTCCTCCACATGTATCAGCCAGTACTGCATTTCCATTTCCCCCAGAGTCTTCTGCTAATTAGCTGTCCTCTTTTCTTCCCTAATATCCTGATTTCCCCTGTATGCCCCGTAGAATGTCAGCTATCGTTCCTGGGTGCCTGCCATGCCAGGAGCCTTTTCCCAGCCCAGCCCTGCAGCCCAGGCTCCTCTGCTGCTCCTGCCTCTGCTGTGCTGGCTCCCAGAGCAGCTCTGCTGAGGCCTCGCTGCCCTGGTGCCCTCTGAGCATCTCTGGGTGAGAACCTGGTGTTCTCTGAGCATCCCTGGGTGAGAACCTGCTGCCTCTCACACAGAGCCTCGCTGCCCTGGTGCCCTCTGAGCATCCCTGGGTGAGAACCTGGTGCCTCTCACACACAGCCTCACTGCCCTGGTGCCCTCTGAGCATCCCTGGGTGAGTGCTGCTGCCTCTCACACACAGCCTCGCTGCCCTGGTGCCCTCTGAGCATCCCTGCGTGAGAACCTGGTGTTCTCTGAGCATCCCTGGGTGAGTGCTGCTGCCTCTCACACAGAGCATCCCTGGGTGAGAACCTGCTGCCTCTCACACACAGCCTCACTGCCCTGGTACCCTCTGAGCATCTCTGGGTGAGAACCTGGTGCCCTCTGAGCATCCCTGCGTGAGAACCTGGTGCCATCTGAGCATCCCTGGGTGAGAACCTGGTACCCTCTGAGCGAGCATCCCTCGGTGAGAACCTGGTGTTCTCTGAGCATCCCTGGGTGAGAACCTGCTGCCTCTCACACACAGCCTCACTGCCCTGGTGCCCTCTGAGCATCCCTGGGTGAGAACCTGGTGCCCTCTGAGCATCCCTGCGTGAGTGCTGCTGCCTCTCACACAGAGCATCCCTGGGTGAGAACCTGCTGCCTCTCACACACAGCCTCACTGCCCTGGTGTTCTCTGAGCATCCCAGGGCTGGCAGAGGTGGGGCAGTGCCCAGGTCTGGGGCAGCTGAGCCAAGGCAGGGGCTGGGATTCCCTGCATTTCTGATTTCTATGAGAATTACCAGTTCCACTTGGGCAGACACTCTGTACTACCTTAAATTATTTAGTTGGCCAAGTGGTTCTTAACTAGTCCAAAACAGACTGTCATGCTTGTAGTGGTTGACTGCATGCTTTTCTTCTTTTTTCTTTTTTTTTTTTTTTTTTTTTGCCTTATATTCTCCTGTTGCTTAATAGCTTTGCAAATTTTCATGGATTTTTCTAAATTCGGTTTAAAAAATTTGGACTGTTTCTCTATGCAAATGTTTGCCCTATTCAAGCTTAGTCAGACAGAATGAACTTTGTCAGCCAACCCAGTGCTACCACCCACTCATAAATGAATGCATTATTTTGATAAATAATTTTTATACTGTATTATTTTTCCTCATATGAAAGAAAAGGAACTGAAGTTTTTAGCTGAAGTTTTCCATGTTTTCTTTGTAGTTCATTGTGGCTTTCTGCTGCTGATTGCTCCTCAGCCCCAGCATCGCCAGACCCCTCCTTGCCCAGGGAAACCACGAGCACCCATTGTCCCCTGAGCAGAGACACGTGCAGCACACACAGAGAAGGTGACAGGTGGGGTGGCAGTCACCTTCAGGCCTCTCTCTCTGCCTGCTGAGGTGGGAGCACAGTGCCAAAGGTGCACAATCCATTTCAGAAAACAGGTTTCTGCTGATTATTTATGAACATTTATAAATCATGTTTCATAGCAGTAAAACAAAAGAAGCAATCTTCCCAGTCTAACTGGATTTTGCAGAATTAAATAATACTTCCCATTATTTTTGATTCGAACAAAAGCACAACAGCTGAAATCTGGTAAATCTTTGAGAAAATAAATGTACCAGGCCTGTAAGAGAAAGGTAGCGTCGTACATTGTCCTGACATTTATCTTAGATGGACATCTGGTTTATAAAGATGTATTTTGGAAGCGCAGCACCAAAAGCCCCCCAGCCAATCTCAATCAGGATATATTTTTCACATTGTACTGCTGGAGTCACTGCAAATCTCCTTTCCCAGCTCAGCTGTACAGTCCAACCTGCCTCACCTTTGACAGGCTGGCTGCTTAAAATTCTGCCTGCGTGTGTCTGCCTCCCTCGTTCCAGTACGAAATAACGTATTTGCCCTTTTTGAATGTTTCTCTAAAACCTCACTTGCAGAAATGACAAATACATTGCTCATGGCACAGCTCTTTGGTTCTAAATTACCAGTAATTAAAGCTGAAAGGAATGTTACAAAACAAATCTTGCAGTGTGATTAGCAGCTCCGTTTGACAGCACTTCCCTGGAAATGTCAACTCGTGCAATATTGACAAGGTGCACTGGCAAGGCAAAGCAAGGGCAGCCCGAGAGGCAGGGCAGGGGCAGCAGAGGCGGCACGGGGGCGCTGGGACACTGGGGCGGGCAGGAGCTCTGCGGGCACCACGGCGGGCACAGCAGCTGATCCCTGTGGCCCCGCTCTGGGGACAGGGCTGGGGGTGAGGGCAGGGGGGCTCCTCTCAGCAAGGAGGGTGCCCACACCCTGCTCCCGCAGAGCCGCCCCAGCCGCACCGGGAACGCGCAGTCCTGCTGCTGCCCGGGCACCTGGCTTTGTCCCTCTGACACTGGAAGCTGCAGGGAAGTTTGACTGCACTGCACGTGTGCCACACACTGCACAACAGGCATTTCATCTACTGCAGGTAAAGTTTGTCAGGGAACAGGGTGGAGTCAGCCTCCAGTGTCCCACAGAGTCACAGAACAGCCTGGGCTGGGAGGGACCTTAAAGCTCAGTCCATGCTATCCATGCCATGCCATTATCCCATGCCATTAGCCCATCCCATTATCCCATCCCATCCCATTATCCCTTCCCATGCCATCCCATGCCATCCCATGCCATCCCATGCCATCCCATGCCATCCCATGCCATCCCATCCCATGCCATCCCATCCCATCCCATCCCATGCCATCCCATCCCATCCCATCCCATCCCATCCCATCCCATCCCATCCCATCCCATCCCATGCCATCCCATCCCATCCCATCCCATCCCATCCCATCCCATCCCATCCCATCCCATCCCATTATCCCATCCCATCCCATCCCAGCCCCAGTGCCCAGCCTGGCCTTGGGCACTGCCAGGGATCCAGGGGCAGCCACAGCTGCTCTGGGCACCTGTGCCAGGGCTGCCCACCCTGCCAGGGAACAATTCCCAATTCCCAATATCCCACCCAGCCCTGCCAGGGAACAATTCCCAATTCCCAATATCCCACCCAGCCCTGCCAGGGAACAATTCCCAATTCCCAATCTCCCACCCAGCCCTGCCAGGGAACAATTCCCAATTCCCAATATCTAATCTTAACTCACTCTCTTTCAGTTTGAAGCCATTCCCCCTGGTCCTGTCCCTACACACTCTTGTAACAAGTCCATGAGCTCTGAGGGGAGGCCAGGAAAGAGGAATTACCTGGGACCACAGAGCAGTGGAAATACTCCAGGCAGGCAAAATGGCCAAGAAAAAACACATAAAGGAAGAACTTGCCTACAAAACAAAAAATGCAGCCCAGAAGTGCCATAGGTGTAATTATGGTACAGAGTAACAAAAGTGGATAAAACTGAAAGTCCATGCTCATTGCACAGACTCAATGTGCTGCTGTGCAATTCCTGCTGCTGGTTTTGTGGATGGCAATGTGTGCAGAGCTCCTGAAGAACCCTGACCTGTCAGAGCAGTGACATCCCCGTGCCCTGACCCATCCCTGGGGCACTGCTCGCTTTGGGGTTCAGCAAACTGAAGGCATCCCCACCACTCAAACCCAAACCTTTGCTAAGCAAGGCACAATTCATTACCAGAACACCTTTCCATAATGCCATGAGTCACAAATAAGGACATGACTTCAAATAATAATAAATTACAAATGCAGAAATGGAAGAATTGTGTTATTAACAAGCAGAAATTGCTTTGAAAATGCAACTTGTAAAGGACTATTTGAGAATACAATCAGATTTAAAATAGTTTATTACGAAGAAACTGAATCTATTTCTAAGCAGACATGATCAAAATGAGTCACAGATGACTTCACTATTGGAAAAATGCAATCTCTTTTTATCTTGCTGGAAGCCACTGAGGTTTGAACGCTGATCTGAGTGCAGGGGGAAGTTGCCCTGGCACTGCCATGCCAGGGGGCAAACTGGCACTGCACCTCTCAGCATCCCTTACCAAGCCAGGCACTCCAGTTTCAAACCACAGCCCCTCCTGAGGAGCTTCACTCTGGAATTGCTCCTAAATCACTGACAGCTCTGAGGAACTCTTGGGCAGAGGCAGCCACACAACTCTGCAGTGCCTGGGCTTTCTTTAGTGGCTGGAGAGTGATAACTGTACTGAGCCCCTTCTACAGCAGAGCAGGCTGAGGCCTGGCCAGTGAACTTTTCATCTCTGCTCTTTAATGACAATTCTCCAGGAATCAGGGGAACCAGATTTAGGAACAGACACAGGTAAATAACAAAAGTGATTTGTCACTTTTCTGCCTCCCCTCCATAGGTGTCACAGTCATTGAGCAGGTGACTTTTGACAACAACAGAAAGTTTAATCAACAAAGGTGAACACTGAGAATTCATTCCAGGCCTACAGGAAAACATGCCCAAGTCTAACAGCTGAGGCAGAATTATCATGGATCAGCCTCCAAACTGACCTCAGATGGCCTTACAGATTATTGATTGGTATTGATTGGTATATTGGTATATTTTGATTGGTACCAGTGCCATAGTCTGGTGTTGTACTCACTGGAAGAGAAGACAGCAGTGCAGGGGGGCTCCTCTGAGTCAGTGCTGCCACTGCAGCTCCATGTCCTGTTCTGTCCCTGATCCAGGTGTTTCTGAGGGCAGGTGTGCAGCCTGGGGCAGTGCTGACAATACCAGGGGCATGTGAGGGAGGGATGGAGCAAACCCTGCTGGCACTGCTGGCCAGGATGGGCACCTCAGCTGTGCCAGGGCCAGCACAGCTCAGGAGTGTCACTGTCACTGTGCCATATCCCCAAGCACCCCAAATGGGCACCTCTGCTGTGCCAGAGCCAGCACAGCTCAGGAGTGTCACTGTCACTGTGCCATATCCCCAAACACCCCAAATGGGCACCTCTGCTGTGCCAGAGCCAGCACAGCTCAGGAGTGTCACTGTCACTGTGCCATATCCCCAAACACCCCAAATGGGCACCTCTGCTGTGCCAGGGCCAGCACAGCTCAGGAGTGTCACTGTCACTGTGCCATATCCCCAAACACCCCAAATGGGCACCTCTGCTGTGCCAGGGCCAGCACAGCTCGGCAGCCTCAACCCTCAGCCATCTGTCACTGTGCCATGCTCCCAAATGCTGCCCTGGGTCCCTGCAGAGCTCCTGAGCATTGCCCTGCTGAACAAAGCCTGCAGCACAGCAGGAGCACCAGCAGCCACAGCAAATGCCACACATGGCAGGAAAGCCCTGAGCTCAGGAACAGCCTGGGAACCTGCAGTCATCAAAGGGTGGCAGGGCACAAACCCAGGTCCAGGCCTGGCCAGAGCAGGCAGTGCATGGAACCAGCCTCACTGCAGGAGGGCAGCAGGCTGTGGCCCTTTCTGTTCTGGGGGTACAGAGACACTCCAGTACTCAAATAATACCTTTTTGATGTGTCACTGCTCAGCTTGGGAAAAATAGAGCAGAGTTATTCCAGGAACAGGCTGCTGATGTGAGGCAGGAATGGAGTGTGTGGTGTCCTGGGCTGCTGGGCACTGCCCTGGGGCAGCCGAGGGGCAGCAGGGGCTGTGGGGGCCACCAGCCAGGGCACCCCCTGCTCCCTGACCTGCTCGGATTCCCTGCTCAAAGCTCTGCTGCAAAGGATCCTGCTGGGACACAGAGCCTGCTGCAGGAGGCTGCAGGGGCAGCTGGCACAGGGGGCTGCAGCGTGGGAGCTGTGTCTGAGAGGGCACTGACCACAGGTGGCACACAGTGACCACAGGTAGGCACAGAGTGAGCACAGGTGGCACAGAGTGAGCACAGGTGGTACAGAGTGAGCACAGGTGGTACAGAGTGCCCCACAGGTACCACACAGTGACCCACAGGTGGCACACAGTGACCACAGGTACCACACAGTGACCACAGGTACCACACAGTGACCACGGGTGGCACACAGTGCCCCACAGGTGGTACAGAGTGACCACAGGTACCACACACTGACCCACAGGTGCCACACACTGACCACAGGTACCACACAGTGACCACAGGTACCACACAGTGACCACAGGTGGCACTCACCCCAGGTCACCCCCCAGCTCTCAGCACCCTCTGCACACAGCCTGGGGGCACCAGAACAGGAATGGCTCCCAGTGCCAGGGGGCAGGGATGGGTGGGAGATTGGGAATTGGGAATTGTTCCCTGGCAGGGCTGGATGGGATATTGGGAATTGGGAGTTGTTCCCTGGCAGGGCTGGATGGGAGATTGGGAATTGGGAATTGTTCCTGGCAGGGTGGGATGGGATATTGGGAATTGGGAATTGTTCCCTGTGAGGGTGGGCAGCCCTGGCACAGGTGCCCAGAGCAGCTGTGGCTGCCCCTGGATCCCTGGCAGTGCCCAAGGCCAGGCTGGACACTGGGACACCCTGGGACAGTGGGAGGTGTCCCTGCCATGGCTGGGGTGGCACTGGGGGGATTTGGGGTCCCTGCATCCCAAACCAGTCCAGGATTCTGTCATTTTAAATAACATAAATAATTCCCCCACCCACCATAAGACATGTTTGCAATAAATTAATCCCATTCTTTAGATAAATATCAAAGTATTTTAAGGTCTAAGGACAGAATTCAACACTGAGAGACAAAAATCTTGGACATCTTCAAACCAGAAATGAGCATTCACCAAGCTCTGTGGGAGCTCGTTTATAGGATTCCTTTCCAAAAGCAGAGTTTTCAATTGCCTTATCAATAAAACAGAATAGAGTAGCAACTGCAAAAGCAAAGTTCACTGAATTAAATAGAAACACAAGAATATTTTTCGTCTTTAATTTTTTCCTGCCTTTGTTTCCTTCAGCAGAAAGGAGTAGGAAAGGCACACAAGAAAAATCCACATTTCTCCAGCATTAACATCAGTGCTGGAAAACAACACAGCCCAAAGCTTTCTAGCATGACAATCTGAAGTTTGCATTTATGCCCATTCATTATACACTGCTCCAATATTCCGTATTTGATCTTTGCAAATCCTGCTTATCACTTTAAAGTCTGATACTGGCTGTCCCCGTTATAAACACATCATTTGCTGTTGTTTATCATTTTGCTGAGCTTTAGTCTTTGGGTTGCTGAGTGCCTTCCTCTGGCTAAATCTGATCTAAAGCTGCTCAGCCATTTTTGATAATAAGATTAGAAAGAAATATGCCCTGTTTTTATTTGATTTCCTCAAGTTCCTTTTTTGGAAGCTCTGGGGTTGCTGTTGTGGGAAGCAGCTCTGCGTGGGGCGCAGCAGACACCGCGTCACACGCAGGATAATGGTCGGTGACCCGCCTGAGAGCCCGTGGGCATCGGTCGGACCCCGAGCTCTGCCCGCGGCCGGGCTCTGGGAGCAGCTGCCGCTCTGTGCCCGCCGAGCTGCCAAGGGCTGGGCGCTGAGTGAGCTCCGCACCTCGCCCCGGCCGCAGGGCCCGTGCCGTGCCATCCACGGCCGCCAACCGAGAGCAAGCACAAAGCACCCTGAGCCCTCCCGATTGATTCCTCACCGCTGCCCTTTCACCACTGCAGCAGCGTTCCCTCAAACAGCTCGGACATCCAGCAGCAGACCAGCTCCAGCGAAACTCTCCAGACAAAGGGCTGGGTTAATGTCCCAGCACTGCGCATTGACTCGTTTACCGTTAAAACTCAACAAAACAAACGCTAAGGAAGCTTGGTAGTTTCAGTCATAATATTTCATTACCTCTAGGAAGGAGAAACAAACATTTTGGCAGCTGTTCAACACCACGTTAACGTTTGTGGCAATATTTTAAGACATTTCAATTCAGTCAAAGCACTGTGTTCACATTCACATTTTGAAGTGGGGAATTCAATGGCTTTAAAGCAGAAAAAGGAGGGAAAGGATACCCGCAGAATTTCCAAATAGCTTGGAGTACAGCTTGTGGACCAACATGTAATAAGGACAAAAGGAAACTAAGGAATATTCCGTGGATATTTCTGATGGGCATTTCCTAAAAGCTGAGCAGCTGGTTGAAGTCAGTGGGAAAACACAAACAAGACAAAGCACAACACATAAAGGGACTAATAACTGCCATTAGATTTGAGGAACCCCTCATACAATGAGGAACACACAACTTAAAACCACATCAAACACTCTCAATCCTGTCCAATTTAAAAATTCGACATGAGAACTGCATTTCTAAACCTTGGTGTTTTCCAGGCTTTTTTGGAGACATAACCTTCATTTGCTGCATTTGTCTAATCACGAGTGGAATATGTAATGATGCACAAACAGGAGATTCTAAAATATCTTTAAGCACCTTGTTTCCATCACAAGATAGAACCATGGAATAGAAAGGTTTGGGTTGGGAGGGACCCCAAATCCCCCCAGTGCCACCCCTGCCATGGCAGGGACACCTCCCACTGTCCCAGGGTGCCCCAATGTCCAGCCTGGCCTTGGGCACTGCCAGGGATCCAGGGGCAGCCACAGCTGCTCTGGGCACCTGTGCCAGGGCTGCCCACCCTGCCAGGGAGGAATGGCTATGGAGAATTTCCCCAGAGGCACCATCATATTGTGTTTGGGGTTTTTTTTCTTCCTGCCCCCTTTTCCTCCTGAACATTCTCACAGAAATGTTTATTTTAGTACCACTACTGCAAACAAGCTGGTCTGTGATGGTCTTTTCTTTCCTTCCAGCAAAAAATGGTCTTTGTTCCAGTTAATTACCACATACTGGGAGTTCTTGTCTTCCAGTTCTGGAGTGAGAAGCAAGGAGCTGTGCAAGGACATCCACAAAGCTGGTGAGAAGTTAGTTTGGTGCCAATGGCAAGGCACCAAGAGCAAGTGTCACTTCTCAGAGTGGGGTCATTGTGGTGATGCACTCCTCATGTGCCCAGGGACAGACAATCAATCCTCCCAACGGGTGATAAATACCTGTCAGACTCCATCAACAGCAGAAGGATGGGGAGCTCTCTGGCAGAGCTGTCCTTCACTGCCACCAGGAGAGACACAAAAGGGTTTGTGACTGGGGCTCTGCATTTCCCCTTCCCCTACACACCATCAAAACAGCCAGCCAATGAAAATGGTACAAACCCCACAGCAAAAAGCCACAGCTCTTACATTTCTGAAGTTAAAAGAGTTTGGATTCACCCTGTAGAATCAGCTGGACCTTTCAGCTCATCTGAGCTTCAGCAAACAACATTAAGCTGCTCTACCATTCCCCTGCACCAAAGGCAGTACCAAAAAAACCCATCTCAAAGTCTGACTGTTGCAATGAAATTACAGTCAGGCAAGGGGAAGATAAATACAGTTGTTATTAGATTGCCTGTGTGACCCGTGATCTTACTTGAGGTAACCAATTGCATGGGGAATTTAATCCTTTCAGGCTGGAGAACCAGCCAAAGCAGATCTGGCAGCTTCTGAAACAATTTGTCAGGAATTGTTGATAGGACATTTTCTTGTGATGCCAGTTCTGAGAGAGAAAAACACAAACATGTTTGAAACCCAGAAAGAGGGGCTGGCTCTCCTTGGTATGTAAATGTCACACGTGAGCACTGTCAGGGGCTCCACGTTTCTGGGGGAGGAACAACTAAAGGGCATTAAAGAATGCACACCTACACCAACTGCACATGGAAGGGATTTGGTCTGGGATTTTTTCTTAAAAAACATAAAATCCAGGAATTAGAGACCACAGCTAAGAATGTGTAGGGTGTCCAGAGAAGCTGTGACTGCCCCATCCCTGGAAGTGTCCAAGCACGGGGGCTTGGAGCAACCTGGGACAGTGGAAGGGAGCCCTGCCTAGGGCAGGGGGTGGGATGAGCTTTGATGTCCACCCAACCCATCCTGTGACTCCATGAAATGCTGAATACAGGGGTGGAGGTCAGACTGGCACTGTACAGCAGGGCCACACCTGCCTGTCCTCAGGTATGTCCTGAGAACAGCTGACACCCTCACACGGGCACACCTGCCTGTCCTCACATCTGTCCCTGAGAACAGCTGACACCCTCACACGGGCACACCTGCCTGTCCCAAGGTATGTCCTGAGAACAGCTGACACCCTCACACGGGCACACCTGCCTGTCCTCAGGTATGTCCTGAGAACAGCTGACACCCTCACACGGGCACACCTGCCTGTCCTGGTGTCTGTCCTGAGAACAGCTGACACCCTCACACGGGCACACCTGCCTGTCCTCAGGTATGTCCTGAGAACAGCTGACACCCTCACACGGGCACACCTGCCTGTCCTGGTGTCTGTCCTGAGAACAGCTGACACCCTCACACGGGCACACCTGCCTGTCCCAAGGTCTGTACCTGAGAACAGCTGACACCCTCACACGGGCACACCTGCCTGTCCCAAGGTATGTCCTGAGAACAGCTGACACCCTCACACGGGCACACCTGGAGGTGCAGAACCATCCCACGGCAAAAGAGACAATGGAAATACATTTTTGGGCAAACAATTGGTGGGATCCCACACATGGAAAGTGGGCACCTGCCACGGCTGGCACGCTGCCCCCGCTGCTCCCGCCTTGGCTCCCTGGATCAGCCCCGCATTGGGAGCTCCTGACCTGCCCAGCCAGGAGCCTGCTGTGGGTGCAGCACCCGGGACCTTGAAAGCTTCCATTTCCCCAGAAACCTCAGAATTCCCAAACCCTGTGTTGTCCTGCAGTGCCAAATCGTGCTGCTGTTCCACAGGAGCAGTTGGCTCCAATGCACAACTAAGCTGGCCTAAATCTCCATGGGTTTTTATGGTCCTTTTTGTTTGTTAGGGTTTTTTTATTTTATTTTGGTTTTTTTTGGGCACAAGTTCTTAAGAAATCCCCTTACTGGGACAGAATGAGGCAAGGCACCTGCTCCCCAGCATGGATGCACTCTGCTTTGAACAGACAGATGATGCTAAATAGGCTATTACCTGATTTTAAGAAGAAGCAGGTATGACTAGTCATTACATTATGGTTTTCCTGGAACAGATTTTCTTTGAGGCTACTTAGGCAATTAAATCCTAATTACAAGCAGTATTTGTAAACCAGAGGGCAATATTAATGATAAATACAAATGGATCAATGGCAAGGAAGTGCTGGAAGAAGTATTGCTTTGTATTTGTTTACCCAAAACAAAAAAGTATTTGAGTGTAATTTTATTTAAGGTTACATGAGAAAATACATTAGGATTGAAAGCAATGACATCATTCCATTAATTAAAACAGGGATTTTTTCAGCTAGTTTTGATCTCAGCATTGTGTTTAGAATTTTGTAGCACAATAGTAATGGTGAAACAAGATCACTGACATTTCAGGGAGAGAAAGTGGACTGGGAAAGGACCACAACTTAGGTAAATCATCTTAAAGCAGGGCTTTCAGTGTTCCTTTTTCAAGTCTGGTTGTCCAGTTCAAGCTCCTCACTGAAGCCTGAGTTCTCTGCAGCATCAGCACAGTATCACAATACCACTCCTTTAACATGGCACTGTCGAAGAAGATTTTATCCTAATGAGGCAGAAAGAAATAGCAGAGCAAAAGTCAATAAGTACATCCCTCCATAGCTTCATTTGACTTTCAGCAAGGCAGAGTCACGAGCTCCAGTCTCAAAGCAGCAGCCAGAACTAAAAGACTGAATTCTCAGAATGCATCCTATTAAACTGTAGTAGTATATGTCCTTAATTGCTTAGTAAAACATTTGGTTAATCTAAATAAATGAATGGCACAAGGAGAAAAGCAAGCAGACGTGTAAATGGAAGAACAACAACAACAACTTAAAGGAGGCAGAAGTCACCAAAAAATTAAAGGGCTGAATTGCTCAAGTTGTGCCAGAAATAAAACGGCTCTCACACGATTAGGCAAGCATCACAGCATAGAGAAAATTAAGCAGGATACAGATTTGATACTGCAAAAGGCTAAACCAAAACAAGCAACGGCAGGACCTGCAGCTACCCCAGCAGCGTGGGAGGCGGGAGCTGGGCAGGAGGGAGGGAGGCAGCGCTTGGATCACACTTGGGGCTGGAAAGGGCCCGTGGTGCCCCGGAGCTGCTCTGGCACACGCAGGGCACTGAGGGTGCCAGCCTGCCCTGCCACAGTGCTCAGACCTGGATCCAGGGCTGCCTGGGCTCTGCTCTGCTCCGGGGGCACTGCAGGTGAGCAGGGAGGGACCCCAAATCCCCCCAGTGCCACCCTGCCATGGCAGGGACACCTCCCACTATCCCAGGGTGCCCCAATGTCCAGCCTGGCCTTGGGCACTGCCAGGGATCCAGGGGCAGCCACAGCTGCTCTGGGCACCTGTGCCAGGGCTGCCCACCCTGCCAGGGAACAATTCCCAATTCCCAATATCCCATCCAGCCCTGCCAGGGAACAATTCCCAATTCCCAATATCCCATCCAGCCCTGCCAGGGAACAATTCCCAATTCCCAATATCCCATCCAGCCCTGCCAGGGAACAATTCCCAATTCCCAATATCCCACCCAGCCCTGCCAGGGAACAATTCCCAATTCCCAATATCCCATCCAGCCCTGCCAGGGAACAATTCCCAATTCCCAATCTCCCACCCAGCCCTGCCCTCTGGCACTGGGAGCCATTCCCTGTGTCCTGTCCCTCCATCCCTGTCCCCAGTCCCTCTGCAGCTCTCCTGGAGCCCCTTCAGGCCCTGCCAGGGCTCTGAGCTCTCCCTGGAGCCTTCCCTTGTCCAGGGGAACATTCCCAGCTCTCCCAGCCTGGCTCCAGCCCTGCAGCCTGCCCGGGGCCCTGTGGGTGCCCCATCCCTTCCCTCCGGAGCGTGGCCCACACCCAGCTCAGGTCACTGTCAGTGCCACTGTCCCTGCCTGGGACATTAAACTGTGCCCATCCCAGCCCCCGAGGGTGCCACTGGGACACAGGGCCCCGGTCACAGCTGTGTGTGTGACCATCCAGCCAATCCCATATCCACCCAGTGCTCCATCCATCAAACCTCTGTCTTCTAACACAATCTATTACTTAACTGTGGTGGTGTTAAAAGACTTTGAACAGCTGGCTCCGAGTCATTACTATTAGCATCTTTAAAAATAGAATTGGCAGTATTTACAGAAACACTAATGATAGGAAAATATGTGAAATTTCCCTCTTATGTAATGTTTATTGAAAGAATTATGTGTTCTGTTAGAGGGACTTTTAAAAATAAACATGGGCTTTTCTCTGTAGGCTTTCTTGTCGATGAAGAAGGCATGTGAATTTTGGGAATCACAGTAATATTCCTTTCATCATCTTAAACATGTTGCAATTACAGTCATTATATCCAGGACAGGGCTTTTTAAGGAATTTAATAACATGGTATCTTGCCCCCCTTACTTCTCTGCCCAAATTGAGAGTTTCTCACAGTATTTGCCTCCTTTGCAGTTCTGTGGTAATTGGTGGTATTTTTGTTTAGAAACCGCTTCGTCAGCTCCCTGAGACCAGATAACCATGAAGAACATCATGCTGCTTCAGGCAGTTCTATTTCTATTTACACTGGTTTTAGTCAGGATAGCTTCACTGATACCAGGGAACCTGATCCTGCTTTATAGCAGTGAAAGGAGAAAATTGTAATCATTTTGTGACACCAGAAACACGACAGAATGGGAACTGTAATAGCTCCCAGTAGGGCACAGCATAACAAGGAAAACTCCAGGATCCGTGCTGCTTAATTGAAATGTGAGATTAACAGTGGAAGTTTAAATATTATCTGCAGTTTCCCTCATACTAATTTTGACACAATGTGAAATACTCAGCTCACGATGCTTGGGAATGAGAACGATCAGTCATTCCTCAAAGAAGACTCATTCATTTGCAGAACTGAGGTATTTCAGAAAAGTGGGATGAGATAATAACTGGTACAAATACTTTCATTAAAATAATAATCCGGGAATTTAATAAAGAATTTATTTGGCTTTATTGCGTCTCCCATTTAAATGAATGCCCATTGACTTTGCCCATTGAATGTCAGTGGATTTTGATGATGGTTCTGGCTGGACAGAGAGTGAGTTTGGCTCAGCACATGCCATTCTGGAAGGCTGGAGGCGGTTTCATGGCTGGTGAAGTGAAAGAAAACTCTTATCTCTCTGAATCTGTGGGAAAAGAGTGAATACACAAAAGTAAAGGTGGATGGGAAAAGACCAACTCTCCCAAAGGTGCGAGTGGTGGCTGTGCCCTCTGGCAGGCTCTGCTCTCAGCCAGGTGGAGCCTTGTGGTGCCAGCTCCCCTGCCCAGGGCTGCACTGACCCAGGGACTGACCCACAGGCTGTACTGACCCACAGGCTGTACTGACCCATGGGCTGCACTGACCCATGGGCTGTACTGACCCATGGGCTGTACTGACCCACAGGCTGCACTGACCCACGGGCTGCACTGACCCACAGGCTGTACTGACCCACAGGCTGCACTGACCCACAGGCTGTACTGACCCATGGGCTGCACTGACCCACAGGCTGTACTGACCCACAGGCTGCACTGACCCATGGGCTGCACTGACCCACAGGCTGTACTGACCCACAGGCTGCACTGACCCACAGGCTGCACTGATCCATGGGCTGTACTGACCCATGGGCTGCACTGACCCACAGGCTGCACTGACCCATGGGCTGTACTGACCCATGGGCTGCACTGACCCATGGGCTGTACTGACCCATGGGCTGTACTGACCCATGGGCTGCACTGACCCACAGGCTGTACTGACCCACGGGCTGTACTGACCCACAGGCTGCACTGACCCATGGGCTGCACTGACCCACAGGCTGCACTGATCCATGGGCTGCACTGACCCACAGGCTGTACTGACCCACAGGCTGCACTGACCCACAGGCTGTACTGACCCACAGGCTGCACTGATCCATGGGCTGTACTGACCCACAGGCTGTACTGACCCACAGGCTGCACTGATCCACAGGCTGCACTGACCCACAGGCTGTACTGACCCATGGGCTGTACTGACCCACAGGCTGTACTGACCCACAGGCTGCACTGACCCACAGGCTGCACTGACCCATGGGCTGCACTGACCCACAGGCTGCACTGATCCATGGGCTGTACTGACCCACAGGCTGTACTGACCCATGGGCTGTACTGACCCACAGGCTGTACTGACCCACAGGCTGCACTGACCCACAGGCTGCACTGACCCATGGGCTGCACTGACCCACAGGCTGTACTGACCCATGGGCTGCACTGACCCATGGGCTGCACTGACCCATGGGCTGCACTGACCCACAGGCTGCACTGACCCATGGGCTGCACTGACCCACAGGCTGTACTGACCCATGGGCTGCACTGACCCACAGGCTGCACTGATCCATGGGCTGTACTGACCCACAGGCTGTACTGACCCACAGGCTGCACTGACCCACAGGCTGTACTGACCCACAGGCTGCACTGATCCATGGGCTGTACTGACCCACAGGCTGTACTGACCCATGGTCTGCACTGACCCACAGGCTGCACTGATCCATGGGCTGCACTGACCCACAGGCTGTACTGACCCATGGGCTGTACTGA